>NC_084590.1:592500-1335000 GCF_033807715.1 Cololabis saira | reverse complement strand
TATGGGAGTTTTTACCTGCCATTGTTTATGTAAAAATTGCTCGGGGGTTTATGTTCTGGGTCTCTGGAAAGCGTCTGGCGACAACTTTTGTTGTATTACACGCTATATAAATAAAATTGAATTGAATCATGGTACCCACCTGTTCCCAATTAGCCTGATCACATGTGGGATGTTCCAAATAGGTGTTTGATGAGCTTTTCTCAGCTTCCTCAGTATTTTTTGCCACCTTTCCCAACTTCTACTGGACGTGTTGCAGCCATGAAATTCTAAGTTAATTATTATTTGGCAAAAAAAATTACATTTATCAGTTTGAACATTAAATATGTTGTCTTTGTAGTGTATTCAATTGAATATAGGTTGAGAAGGATTTTCAAATCGTTGTATTTTGTTTTTATTTACATTTTAAGCAATTTCCCAACTTCAACCGAATCCGGTTTGTAGTTCAAATTCAGATCATTTAAATATTTTTAGGTGAAAAGTAAGAATGAAACGCCACCCTATCCTAAAACTGTATACAATCATGTATTGTCCTATTGGCTTTTCAACTGTACTCAGAGGCTCTAAATCTCCAACAGTCCATTATCAATTTGTCTACCTGTGGCTGACTTCCTGTTCGGTTTCGGCCATGGCGCCAAGAGACTTTTCTTTAAGTTGGGACATGATACAGGTATGTACCGATTTTCGTGCATGTACGTCAAACCGTATTGTGGGCTTGAGGCACGAAGTTTTCTAAGGGGCGCTGTTGAGCCATTAGGCCACGCCCATTAATGCAATCCATTAAATATCAAATTTTTCGCCAGGCCTGGCTTGGTGCAAAATTTGGTGACTTTTGGGGCACGTTTAGGGAGGCAAAAAGGCCCTAATTTCATCGGAAAAATAAAAATGAGAACGAGGAAAATAAAAAACATCTCCTACAGATACAATAGGGCCTTCGCGCTGTAAGTGCTCAGGCCCTAAAATACACAACTGATTGTGGCAACAGACGAACAGGTAAGTTATGAATTTGCAAGGAGTTATAAACTGGGTGTATAACTATTTATAACTATTTACTACCTGATCACAGTAACAACATTAGTGTGTATTAGCCTGAATTTAAGCATAAGTTAAAGCTCAGTCTTGTAAAATGTGTCTTTATTACAACAACATCGTATTCATGTGAGTTCAAATCAGACCGACCTGACTGGTTTTGTAATTAATCAGCCATGGAGCTTGATGAATGACTAATAGCAGGCATACCGCTCAATGGTCTCGGTGATGTGTCTCTGCTTGTGAGTACACTATTGCAAGAGGAAATTAAATTTCTGTGTGATGAGCTAAAAACATTAAGAAACCCTTGTGTGGATTTGCTCTACAATGAATTTGAGGTTAATTAATTTTTGGAAGTGGGTGAGTTCAGTCTGCTCACTCCTGGCAAAATATTGATGCCATTGTTTTGTTCTTGATGGTTTCCAGGAGACATATGGTGCATGTTATGGTCTAGACCTGGTCTGCCAAACCCATCAGTGTTGTTGAACTCAAACAGCAACCTGAGAAGAGCCCATTCTGCTCTGCTCACTCTTCTCTTTCCTGTGTATGTATGTGTTAAAGAGATTGTGTGTGAGTGTGTGTGTAAGAGGGAGAGAAGGAAGGCAGATCAGATTGTAGCTATCTGTGAAACTCAGTCCATCAGTCAGACTCAAATCTGCTCCCGAGGAGCACAGTCTAGGTGTGTGTGTGTATAGTGTGTGTATTGTAGGTGAAATAGCCAACATGTGTTATACAACTCAAGTGTGGGTGTGAATATGTATGACCAGTGTAATGTGAATATCAGAAAAGACGCAGAGTGGGTTTATAATCTCAACATCAGAAATATGCGAAGTCTGCTGCAGCTCCCCTGCCCGCCTGTCTTCCATTTCCTTTAAAGCGGAAACCACAGAGCATCTGGTGAAGTCATCACACATGCAAAGTATGTGTATCCCAGACCTTATTGGTCCTTAAAGCCCTGAACGTATCTGTAGTCATTTCTTTAGAAACCATTTGTCAGGATATACTGTTGTGTGGAGCAGTAGCTGCTATGTGTGTGTTACTTCTTAGGTCATTTGAGACAGGGTAAGATAGGTCTTCATGTCTCTGGGACGGAGAGTTATTGGATATATTGGAGGTGAGAAGTTAGCTTCCCAGCAGGCAGTTCTTTTGAGTGTCATCACTATTTGGTCTCTGTTATGTCTGCCACTACCCTCTGCTTGGTCCTGAGATGAGACATGAATGTCTCATCTCAGTACTGTAATAGTTTAGGATTTGACATGGTTGGACCATGTTACATGATACTAAAAGGATGTTCTGAAATCTAATAAGTAAGTGCCCAGCAGTTCCACAGATATGTGATGCTCCAAAATCACTTGTCAGACCACCTGTACCTGTGGTCTCAAAAGGTTGTGTTGAAAATGGACTTTAACATTGAACATGTTCAGTGAGTCATATAAGATCTGACATCTAGCCCTGGGATGTTCTCTTATGTCTCTGAGCATTGAACAGTCTGAAGTTGGGGTGAATTTGCTGGGACATCCACTCCTAGACATCACAGTTGCCAGTCTTCTCATTGTGGGGATATATGCATCTCTTTTGACTGTTTTCCACTTGTGAATGATCTTTTTCACTTTAAAATATTGAAGATCAAATTATTTGGTAAAGGACTGATAGCCCATTCTAGGTTTATGTGCAGCAACAATTACTTTTCTTAGACCATTGTGTCTTTCCCTCTTGGCTTTGTGTTAACACACTCAAATGCTCCGGACCAGCAAACTGCCAAAACGTCAGCATATAAAGAGTTCTCCACAGCTGGTGATGCTGAGTCCGTGTTGGCTGATGATTAGTGGCACTTGGCTGTAACTTACTCTCTTCACCTCATGTGAGCAGTAAAGTGGTATTTAGTAATGCCGACATGATTGCTCTTTTAAAATTTTTTTACCTCTTAATAAAAAATTACGGCACTTAGACATTTTTACTGAGGATTTGATTTGATTTGAGGCTACAGTCCTCCTGCAGCGTTTGCAGATTCATGTCATGGCCTGTGGTCCTTTGCTGCATGTTGTTCCTGTCTACACTTCAAATAAAGGCCACTAGAGCCACAAAATATTAAAAAAAGAAGTTATATTTACCTGATACTACAACTTACTATACTGCTTACAGTATACTGAGTGTTATTTAAGTGGAATGGCCACAGGCCAGCAGGAACGTACCCCAATGTACACTGGCAGTGTGGCAGTGACTAATCAATGAATCTATTCATTGCAGGTTTTTTTTGGAAATGTACCAAACATCCTTTTCAAACATCCTTTTTTGTCCAAATGTTAAGGTATACACATCAATGCAATTTAACTTCCTTTCAAAGCTTCATATGTATCATTTCTTTTTCTTTTCAGCCACTGATAAAGTTTATGTAAACCACAAATGGTACTGCATCTTTCTTTACCTAGCACTCAAAGCATGAGTGTCATGGTCTGTCCTCCGCTTAGACCTGCATTTCTATCTGCACTTTACATCCTGCTGTAACCAAATGCAGAATTGAAAACGGTGGGCCATAAGTGACCCTGTGTATGTTGACCCAGCCATAATGTCTGTTATACACTATATCTAGAACGGGATATTTTGGTGGAAGTTTACTTTCAGCAGGAATTGAGCGTGACACCTCTCCAGCACTGTGACTAATCTAAACTAACTAGGTGTGAAAATGGCCTCTAGTGAGAGAAGAACTTAGACTCTGACTGCACCTGAGGGTGTCTGGGATGGAGGGAAGACAGATGCAGTTGGGGAAGAAAGGGAAAGGGGAATACTGAATAAATGAGGAATGATGAAAGGGAAAGATAGGCAGACCTGGTAAAATAGAAAAGGAAACAGGTCAGGAAAGCAAAGGACGGGCACAGAAGGAATCTGAGCAAGTATGAGAAGAGTTCCAGTATGAGATGAGCAATGGCTGGGGATACAATGAAATAAATTAGGTCAAAAGTGAATACTGTATGTGTATTTGAAGGGAGGGCAGGAGAGAGGGGAATGATGTGATTAAACAATATAATGCAAGTGTGACTGTGTGTGTGTGTGTGTGTGTGTGTGTGTGTGTGTGTGTGTGTGTGTGTGTGTGTGTGTGTGTGTGTGTGTGAGAGAGAGAGAATGATAAAGGGAAGGAGAGACATAAAGCAGATGCTGCATGTGTGTACAGTTGGAAAGGCACAGAAACCAGAGGGGTTTAAACAGAACTGTTTTTATCCTGTCTGCTTAGTTGGGAGAGAGTGGACAACTGTTCTGCACGTTACACAGCAGATAGGAAGCTATCAGCTCCCAGAACCAAACTCTGCCTGTGACTTCACAGTCTGTGAAATAAAGTCGATATCTCAAACTCTGGACTTTGTTGTGTGTATGTGCCTTCCATTTCCACGTATCAGTGTTAGTAAAATGGATGTGGTCAAATGTATTTTGCTTTGGACGAATGAAATGAAAGCAGCTAGAGAGCCAAACAGATATTAGATTTCACAATACACATTTGTTTTTTTTTGTTTTTGTTTTGTTTTTTACCCCCGTAGCAAGATGCATCAACCTGATCTCACAAAAATCCGTGAAATGCCCACGACCTCTCACCACTATTTTCCGTGGTACCAACACGGAAAGTGGTATAATTCCGTGTGGGCACCACGGATATTGTACCATGCAAAGTCAAGGGGATCCGTGGTCGTGATATGTACACGGATTATGACATCATTATTATTTATATATTATTCTTTGTTATAGTGGCTAAAATATGCGTTTTTTGTCGCGCAATGTACTGTTTGTTACTGTTAGTTTGTAAAAGCACGTTTGTGACGCTGTTTTAGCAGTGTTTTAATGAGGTTTTAATGGGAGCACCACAGATATAGTACTATGCGCAGTCAATGGGAGGCGTGATCGTGATATATACACGGATTATGACATTATTATTATTTATATATTATTCTTTGTTATAGTGGCTAAAATATGCGTTGTTTGTCGCGCAAGGTACTGTTTGTTACTGTTAGTTTATAAAAGCATGTTTTTAACGCTGTTTTAGCAGTGTTTTAATGAGGTTTTAATGGGAGCACCACGGATATAGTACTATGCGCAGTAAATGGGAGGCGAGGTCGTGATATATACACAGATTATGACATTATTATTATTTATATATTATTCTTTGTTATAGTGGCTAAAGTATGCGTTTTTGTCGCACAAGGTACTGTTTTTTACTGTCCGTTTGTAAAAGCACGTTTTTAACGCTGTTTTAGCAGTGTTTTACTGAGGTTTTAATGGGAGCACCACCGATATAGTACTATGCAAAGTCAATAGGAGGCGTGGTCGTGATACACGGATCATGACATTATTATTTATATATTATTCTTTATTATAGTGGCTAAATTATGGGTTTTTGTCGCGCAAGGTACTGTTTGTTACTGTCAGTTTGTAAAAGCATGTTTTTAACGCTGTTTTAGCAGTGTATTATTGAGGTTTTAATCGGAGCACCACAGATATAGTACTATGCGAAGTCAATGGGATCCATCACCCGATTTGACTGCTGTCATACCATTGAATGAAGGACAAAACGATAACAATAATCCCATAGATATGGGCCAGCAAGGCCCTACTCTACCTACTAGTAGGCGCAGGAGGCTGTTATTGCCCGTTTCTATGGCTAACCCCATGTTATTAATGCTTGCTATGGAGCTCACACCTCATTATCGCCCTTTTCTATGGCTAACCCCATGTTATTAATGCTCAGTAGGCACAGAAGTTTTGTTATGAAGCTCACACCTCACCTCCCTTTATTATGTATTTAGCTAGAATTTTAAAACCTGAACAATAGAATTCAACGTAAAATGCCGGATCTTGTCCATTAAAAACAATACGTTTTGGAACATAGTGTAACGACCACAGATAGATAAGGCCTTGCCCGCCTGGGCAACACATCAGCATTTGGTTAGTGCAGTTGACTGTGGTCTGGGAGACTGTGGTTCGAGACACGCTCTGGGCACGACTTGTTCGCCACAGTATTTTCCTCATTGTGTTATGGTTTTCTTTTAATATCTTTAACATTTCTAAACACAAAAAAACGAAAGTGTCCTTCATAATTCAAAAATACAATAGGTTCATGTTAAGGACATCCGTTTTAATTAGTTCTCCTTCGATTATGACAAGTTATTAATGCTTAGGGTGTAGAAACTTATAGGTCTGAGCCCTCCTGACTAATGGTATGGGGCCTATTTTGTGTCTTTTTTTGCACAGTTCACTAACGCTTTGAGCTAGGAGGCTGAAATTCTAGACTCTGTATCAGGATGTGACTCTCATCCTCTGTGACAAGTTTCAGATCTGTGTGACCTTCGGAAGTGTCAAAGGTCACCGCGTGTGTTGCGTTTCGGCCCTGCAAAGCCTATTTGGTGTCTTTTTTTGCACAGTTCACTAACGCTTTGAGCTAGGAGGCTGCAATTCTAGACTCTGTATCAGGAGGTGACTCTCATCCACTGTGCCTAGTTTCAGATCTGTGTGACCTTCGGAAGTGTCAAAGGTCACCACGTGTGTTGCGTTTCGGCCCTGCAAAGCCTATTTCGTGTCTTTTTTTGCATAGTTCACTAACGCTTTGAGCTAGGAGGCTGAAATTCTAGACTCTGTATCAGGAGGTGACTCTCATCCACTGTGCCAAGGTCCAGACCCGTGCGACCTTCGGAAGTGCCAAAGGTCACCTTGTGTGGTGACTTTTTTGGGCCTTTTTTGTGTTTTTTGAATAATTCACTAACGCTTTGAGCTAGGAGGCTGATTTTTGACTATGTTGCAATGCAGAAGGCCCTTTGCTAGGATATTTTGGTCCCGTAGCTGTACGACTTCCACAGAGCTAGTTGGCGTTGCAGAGGGTTCACAGAGTTGAGACTTGGCAAGCTCAATCAAGGCCCCATATGGAGGCCACAGGTCAAGTTTTGCTTGGTTTGGTCAAATGTTGTGGCAACGGCGTCCGTTCGAAATGTTGGAAAAAAGTGAAGTTTCAAAGCCCCGCCCATCGAAAAGTACAGGTCCGATCTGCACCAAACTAACGTCTGTCTGTTCAGGCGATGCCCAAATCCAAACAACATATAACAAAATCAGACTTCTATGACTTCTGCAACAGTGTTTCCTCCAAAACGTCCTGGCTGGTTAGGAGGGTGTAGAAACGTATAGGTCTCAGAGCCTCCTGACTAATGGAATGGGGCCTATTTTGTGTCTTCTTTTGCATAGTTCACTAACGCTTTTAGCTAGGAGTCTGAAAACCTCAATAAAACACTGCTAAAACCGATTTTAAGGTTCTTTTACTTGTTTTTAAGTATCTTAACGGCCTTGGCCCTTCTTATCTTTCAGACCTGCTTTTACCATATCGGCCCTCGCGGACCCTGAGATCCTCCGGTACCGGTCTTTTATCTGTTCCCAAAGTTAGAACCAAAACCTTTGGTGAAGCTTCATTTCATTTTTATGGCCCACGCCTGTGGAACAGCCTGCCGGAGGAATTAAGGGCCGTAGAGACTGTCGATGCTTTTAAAGGTCGGCTCAAGACTCACCTTTTAAAGCTTTTAACTGAATCTCCTTTTACTTGTTTAGCACTACTTATTAATGTTTTCCTCTATGTTATTTTATTCCTTTTAAGTTCCTCTTAAAGCTTTTATTAATTACTTATTTATTTTATTACTTATTTACTCATTTATTTTTTAATGTTGCTTCTACTGTCAGTGTACTTATGGGCACTGTTAGTGCCCATAAGTTATCTTTTATATTAACATTAATTTATGCTGTTTTTAGTATGTTTTACACTCCTTTTAGTTCTGTTCATATCTTGTTTATTGTTTCTTAGTTCTCAGTGCCAGTGTTCTCCTCATGAGGGCCCTCCACGCCGGGAGCTTGGTCTGCCTACGGGGGGGCTGTCCTGGCCTGGATAGTTGGGGGTCCTACTGTCCTGGCCTGGATAGTTGGGGGTCCTGCTGTCCTGGCCTGGATAGTTGGGGGTCCAGCTCCAGGGCCTGGATAGTTGGGGGTCCTGCTGTCCTGGCCTGGATAGTTGGGGGTCCTGCTTCAGGGCCTGGATAGTTGGGGGTCGTGCTGTCCTGGCCTGGATAGTTGGGGGTCCTGCTCCAGGGCCTGGATAGTTGGGGGTCCTGCTCCAGGGCCTGGGTAGTTGGGGGTCCTGCTGTCCTGGCCTGGATAGTTGGGGGTCCTGCTGTCCTGGCCCGGATAGTTGGGGGTCCTGCTCCAGGGCTTTATAGCCGTGGTGTGGGCCCCTCTCTGTCTGGGTCCGGGGGGTCTCTGCGGCGGCGTCCCCTGTAGTCATGGGCTTGGACAGCTCTCGGTGTGGATGGCTCCCATAGGACGGTGTTTCCTGACCTGGTTTATCAGTGCTCAGCCATACTACATTTTTATCACAAGGGTGGGGGGTGCCGGGTGGGTCTGCATCTGTATAGTATGCTGTGTGTATGTGTGTGTATGTCTTATGAATGAGGGTACGGGGAGTGTGGGGGGGGGGTCAAGGGAGATTGTTTTTTTTATGTATCTTTGTAAAGCACTTTGTGTTGCACTCCAGTTGCATGAAAAGTGCTGTATAAATAAATAAAGTTTAAGTTTAAATTTAAGTTTAAAACAGCGTTAAAAACTTTTACAAACTGACAGTGAAAAACAGTACCTTGTGCGACAAAAACTCAAAATTCAGCCACTATAACAAAGAATAATATGTAAATAATAATAATGTCATAATCCGTGTATATATCACGACCACGCCTCCCATTGACTTCGCATAGTATTATATCCGTGGTGCTCCCATTAAAACCTCATTAAAACACTGCTAAAAATGCGTTAAAAACGTGCTTTTACAAACTAACAGTAACAAACAGTACCCTGCGCGACAAAAACGCATAATTTAGCCTCTATAACAAAGAATAATATATAAATTAAAGCTGCAAGCAGCGATGAACGGGCCCTCGCACTCACGGCCACCGTCCCCCATAAGCATATCAGAAATGAAACCACCCACGACTTCCTATGTTAAACCATTCAAAAGTTATAGCAGAAAAAAGGGACAACCAATCAGAAGAATGGGCGGGGCTAATTCAGGCCAATGAAGGTCAAGGACTCCATACAGAATCTGATGACACCACCCACGACTCTATGTCAAACCATTCAAAAGTTATAGTATAAAATCGGGACAACCAATCAGAAGAAGAGCGGGGCTAATTCAGGCCAAAGAAGGTCAAGGACTCAGTACAGCATCCAATGATACCACCCACGACTCTCTATGTCAAACCATTCAAAAGTTATAGTAGAAAATCGGGACAACCAATCAGAAGAAGGGGCGGGGCTAATTCAGGCCAATGAAGGTCAAGGACTCCATACAGAATCTGATGACACCACCCACGACTCTCTATGTCAAACCATTCAAAAGTTATAGTAGAAAATCGGGACAACCAATCAGAAGAAGGGGCGGGGCTAATTCAGGCCAATGAAGCTCAAGGACTCAATACCGATTCAGGTGACATCACCCACAACTCTCTATGTCAAAACATTCAAAATTTATAGCAGGAAATATGGACAACCAATCAGAAGAAGGGGCGGAGCTAATTTTCACCAATTATGGTCAAGGACTGAATATCGAGTCCCATGACACCACCCACAACTCTCTATGTCAAACCATTCAAAAGTTATGGCAGATAATAGTATTCTAGGGGGCGCTGTTGAGCCATTTTGCCACGCCCATTAATACAAACCATGAAATATCAAATTTATAGCCAGGCCTGCCTTGCATGCAAAATTTGGTGACTTTTGGGGAACTATCAAATATGGACCAATCGGATGAAGGGGGGCGCGCCTTATGGCGTCTAGCGTCGCCACGGTAACACTTTTGAAAGAGAAAAGTAATGCGTGGTGTCGCAGGATGTAGACGCACATTTTGATGTATAACACACCTGGGGGCACGTTACGGTTCGGGCTGAATTAACTGCCGAAGGAATGGCATAAATTTCGCCAAAATGACACAATGTATTCAAAATGGCCGACATCCTGTTCGGTTTCGGCCATGGCTCCAAGAGACTTTTCTTTAAGTTGTGCCATGATACAGGTGTCTAGCGATTTTCGTGCATGTACATCAAACCGTATTGTGGGGCTTGAGGCACAAAGTTTTCCGGGGGGCGCTGTTTAGCCATTTTGCCACGCCCATTAATGCAAACCATGAAATATCAAATTTATCGCCAGGCCTGGCTTGCATGCCAAATTTGGTGCCTTTTGGGGAACTATCAAATATGGACCAATCAGATGAAGGGGGAGTGCACTTGTTGGCGTCTAGCGTCGCCACGGTAACACTTTTGAAAGAGAAAAGTAATGCGTGTAGTCGCAGGATGGAGACGCACATTTTGATGTATAACACACCTGGGGGCACGTTACGGTTCGGGCTGAATTAACTGCCGAAGGAATGGCATAAATTTCGCCAAAATGACACGACTAATTCAAAATGGCCGACATCCTGTTCGGTTTCTGGCATGACGCCAAGAGACTTTTGTTTAAGTTGTGCCATGATACAGGTGTGTAGCGATTTTCGTGCATGTACGTCAAACCGTATCGTGGGGCTTGAGGCACAAAGTTTTCCGGGGGGCGCTGTTGAGCCATTTTGCCACGCCCATTAATGCAAACCATGAAATATCAAATTTTTCGCCAGGCCTGGCTTGCGTGCAAAATTTGGTGTTTTTTGGGGAACTATCAAATATGGACCAATCAGATGAAGGGGGGGTGCGCTTGTTGGTGTCTAGCGTCGCCAAGGTAACACTTTTGAAAGAGAAAAGTAATGCGTGTAGTCGCAGGATGGAGACGCACATTTTGATGTATAACACATCTGGGTTCACGATACGGTTCGGGCTGAATTAACTCTCGAAGGAATGGCAAATATTGCTCCAAAATTACGCAATTAATTCAGAATGTTCAAAATGGCCGACTTCCTGTTCGGTTTCGGCCATGGCGCCAAGAGACTTTTCTTTTAGTTGCGACATGATACAGGTGTGTACCGATTTTCGTTCATGTACGTCAAACCGTATTATGGGGCTTGAGGCACAAAGTTTTTTCTGTCGAACCAATCAGATGAAGGGTGGGCGCGCTTTTTGGCGTCTAGCGTCGCCACGGTAACGCTTTTGAAAGAGAAAAGTAATGCGTGTTGTCGCAGGATGGAGATGCACATTTTGATGTATAACACACTTGGGGGCACGTTACGGTTCGGGCTGAATTAACTTTCGAAGGAATGGCATAAATTTCGCCAAAATGACACGACTAATTCAAAATGGCCGACATCCTGTTCGGTTTCGGGCATGACGCCAAGAGACTTTTGTTTAAGTTGTGCCATGATACAGGTGTGTAGCGATTTTTGTGCATGTACGTCAAACCGTATCGTGGGGCTTGAGGCACAAAGTTTTCCGGGGGGCGCTGTTGAGCCATTTTGCCACGCCCATTAATGCAAACCATGAAATATCAAATTTTTCGCCAGGCCTGGCTTGCGTGCAAAATTTGGTGTTTTTTGGGGAACTATCAAATATGGACCAATCAGATGAAGGGGGGGTGCGCTTGTTGGTGTCTAGCGTCGCCACGGTAACACTTTTGAAAGAGAAAAGTAATGCGTGGTGTCACAGGATGGAGACGCACATTTTTTTTTTTTTTTATGATTAAACTTTTTTATTGATTTTCCATCACTCGATCAAGCACTTCACATGTCCATAATATGGCCATTTACAGCAATACAAAACCACGCTGTGAACACGAGAAAGGAAAAGACAAAGAAAAAAAACAAAAAAAAAACAGAAAACAAAGAAAATGCACATTCCTCTTGACACCATATGCAACACCGCATTTCCTCCTACAAAATTGCATTTCACATTCATCTACCACACATTATTTGATACACATACCTCCGGGATATGACACAAAGATTTCAATTATTATGGCTAACCTCTCCACTCATCATTTGCAGATATGGTTCCCAGACTTTTCTGAACACACTTATACTGTTGTTAACTCTGTGAATAAGCTGCTCAAATGAAGCTATTTTAGCCAGTTCATCCCTCCATTCCTTAAAACTGACCTTCTCTCTTGACTTCCAATGCCTAAGTACTATCCTGCTTCCTGTTAAAAGGGCCAGTTTCACCCAAGAACACTTATGTGCAGACAAGTTGGCTTCTGTTGGTATGATGCCTAATACACATAGTGCTGCATCCTCCGTGAGTTCTGTTCCCAATATATTGTTAATACACCTAACAACCGCTGACCAGATGTCCTGTACCATTTCACATTCATACAACATGTGGATCAATGTACCCCTCCCCTTGTCACACCTCCAACACTTGTCGTCCTCCCTTAGTCCCAGCCTCGACATCTTTGCTGGTGTCCAGTAATTTCTATTTATTATCTTGAAATTAATTAGGCGTGTTTGCATGTCCCGGGCTGTGGAATACCACGATTGTATTGTCTTCCTTCCTTCATGGGCGAACGCTCTACCAACTAAGCCACCTACCCCCTTACTGAGCCACCTACCACCTAACAACGCCTGTGTATCTCTGCTTAGACTTCTGCTCCTGTGACCTGAACCCAGATAAAGGAAATTTAATTGATGTATGTAAAGACCAGAGGTGGAAAAAGTACAAAAATATTGTACTTAAGTAAAAGTACAAATTTTCTGCTTGAAAATTACTTAAGTAAAAGTAAAAAGTACCCATTAAGAAAATGACTTAAGTAAAAGTATAAAAGTACCTCAAATTAAATATAATAAAGTATCAAAAGTACATGGTGTAAAATGTACTTAAGTACAAAAGTAAAAAGTAAAAAGTACAAAGTACAAAATTCGCTTCGCCGCGTACCATATGCCGTACCTTACGGCGTAGGCTCTGCGTCGATTTAACGCGGACCGATAATTCAGGCTTCATCGGTACTCGACGCGACGGCGGTTCCTCCGACCTTTCCGGGCCGCCTCTGCGGTGCAACTCTCCCGGGGGCTGCGGCTCCTTCTCGGGGAGGCCGAGTCTCCCCCGCCGGGCAATCACGGGCAATTCACTTGCACCCCTTCCTTCCCGTCCGCCTTATGGTTCAGCGTTAAATCGACGCATACCTACGCCGAAGGCTACGGCGTAGGGTGTGCGTCACCGCGTACCCTACGCCATAGCTCTGCGCCGGTGTAACGCGGAACCATAAATCAGCCCCCGCTGTGCTGTTCTCATGGCTTTAATTTGTAGCGAGTAACGACATGTCCAATTTTAAATGTAGCGGATTAAAAGTACGATTTTTTCCTTGAAAATGTAACGAAGTAAAAGTAAAAGTACAGAAAAATGAAAGTATCAATAAAAGTACAAATTCTCAAAAATCTTACTTAAGTACAATAACGAAGTACTTGTACTTCGTTACTTTACACCACTGGTAAAGACAGAGATGATCCCAGTCCGGGAACGTTGTGGAAGACAAAAAGTAAATGGCACAGGAAGCCTGGCAGAAATCTATGCCAGGCAATGAGTATTTAAACAAAGCACTCTACTGTACATTTAACTTTTTTCAAGTCTCCAGTATTGTGATGATAATTCATTTTAACAATATTATAGGTAAGGCAAAAACACTTACTTTAAATTTCTTGTTCTTTGTGCATACTCAATAATAACCTAAAAGCACTTTGATCGGCTTCCGTTGTTATAAAATGTGCTTTTAGATACAGATTTTCTAAATCTGTGTTTTTTTGCTTTTCTTGGCAGATTAAATTGTTCTTTTTTTCTGTGCCATATGCACATACATTAAATAATCCATTAAACCGCAGTGGTATCAGAAACCCTGAGTCTGAAAGAGTGCAACCAAATGTACAGGCAAACTGAAAATATTGTCATGTTTTGAGAGTACTTCCTTCCATACTTTAAAAAAATTACAGATTAACTGGTTCTTCTAAACTTCTTGTCCTCCTTCCATGCCCTCATCCACTCCTGCCTTCCTTTTAATGCATCTATCTGTAGGTGTTTTTAGATTGGATCCCGCTAATATCGCTGGATGATGAACACGTGCTTAATGCGTGTTGGTTATGTAAACGCAAGACTTGTATTTTGTCACCTCGGCCCTGAAGGTGAGTCAAGAGGTGTTATCCGTGAAAAAAAACGTAACCTGCGTAGGGATGTCACGATGACAGATTTTCTTGGTACGATTATTGTCAGAGAAATAATCACGATTTAACGATTATCACGATTATTATGTATTAATTAATTTCACACTATGAATGTGTAAAATCACATGAACACTCCTTAGAGATCTTTAAATGTCATTTATTTTCCATGCCAAATATTAGCAACAAAGAAAAGTAACCAAAAAGTACCACATTAATGACAATAATACCATTGGAATTAAACAAAAATCACTTCTGTGTTAATCATCCACAGCAGCATTTCCGTTTGAAAATAAACAAGACCACATCTGAAATTAAATACAAGCTAGCTATGTATTTCCTTTTGGAACAAAAAAAGTGGTGAAAGGCTGCAGGACAGGAGCCACCTGCAGAAGACTTGCTTCAAGTCCTTTCAGTTCAGGTTAAAGTGCAGGAATGTCAGCTACGTGCTTACGTGGGGGACTGGGGGCGGGGCTGGGGACGGTGTTACTGAACAACCAAAGCAGAATAAACACGGAAGAGCGCCGTTTTTTAAACAACGGAGCGTTGAAGACGGCGGTTAAGTTAGCAGACTCTTTTATTATTACATCCATTTATTTAATAATGGATGTAAAACAGAAGCAGCAGTGGTCTACGGTACAATCCATCAACAGAGCCCGCGACGGAGCGCAGCCTCGCGTCCGAGCCCGCTCCCAGCCCGTCCCCGCGGGCCGGGGATTTTTTATTAAATAAATTGATTTATTTCGGCAATGTTTACACACTGGAAAGCCATCGTCAACGATAACCCCTTCCTCATTTTTGCGGTACCCATAATAATCCCACACAGCTGATTTTATCCGCTTTTTTGGGGGGAATAACTTCACTTCAGCTGCTCCGCTTGTGTAACTTTATTTTCGTTCCGTGCGAGTTGCGCTGATCTGTCTATGGTTCCGGGTCCCGGCGTAATCTTTGGAAAGTGACGATGTTTAGGAGTCTTCACGAATAATTAATCGTGCCGTTTAAAATCGCGGTTAATGGTGAAAACAAGTAATCGTGACATCCCTAAACCTGCGTAGGCGTGTAGAATGACGCATTGTCCCTACAGCAGCAAGATTTATAGGCCGTCAGACAGGTGTAATTTAAAAAAACGAGAATAGTTTTTTGACCGGGCTTTGCTTCTTGCAAACTCCCGGTTTGTCATTTTTGTGTCTACTTGTCCAAACAATAGATCATCCTTGGTGGTTTCGGACATACGCCGGTTTATGGCGTCCTCAGCTTGGAGGTCGAGGAGGTTGCGGATATAGGTGCTACCTGTGACCTCCTGCTGCTGCCGTTACTCATATAAGCCATTTCCTTATTTTATAAAATAATAATGAATGAATAAAAACTTATTTTACTCAGTTTACGTGATCTACAAACCACTCCCACGACCCGACACCCCGGTTAGTTCTGTTTACATTAGACCTGGTCAAGACTACACTTGGAGGCAAGTTATTCCCGGGCAGCTCGACACACCAACCGCGTTGGTCAATGTAAAAGGGGCACACGATACGTTTCACATCTACATCAGCGCATGGGGGATTAGGATTCTGAGCGTACCTGTCAAGTCTCCCGTTTTGGCCGGGAAACTACCGTATTTTATCAATTTTTCCCACCGTCCTCTCGTATTAGCATTTTCCAGTAAATTTCCCGTTTTCAAGTTTCAAGTTTAGTTTATTCATACATAGCCATTAAGATAAACGTATACAATTGAGACCAATTAGACATCTATAATGGTCCTTTGGCATGTATGAATGGGTCCGCCAAAGTAAGATATTGAAAGCCTTTGGGAGGGGGCCCAAAGTTCATGAAGGAAAAATGAAATTTACAATGCAATGTAGTACCATGAGTAGGGCTGGGCGATTATACGATCTCGATTTGTGATCGCGATCAAATTAAGTTCGATCACGGTGATCAGCTGTGGGTCTACTTTCTCGATCACGTGCAAAACATGCTGCAAAGTGCACGAGAACCAATCACAACCCGCTTCCCTGGCACCGCGCTGTCTGCATTAATTGATCATGCCCATGACATGCCGCAGCAAGTTGCATGACCATAGGCAGTAAACTAGTCACATCTGCCTCCCCTGCACTGGTGGGAGCAAGCGTGACCAGAGAGAATAAAACTACAAGACAACAACAACCGCAGGCTAGCGTTAGCTTAGCTTCGAGCCGACCGGGACTCACGGTTTGCGGTTATTTATTTATTTATTTCGCCGGACAACTTCTTCCAGGCGTACAGGAGGAGGGTGTGATGGATTCACAAAATGCCCTTCGTGATGGATGTATTGTGTTTTCGAACCGCACCCATTAAAGTTGTGATGCGCTCTGCTTGTACCACAAATTACTCTGATCACCGCCGACTTCAGAAACTCCGCGGCCCCGACATGGGTGTGTGCGTGCGTGCGTGCGTGTGTGCGCGCGCGCGCGCGCTCAGCGGAGTGAATGTGTCGGAACGCGGAGGCAACAAGCAGAGCTCACCAGATGAAGCCGTAGGCTCTGCGTTGGTGTAACGCGGGACCATAAATCCGCCTTAAGTTCCTTTAGGCTAATACTGTGAGAAATAACCTCTCATAATAGCGGTACTACAGTTAATAAATGTAATAAAACTGCCGTTTCTGCTGGCTACTGAGTCCCGTAAGTGGCGAGTGAGTTTTAACTCCTTAATTACTAACCAGCGTCAGAGTCACGCACAGTAAACAAACTGATGTTAGAGAGCCACCTTTTGGTCAATTTAAGCAACCGCATCGCCAGCTGCTTGACAGTGGCTCAACTCAGTTTACTGTTTTTGTTGTTAATAATGTCATTGCAATTTTATCTATGCAATTGTGAAAAAAATGGCAAAATAAATGAAAAACTGAACAACCGCATTCCGTAGGCTATTCGGTACTCAGTATTCAGCCAAGTCTTTAAATTTTATTCCGCTTCAGTTTCGGCCTCAAATTTTCATTTCGGTGCTTCCCTAGTTTTTTCGGTGGGTACCACTGGTAGCATTCTGGATTCTTGTTAAAACATGCTATTTGCTTTATTTGTTAAGGGGGGATCTTCTGATTTAAAAAATCGTGATTAAAAATCGAGATCATTCAATATGGGAAAAAAAATCGTGATCACTTTTTTTGCCATATCGCCCAGCCCTAACCATGAGGAATATGAAAACAGTAGACATTACAATACAGACAATCAAACATACAAATACATACAATCATTCATACAGTCATCCCAATAACTCCATCATGTAGCAAGGGTATTTTATAAATAGGTGGACAGTAAATTTACTTTTAGATTTCTTTTAAAAACGGTTTGGTGTTGGTGCTAGGGGTGGCAGATAGGGAGCAGGCCGATTAGTCTGGGGTTTAGACCATTTACAACTTCAAACATTATGCAAGCATTATATGTTTTAGAATATAATATTTTTTTTAAAGTATTATTGTGCCCCTCCAAACTGATTTCTTACTAGCTTCACAATAACTGCAACTTGCTGTAGCCTGGGGGGCAGTTCTCGTGAGGTTAGTGGCAACAACGGGACCAAACTTGGAACAACAAATCAGAGATGGATGGTTGGGTGTTTGAGCTTTAGCGACTTCCTTAGGCTCTGACGTTTTCTATCCTATAGACCTCCCTGAGCTGACCTCAGTCATCAATAGAGCTAAATCAACCAAGTGTATGTTAGACCCCATCCAGGCTTGACTATTCAAAAATATTCTTTCTCTGATTGGCACGACAATACTGGACCAGATCAACTTATCACTAAACTTAGGATGTGTATCACAGGTTTTCAAAGTTGCAGTCATTAAACTTTTACTTAAAAAAACTTCTTTTGACCCAGACATCTTAGCTAATTATAGACCAATTTCCAACCTTCCATTTGTATCTAAAATTCTGGAAAAAGTAGTTGCAAGTCAGTTATGTGACCATTTGTATAGAAATGATCTGTTTGAAGTTTTTCAGTCAGGGTTCAGAATAAATCATAGCCCAGACACAGCACTGGTTCGATTCACAAATTACCTTTTTATGGCCTCAGATAAGGGATTAGTGTCCATATTGGTTCTACTGGTTCGACTTGTGGAGCTGCTAACTTCCACCTCACCTGTGGAGCTGCTAACTTCCACCTCACCCGTGGAGCCGCTATGCTTGAGCTGCTTGAGCTGTTGGCGATCAAGTAAATGGTGGTGGCAGGGAGACGCAGCGATGCAGGGGCTGCCGCTGCACATCATCCACACTTTTTATCACATCTAGAAAGCTGTTCATACTCCAAAAACACACTTTTGTCAACCACAAAGCCAAACACCTTTGTTTGTGACAAGCACAACAAAACCGTGATTTGGCAGAAAATCCACAAAGTGCTTTTTATTACTCTGTTGCTGCTTAACGCTGTCGGCCCTCCGCTACGGGTCTACCCGTCCAGGAACACACGCGTGGAACACCTATGCTTTGACAACTATCGGATGCAAAAGGTGACTTGGACGGGAGAACACTGGCGTTTGCACTCAAACTGTACCGCAAACGCTCGGACTGTATCATATCACAACTTGCTCGGACTCTATGCCATCTACTCATCTGTTTTGCATAATGGTTGTGCCATGATTGACCACCGTAATCATAAAAAACAAGCGGGGACTCACCTCTCCACCATGGGGGATCCACAGCTTACTACTCATCTTGCTGCTGTTGTCCAGGGAAGCACAACTCAATCCAGGACCAGTGGTCACTCGGAGCGCATCACAGGTCACAGGTGCCGAATTCATCAATCCTGCTGTTAAAAAACAAATGTATTTTAAAACTTTTCAAACCATTAATCACGCAAAGGTCATTTGGGATCCAAAGCGGAAACCAAGAGGACTTCTTGGTGGCCATCTAAACATCAGAAGTACCGTTTCAAAAACTGAACAGTTGACTCATCTACTAGCGAACTCAAACTTGGTCTTTTTGTGCATATCTGAAACATGGCTTCAACATTCTACTCCCATCAATGTATTTACAAGGAGTGGGTTCCAATGCTTCAGACGAGACAGGACCGTGGGAAAAGGGGGCGGGGTACTTATGTATGTGAAAGACTCTATCAAATGGCTCTAAAAGTTGTCTTGTCTCTGCAAATGACATTCATTATGATAGGCTTTTATAGACCCCCGACGGCCAATGACACATTTTATGAAGAATTTATTGACATTCATAAAGAATGTGACCACAACAATGAAATTATTCTCATGGGGGATTTCAATCTCAATTGGGAAGATAAGTCTAAGAGGAGAAAGCTGAAAGCAATTACAGACAAATACCACCTAGAACAGCTGATAAAAGGTCCACCAGAATCACAAAGTGTTCAAGCACACAACTTGATCTTTTTTTCTGCAATAAACCTGAAAGGATAACAAAAAGTTACAATCTTATCACTGGTTTGTCTGACCACAATTTAACTCTGGTGGCAAGGAAATTAACCAAAAAAAGATTTAAAAACAACGCATCAATATCACACCACAAGAATGTTTTCTGTATACCCAAAAGTAAGCAAGATACATTTGATAATGAGATAAATAACTTAGACTGGGGAGACATTCTAGCCTCTGAAAATCTGGAGCTTAGTTGTCAGTTATTTACATCAAAGATCAACGCTGTCATAGATAAACTCACTGTTAAAATCAAGATAAAAAACAGGTCAACCTGCCTTGGTTCAGTGAAAATCTATGGAGACTGATGAAGAGTATAGATGCTGCTTTAAAAAGTCAATTAAGACCAAAAGAGACACAGACATTGTAGTTTACAAAGGCTTGAGGAACAAAGTGATTAATGAACTGAGATTAGCCAAGTCACAATTTTTTCTCCAACTAATGAACAATGCTAAAGGCAACAACAGTGACATTTGGAAAAGTATTAACAGTAGTGATGCACCGATTGTTCGGTAACCGAAATTGTTCGGCCGAAAATGGCAAAAAAAACACTTTCGGTGTTCGGTGGAATAAGTGGGGAAAAAAACCGAACAATTAATAATTTTTTTTTTTTTTTTTTTTTTTTTTTTTTTTTTTTTTTACAGAACAAACAATCAAACAATACAAAAGCAAGTATTATCAATGAAATATCAAACATCAGAACATCAGCCAGGGGGTAGGCTGCTAAATAAATACAAATAACGGCGTTGTAATATAAATAGACTGGCCGCTCCGTAACTGTTGCGCACCACATAATTCGTTGGCCAACCAAAAACTAACCACATAACGCTCTCGTAATGGTTGCGCACCACATAAATAGTTGGCCAACAAAAAACTAACCATATAACGCTCTCGTAATGGTTGCGCATCACATAAATAGTTGGCCAACAAAAAACTAACCACATAACGCTCTCGTAATGGTTGCGCATCACATAAATAGTTGGCCAACAAAAAACTAACCACATAACGCTCTCGTAATGGTTGCGCACCACATAAATAGTTGGCCAACAAAAAACTAACCACATAACACTCCCGTAATGGTTGCGCACCACATAAATAGTTGGCCAACAAAAAACTAACCACATAACACTCGCATAATGGTTGCGCAGCACATAAATAGTTGGCCAACCAAAAACTAACCACATAAGAATTGTACCTAACATTCACCAGCAGATGGAACCAAAACAACCTAAATCAATCTATTACAGGCGCGTTTAGATGACGAAATCAAACAGCAAAGAACGTGGAGTGAAGTGGTGCGGTGCAAACATGTCAGCAGTGTGGAAGTATTTTAGAGTGGCAGAAAATAATTCAAGAATGGCTGTTTGCAATGAATGTTCTGCTCAAATATCCAGAGGGGGCACATCTGCAAAGTCTTTCAGCACTACAAGTTTGATTTATCATTTGAAATCAAAACACCCTGAACAGCATGCTGCGTATGAGACAGAGACGAGGGGACTGAAAAGGAAAGCTGTCACTCCATCCGTGGCCGACGTCTTTGAAAAGACAAAAAAGTTTGCCACTGACAGTGCCAAAGCAAAAGGCATTACTACCAAGATAATGGAATTTATCGCTTTGGATGATCAACCTTTTACAGTTGTGGAGGACCTTGGGTTTCGGAGGCTTGTAGAGCACATTGAGCCCCGTTACACCATGCCTAGTAGACGGTATTTCTCAGATGTGTGCTTATCTGAGATGTATAATGTCGTTGCAACTCAGGTCCACGAGCTCTTGGCTACAGACATTGCAGCCCTCAGCTTCACTACAGATATTTGGAGCTCAGATGTCAGCCCCACCAGTATGCTGAGTTTAACCGCACAGTGGGTCGACGCAGATTTCAAGCTACAAAAAATTGTGCTTCACTCACAAGAGTTCAGGGGGTCCCATACAGCAGCAGCCATCTCAGAGACATTTTCCAACATGTTTCACACTTGGCATATCGACCGATCCAAAGTTCATGCAGTAGTCAGTTTTAATGCAAGAAATATGGTAAAAGCGATGGAAGACAGCGACCTGAAAGGCATACGGTGCATGGCCCACACTCTTCAATTAGCGGTCAATGAGGGAGTGTTAAGTCAGCGCAGTATAGCGGATGTCATAGCAACAGGGAGGAAAATTGTCGGCCACTTTAAGCATTCTCCACTTGCTTATTCGCGCCTACAGTCTATCCAAGAGCAGTTAGGAATGCCACCAAAACGGCTCCAACAGGACGTGAGTACACGGTGGAATAGCACCTATTATATGCTGGAAAGCCTTTTTTCACAAAAGCGAGTCCTGGCTGCGTACGTCGCAGATTTTGATCTGCCCGCAACATTCACCTCATACCAGTGGCTGTTAATTGAGAACACGCTCTCTCTCCTCGCCCCTTTTGAGCAGATAACAAAGGAGATCAGCTCATCTGATGCATCTGCGGCAGACGTTATCCCCTTACTTGCTGCACTAAAGCGTCTTCTCAGCAAAGAGGTTGAAACAGACCACGGAGTAAAAACAACTAAACGTACACTGTTAGAGGCTGTCAACACACGTTTTAGTCAGGCAGACTCTGAACCTCTGTTCTGCATTGCAACTGTGCTTGATCCACGATACAAAAATCATTATTTGGATATGGGGAAGAAGCAGACGACACAAGAAATGATCCAGGCTGAGCTGGATCTGGGAAACCCACTTGGTGATGGAGATGGTCATGCGACGCACAGCGCAGGAGATCGGGGAGAGAGCGCAGAAAAAAGGGCCCGTAGTACAGATGCGGTGCGCGTGCCCTCACTCTCAGATATGTTCGATGAGATCCTGCATGAAAACAACCCAGATGCCAGCCAGACGACAAGTGCAACTGCTCAACAATTGGATGGTTATCTGTCGGAAGTCCCCATCCCCAGGAGCGAGAATCCTCTCGCATATTGGAGGACCAATCAAGGCCGCTTTCCTGACTTGGCAAAGATGGCACGCAGGTAATACTAATAATAAGCTGTATTTAACATAAAAGCAATAAAACAAATAAAAGTACTGAAGAGTGCATAAGAGAAATGGAGACATGATACAATAATATTTAAAACAATAATATAAATAATTGGGTAGACTACTTGTATGGGAAAATTATTAATTTCCTTTTTCTTTATTTTTTCTTTATTTTGTTATTGCTAAGGCATTGATAAAACAACTGAACCTACAATGTTGTCCCCATCCCAAGGTACCTGTCTGCTCCATGCACAAGCACCGACAGTGAAAGGCTGTTTAGTGCTGCATCTCATATCATCGATGAGGAGGAACCGACTTGCCAGTGAGAAAGCAGAGAAGCTACTGTTCATAAAGAAGAACCTGCCACTTTTCCTGAAGAAGTAGGATAAGCAGACTTATGCCGAGGATACTTATTCATTGTTGTGGGGTTTATCCACTTATTTTGCACTTTTTTTTTTACAATGTGCTTTATTGCATTATTATTGTTTTAAGGCCTATGTTACAATGTTCAGTCAGTTAAGCCTAACGTAAGCTCAAAGATGGCCAAAAAATTTATTTTGCTAATTTATTTATTTTAAGTTATCGTTCTTTGCTGGTATAACATTTGCTGGAATATTTAAAAAATGCTGGGAAATAAAAAAATGTTCAGTTTTTTATTTATGTTCAATAAATATTTTCTTCTACCTTGTAATTTTGTAAAAGATGTTTTTATTTTAAAAGCATGCCTAAATCAAATTTATTTGATTTATGCAATGGTGAAAAAATTGGCAAAATAAATGAAAAACTGCGAAGAACCATGTTCGGTATTGTTCGGTATTCGGCCAAGTGTTTATTATTATTTTCGGTTTCGGTTTCGGCCACAAATTTTCATTTCGGTGCATCACTAATTAACAGTTTAATAGGGAGATCTCAACATCATACTGAGGATAGCCAGCTCACAGTTCAGAGCAAGACAATAGATGATGAAAACAAAAATTGCCTCTGCTTTTAATTATTTTTTTTATTGATTCTGTTCTGGAATTAGGAAACAATTTTAAACCCAGGGAACAATGTATTGGCCTCAGTGTCAAAGGATAGGATTTTGACCTACTCACAGTCACTAAAGACGAAGTAAAGAAAGTGATTTGCTCCCTAAGATACTCAAAAAGCAAAGATGCTTCCCATCTGAACACAGTGTTTATCAAAAAACACTCAGCTACTCGAATCCCCCCTATTGCCCATTTAGTAAACCTCTCAATTACTCACAGTTCCTTTCCTACAGACTGGAAACATCCAATTATAACTCCCATCTTCAAATCTGGTGACCGTCATGTAGTCATTATCTACAGACCCATAAGCATATTACCAGTAATCTCCAAGGTTGCTGAAAAAGTGGTCATAAACCAACTTATTGACCACATTAACAGCTGCAACCCTGTTCTAAACTCAGCCCAGTTTGGATTCAGAAAACATCACTCCACAGAAACAACCATCCTACACATAAATGAGCAAATCAGAGCTGGTCTTGACAAAGGTGGAGTTGTTGGAGCTGTGTTCTTAGACTTAAGTAAAGCCCTTGACACAGTTAACCATAGTGTTCTCATTTCTAAACTCTCCAACTTCAACCTTTCGTCCAACACACTTGCATGGTTATCATCATATTTATCTTATAGAAGGCAATGTGTGAAAATCAAAGATGCATGCTCCAGCTACTTGAGATGCACAATGGGTGTACCCCAAGGATCTGTGATAGGCCCACGACTCTTCAGTTTGTACATTAACAACCTCCCACAGTATTGTGAGGACATAAAGGTACAACTCTATGCTGACAACACAATCTTGTACACACATGCAAAATCAGCCCAACAAGCTGCTACTAAACTAACCAATGCCCTGGTTGAGTGGCTAGACCAATCCTGTCTTACTTTGAATGTAGGCAAAACAAACAGCATGTTTTTTTCCAAAACCAATCTAAACATCCCAGATGTAAACATCTGCATTAAAGGTGAACAGATTGAGACAGTCACTGAATTCAAATATCTTGGTGTGCTGCTCGATTCAAATCTGAGCTTCAAAAAACACATCAAGAAGATGACAAAAACTATTAAATACAACTTGGCAAACTTGTCCCTCTTTTTAAAAAGGGGGACCGTAGAATGTGTTCCAACTATAGGGGGATCACACTGCTCAGCCTCCCCGGGAAAGTCTACGCCAAGGTACTGGAGAGGAGAATACGGCCGATAGTTGAAACTCAGATTCAGGAGGAACAATGCGGTTTTCGTCCCGGTCGCGGAACACTGTACCAGCTCTACACCCTCCGCAGGGTGCTCGAGGGTTCATGGGAATTTGCCCAACCAGTCTACATGTGCTTTGTGGATCTGGAGAAGGCATTTGACCGTGTCCCTCGTGCCATGCTGTGGGGGGTCAGTGAGTATGGAGTCCGGGGCCCTCTACTAAGGGCTGTCCGGTCTCTGTATGATCGGAGCAGGAGTCTGGTTGCATTGCCGGCAGTAGATCAGACTTGTTCCCGGTTTCAATTCAATTCAATTTTATTTATATAGCGTCTAATACAACAGATGTTGTCTCTAGATGCTTTCCAGAGATCCAGAACATGAACATAAACATAATTATGAATATAAATATAATATAATCCCTCGAGCAATTATTACATCAACAATGGCAGGTAAAAACTCCCATAGTGGGAGAAAAACCTTAAGCCAAACAGTGGCAAGAAAAACTCCCCTTTAGGAGGGAAGAAACCTTGAGCAGGACCAGGCTCATAAGGGGGGACCCTCCTGCCAAAGGTCAGAGTGGGGGAGGCGGGGACATCAGCAGCACACAGCAGGCATGTGGAAGCAGCAGCGGGATGACCAGAGGCGGGGGACACAGGCAGGCGGAAGCATGCACAAAAAAGAGAAAAGGGGGGGCCAGCACAAGAAACTACAGGAGCGATGGACAAAACGATAGCTATGAGACATTTATAAAAATGGAAATGGAGAAGAGAGGAAGGGAGAGGGAGAGGAGAAGAAGGGTGAGAGGCACCTCCCAGCGGATCATTTCGGTGCCCCCCCTGCAGCATAGGCCTATAGCAGCATATCTACCGCAAAGCTATATTTGAGACTAACTATTATAGTCTTGTTCTATAGCTGCAACTACTTAGTTACTAAACACTAACTATAGGCTTTACTAAACAGAAAGGTTTTAAGTTTAGTTTTAAAGGTGGAAGTGGTGTCAGCCTCCTTAACCCAGATTGGAAGTTGGTTCCATAGTAATGGTGCCTGATAGCAGAACACCCGCCCTCCAAATCTACATTTAAATACTCTAGGACCTACGAGTAAACCTGCACTCTGAGAGCGGAGAGCTCTGCCAGGAACATAAGGCACTATCAGGTCTTGTAAATATTGCGGAGCTGAGACGTTTTGGGCGTTATATGCAAGTAATACAATTTTAAATTGGATTCTGAATTTTACAGGTAGCCAGTGGAGCGACGCTAACACTGGAGAGACGTCCTCTCTCCTGCTGATTCCTGTCAGTACTCGTGCTGCTGCATTTTGGATCAGCTGGAGCCTATTCAGCAAATTACTTGGACATTTTCCTAATCTTTGCAAGATTAGGGAGATGGAAAAATGCTATCAGGAAAAGGTTGGTTGCTGCCACTTTCGTCCCTGTACTTGACTATGGCGACCTCCTATATATGTATGCCCCTGCAAATTGTCTGTGTTCTCTGGACACTGTATCATGGTGCCTTAAGGTTTGTCACTGGTTGTAAAGCCCTCACTCACCACTGCACCTTATACATTGGCATATTTCTATCTACTGTATAAAGCCATCTTGGGTTTGCTCCTCCACGATTTATGTTGTGTTATGTCATTTGATAATTAGGTAAATGCTTATACAGTAATGCCTCGCTATAACGCGTTTCACTTTTCACGGTCTCGCTGCTTCACGGATTTGCATTGTGTTCTGCATTCTGATTGGCTAAATAGTCTCTCCGCTTCTTCCATTCCTGTGTCAATAATGTTGGTCGCTTAGCAACAATGCTGAGAATGGCCAATGAACTTCAGTGAGCAGCTCAAGAACGGGACCCTTTGATGAATCGTTCATTACAGTTCTCAAATATAATCGATGGTGGCAAGACGGTTTATGAGAATCATTTTGCCCAGAAGAATAAAGAGTGACAACAACTACCAATAACTATGTTCTTCTCTCGAAAAAACACACCTGCACCACGGGCTTTAAAAGAAAAAGACGCTACAGAGCGAGTCAGGATGCAGCAGCACAGAAGAGCAGTGAAATATGCGCCAGTCACAATTTGTCCTACTGTACTTATTGTATTTTTTTTTCATAATCATTTTTCATTTTCTCCCGTTCAAATTGACTTACTCGGGTCGCGGTGGGGCGGGGCTGATCTCCGCAATTTGAAGCCTTGTATAATAATTGTTAAAAAAATTCGCTTTAACTCCCGCGGAAAACGAGGGATTACTGTATTGTTGTAGTGTTGTCACTTTAAGGTTTGAGAACCACAGGACGTTTTCTTTTGAGATTCTCACTCATGGTGGTTGAGCTGCTGTGATACGCTATTTAGATTTTACTGAGCGTACAGAGCAACATTTTGTTGGGTTTCTCCCTGAAAAAGTCCAAACCTCAGGCTCGAATCTGGGAGAGGTAGAAGTTTCATTTGATTAATGTATGCAACTTGTACTCGCCATTGTCAGGGTGTTGTGTTGTGTCTACTGAGAAAACTGCTTTCTGTCTTCCCCACGCTTCGTTCTTTCTTTTCTGTCACAATCCTGTGCTGTTAATATGAGCTCGGTCTGCCTCAGATATCTGATCTATAAGAACAAAAGTGTATTTGGTGAGGCTGAAAGACACTGCTGGATTTCATAATGGAGGTTGACAGGTGACCACAGAGGCAGGAACATAGATGGAATATGAATGGAAGGTGTTCATCTGTGTTGGCGCTTCATGAGTACCTTCTTTTATCTCCTTGATCGGAAGAACAAAAGTCACTGAAGCACATTAACCTGTACCTTCTATATTATGTCAGAGTGTCTTCTCTTGTAGTGGGATTGGATTGGAAAAGACAGCGTGATGCTTGTATTCAGAGTAAGTATATGCAGAGTCTAGTGTTGAAAGTAGTATAAAATGTATGGTTTTCGGTACTTTTAAACATAAACTTGGG
The DNA here is from genome assembly GCF_033807715.1 of Cololabis saira. Taxonomy (NCBI): domain Eukaryota; kingdom Metazoa; phylum Chordata; class Actinopteri; order Beloniformes; family Belonidae; genus Cololabis; species Cololabis saira. Next base: position 1,307,298 of record NC_084590.1, on the reverse strand, counting down.
TTTTTCTGAATTTATTAATTTGCAGTATTTTTATTTATTTATACTTTTGTTGAACCAAACCTCTTTCAATAGAATTGCATCCCTCTTTGTGATTTTTCTAAATACTGTTTCTCACATCTGTATTTCTTTTCTCGTGTACGTGTGTCAAACCAACACCCTAATTGCAGAACTTAACTTCCTGTGCATAATCCTTTTAAATTTTTCACAAATTTCCTTACTTCTCAACTGACCTTGACAGCACAAGCTGCCCCAGTCTTTAGCTTGGTCCTGTTGTCATTTGCCATGGGCTTCACATTAGTCCTGGGAGATTTGTGGACTGACCCCTCATCAAATCCTTTACTTCAATTAATCAATTTAGCCTGACACATGCAGTATATTAATCAGCCAGCTTGGCAGGCTTAATGGTTCAATCAGAGAATGTGGAATGAGAGAGAGGATTAGTGATTAACAGGGGGTCATCATGGAAATGTACTTATCCTTAAGTAACCTGCAGTCTGTTTGGATCACAGTTTGTCATATTAAATTACAACCTGAAATGAGAATCTCATATACATTTCTCCTTCGGCTTTCTGGAATAGAAGAACAGCTATATCACAAATAAAGTTTTATGGCATGATGGTGAGATATTCTGCATAACTGTTTTAATATACCTGTATTTAAATACTTGGTTCATGGCTCATTTTGTTTTCGAAATATTTTAATTGCTGTAAACTACGTAAACAAAATCCAACTAAAATCCTTGGAAGAGGAAAGGCACCCAAACAACTGAGGAATGCTGGGGAATCCTTGTTTTCTGAAATAATCAACAAAAAACATCAATAACAGCCGTACCTTCTTTGCTACTGTGGACAGGTTAACAAACTCTCCTGTGTCGGTGGCATCTGAACTCCACTCTACAAGGGCCTGTGATCAATTAACAAACTACTTTACTGAGAAAATCCAGCAGATTAGAAAAGCAGTCAGTACATCAATATCAGGTCCTGGAACAGCACTTTGTCCTATTGAAAACAAATTGAACAAAATGACCCAATAAACTATAAAAACCTGGAGAATAAGGTGAAACTCTAGAAAAACTAGTTCATGCGTTTGTGTCTTCTAGACTATTGTCTCAATATTTCATCCACAGCTTTCTTGAAGAAACTTTTACCCGTCATGGCATCTGATTCAATTCAATTTTATTTATATAGCGTCTATTACAACAGAAGTTGTCTAGGTGCTTTCCAGAGACCCAGAACATGACCCCAGAGCAATTATTACATAAACATAAAATAAACAATGGCAGGTAAAAAACTCCCCTAGTGGTAGAAAAACCTTAAGCCAAACAGTGGCAATGAAAAACTCCTCTTTAGGAGAAAGAAACCTTGAGCAGGACCTGGATCAAAAGGGGGGACCCTCCTGCCGGAGGCCAGCTGGACAGAGCAGGAAAAGAGAAAATCGACAGAGAATGAAGGACAGAGAAAGGAGAGACACAGATACAATGCCAAGCTAATGCACTGCAGAGAACTATGTTGGGCCACCGCCCATGTCATTATGAATTCATTTGTGATTAGGAACTCACGGTGTGTTTATGTACTCATGGGGTGATTATGAATTTGTATGAAATGTGTGATGGGGAACAGTCAGGCTTTGACCGGTTGAAGGCTGGGTTTTCGGCCTTCGACTGAGACAAGGACTAAAGTTTTACGACTTGAAGCACATGGCTTGAAGAACCAAGGAACTAAGAAGACTTCAAATCCCCCATGGACAAAGCTTTGCAGGATTTGCATATGTGGCCCTTCAGTGATAAGGGACCACGCTCTGATTGGACACGACCCCAAACTGCAGGAGGGGCTGCAGCAACTTCCTGGGCCCCGCTATAAAAGAGCAAGGCCCCCCTCTCTCTCTTCTCTCTTTTCTTCTGTTTGCTCTAACATACAGGTCCTGCTGCCTCAGACCTGTCCACGGTTCCATGGGCTCCCCCGTGAGCAGGAACTGCCATTATTAGCACCAGGAGCAACCAGCTACGGACCGATCCCCTCCAGGATCGTTGACCGAAGAAGCGTCCGTTTTGCAGCGTTGCACGAGTGACCCACAAGGTTCCGAGCACCAGAAAGCTGAACCAGCATTGCCTCTACGTGAACGCCTTCGGACCAACCTGAAGCTGTAGGAGGCCGAGCTGTTGTGCCCATGCTGCAGAACCCTCATCCACATGGAGACAAGGACCATAGAGTAAGAGAGAGCCGCTCTTTATCAGGGTCCCCTGCTGAGTGTAACCACCCTTTGTTCACCAAAGAATCGGCCGGCCAGACCAAACCACCTTTTTCGTAATTTACAAAGATTCACGTAAGAAGCTGTTCTGTGTCTGGGCAGAAAAACTTAGTAACACATTTTAAAAGTTAGTTTTATGTTGTGAGCTGGATTGCTGATCCCGTCACAACTGTTGTTGGTAAGTGTATTTATTTACTTGATTGTCTACTCGTCTCCTACCAACTCACACACGTTTGGGCCTCGCGGTCATAAAACCCCTGAGCCATTTTGAGCCACACACACACACACACACACACACACACACACACACACACACACACACACACACACACACACACACACACACACACACACACACACACACACACACACACACACACACACACACACACACACACACACACACACACACACACACACACACACACACACACACACACACACACACACACACACACACACACTTTGCATTATATGATTTATTGTCCCTGTTTTAGTAGTGAGCCATCAGAATTTAGTGGAGTGAATTTAGAAGTGTTGGTTTACCATCTGCTTGACACTTGTGTGAATAAAGTCGGATTGAAAGAAGTTGTCCTTGTTTATTTTACACATGTTTGCCGCTAATGTGTTGCCGGGGCCTGCGTTCGGATTCCTTCCTTTAACTATTATTCTGTAGAATAATTCATCTCGAGACTGATTTTGCTGTAGTTATCATTTTCCTGATTACATCAGGTGGTGCCCCATTTTGATTAAGTCATTTTGATAATTCAATTTGATATATAATCTACTTTATTAATTCTTAATAACTGTTGGACAATTATTAATAACTCTTGATAACTGAAACAGCATCTCATCTGTGGCACAACAACTATATTAGCAGATGTAAACAGCAGACACTGGGGGAGGGGTGGTGGACTCAGGCTAGGATGTCAGCAAGCATATAGCAGACATCAACACATACAGGTGGAAGCTAGCAGTGGGATGATAAGAGGGGGGGACTGCAGGTCAGCACGAAGCTCCCGAAGCTCCGGCCTGCATACACAAAAGAGAAGAAAAGGGGGGGGCAGACCAGCACAACAAACTACAAGAACAATGGACAACAATGATGGCTATGAGATACGTATAATAAATAAAAAATGGAAGAGGAAAAGAGAAGAAGGGTGAGGGGACCGCCCAGTGGATCATGTCGGTGTCCCCCTGCAGCATAGGCCTATAGCAGCATATCTACCACAAAGCTATGTTTGAGAATAACTAGTCTTGTTCTATAGCTGCAGCTATGACTACTGACTCTAACACACTAGAGCAGGGGCATCGGAGTCCAGTCCTTGAGGGCCGGTGTCCTGCATGTTTTAGATGTGTCCCTTTTTTTTATCAAACCGTGATACAAGGAGCTTGGTCATCAATAGAACTATCCAGACTTTGATGACAAGGTGGTGATGACCGTTAATTTGAATCAGGTGTGTTGATGCAGGGAAACAACTAAAGCATGCAGGACTGCGGCCCTCTGGGACTGGAGTCCGACACATGTGCACTGGAGTTTACAATTACTAGAGGTTTAGTGAACACTAACTAAAGGTTTACTAAACACTATCTAAAGGTTTACTAAACACTAACTATAGGCTTTACTAAACAAAAACATTTTAAGTTTGATTTTAAAAGGTGGAGGTGGTGTCAGCCTCCTAAACCCAGATTGGAAGTTGGTTCCATAGTAACAGTGCCTGATAGCAGAACGCCCGCCCTCCAAATCTACATTTGGATACCAGTGGCGGCTGGTGATAAAAGATTTTGGGGGGGCGTACTGGCGAGTGGGGATTACAACACAACTATAAACTCTACTTGAACATACATTTTTTTGTTATTTTTTATTACATATCACTACATATACTACATATACAAGTAGCATATTTTACATAAACATCTTACATTTTTCAAGTAACAAAATAAAATATTTGAACCATTTTTCAGATTTTTTCAGTTATTGTATAGAGATATTGACAGATATTGTCTGAACAATGGTTCAAATATGTTATTTTTTATTTTGTTATTTGAAAAATTTGTTTTGTTGAAGAGAAAAATTTTTCTCTGTTTTTCTTATTTTTGTGAGGGGGGATATATATTTTTTTCGGCACTACCTTGCTCTCTATAGCTGATATAACATGAATTACTCCTATGTGGGATCAATAAAGTTCTTATTTTTGCCATCTCAGAAAATTAAATATATTATATTTGGTTCCTAACTGTTTCCCAAGTATATTAGTGCATGTGTGAATGAATAAATGAGACGTAAAACGTACATTTCTTTGTAGAAAGGCGCTTTATGAAAATAAATTCATTTACTTTTGCTTATTATTATTAGGACCTGCACACATCACAACATGAACATCAGTAAACAAATAAACACATGACACATAGTTTTGATTTCATACGTCATACAGACTTTATTTTAAGCACATGGTCACGCATTTGCTAGTGCACTCATTTGTGTTGACTATGGTTTGCTTTTTGTTAATTATTTCTGTTTGTGTTTATTTACCATGCCCGCTGTGGGGGTCCTGAGTCTGGCACACTCGGCATCCCAGTGAGGTGTGCGTCAGCGACTGGTGTCCGGGCGGAAACGGAAAGGAGGGGCAGAAAGGTTCCTCCAGTTTAAGACCTGCTCGGCATGATCCATCTGCTCTCCAGTCGTGGGGGGGATTTAAGATTTTGTTGGGGTTTTGTTATGTTTAATCTAAGTTGGATAAGTTTGTGTATATATTAGTGGGGCGGCTAAGCACTGTGAATACCTAGAATCGTGCCCATTTGTGATAAAAGCACCAAACTTGGCATATATGTTGACAAATGTATTAAGAACAATTCTGGATATTGGGCCAATGGAAATACGCCCCCTAGTGGCCATATCACCGCACCACATCCTCAACTGGCCCAACCTCGCCCTATCTTCACTAAAATCTATGTAGAGCCTATGTGCTTTGGGATATGACCTGCTATTTAGGTGTGGTAAATGGTTACATGTTGCTCAGCTGACTAAGAGTCAATTTTAATGCAATAAGCAGACTCGTTCAGGCTTTATTGGCTGTCTAATTGTAAATTTATTTCAGGCGAGGACAATTCTTCATTTTTGCTGTGTGTTGGTCATATCAGAGTATTGTGTACCCCCTAGATAGTTTGTGACTACTTCAACAATCTCACAAGTGTTGCTGATCTTCAGGTAAAATTATATGATTCTAAGTCCTGTCATTGTTGAACAGCATTTAATTTAATTTGGCCTTGTATTTTAGGCAGATTTCTCACCATAAAAAGCCTAAGGATTTCCGAGGCTGCATTGGATTTCTATTACAAATATTAAATTTGTTTTTGTTGTCAGTATGTTTTGCCCTCAGCAAGACCCTCCATATATTTCTTTTCTGATATGACACTGTATGACACTCTGTGAATTTACATATTTTATCCGACACTTTTTTGTGTATCTGCACGAGACATGCGTGGTGGCGTCTTCACAACTGCTGCGGCTGATAATATTGACCATAACCCTAGCTCCACAACCTCAAAGGACTCCTTTCATGGCACAGGTATCTCGCTCTTTCAACACCCTTCCTTTGCAGGTCAAGGAGTGGACCGCAGTATTGCAATTGTTGGAGGCTCTGCAGGGAAGAAGACCGTGGGTCATCTGCCAAGCTTTTACACAGACATCCCACCTGTTGTCAGTAGCACCACGAAGGCACCTGTACCACCTGGCACAGTGGGATATTTGAGCAGGGAGAACTCTGAGCAGAACATCAAGGAAGAATACTGCTGGTTAGAAAATGTACGCAACATCCTCGTACTTCCAAGTGAAGATGAGAAGAGTGTGGACAACATGTCCTGGGCTGCATACCATGCAAGTCACCAGCCTGCCGGAGGAAACATCATATGCCCGAGTGCTCTACTCCCTCTGTTCCAAGAGAGCGCCCACACCATGGCAATGATAAAGCACGCGATGGATATGGTAAGACAGGCTGTTCAACATCTGAATGTCGGGCAGGCACCGGTTATCGTGTTTGATCAACCCTTGTATGCGATTGCCAAGCAGATACAGTGGAAGTGGCCAGAGGTGTATGGGGAAGACAAGATTGTTGTGATGTTTGGTGGTCTCCATATCGAGATGGCAGCTCTCAGGACTCTGGGTGATTGGCTGAAAGGTAGTGGTTGGGTTGAAGCACTGGTACAAGCAGGGATCACAACAGCAGGCACTGCCGACTCCTTCTTGCGTGCAGCACATGTCACTCGCACCCGACGAGCCCACCAAGTTACAGTGGCTGCATTATACATCCTGCAACATCGGCCTACGACAACCGTGACACAGATACAGAAGATCAGCCTTTGACGTTTGAAGAATGGTCTCAAAAGAGGGGTGAAAGCACCCCTCAGTTCCAGTACTGGGCAACAGTCATGGAGTTGGAGCTGTGTTTACTGGTCTATGTGCGATCCCTTCGTCAGTCTTCTTTCAGCATGTACCTCGATGCTTTGACAGAACTGGTCCCCTGGTTCTTTGCTCTGGACCACACCAACTATGCTCGGTGGATTCCAGTTCATCTCCATGACATGTCTGAACTACCAACAAGACACCCAGATGTTTACAGAGAATTTGATGCAGGGAAGTTCACCATTCAGAAGACCAACCAGGCCTTCTCAGCAATTCCTATCGACCAAGCACATGAGCAGAACAATGCTTGCATCAAGAGCGATGGAGGGGCAGTAGGACTTACTGACAACCCTTGTGCCCTTCGCCGGTGGATGGTATCTGGCCCGGAGGTTGCCGCAGTGATTGAAGACTTTGAACATGCAAACAAGCTTGTGGAAAGAAGAGATGAGGTCCTCCACCATGACCAATCAGCAAGTGTTCAGAAAGCATTTAAGAAAGACGTTTGCTCCCTCATCGATGTCTTTGAAGAACTGGGCAATCCATTTGAAGAGGAGAGCAAAGACCTGCTTGTACTTGATAGTAAAGAAATTGCTGATCCAATGGCAGTGGAGACTGTGACGAATGCCCACAAGATTGGCCAAAAGCAGTTTCAGGCCTTCACAAAAGAACGTATTGTGGATAGAACGAAGCCATTGGATGACACAATCCCCCGTAACAGGTTGACACTGTTTGTTGGCTCAACAAAAAAGCTAGCAAGTAAGCAGAAGCAGCAGCTAAACTTATTGAAAAGTGATGTGCAGCTGTTCTCCCGACTCTACATAAGCTGCCAAACAAGAGATGGAAATCTGGAAGACTTCTTTGAGCATGAGAACCAAGCATGGCCACCAGCACTCTCCAATGGAGGAAGATTACGACTTGGGGCCAAGAGTGACCTTCTAACGTGCCTGGAGGACCTGTCTCCAGCGCAGACTAAAGCTCCTGATGTTACCTGTGTAGTTCTTGATGGAGCTGTCATCGTTCAAATGCTGAAGCCAGGAGGTGCCAAGACATTTGATGAGTATGCCCAACATATATTCATCCCATTCATCACAGGTCAAGAGCCTGGGTGTCGTCCTCGACAGTACCCTCTCATTCCACACACAAATCAATAACACCATCCGGTCCGCCTACTTCCACCTCCGCAACATAAACCGCCTCCGCCCCTCACTCACCCCCAACAGCACTGCCATCCTGGTTCACTCTCTGGTCACCTCCCGTCTCAACTATTGCAACTCCCTTCTATTCGGTCTCCCCCACAAACTCCTCCATAAAATCCAGCTGGTCCAGAATGCTTCAGCCCGCATCATCACCAAAACCTCTGCCATCTCCCACATCACCCCCGTTCTTCACCAACTCCACTGGCTTCCCATCAAATACCGCATAGATTACAAAATCCTCATCAACACCTTCAATGCCATCCATAATCTTGCCCCCCCTTACCTGTCAGACCTCATCCATGTCAACACTCCCACCCGGTCACTCAGGTCTGCCTCCTCCACCAACCTCACTGTTCCCCCAGCCCGCTTGTCCACCATGGGGGGTAGAGCTTTCAGCCGCTCTGCCCCTCGCCTCTGGAACAGCCTCCCCCCCGACATCAGGAACATGGACACTCTTCCCACCTTTAAATCTCACCTCAAAACCCATCTATTTAGGCAGGCTTATGATTTGGATTAGACTCTGCTGTCGATAATGTGTTAAATTTTTATACTTGTTTTTTACTGTTGTAATTTGTATTTTTATTGTTGTATTCTTGCTCTGTCAGGCGACCTTGAGTGTCTTGAAAGGCGCCATACAAATAAAATGTATTATTATTATTATTATCCCATATATCACTTCTCAGCTGTGCAATGTGGCAAGCATTGACCTTGTTTGGGATACTTACAAAGAAGACTCCCTAAAAGGCACAGCAAGAGCCAAGTGTGGAAAGGGTATAAGGAGACGTGTGGTTGGGAAGACTGCCATCCCAGGAAACTGTCAGAACTTTATGTGGGTTGACAGCAACAAGACAGAACTATTCAGTTTCTTGTCCAAGGCCCTTGTTCATGTGTTCTGTGAGGAAGACAAGGCAGTTGTTGTCACTGATGGGCAGGATGTGCTTAGCACACAAACACTTCAGGATCTCCACACCCTGGCCCCATGCAGCCATGAAGAAGCAGGTAGTCGTATGCTACTGCATGTTTCACACGCGGCACAGCATGGACACCAAAAGGTTCTGATTCGGACTGTAGACACTGATGTTGTGGTCTTGGCTGTGTTTGCCATAAGCCAGCTACCATCTAGATGTGAACTGTGGCTAGCATTTGGAACAGGCAAGAGCTTTCGCTACCTAGCAGCCCACCAAATGGCTACATGTCTTGGACCAGAGATGTCACGTGCCCTTCCAATGTTCCATGCTTTGACAGGCTGTGACACCGTATCCAGCTTTGCAGGACATGGAAAGAAGACCACCTGGTCTACATGGAAGTCACAGCCAGCACTGAAAAATGCACTACTGATGCTGGGAAATGGACCAAAGGTGATCCCAGATGATGCAATGAACATTATTGAGAGGTTTGTCGTACTTCTCTTTGACCGAACCAGCACCTGCGACAAGGTGAATGATGCAAGGAGGAAGCTCTTCCCATGGAAAAACTCAGTGGAACAAATCCCACCTACCCGAGCGGCTCTGATGGAGCATGTCAAGAGAGCTGTGTACCAGGGTGGTCACATCTGGGGAAAGACACTGCTTCCAGACCCTGTCTTGCCATCGCCAACTGATTGGGGATGGGTGAAGAGAGAAGGCTTATATGAGCCCCACTGGACAACACTTCCACAAGCTTCAAAAATCTGCCATGAACTCATCTCATGTGGCTGTAAGAGTGGTTGCACAAAGCGCTGCACATGCAAGAAGGCTGCTCTCCGGTGCACAGGCCTCTGCGTCTGTGAAGGAGAATGTGAGACCTAACCAAATCTATGCTTGAGCCAAATGAAGCCAAATAAAAATAAATTCTATTCCACAATGACATGACTTTGATTCATATAATTTTACCTAAAGATCTGCAACACCTGTGAGATTGTTGAAGTGAAAAATATTGTTGAAGTAGTCACAAACTATCTAGGTGGTACACAATACTCTGATATGACCAACACACAGCAAAAATGAAGAATTGTCCTCGCCTGAAATAAATTTACAATTAGACAGTCAATAAAGCCTGAACAAGTCTGCTTATTGCATTAAAATTGACTCTTAGTCAGCTGAGCAACATGTAACCATTTACCACACCTAAATAGCAGGTCATATCCCAAAGCACATAGGCTCTACATAGATTTTAGTGAAGATAGGGCGAGGTTGGGCCAGTTGAGGATGTGGTGCGGTGCTATGGCCACTAGGGGGCGTATTTCCATTGGCCCAATATCCAGAATTGTTCTTAACACATTTGTCAACATATATGCCAAGTTTGGTGCTTTTATCACAAATGGGCACGATTATACGGGTTAACCGCCCCACTATATGTAAATATTAGTTGGAGTAGTTTATTTATGTAGAAATATATAGTTTGTCTTTTCCACAAGTTTTGTTCCTTTGTAAGCTTAATTGATTTCTGTAATTTATTTTGGTTTGGTCTGATTGTATATAAGGCAGTTTCTTTGTTTCATTTGAGGAGAAGAGAGGTTGAGAGTGTTTGGTTTTATGTCCTGTCTTTTTGGTTTTGGTAAACTTTAAAAGGCCCCAAATCTTATCTTTTTGAGTTTTGTGAAAGAAAATAAATGTAATCTATTTTTGATAAACCTTTTGAGTCTGCATCCCCATGTCGACTGCTGGGTCCCTCACAATGGCTGTGACTCCGTTTATAGCGAGTAACAGATGCAGTCGCGCGTCTACACTGTCAGGGGTCTGACATTAATTGACAACTCATGAATCAATCAGATTAGATGAAGAATTACAGAAAACACGCTGATTGGCCACGGGCGCAGTGAGCTGCGCCCGGCGGAGAGTCTTTGAGTAACCAATTAGAGACCAGCATGAAGTCACATGGAAGAAAAGTTTAAGAACATGCAATACACACTCATTTGGCCATTGAAACCTATGTATTTCGGTCTGCACAAAAAACAACTCTGAATAAACCCAGTATGGGATGGGAAGGCTTGACACATTTTATGAGAGGACTCTGCTTTTTTTTTTTAACTTGCTGACTATCTCCGTCAATCAGTTCCATGCGGCGAGTCACTGTCCTGCACGATTTTTTACAGAAGGGCTCGAATGGCGACATGAAACAAAGTGAAATACACGCCTCTCCAACAACGGTCAATGTGTATGAGGTGCCGTGAGGGACATAATTCTGAATTACTGTTCATAAACACATATGAAATCCAAAACCTTTTATACACACAGGTGAAATGCTCTTACACATACAACTGGAAATGTTCATAAACACATATGAAATCCAAAACCTTTTACACACTATACTGAAAACTTCTCACACTCACTTGTGAAATCTCTCAGACACACAGGTGAAATGCTCTTATACATACAACTGGAAATGTTCATAAACACAACTGAAAATCTTCTCACACACAGTGGTGAAATCTTCTCACAGACACAACTGAAAATTTCAGTAGAAACGGAAGTCATTTCAGTAGAAACGGAAGTCATTTCAGTAGAAACGGAAGTCATTTCAGTAGAAACGGACGTCATTTCAGTAGAAACGGAAGTGAGTTGTTTAGCGCGATTTTTTTTTTTTTCTGGCAGTTATTTTGACTGATTGATATAGCAATATCTTCTCAGCAGCATACAACAACTCTGACTGAAGCAACAGCTTTACTGAATAATATATTAGCTTCAGCAGAGGCTATAAGGACCCTGTTAGGTTTTACAACTGCGGGGCTACAGCCCCGCCCCCCCGGTGACTGCGAGTGCGGATCGGTGCAGGTGTGCTGGATGAGCCGCACATCACTTTTCCCATCACGGCAGCCGGGTCATAGCATCCCGCAACGGCAACAACTACAGTTTTGAGAGGATGCACACCACGTTATCAAACCCAAAAGTGCTTTCGCACATGGATATATACTGGCAGAAAGCTGCCGCTGCCGCTGTTCTGTCGATTTCTGCTGCTTCGTCGAAAAATGCTACCACCGCATAAACCGATAGCGTCTGTCTATCGATTATATAAAAAATATAAAAAAATGCTACCTAATGGTTTTCTACCTTTGTAGAGTTACAATTTTACTGTTTTACTCCCTAGCCCACGTCCTTTTTCCCCAAGTGGTCCTTGTCTCTTGCCAGGCCGTCATTGTAAATAAAAATGTGTTCTTAATGACCTGCCTGGTTAAATAAAGGCCAATAACGGAATGAATATCAAATAAAGCGATAACATAGTTTTTTATTTTTCCATTTATCATATAATGTTCACAAAGTGTAATGCAATTCATGTCATGGGTAGTGTATTTTGAAGGATAAAATACTCAACATCCCATATCATCCATGTTAAATCTATTTAATGGTAGCATAATTTGATAGTCCAGTAACATCCTATCAAATAATGCTCCCGTCACTTAATGCATTCAGGTAAGATACTAATCACCTCACTGCCACTGCAGGATGAATGTCAGCATACTTACACCCCCCAATTTATCAATTTTGTGATCACTATTTTTGGATTGATAATAAGTATAAAATAATAAGAAATAAAAGTAAAGGCACACAAACAAACAAATTGTCTCAATTTGTCGTTTCAAAAGAAGAGTGCTAAGTTCAGAAAATTACATTTAATAACATAATAACAATAACAATAATAAATAAAAGTTAACGAACACAAACAACAACAAAATGCCAAACAGAGTAGTTAGCCACTTTTCTGGCACTTATAATGTGGGACTTTGTCATAGTGGATACATTCAAAATGTGCCCACCTACTGCAGGACTCGCACTCGCACAAACAAATTAAAGATATACATTCATTTAAATTAATAATACAATAAAAGCACTATGGCTGGGCAATTAATATAAAAATAATGGAAACCGACATTTAGGAACTTTATTAGACTTAATGTTGCTCATGTAAATCAATCATGGCGCAGAACCACAAAGTAGCATTTCTCGACGGGTAGCATCAAACAGAACACTGTGATGGGAAAAGTGACGTGAGGCTCATCCAGCAGTCTCTGCTGAAGCTAATATTATTGAGTAAAGTTCTTTCTTCAGTCAGAGTTGTTGTATGCTGCTGAGAAGATATTGCTATATCAATCAGTCAAAATAACTGCCAGGAAAAAAAAAAAAAAATCGTGCTAAACAACCCACTTCCGTTTCTACTGAAATGACGTCCGTTTCTACTGAAATGACTTCCGTTTCTACTGAAATGACTTCCGTTTCTACTGAAATTTTCAGTTGTGTCTATGAGAAGATTTCACCACTGTGTGTGAGAAGATTTTCAGTTGTGTTTGTGAGAAGATTTTCAGTTGTGTTTGTGAGAAGATTTCACCACTGTGTGTGAGAAGATTTTCAGTTGTGTTTGTGAGAAGATTTTCAGTTGTGTTTGTGAGAAGATTTTCACCACTGTGTGTGAGAGGAAAAATTTTCAACTGTATATATGAGTAGATTTCATTAGTTTGTGTAAAAGCGTTTCAGTAGTATCTGTGAGCACATTTCAGTTGTATATGTGAGTGGATACATTTCCAGTTGTATGTATAAGAGCATTTCACCTGTGTGTATGAGAGATTTCACAAGTGAGTGTGAGAAGTTTTCAGTATAGTGTGTAAAAGAGTTGGATTTCATATGTGTTTATAAACATTTCCAGTTGTATGTGTAAGAGCATTTCACCTGTGTGTATAAAAGGTTTTGGATTTCATATGTGTTTATGAACAGTAATTCAGAATTATGTCCCTCACGGCACCTCATAAATGTGTTTGACTGTTCTGAAGAAACCTCATGTACATGAACAAACTGGAACCTGTCAGATAGATATTTAAACCAATGTAGAGCTGTCCCTTTAACCCAACAACATGCTCTAACTTATGCAGTAAGATGCCATGATCTACAGTGTCAAAAACAGCACTGAGGTCCAGTAGAACCAGTATGGAAACTAATCCCTTATCTGAGGCCATAAGGAGGTCATTTGTGACTCGAACCAGTGCTATCTCTGTGCTATGATGCATTCTGAACCCTGACTCTGAAAAACTTCAAACAGATCCTTTCTATAAAAATTGTCAAATAACTGACTTGCAACTACATTTTCCAGAATTTTAGATACAAATGGAAAGTCGGAAGTTGGTCTATTATTAGTTAAGATGTCTGGGTCAAGAGAAGGTTTTTTAAGTAAAGGTTTAATTACTGCAACTTTGAAAACCTGTGGTACACACCCTAAGTTCAGGGATAAGTTGATCTGGTCCAGTATTGTCGTGCCAATAAGAGAAAAACGTTTTTGAATAGTCAAGTTGGGATGGGGCCTAACATACACGTGGTTGATTTAGCTCTATTGACGAGTGAGGTCAGCTCAGGGAGGTCTATAGGATCTAATCAGTCTAGAATCAAGTCAGAGCCTAGGGAAGTCGCTAAAGCTAAAGAAACGCCCACAAGTGCTACCGGGTGGGATGATTTCTTCTCTAATTCTCATGATTTTACTGTTAAAGAAGCTCATAAAGTCTTCACAACTGAGAGCTGCAGGAATGCACGGTTCAACAGAGTTGTGACTCTTTGTCAGCCTGGCTACAGTGCTGAAAAGAAAGTGTGTTTTTTTATCCTCTATCAACGATGAATAATAAGCTGTTGTGGCTTTGCAAATGACTTTTTTATATACTATTAGATTATCTTTCCATTTGCGATAGGTATTTACAGACTTACAAGAGTACCACTTCCTTTCCACTTTACGCACGTTTTGTTTCAACATTCATATAATAATAACAACAATAATAATATGTCTACCCTTAATATTTAATAATAATTTATTTAGAGGCACCTTTCAGGTCACCCAAGGTCACCTTACAAGAGATACAAACACACATTTTATCAGTTAAAATACAGTTAATACAAAAAAGCGGCAACATACAGCATAAAAAAGTACATAGACCAATACATAGAACAAACTGGTGTAATGTAGTGTACAGCAGTGGTCCCCAACCTTTTCTGTACCGCGGACCGGTTTAATGTCTGACAATATTTTCACGGCCCAATCTAAAGGTGTAGTTGATAAAAACTAAATAAAATGACAAGATCGGCATTAAGAACTGTGGTATTTTCTCTATAGTAATAATAATAATAATAATAATAATAATAATAATAATAATAATAATAATAATAATAATCAGGCATCAGAATGGCTTGTCCTAAAAAAAGAGGAAAATTCTCGACGCGGACGAACCCTCTAGGGGGGTCCGGGGGCATGCTCCCCCGGGAAATTTTGAAAAATAGACTCAAAATGGTGAATTCTGGTGGTCTCAAAGCTCCATAATCACATCTTTTATCAATGCAAGAATACACACAAAAAAATCTGAATTTTTGCAAAGAATGATGCATTTTGATAACATAATAACACGCATTCATCATCATGGGTAATTCTTCATGCATGAATAAATCTTGAAATCAAGATAATTATATCTTAAACTTCTACAATGGCCAGAATCCCCCTTTCACACCTAAATTAAATGACAAAACGACAAAAGACAAGCAGCTCCTTGTCTTTCAGAACTGTGGTGTGGAACTCCGAACAGATCTGCTCAAAGTTCAGTGATGAGGAGCTCCACTGAACTATTTGTTATAATTTTGATTATTTAATTCTTTATTCATTTCATAAAATATTCAAATTTTTTGAGATTTTTTATTTGGGGTTTTCATAAGCTGTGGGCCATAATCATCAAAATTATAACAAATAAAGGCTTGAAATATCTCACTTTGCATGTAGTGGGAAATAATATATTTGTTTCAGCTTTAGTTGAATTTACTGAAAATAATTAAGTTTAGTAATATATTCTAATTTTCTGACCTTCACCTGTATATTATGACCAATAAATAAGAGCATAATAAATGTCCCGTATCAAACCATATCAAGCTTAGGGGATGATTCAGGTATGAGGAACTGTGCAACAGATGCCTGGCTCCTCTGTGATGTTATATTACGTTTATGGAGGTTCCGGCAGCATGCTGCCTGACACACCTCAGAGAGACCTCTGTTTCCTCTTTTAGGACGAGGTGGGGTGTCTGGAGCCTCTGGAGACATCTTGACTTGACTTTTTTTTTGTTTAAAGCCGCGCGTGTCGGTGCAGTGAGAGGTACAGGCTGATTTATGGTTCCGCGTCAGACCAAAGCAGAACCTACGCCGTACATTGCGGGTCGCCGCGTACCCTACGGCGTAGGCTCTGCGTCGATTTAACGCGGAACCATAACTGAGGCTTAACTAGGCAACGGAGCGCAAAGGGGTTCCGTGTTGGTTCAATACGGAACGCAACTTTTAATTCCCAATTACGAAACAATTCCGTATTTCAAGGGGCGGGTGGCAAGCCCATACTCATCTCTGTACAGCCTACCTGCAACACAGCAGTGCTGCTGCTTTTTTGTCCCGCTGCAAAACTGGATTTTAAACTGAGCTGCCGGCTCCTCTTCCTTTCTGCTGCTGCCCCGTCCTGGCTGTCTGCCTGTGAAGGCTGATTTATGGTACTGCGTTAAATCGACGCAGAACCTACGCCGTAACCCTACTTTTTTATTTATTTTTCCCCCGTTCCGCGGAAGCCGCGGAAATTTTTTGCTGAGACCAAAATCCGCGGAATTCCGCGGAAGAATCTGATGCCTGAATAATAATACATAATAATAATAAAACATAATTTTCGAAAAAATAAAATAATGGAAATTGTAAATTACTAAATTATAAATGTGTTTTTATGTTTGTTTTCTCATTAACGTTATTTAAAGCCAGGCTTTTATTTTATTTGTTATATATTAAGGAGACCGGGACAGGCCTGGACATTTAGCGGATGACACCACCCACGACTCTCTAT
This sequence comes from Cololabis saira, assembly GCF_033807715.1. Taxonomy (NCBI): domain Eukaryota; kingdom Metazoa; phylum Chordata; class Actinopteri; order Beloniformes; family Belonidae; genus Cololabis; species Cololabis saira. The sequence continues at coordinate 1,290,647 of NC_084590.1, read as the reverse complement.
ACCAAACCATTCAAAAGTTATGGGAGAAAATAGGATCTATCAAATATTGACCAACCAGAAAAAGGGGCGGGGCTAATTAAGGCCAATGAAGGTCAAGTACTCAATACAGAGTCCGATGACACCACCCACAAGTCTTTATGTCAAACCATTCAAAAGTTATGGCAGATAATATGGACTATTAAATATTGACCCATCAGAAGAAGCGGCGGTCCACCACCGCCAGGTAGCACGGCGAGCCTCACCAGAACCCGGGCACCGCGACCACCCCACCCCAGGCCGACAAGGGAACGCGAGTGATGTAGGCCCCTCTCCCGCCCCTGGTGTTGAGTGCATGTGGCTAATGCAATAAAAACAGGGAGGGGGAGGTCAGGGTATCATATTTGACAATGACCTCCCCCTCCAAGACGCTAAGTGTCCTTATTAAGTGTCTCTATTAAAGTTGAGTGTGCAGTGTCTAAGATGTTATTAAAATCGTGGGGCGGGGAGTACCGGGGCACGCGGGACAGTGTCCCCCACGCCCCGGACCCCCCGACCCCTCGGAACTATGTATGTGTGAGTCATGTAGGTGGGGCAGGAGGGGGAGCGGTGGCTGAATTCAGGAGGCAGGGCCAGTGCTACTGGCCCCGGTAGGCGCCCACGCTCCCCCGCCGGCCATCCAGGTCGACGGGGCCCGCCCCCCGGGCCAGGGCCCCACCGCACCTCCAGGAGCGCCCCCGGCGCCACCAGGGAGCTGAGGAGCAACATGCAAAACATGTTCAGACTGCTTTGTCCAGCCTGAAAAGATCCCCATGCTATGGTGTGAAAAACCAATGTGCACTGTCAGAAAAGCTTGAGCATTTTCATGTTACATCTAGGTACCCTCCATATGTTGTACATGACCCTCTTGAAGGCATTATTCCATTGGAATTGGCAGTCTTTTGATGCACTCATCAAAAAGAAGTATTTTTCTCACATTTAACTAAATTAAATCATCCTTCAGTTCCCATACAAGTGTAGTGACAAAACAAATTGTCCTCATCTTGTACCTGGCAACTTTTCAAACCGTAAAACAGTGGGAGGCAATGCTCATGAAAATTGGTGCCTGTTACATCTGCTGCCTCTGATGATAGATCTGAAAGTATCTGAAGATGGGCGTACGTCGCAGATGCTAATGGCGTTGAAAGGCATTGTGGTGCGTGCATGTTATATCACCATGTCATGCAGAGGAAAGCATTTTCTATCTTGACAGTTTAATATCTGAACATCGCTGCAGATTTCTTGAAGCTCTTCCTCAGCAGAAGCTCATCCCTAAGCATCATTTTCTTGAGCACTACCCCCACCTTATCTGAGAATTTGGTCCTGTAGCTGCTCTGTGGACCATGAGATTTGAAGCAAAACATCTTCTTCAAGAGAGTTGTCAGACATACAGGATGTTTCAAGAATATCTTGCTTTCTCTTGCAAACAAGCACCAGCTCATGATTGCAAACCACATCCATGAATCAAATGCAGTCAAACCATCACTATTAGTTACAACGATGACGATCGATTACAAGATGACGTCACGCAGCCCCCCGACTTTGAAGCGGTGGAGTGAGTGTCGTTTACGTGAGGACAAAGTGTAACGTTCCTGCTTTGGGTGTTTTTTTTACAGTTTTGAGTTCACCTGTTTTAGTTGAGAGTAATGTGTGTAAACTTAGCTGATATTACTACTGTTTCAACATATAATGGCATGGCCCAGTAACTCCAAAGCAGGAACGTCACACTTTGTCCTCACGAAAATGACACTCACTCCACCGCGGACATCAACAAAGTTTGGGGGCTGCGTGACGTCATCGTGTCATAATTAACCCGTTATATCTTCAAAACTAAAGCAGCACAAATGAGACCATTTTGGATAAAGTCCGGGGGCTGTAGACGTTGGTGTAGACACTTGTCACTCAAACATGTCTGACCCTATGGGGGAAGCATCCGTCCACTGCGGGATGTTTGTGTCAAAATGATTCAATCAAAAAAGACTCAAAAATACGGATACGGATACGAAGATACGGATACGGAATACGGAAACGGAAGTGGAAGTGGAAGTGAACACGGGAACGCGGAATACCATACAGATGGCGGCGGTGGGTGAGACCTGTTTCCCCACCCTGTCAAAACTAAAGGACAGCATTGCGAGCCTGAAGGCTGACCTTAAAGAGAAAGACAAAATCCTTATGGATTTCTCCACCGTCGCCACGACACAATCTAAATTTATCGCTCACCTGAAAGCTTCCGGTGCTGGTGATCGGAACATGACGGCCATGGACAATACCACACTGCCATGGTCCGGCTCCCCTACCTCCGGATCTCCGGCACCAGCACTCGCTGGGCTCTGCTGGCTCCAGCAGGGAGCCAAGCCGAAAGCATCGGCACCCTCCACCTCCTGTCTTCGTCCCGCAGAGTGGCAGTGTTCCATCAGGGAGGAAGGAGCGGCAGCTCCAGCGCCGGTGAGCTCCATGCCGCTCAGGCTGGGCAGTGGTGACCGTTCATCTCCCCCTGCCCCGGGACCGGTCCGACCAGCTGATCGTGGCTCTCGCCAGCCCAGGAACCGGGATCTGCACGCCCAGCCTGGCTCTGCCTCTCCATCTCGGCCAGGAGCAATCGCGGGCCGGCGTCACCAACCCCAGGTCCCTTCCCGCCAGAAGCGCACCTCCAGGCAGCCCGCGGAGCAGCGCACCCCACCACCCGTGCTGGTCGCCGGGACCGCGGAGCAGCGCACCCCACCCGTACTGGTCGTGGGACCTCGATGGTCCGGCATGTGAAGGTGCAGGGCGGCCGGACCTTCTGCCACCCCGGAGCCCGCGTGAAGGATGTTGAGTCCGCCGCCCTCCAGCTGTGTGCTTAGCACAGCTGGTCTCCACGCTGGTCCTGGAGGCCGGAATCAATTACCTGAAAAACCGCCAGTCGGAGGTCCTCAAGCAGGAGTTCAGGTCCATGGTGGACCGCCTGCTGGACACGGGAAGCGGCTGGCCATTTCCGGCCCGCTTCCCCCGCCGCGCTACGGTGACGTTACCACCAGTCGCCTCCGCCAGCTGCACCAGTGGCTGAAGGGATACTGCTTGGAGGAAGGTATTCCATATGTTGACAATTTTATGGCTTTTTTAAACAGACCCCACCTTTTTAAACAGGACGGCCTCCACCCAAACCAGGTGGGGTCACGGGTTTTATCAGTGAACATTGACTTGACAATCCAGTCCTGCACCACCTCATGACTCACCATTAACACACAGGCACATAAAAGCACCTCTCACTCACCCCCACCCACCACATACTGCACCAACACCACACACACCTGTACAGCACCACCACCACCCCTGTCACCAGAATCCCTGGACACCCCTACCATCAAAACCATCATTTCACGCAGAAAAATAAAGCACAGGAATGTTTTTAGACCCAGCTATGTTTTAACGTTCCATTGAAGCACCATGATGAGCGCACGTTCAGCACAGACATCAAGATGGCTGTGCTGAACGTGCGCTCTCTTTTAAACAAATCCTGTATTATAAATGACTTGATTTAAGACAGGAAACTGGACTGTATTCTCCTTCCAGAGACATGGCTTGGCACAGATGCACCTGTTCTTTTTTGCTTGTAATAATTTTTGCTCTGGTACTGTGAGAGGACTTCCGGTGTGAGAGGACGCTGGCGTGTATGTCGCCGCTTCTCCGCCGGTCTATTTTCTATTTTAACGTCTATTTTTAACGCTGTTTTTATTCGACATCGTTTCCACAATCCTGCCACAACAACTTGCAGATTGTGCATCTCAGTCTTTTTTATTGTGCTACTCACGCTCCGGAGATCGAGGACTCTCTCATCTTCACGGGTCTCGGATTGGATTTCCTCCCTCCCTGCCACTCTGATTGCGCCCTAGGGGGCTGCCTGCGCCCTTTCTCCGGTCATTGCACCGCTGGCTGGCGTTATCCGTGGCGGGGCTCTCTGCTCTCTGCTCCCGGCGCCCGGCTAGCTGGCTAGATCTCTCCATCAACATGGTGCTCAGATCTTACTCTTGTGTTCCGCGGGAGCTTTCAAGCTCCGCGGCTCTCATCTGTCTTGATGCCATCCGATCACTCGGTCTCCTAAAGCGCCCCCGCTACATACACAGAGCATCCCGGCACAAGTTTAGTCCCACTGCCATGAACGCCGTCCCGGTGTTGACATCCGCGGCGCACTTCCGTGTTGTGGGGCGACGTCATCACAACAACATGCGCGCGCAGCCGCGTGCCGGCTGTCTCAGGCCCCTGGTCTGTGTTGACAGTGTCAGTTCTGTCACTCTGTCTTCTCCCTCTACTGCCTCATTCATGTTGCTTAACACTCGCTCTCTCAATAACAAAGCATTATTGATTAATGACATCATAACTGACCGTAAATTGGATTTTCTGTGCTTGACAGAGACTTGGCAAAATCAGCAGGATTTTTTTTGACTCTGAACCAAGCTACTCCCCCTGGTTACACTTATCTCCAGAAACCCCGCTCTGTTGGCCGGGGCGGGGGTCTGGCTGTCATCCACCGTGCTGATATCCGGGTTAAGGAAACTCCTACACCCAAGACCACTTCTTTTGAGTGTATTACATTTACACTCACTGGTTCTGCACAACAACAGTGTGTCCTCATTTACCGCCCCCCCAAGGCCTCCACCACCTTCATTGCTGAGCTTACAGAGCTACTGACCTCTGTTTGCTCCAAGGCTTCATCCACCCTGCTGTTGGGTGACTTCAACATTCATGTTGACTCCTCCAACTGCAGCTTTGCTGCAGAGTTCCTGTCAGTTCTGGATCTGTCTTAACTTCACCCAGCATGTACGAGGCTCCACCCATGTCAAAGGTCACACACTGGACCTAGTGTGTTCCACTGGCACCCCTCCCTCCCATCTGCAGTGTCTGGATCTGGCAGTATCTGACCATCATGCTGTCCTGTTCGACATCCCGGTCTCCTCACCTGCACTGCATACCAGACGGACGATCTCCTTCAGGAGTGTCAAGTCGGTGAGTCCACCAGCTCTGTCTGACCTGCTTGAGGCCCACTTGGCCCGGGCCCCATCCGACACTTCGGCGGAGGACCTGGTCAACCACTACAATGTGGCTCTATCCAGCTGCCTGGACTCTCTGGCCCCCCTCAAACACCGGTCTGTCTCCTATGCCCGTCCAGCCCCCTGGTTCACCTCAGACCTCCGCATCTCTAAGACCACCTGTCGCCGGTTGGAGCAGCTCCACAAAAGAACTGGCCTGACCGTCCACCGGCTGGCTTTTTAAGAGCATGTGAGGTCATACAAGGACGAACTAGCCAGAACCAAGGTGAGGTACTACTCCACCCTCATTGGCTCTCAACAAAATCACCCCAGGACACTGTTCTCCACCATCAATCGCCTGCTCCGCCCCCCTGCCGCCCCCCCTACCACAGAGGACCAGGAGCGCTGCTCCAAGTTCCTGGAGTTCTTCGGTGCTAAGGTGGACACCATTCACCAGCAACTCCTCACACCTGACCCTCCCTCCCCCGGCGGTTCACTAAGTGGTGCGCCCCTGGAGCTTCCCTGCCCCCCCCACTGCTCTCTCTCTTCTTTCTCCCCTGTCACCACCGCACTGGTCACCAAACTGGTCTCCAAAGCCAAAGCTTCCTCCTGCTCTCTGGACCCCATGCCAACTGCTTTGGTGAAAGCCTGCCTTCCTACCCTATGTCCCGTCATCACCGACATAATTAACTCCTCCATAGGCTCCGGTTCAGTGCCCCCCAGTCTCAAAATCGCCTCCATCACTCCCATCCTGAAAAAGCCTGGTTTGGACCCTGAGGACCTCAATAACTTCCGGCCGATCTCCAACCTTCCTTTCCTCAGTAAGATCCTGGAAAGAGCAGTGGCGGCCCAGCTCCACCAGCATATGTCCAACCATGAGCTCTATGAACCCTTCCAGTCAGCCTACAGAACCCACCACAGTACTGAGACCGCTCTCATCAAGATCACCAACGACCTCCTCACTGCTGCAGACAATGGTAAAATCAGCATCCTCATCCTTCTCGACCTCTCCGCTGCCTTTGACACCATCTCCCACACCATCCTCCTCGAACGCCTGTCTGCTCTCCTTGGTATCTCTGGCTCTGCTTTATCCTGGTTCCAGTCTTACCTCACCAACAGAACTCAGTTTGTCACCATCCTTGGCTCCTCCTCCCACCCTGCCCCAGTCAACCATGGTGTCCCCCAAGGCTCTGTGCTCGGTCCAACCCTCTTCACCACCTACCTGCTCCCCCTTGGCCAGATCATACGCCACTATGGTCTCAGTTTTCACTGCTACGCTGACGATACCCAGCTCCATCTCAGCACCTCACCATCCTCCCAGCTCCCCCCACAGTCTTTGGTTAACTGCCTCTCAGCCATAAAATCTTGGATGACAACTAACTTCCTCAAACTGAACAGCAATAAGACGGAGCTCATGGTTGTGGCCCCCAAGTCACTGCTCCGGAAGGTTGGAGATCTGCGCATCCGGGTGGACGGCTGCACCATTACACCATCCTCCGAGGTCCGTAATCTGGGCGTCATCTTGGACTCCACCCTCTCCTTCCAGTCACATATCAAGTCGGTCACCAAATCTGCCTTCTATCACCTCAGGAACATCGCACGTCTCCGTCCCTCACTCTCTGACTCTGTGGCAGAAACACTCATCCATGTTTTCATCACCTCCCGACTGGATTATTGTAATGGAGTCCTGTCTGGGGTTCCAAGTAAAACCCTGGACAGGCTCCAGTATGTGCAGAATTCAGCTGCCAGGGTTCTCACCCACACCAAGCCCTGGCAGCACATCACCCCCACCCTCATCCACCTCCACTGGCTACCCGTTAAGTTCCGCATTCAGTACAAACTCCTCCTACTCACCTACAAATCCCTTCACACTCTGGCCCCCCAGTACCTGTCCGACCTCCTTCATCACCACACTCCCTCCCGGAACCTGCGGTCTTCAGACGCTGGTCTGCTCTCCATCCCCCGGACCAGACTGAAGACGTTTGGGGACAGAGCCTTCAGTGTTGCTGCCCCCACCCTTTGGAACTCTCTCCCCGCTGTAATCCGTGACTCCCCTCTCTGGACAGTTTCAAAACCCAACTCAAAACCCACCTTTTCACCCTGGCTTTTCCCCATTAGTGCCCACCCCCCCCCTGTCGTTTTGTCCCGATGGTGTTTTGTTTTGTTTGTTCTTCCTTGGTTTTTCTTTTTCAAGGCATGCCTTGAAAAGGCCTATGATTTGTAAAGCGACCTTGGGTTCTTTGAAAGGCGCTATATAAATGCAAGTTATTATTATTATTATTACTATTGTTCTCACTTACCCCTTTAACACCAAGCTGGTTCCAGGGCTGGTGCTAGTGCTGGAGCTAGAGCCGGTTCGCGGTTGGTTCTTAAGTAAGAACCGTTTGCTTCTACACAGCTGGTGCTGGCCTGCAGCTGGCCAGAGAGCCACGTCATCACGTCACCATGCCCCCTCGTTTTCATCCCTACCCTGATCAGGAAGCTGAGAGCCAAAAGCCGTTTTAATTTCAGCTGTAGCGCTGTTAATATGGCACTTTATTAAGTTTTAATATTTTTTCAGGTAAAGTAACCTTTAAGATCCCCAACCTGGGCTCAGTTTATCCAAATAACGCCCGTTAAGAAATTTGAGCCGGCAGCTCCTCTCCTCTCCTCTCCTCAGGAGTTCCTCTCCTCCTCCGTAACATACGCCGTAGGCTCTGCGTTGGTGTAACGTGGAACCAGAACAGCGGGCTGGGAGGCGTCCCCACGGGCCAGGATTTTTTATTAAATAAATGGATGGAGCTGCCGCTGCATCGGCGGGCTCCGCAGCCTCGCGTCCAAGCGTCCCAGGGCTGGAACGCTTCCCCGCGGGCTCGGACGCGAGGCTGCGCCGCTGCATCGGCGGGCACGGAGCCCGCAGATGTTACTGTTGGTGGATTGTACCGTAGACCACTGCTGCTTCTGTTTTACATCCATTATTAAATAAATGGATGTAATAATAAAAGAGTCTGCTAACTTAACCGCCGTCTTCAACGCTCCGTTGTTTAAAAACGGCACGCTTCCGCGTTTATTCTGCTTTGGTTGTTCAGTAACACCGTCCCCAGCCACGCCCCCAGCCCCCGACGTAAAGCGGTTCTTTGAGCTGGCCCAGCAACCAAAGAGGGCTGGCGTAGCACCCGTTTTGAGAGTCAGGAGCCGGAGCTTAGGCTGTGTAAAACCAAAGAACTGGTGCTAAGTCTGGCTCTAGCCCAGAACCAGCCCTGGAACCAGCTTGGTGTAAAAGGGGTAACTGAGGCCTCCCCACCAGATTTTAAAGGTATTGTGACATCATTTTTAACATGCTTTTAACACTATTAAAAGTCTTGGCCAACATCCCTCAAATGTGTCTAAAAGAGTGTAACAAGAAAATATTCACTCTAGTGCTCTATTCCTGGCTTTTTATTACAGTGTTTTTTTGCGCAGTGAAAAATGCTTCCTTTTGCCCCTTTCCTGTCAATCATTGCTCCGCTCCTCCTCCAAACCTCCTCCTCCTCCAGCCATACGCTCACAGCGGCGTCGGAGCGACAGGCGAAGCATGCACGGAAAAGCAGCACGGCGAACCACAGCAAACAATCATAAAAATAAAGGCATGCAAGCAGCAGTGTCACCTTATCTTAAGTCCAGTCAGTGGCCGCGGGTGTTCTTAGCAGTTTTCCTCCGGTGATTAGAACAAAAGAGGCTCTAAACACTAAACAGCTCCGTGTTAAGCCTGATTTATGGTTCCGCGTTAAATCGACGCAGAGCCCTACGCCGTAGGGTTCAGCGTACGTTGCGCGTCGCCGCGTAACCCTACGCCGTAAGCTCTGCGTCGGTGTAACGCGGAACCATAAATCAGCCTTTATGGTGCGCTGGAGAGGAGAGGAGACAGGGAGCTGGGTGGAGGGGGCGGTGATTTAGCGGATCGTTACGTAACGATCCGCCACCAAACCACATGCGCCGTTTTTGCACAGTTATGCGGAAAATCCCAGAAAGCACACAATACACTGAATGTTAAAAGTTCGTTGTTTTTTGGGTGTAATTGATGTCAAGACACCCAACAAAACACAAAAAATCAAGAAAAATGTGTTTTTCATGTCACAATCCCTTTAACTTTCTATTTTCTACCAGGGGGGGTAAGAGAGGGGCCGGAACTGCATCAATAACAAAAACCACTATGTCATCCAATGCAGTTCCTTTTAACAGCTACACATCATTTGAATACCATGCTTTTGTTTTTAGCAACCCCCCGATTCTCTGCATAACGGTCTACAGACCCCCCCAGTATTCCACCTGTTTTATCAGCCAATTCTCTGAACTTTTATAAATTATTCACACCTCCTACAACAGGATCTTAATAACTGGTGATTTTAAATCTGCACTTAGACAAAATCTCCGACCCAGTATCCAGAGAATTTTTAAACCTTTTAAACTGTCTAGATTTTAAGCAACATGTTACACAGCCGACCCACAGCAGGGGGCGCACCCTGGACCTTGGTCATAACCTACGGCCTGTCCCTGGACCTGGTCATAACCTACGGCCTGTCCCTGGACCTGGTCCAGAACTACGGCCTGTCCCTGGACCTGGTCATAACCTACGGCCTGTCCCTGGACCTGGTCATAACCTACGGCCTGTCCCTGGACCTGGTCATAACCTACGGCCTGTCCCTGGACCTGGTCCAGAACTACGGCCTGTCCCTGGACCTGGTCCAGAACTACGGCCTGTCCCTTGACCTGGTCCAGACCTACAGCCTGTCCCTGGGTGCGTGCTCTGTTGTGGACCTGGCTGTGTCTGACCATTTTTGCGTGTTTTTTAACATCACCAGTTTTAACCAGCGGGAGGCCCCAGTGAGAACGGTGACGAAACGTTACCTAACTCCTGAAATGGCTGCAAATTTTATCCAGATCATACAGAACACTCCTGCAGAGATTTTGCCAACACCCTGTGATTTTATCGTTGACAATTTTAACAAAATACTCAAAACAACGCTTGACTCAGTGGCTCCGATTTTAACTAAAAGAATGGAGAACTGACGAAATAAAGAAACTAAAAAGAAACTGCAGGAGTGCTGAAAGAAGATGGAGGAAATCAAAACTAACAGTACATCATGACATTTTATGCCAACACCTTAAACATTACAATAACACTATTAAAAAAGCAAGAACTTCCCATTTCGAAAACCTAATTTTAAATAACAAAAACAATTCCAAATTCCTATTCTCCACAATAGATTTCTTAAAGAGCATATTGCAGGTTAGAATTTTTTCAAAAATGATACCTGACCTTATGTGAAGGATAGGATTTATAGGATTTAATATGTTTTACAAGACATAAGGGCACGTATTCAGAGGAAAAAGTGGCTGATTTTAGCCAAGCTCGTACAAACGCTTTTTTTTTCCGAACACCGCGTCATATGACGTCACACCAGGGAGCAGTCTCCACAGCTGCCCCATCTGACTGCCCAGACCCCGTACACACGTAGCCGGGTATCTGCTAAACCCAAGATATTTTCCTACGTTTGGACCTGTCGTCCACATGAAAACGCAAATAAACGAATGTTTAAAAAAACTCCGGGCAAAGTGAAGATTTTTGAAAACTCTGTTTATGTACATGTAGACAGAGACAGAGAGCAGTTCTGCGTTTTCCAACGTCACATTATGCTCCAAAACAACAACAAATCTGCTCTGAGTCTGACGTCTAACGTGCGATCCAGAACTGCAGATGATCCACCATCTGTCCTCCAAGCTATTTATTAAATAAATGGTCTCTGCTCTTGACACCGTTACACCGACGCGGAGCCTACGCCGTAGGGTACGCGGCGACGCGCAGCGTTCTGTGCGTCGCCGCGTAACCTACGCCGTAGGGTCTGCGTTGGTGTAACGCGGACCCATAAATCAGCCTTTTAAAAAGCGAGTTTCAGCTGTCAATCAAAAGAACGTGGGGGGCCTAACGGGTTTCGTAATTATAAGCCTGTGGCCTGTCATATTGGTGTGAATACACATTCACAACCTCTTCAGTGTCACAACTAACATTAAGATCCATTATTTTTCCTATTGTTGAATTCACCGCGCTCCCTGATGTCACGTCACTTCCGGTTCAACTTTTTCAGATGCGGAAGTAAAATACTCTCACAAAAACAACTCCGGAGGTCACTGTAGTATATATTTATGCGTATTTCAATGAAAATTCAGTTCCTACATTATTTTCCTACACATTGATTCACAGGGGTCTCCAACCTGCAATATGCTCTTTAACAAATGGAAACCCCAACAGATCCCATAAGACAACAACAGACACCCTTTGTGAGGAGTTTGCAGACCACTTCAGGGGTAAAATTGGGGTAAAAACAGATTTTAACTCTTAACACACCTGGATCAGTGCTTTTATCTGAGGAAACACTGGGTCGAGTTTTCTCCAAGGTAAAGCCCACAACCTGCCTTTTAGACCCCATTCCCACACCGTTTTTTAAAACACTCTATGAATTATTTGAGGAACAGCTTTTGTGTAACCCCTTTTTCCCCTTGGTGTTCAGAATCTACACCGTGGTTACACTAAATAAAATAAAACAGGTCCTAGGTTCTCAGCTAAAGATGGTGAATTCGCTGGGGTCTCATTTAAACAAGGGACTTGATATTAGATTGGGAAAAAGGAAATGACTAGAGCGGTGCCTCCACTGAACGCTTACTATGCTATGTGAACACTAGCATAATTTAAGTAAACCCTCAGAATTATAAATGACTTTCAAAAGAATGTTAAACCACAATATGCAAAGGGTAAGACACAAACATTTATTTTCACTTTACCCTTTTTTTAAACCAACAGACCAATAATCAAAAACAAGAGTGTTTTAACCCTTTAGATTACCTCAGCTCAATGAAATGAAAAGTTTTTAATCTGTAGCTCAACCTCAATCTTGTTAAGTCTTTTTTTAGCTTAGTCTAAACCAAATCAAATTTTGGTTATCTTTTAATAACCATTCACATTAAAGAAATACCTTGATGGGTTTATAATATTTAAACTGTATTCACACTCTTTAACTGTTCAGTATTATTATTGCAATAACCAAAGTGTAAAGAAATATAAACCAATAGTGCTCTGGTACTCTCAAAATGCAGTACTAATACCCGTTCTTGTACCAAAATATTTTTCAACGTTCATAAAGATGATTATGATACCAAAATAAAAAGTCTAAACCCAAGCGCTTGGATAATTTAACCGTTGGGGCCCATTTGAAGAGTTGGTGCACATGAAGTTTTATCCAGTTATGAACGAAAAAGCTAACTTTGAAACCAGGCCAGTCACAGCCAGTCACAGCCTGTTCTATCACAGTCCCGTGCCTGTGTTCAGCACTCGTTCCAACGTCAAGTACTCACGCAACCCCTCTGTGTGGAAGCATCATGGCGGTGTAGCCAGCCAGGCTGCAAAGCGATATCCAGACAGCTCCCCGCCGCCTCTCGTAACTCCAGCTACCTGCGTCCTGCAACACGTCCTCGTCTCCTGCCGCCGACACGTCTCCTGCCGCCGACTCGTCTGCTCGTCCCGTTCGTCCAGGCCGTCCTCAAACGCTCACGAATGTCCTGTGGAAACTTCCTCCGTCTGGTTTCTCTGCCGAGGAGCTAATGGCGGAGCTAATGGACGCCCCCCGAAGAAAAGTACTTTCGCATCCTTGTAAAATAAAACACACTCGCCTGAGACGCGTGAGAAGAGTGTTCTGGTTGCTTAAAGTCCCTCTGGGCAGTGCAATATCTGGGCCAACCTTCAGTCGAGTCTCCAAACATTTAATTCCCTCTGTTCACCCCGAAAAACGCAGCCAGCTCCTTCCTGTCCCGTGATCTCTCTGATACTTCCAGCCGGAAAATGTTCTAATCTCTTTTTAACCAGGAAAAGTTCACCTTTTATATTTTCTTAAGGACCATAGAATATTTTTAAAACAGCGTAATACATGAATTACAGCATTAATAAATGAACAATATTTATTTTAATGACTATTGCAAACAATAAAGACCTAAGGATTCTGGGAAATGAAGTCCTACTCTGTTTTGTCTTCTAACAGCAATATAAACAAAAAGATAATCTACATATTCTTAACATCCCTGAGATTATAAAAACCCAGCAAAACAAAGAATGAATATTTAGACATTTTTAGGGATTTTTAGAGAACCCTACATTTGTATTTGGTCAACTGCTCAGACGGGTGTCTGTTACTCCTTTAAAATGGCGGTGGTGAAGCCCCTTCTGGGCTTAGACCCAAATGTTTTAAATAACTACCGGCCTGTATCCAACTTACTGTTTTTAAGTAAAATTTTAGAAAAACTTGTTTTTAATCAAGTGAATGAATTTTTAAACTCAACAGACATTTTAGAGGCGTATCAGTCCGGTTTTAGGATGAACCACAGTACAGAGACAGCACTTTTAAAGATTTTAAATGACATCAGGTGTAATTTAGATAACCAAAAACTCACAGTCTTGGTTCTGCTGGGTCTAACCGCCGCCTTCGATACAGTAGACCATCACATTTTATTAAATAGACTAAGGAACCTGGTCGGCTTCTCTGGTACTGTTCTTAAATGGTTCATGTCCTACCTCACTGATCGTAGTTTCTTTGTAAATATGGATACATGTTCCTCAGGAACCTATAAGATAAGGTGTGGGGTTCCCCAAGGGTCAATTTTAGGTCCTACTCTTTTTAATCTGTACATGCTGGCCCTTGGGGATGTCATCAGGAGACACGGCATCAGCTTCCATAGTTACGCTGACGATACGCAACTGTACATGGCCGTGTCTCCTGATGACACTGGGCCAATTGATACCCTTTTTAACTGTATTTTAGACATAGTGGGGGGGGTGGGTCAGCAGCACACAGCAGTCATGTGGAAGCAGCAGCGGAATGACCAGAAGGGGGGGGGGGGGGGGGGGGCCGGGAACACAGGCCAGAACGCAGCTCCCGAGGCTCCAGCCTGCAAACATGCACAAAAGAGAAAAAAGGGGGGCCGGCACAAGAAACTACAGGAACGATGGACAAAAATGATAGCTAGGAGATATTTATAATAAATAAAAATGGTAATGGAGAAGAGAGGCAGGGAAAAGGAGAGGAGAAGAAGGGTGAGAGGCACCGCCCAGCGGATCATGTTGGTGCCCCCCTGCAGCATAAGCCTATAGCAGCATATCACCGCAGCAGAACCTCCGGTCCTGACACCGCAGCAGAACCTCCGGTCCTGACACCGCAGCAGAACCGTGGTCTGTGTATCCCTGGCACCCGCTCACGTCAAACGTACTGAAGCTTTTCCAACGCAGCAGGCCCAGTATTTGGGCCTCTGCCGGTAAGTTTTGATACAACTTTTAACTTCTCCCGTGTACACTGCAACTGTCTGAGTCTTCTCTCCGCTGTCGGCTCCTCTTGGAGCCCTCGCGAGTAAGTTTTGCTCTGAACCACCGGCTAAAGCAACTAGCTAGCTGCTCGCTACTCTACCATTACTCCTTTACTGGTCACCGCTGTTTTCCGTCCTCAGCCACCACCACCTCCACCTCAACAAGCTTACCTGCTGGATGTAGCATGCTGTGGCTAATCCCGTGGATATTCCTGGGGTTCTCATCGCTCCTCTACAACCGGACCCTCGGCTCCTCGACGCTAGCTAACGTTAGCTTCCAGCTACCGCTCTCCACCGGGACCATGCCGCCGGTCCACTCCGCCGCGGCCCACCACCCGCATCCGACACCTGGTCCACTCTGGCAAAACCATCCTCCACACAGCCTCTCAGGCCGCATGTTTTCCTACAACTTCACGTCGCCAAACTCCATTCCTTCCTTCTGGTCCTTCTGCCGTCCCGCAACTACTACGTTACATCATCACAACAAACAGCATGTGAATCTGTCCAATCTCCGTCCACTTCCTCAGTCCTCTCAGCCAATCACCAAGCAACACCATCTGAAACTGGCTCTGTTCAACACCCGCTCACTCAACAACAAAAGCCTGCTGCTGAATGAATTTATAACGGACAATAATCTGGATTTCCTCTGTCTAACAGAAACCTGGCACAAACCCCTGGACTATTTCTCACTAAATCAGGCCACTCCCCCCAACTTCACCTACATTGAACAAGCTCGCGCTGAGGGGCGGGGGGGCGGTGTTGCAGCAATATACAGAAAGGACATTAAAGCAACCTCCATTCCCATTCCTGTCATTCCGTCATTTGAGCACGCTGCCTTCAAACTACCTGGCCCCACTCCTCTTGTCACCCCCGTCATTTATCGCCCCCCAAACCAAACCCCTCCTTTCTCTCGGATTTCTCGGATTTTCTGACCCAGCTCTGCTCCATCTCTCCCTCTGTTCTCCTCCTGGGTGATTTCAACTTCCACATCAACGATGCTAACTGTAAACCTGCTACTGAATTCCTGGACCTGCTACACTGCCTCAACTTCACTCAACACGTCGACTTCCCCACTCACGCCCGCGGCCACACCCTCGATCTCGTCTGCTCCACCGGCCTCACCATAAATCAGCTCTCCAGCCTCAACCTCCACGTGTCTGATCACCTGGCAATCACTATGGACATCAACATCCCCATCCCCACTCCCAAAGAATCACGCAAAATATCCTTCCGCAACATCAAATCCATCTCCCCCTCTGCCCTCTCAGCCTCTCTTGCCACTCAGATGTCCGCCTCCCCTCCCCTCCCCCATCACCCGACAACCCCTCTGACCTCGTGGATTACTACAACCATACACTCTCCTCCTGTCTTGATCAACTGGCTCCCATCAAAACCAAAACAGTCTCTTTCGCACGCTCAGCACCCTGGTACACCCCTGAACTCCACAAAATGAAATCCTGTAAACGTCAACTCGAGCGACTCTGCAAGAAATCTGGTTTAACTGTTCATCAACTCGCCTACTCTGATCATCTCCACCAATACAAGGATGCCCTCAACTCAGCTCGCTCCA
Source organism: Cololabis saira (assembly GCF_033807715.1). Lineage (NCBI taxonomy): Eukaryota > Metazoa > Chordata > Actinopteri > Beloniformes > Belonidae > Cololabis > Cololabis saira. The sequence goes on along the minus strand of NC_084590.1, from coordinate 1,274,690 downwards.
CCTACTTCTCCAACATCATCCATTCTGACTCCTCCAACCCAAAGGCTCTCTTCTCCACAATCAACAAACTTCTCAAACCCAGTGACAACATCTCCAACTCCTTCACAGTCTCTAAGTGCAACGACTTGCTCTCATTTTTTCAATCCAAAATCCAGACCATCTACAGTAACCTGACCACCTCCTCCACCCCCTCCACCTCCCCACCTGTCCTCCCCCCCCTCCACCTCTCAGCCCCTGTCTCACTTCTCTCCCATGTCTTCAGCGTCTCTTTCCACTGTCATGATGGGCATGAAAACCTCTTCCTGTGCTCTGGACCCCATCCCATCCACATTTATAAAAAACTGTCTCCCAGCCATCTCCCCACTCATCATCAACATCATCAACTCCTCCTTCAGCTCTGGCTCAGTCCCGGACACCCTCAAACTGGCAGCTGTCATCCCCATCCTCAAAAAACCTGGACTCAACCCTGACACCATGAACAACTTCCGGCCCATTTCCAACCTCCCTTTCCTGTCAAAAATTCTGGAACGTGTCGTCGCCACTCAGCTCAACACCCACCTCACCTCCAATGATCTGTTTGAAACATTTCAGTCTGGTTTCCGCTCACGTCACAGCACCGAAACAGCCCTCATCAAAGTCACCAATGATCTCCTTCTCTCCTCCGACTCCGGCAACCTCAGCATTCTCCTTCTCCTGGACCTCACAGCAGCCTTCGACACCATCAGCCACACCATCCTCCTTTCCCGCCTGGAATCATCTCTCAACATCACCGGATCCGCCCTCTCCTGGTTAAAATCCTATCTCACCAACAGACATCAATTCATCAGCATCAACAGCTGCTCCTCCTCCACTGCCCCTCTGTCACAAGGCGTCCCCCAGGGTTCGGTGCTTGGTCCTCTACTCTTCATCCTCTACATGCTCCCCCTTGGCAACATCATCCGCCGCCACCGCCTCCACTTCCACTGCTACGCTGACGACGTTCAACTGTACATCTCCACCAAATCCCTCACCTCTGCAACCCACTCTACCTTTACCAACTGCCTCGCTGAAATCAAATCATGGATGCACTCGAACTTCCTCCAACTCAACTACAACAAATCGGACATGCTCATCATCGGCCCAAAATCCCTCACCAAAACCGCTGACAACTTCCCCCTCACCATTGACAACTCCATTCTGTCTCCCTCCACTCACATCCGCAACCTCAGAGTTATCCTGGACAATAACCTCTCCTTCCAACACCATGTCAACCACATCACAAGAACTGCTTTCTTCCACCTCAAAAATATTGCCCGTCTCCGTCCATCACTCTCCTTCTCTACCGCTGAAACTTTGATCCACGCCTTCATCACCTCAAGACTCGACTACTGCAACAGCATCCTCTACGGTTCAACTTCCAAGGTCCTCAATAAACTCCAATATATTCAAAACTCTGCCGCCCGCCTGCTCACCCACACCCGCTCCAGAGACCACATCACCCCAGTCCTCCAGAAGCTCCACTGGCTCCCCATCCCTTAACGGATCCACTTCAAAATCCTTCTCCTCACCCACAAAGCTCTCCACAATCAGGCCCCCTGCTACCTCACCGACCTGCTCCACCGCCACACTCCCTCCCGCAGCCTCCGCTCCTCTGACGCCAACCTCCTGTCCCTTCCTGTCAGAACCAAGCACCGGACCTGGGGTGACAGAGCCTTCTCCATCGCTGCTCCCACCCTCTGGAACTCCCTCCCCAAAAACATCCGTGACTGTTCAGACCTCCCAGCATTCAAATCCCATCTCAAAACTCACCTTTACAGAGCAGCTTTTAATGTGTGATTAATGTCCTGTGTCATGTTGTGTCCTTATGTACTGTCCTGTGTATTGTAATTTGTATTATGTGTTTTGTTTTAATGTAAAGCGTCTATGAGTGCCCTGAAAAGCGCTATATAAATAAAATGTATTATTATTATTATTATTATTATATCTACTGCAAAGCTATATTTGAGACTAACTATTATAGTCTTGTTCTATAGCTGCAACTATGACTACTGACTCTAACACACTAGAGTTTACACTACCTAGAGATTTACCAACACCAGCTAGAGGTTTTCTAAACACTAACTATAGGCTTTACTAAACAGAAAGGTTTTAAGTTTAGTTTTAAAGGTGGAGGTGTTGTCAGCCTCCTTAACCCAGATTGGAAGTTGGTTCCAAAGTAATGGTGCCTGATAGCAGAACGCCCGCCCTCCAAATCTACATTTAGATACTCTAGGAACTACGAGTAAACCTGCACCCTGGGAGCGGAGAGCTCTGCCAGGAACATAAGGCACTATCAAATCTTGTAAATACTGCTGAGCTAAGCCGTTTTGGGCTTTATATGCAAGTAATACAATTTTAAATTGAATTCTGAATTTTACAGGTAGCCAATGGAGCAACGCTAACACTGGAGAGACGTGGTCTCTCCTGCTGATTCATGTCAGCACTCGTGCTGCTGCATTCTGGATCAGCTGGAGCCTATTCAGCAAATTACTTGGACATCCTGCTAACAACACATTACAGTAATCCAGTCTAGAAGATACAAACGCATGAACTAGTCTTTCTGCATCACTCTGCGAGAGGATTTTCCTAATTTTTGCAATATTACGGAGATGGAAAAACACTATTTTACAAACCTGATTAACATATGGTTTAAACGACAAATCCTGATCGAAAACAACACCAAGGTTTCTCACAGTTGCACTGGAAGCCATCGCAACACCATCTAATCCCTTCCTAAGATGCTCTTGACCAAGAATGATAACCTCTGTTTTATCTGAATTTAGTCAGTTACAAAGTTAAAGTTACAGGATTTTAAACCCTCAAAATCAGTTAAAAATCTGGGCGTGATTTTTGACTCTGAGCTCACTTTTATTCCACATATTAAAAACATAAGAAAGATAGGTTTTTATTAGGTTTTTAAGATGGTTATTATTATTATTATTATTATTAGTATTATTATTATTATTATTATGTATAGTATATTATATTATTATTAGTATAGGTATCGGATAGGTGAATGGATGAATGAATGGGATGCCTGGGTCTGGGGCCCTCCGTTGTCGGGCCTGCGCGGGTGTCGCCTTGTTGGGGGGTTCCCTCTCTCCGGACCCGCCTCTGCGGCGGGGCGCCCCTCTGGTCTTGGAGGGCCACTTTCGTGGGGGACGGGTGCGCCTGCCCGCGTCGGCGGCCGGGGCGGCTCTGTCTCTCCGGGCAGGCTGGCCCCTTGCCGGGTGGGGGTCGTTGGCCTGAAGGGTGAGGGCCTCCTGGCCGCGTGTCCGGCCCGGACCGGGTGGCCGGGGATTGCCTGGGTCGCGGTCCGCCGCCGCGGGGTCCCTGGCTGCTTCTTTCCGCGCCGTGGGGGCCCCGCCCGCGGGCCCCCGTGGCCGCCGCCGGGTGGGGGGGGGGCCTCGCAGGCGGTGGGTTGCCTCCCTCCTACTTCTCCCCTCTGTGGGGTTGCCGGTGGCCTGGGTTCCGGGCTCTTCCTTGTCGGCCTCTGGTCTCGCGGGTGGCGGGGTTGCTCCCCCCCCTCCCCCACTATAGATACACTTCAGGTGGAGCTTTGTTTGGTTTATTACACACACACACACACACACACACACACACACACACATACACACATATAGTCATTTAGTCACATGCACACACACACACACACACACACACACACACACACACACACACACACACACACACACACACACACACGCATGATCATATACATACACACACACACACATAGACATACACACTGGCTTGTTCACCTGCATGCTGGCTCTCTAGTTTTTGGGTTTAGGTAGCGGTAGCGATAGCTTAGCTCAGACTGCGATCAGATCTCAAGATTTAGGTCGATTGCTGTTCGTGTTTTGGTTGGCTCCGTGCCGGTTTCGTGCTTTGTTTGTGGTTTTTTGTTGCAGATTTCCAGTGCTTGACGTGTGTCTCCGTGTGTTCCTGCTTCCTGGATTGGCAGTGGATGTCGTCACCCACCCCCCACCCCCCAAAAAAAAAAAAAAAAAACACTGGGTTTGTATGTGTATATTTATGTATGTGTACGCATATGTGTGCGTATATATATGTATATATTACATATAGTAATAATGCACATATATACACTTTTGGTTTCTACCGTCATGGTATCAATCAATAATATGTGTGCAGACAAGGTAAAAAAAAAAAAAAAAAGAAAGATAGGTTTTTACCATCTTAAGAACATAGCCAGAGTGGCTCCCTTTGAGTTTCACAACTTTTTTTATTTTGAATCCTGGTTGGCCTTAAAACAGTTTCCTTCCATGTTCAAGCAAAAACAAACAAATGCTGAGCATTCTTGTGTGAAAAAGGAATCACAGAACTAAAATTTGAATCTTGATGAAATTTTGTTTCATGCATGCAAAGCAAAAAATAAAAAAATTGACAGGATTAAGCAAATATTGGATACCTCGGGCTGAAAATGTCACTCCTGACATGAAAGATGAAATTTGGGGTAATGATTGTCTGCTCGCTTTTCTCTTATCCTGTCTCATCAGCTGTTATTGAAATATTATTATTTTTGACAAGAGTCTGTAACTTGAATGAAAAAAATAAGCTGTACTACGCACCTGAACATGGATCCATATATATTTTGAAGGGTATCAGTAGATAGGCAGCTCAAGAGGACCAGGCTGAGCATGTTCTGAAGATCTGTGAAGAAGAAGGTCCTTTCAACTCTGATGCGTCGATTGTTGTTGAAGGGGCTGAGTTATTTGACAACTGTAGTGTTGCAAAGGCCCGTCTACTGCTGATGGGCATCATTTATGCCATGAACCTGAGTTACCCCTGACAAATGAAGTACACTTTTGAAGTTTTCCAAAAGCTTTTTCTAGAGCTTGATGTCCTTAAGCTGTCCCCGAAGATCCTGCCTCTGTGAAACAAACTTATAGCTTGAGTGCAGAGAAAAAAAAGCCACATTTGTTTATATGGCTATTTGTCTAAGTTCTGGTTTTAATGTTATTTATATTGTTGCACTGTATTAATGTGTGCTTGTCTCCGGGTCAACGTAGGAAGGAAGGAGAAAAGTATCATGTTCAAGATAAAGATATTCCTCTTATTTTGATTGCTTTCTTTGCACTTTGGCGGGAGTTGTGGGGTCATTTTCTAAGGGTCACAGATGTGAATGCTGTGTGATGTTTGCAAACCTTTTAGAAAATATTTTTTTGAAAAATATATATTTTTTTAAATAAAAGTGTTTAATTAAACAATTGCCTCTTTTTTGCCTCAAGTATGATTTACTTGATTATCGTCCTTGGAAAATATACTTCACTTTCTAAGTAGGTTTTATTAAGTAAATAATACTCCACATTTTTTTGATTTTGCCTTCCACTCCACTACACGTCCTGAAAGTACAGTACGTTTGGATTATTAACACCAGCACAAGACATGATGCTGTTCAGGATGAATATACTTTTTACCAGTGTAAAGTTATTGGGTCATTGGATATTCATTAAGTTATTTAGTTATTTCATTTATAGAGACAATCATTCCATTCAATTGTGTATCGTTTTATGTTGTACTTCACCTTCAGGACCTCCAGCATAGCCAAACACTGATCACACTACCTTGTCATCCACATTTTTCATTGATATAACTCATAACTATGCAACTGTCAATTCAGATTTTCTGATCAATATCAAACTCGTTTTCTGATGAGAATTTTGTCATTTGACTATGCGGTCCTTGACTGGATACACTTTCAAAATGCATTGTGACATGATCTTTATCCAAAGTGTTTTCGAACTCGACAATGTGGCCACTAGTATGAGTGTATTAGGTATTGAATTAAGGAATAAAGGTAACAAAATCCTCAACCCCCAGATTACAAACTTTTGATTGGAGTTGCTTCCACACGTTTTAGGGTTAGGGACTGGGTCAAAATTCCGGCTCATGATTTCAAAGACACATAAAGTGCAGGAAGTTTTAAGGCTAAGTTTTACATTTAGACGTGGGCTTTGTACCTGAAAAAAAAAATGTTCCCAAAACCTCTTGTAGTATTTGTGTAGTGCCTTTCAGTAACTTAAAGTCTTTTCTACAAATCTTAAATTTTGAATTTCCCAGGCAAACTTTTTTCATAGTGACAAGGCCTGATTTACAAATTCAAACTCTAGAAACATCAGCTAACATGAATTTACAAACTCAACCACTTATTGGCTTTAGTTTGAGGCCCCTTGAACTGGGTCTTATTGCTGTTTGCATACAAAAGACCTTCAGCATGCTAATCTTTCACTCCCAAACACCTGTTTTATGTAACACCACCGTGAATAGAGGGGATTACACTCACATTACCACTGCGAGCTAAGACACTTACTGGCTGGCTGACTGGTTAGCCCTCAGCACTCATACAACAAAAACAGTACTTGCTGTTGGTGAAAGGGTGTATAATGTTTTCATTTGTGTTAAAGTGCTGCTCAGTGTCCTACTGGCATGTTTGATGAGGACTGATAGTTATTTAACTTCCTTAATGTTTCTTGCTATGTTATGAATAGTATAGATTGAGAGTATGGATTTTTGCTAAACCCTTTTTGGCTTCGTAATTTCTTTTTTTTTTTTATTTTGTATTTGTATTTTTTATTTTAATATACATATGATATATTTACTTTAATATGTCCCATATATTACAGGAGGGTCCCCCCTTATGAGCCTGGTCCTGCTCAAGGTTTCTTCCCTCCTAAAGGGGAGTTTTTTCTTGCCACTGTTTGGCTTAAGGTTTTTCTCCCACTATGGGAGTTTTTATCTGCCAGTGTTTATGTAATAATTGCTCAGGGGGTTTATGTTTATGTTTATGTTCTGGATCTCTGGAAAGCGTCTAGAGACGACATCTGTTGTATTAGACGCTATACAAATAAAATTGAATTGAATTAAATATTTATCTTATTAATATATATACATACATATATATATGTATATATATATATATATATATATATATATATATATATATATATATATATACGCATACACATACATACAGATACAAACCCAGTGGCGGCCAAGGCCCACGACCACGGGAAGAGGCAGCCAGGGAACCCACGGTGGTGGACCGGGACCCAGGCAAACCCCGACCACCCGGCCCGGGCCGGACATGCGGCCAGGAGGCCCACACCACCCATGCCAACGACCACCACCTGGTGAGAGGCCAGCCTGCCCGGAGAGACAGAGCCGCCCCGGCCGCCGACGCGGGCAGGTGCACCCACCCCTACGAAAGCGCTGCCCCAGGACCAAAGTAGCGCCCCGCCGTGCGGGCAGCGGGGGGGACCGGAGACGGGCCCGGAGAGAGGGAACCCCCCAACAGGACGATACCCGCGCGGACCCGACAACGGAGGGCCCCAGACCCAGGCATCCCATTCATCCATCCATTCATCCATCCGATTTCTATAATAATAATAATAATAATATAGTATACTAAGAATAATAATAATAATAATAACTAGAAAATTTCTGGAAATTTTGATATGGGCATGCCCTACCGCCCATTCGTCCCCTCTTGCTGCTTTGGTTTGGGGCTGTAGTGGTTGTCTTTAGGGTGGTTCTATGTCAGTTTGAGGTGTTTTTACGCTTGTATTTCATTCATTCCTGTGCTCCCAATAGTTATTAATGGGGCATGCTTTTTGGCATCTAGCGTTGCCACGGTAACGCTTTTGACTGAGAATAGTAATGCCCATCGAGGCAAGATGGAGACACATCTAACGATGTATGCCGTGCATGGGTGCATGTTCCCGGTTCAGGCTACGTTAACGGATAGGTTTTTTTTTTCACCATGGTACAAAACCCCATCCGAATGAATGGGGCCATTTGGCCTGGATTTTGACATAAAATTTCCTTAAATCCCAGCTTCATGAAATTTTAGTATGTTGAAGTCCACAGCGTGCCGAGTCGGGGGACATTTGTACGATGTCTCTACGATAACCTGTTGCCTAGCAACAAGCGTCCAAATTCAAACAGAAATAAAAAAGAAAATGAAAGGTCAATATCGTGAAAACTGTAGTAATTAGCATAATGAGGTTGTAGGGTCTGTTAGTGCCAATCGGGCCGAGTGTTTGAAAGTTTCAACAATGTCTCTACGATAAAGTTCGGCCGAGCAATAAGCGTCCGAATTTTCGGCTTTTTTTTTTGCTTTTTGGCGTCTAGCGTTGCCACGGTAACACTTTTTACTGAGAAAAGTAATGCCCATCGAGGAACGATGGAGACGCATCCAACGATGTATGCCATGTATGGGTGCATGTTCCGGTTCAGGCTACGTTAACGGATAGGTTTTTTTTTCACCATGGTAAAAAACTCCATCCGAATGAATGGGGCCATGTGGCCTGGATTTTGACATAAAATTTCCTTAAATCCCAGCTTCATGAAATTTGAGTATGTTGAAGTCCACAGCATGCCGAGTTGGGAAACATTTGTACGATGTCTCTACGATAACCTGTTGCCTAGCAACAAGCGTCCAAAGTCAAACGGAAAAAAAAAAAGAAATGAAAGGTCAATATCACAAAAACTGTAATACTTGGCATAATAAGGTTGTACAGTCGGTTAGGGACAATCGGGCTGAGTGTTTGAAAGTTTGAACGATGACTCTACGATAAAGTTCGGCCGAGCAATAAGCGTCTGAATTTTCGCCTTTTTTTTTGCTTTTTGGCAACTAGCGTTGAGCGGGGTCATGCTGTACACCCGCTGGTGCGCAGTGGGACCTTTGCGACTTTAGCATGTTAGCGAAACGCTAGCAACATTGCCTTTTGGGCCATTCTGGACGATTGCAATATGGTCATGCCGCTACTTGGCATGCCCATAATAATAATAATAATAATAATTAAAGCTGCAAGCAGCGATGAACGGGCCCTCGCACCCTTGTGTATGTTTCAGGCTGCAGTGGAAGCGCTTGTATGACTTGCATGTAGATTCTTCAGGCCTGGACATTTAGCGGATGACACCAGCCACGAATCTCTATATCAAACCATTCAAAAGTTATGGCAGAAAGTAGGAACTATCAGATATCGACCAATCAGATGAAGGGGCAGGGCTAATTTGCAGCAATTATGTTCAAGGACTCAAAACCGAGTCCTATGACACCACCCACGAGTCTTTATGTCAAACCATTCAAAAGTTATTGCAGAAAATCTGAACTATCAAATATTGACCAATCAGAAGAAGGGGCGGGTCTAATTCAGGCCAATGAAGGTCAAGTACTCAATATCGAGTCAGATGACACCACCCACGAGTCTTTATGTAAAACCATTCAAATGTTATGCCAGAAAATAGGAACCATCAAATATTGACCAATCAGAAGAAGGGGCGGGGCTAATTCAGGAATACCGTATTCCTTGGTCTCTCCATTGAGCAAAGTTTACCATCTTTTCATCATTTTTCAGGATGTCTGGGTTGTTCCAGATGGGTGTGCGGTCACATGGAAAAAGTGAGACTTTAGCTACTTTAAGGAATTCCCACCAGGCTGTCAGAGTTGAGCTGATATTAATGCTTTTGAAACATTTGTGATGTTAAATGCTTTGACTAATAAATGCTAGATCTAAGATTTCCATATCATTCAGCCATTGACTATCTAAAGAATGATTTTTACACCATTTTAAAATATACTGTAATTTATTCACTAAGTAGTTGTAGCAGGGCTAGTGCTACGGGGCCCGACCGACAGGACAGAGGACACGGGGTTTAGTGTAGGAACTCTTTATTTCACCCTCACTGCAGACACACGTGCAGCCACTTCTATGAAGCCAGGCAGGGTGGAGAGGTTGATTGGGCCCATCTGTGCCCAATCACCTGAGTGGCTGCACCTCCACCCTGCCACACACCCCCATCGCCCAACTCAGGCCGGGGTCCATCCGGCCTAGCCAACACCCCCCCCCCCCCCCCCCTCGGAGAGGGAGAGGAAGCCAGGGAGGTCGCCCTCGGCGTTGTGCCAACCCCCGAGAGGGCTCTTCTCGGGACTGGGCCCAGGGTGGCCTCGGGGCAGACGGCATCCGCGGCCCTGGCCGGGGTGCGCCCAGGACCGCCCCCTCCATGACGCAGCACTGCTCCAGCAGCTGGTCCGCCTCTGCCTCCGTCACCGCGACCTCCGTCTCCGCGACCTCCGCCACAGACGACTCCGCCTCCGCGACCTCCGTCTCGGTCTCCGTGACGAACCTCAGGTGTGGCGCCGGGGTGGGTTGCGCTGCAGGTCCCGCCGCCGCTGGGGCCGCCTCGGGAGCCGTCGCTTGGCGGCCTGCAGCCTCTGCTTCACGGCCTCCCGGCTGCGGCGCCTCCAGCGCTGCGAGCTGCTGCTCCCCCTGGCCCTGGAGCAGGGCTGCCAGGTCCGCCAGCACCTGGGCCAGCGCCTCCATGGCCCGCTTCCCGCATCCCTCCTCCATCCTGTCGGGCCCCACGTTGGGCGCCAGTGTAGCAGGGTTAGTGCTACGGGGCCCGACCGACAGGACAGAGGACACAGGGTTTAGTGTAGGAACTCTTTATTTCACCCTCACTGCAGACACACGTGCACCAACACCTTCAGCAGAGCCTCTTGCTGCTGTGCAGCCACTTCTTATGAAGCCAGGCAGGGTGGAGAGGTTGAGTGGGCCCACCTGTGCCCAATCACCAATCACCCTGTCACAGAAGTAATACTGGAAGTTAGGTAAATCTAAGCCTCCACATTCTTTGGGTTTTTGTAATGTCTTCAAGCTAATACGTGGTGTTTTATTCTTCCACAAGAATTTTGACACATATGAATCCAGTGACTTAAACCAAGAGGGAGGGGGTTTGGGTGGTATCATTGAGAAAGTTTATTTTCAGTAAAACCATCATTTTGATGGTGACAATTCCTACCATGAGTGAAATGGGAAGAGCGCTTCATCTGGAAAGATCATCTTCTATTTTCTTTAAAAGCTGAACATAATTTAATTTTATTAACTCTGACAGCCTAGGGGAGATGTTTATGCCTAGATATCTAATGTTCCCTGATTGTAATTTAGTAGTCGCTGTATTCCTAAAATTACAGTTAATACACAAAACTGTGGATTTAGACCAGTTAATAGAATAGTCAGACAGAGATGAAAATCCCTCTATAAGTGCAATTGTCTGTGATAGTGAGGTTTGTGAGTTCTGGAGGAAGAGTAGTACATGATCCGCATAAAGACTTATTTTGTGCTCTAATGTTTTGCATTGTATACCTTTAATATTTTGATTTTGCAAAATACATATATATTTTTTTTAAATCGATACTTGGATTTATGTATCGATAATCGTTCCTACACATGTATATAGATAAAATATCGATATATCGATATTTTTAACCCACCCCTAATGTTTTTGAAAGAGTTACTTTGTTGTCAGTGCTGTACAATGTTGACTTGCAGTCGAGCAAAGGAATCACTTGCAACAAAAACTTGCCCTAGATGGGAGCCAAATTAGGGAACTATTAAGGGCATCCTACGGCATAGGTTACGTAACCTACGCCGTGGTGTAACGCAGAACCATAAATCAGCCTTTATTCTGGCGAGGTTTGAAAAAGACTTTGCAACAATGGGCAAGCGAGTGATTATATAAATTCACTGAGTGAATATTATGAAAGTAAAATATATATTTCTCGCTAGAAAATCAAAACACATTTTTATGCAGAAACTAACTCAAAATATAGATTTTATTCACTAAAAAATAAGAAATGTCCGCCATGTTGTTTTTTTTTTATTAAGTCCGCAAATGACAACGAAAAGCATTCTGGGAAATGTTTCTGTCCCTAGATCAGCTAGTGAGGATCGGAAATCCCTACATCCCTAGGGACAGATTCATAGCTACTATACTACTTTTCTTCACTACCCCTAGGTGGAAAGAGGAATTGGGAAACCACTACCCTCACGGGAACGTGCAAAATTTAGGGGTAGTGCTGAAAACTAGGGGTAGTGATAGTATTGGGACAGGGCCCTAGCCTATTTGGTAAGCATCTCAACTACACGGCTTGTTTACTGTAGTTGCAAAAAAATAATGTACCTAATAAAACAAAATCTGCTCCAAAACTGAACCACACATGAACCACAAGAAAGACCAGAGGGAGTAAAATGTTTTGATAATACACAGATTGTATCATAGACTAACATTATTGAATTAAGGAATAAAGTGCTTGCACTATTAATTATGGAGGAACAAATAACTGTACATAAGCAATATCGATCTCAACAGAGAACATTCTTGTGGTTGTCTTATAGTCCTTTTCCTCCTACCAAAAGCTCAACCATGTCAAGAGCTCCCTGTCTTAATCCACTCTGGCACTTCCAATAATGGTTTTAATGTTTATGTTGTTCCCCAGCAGACCGCTTCACTAACTTTGTTAGGGAGGGACCATCCATTACGGGGCAAGCTGGTCGTGATTATTTATGCATACTTAAGCCAGAGTGCGTCGCTGTGTAATTCACTGTAAGTAGGCTTTATTGGAATTGCAAATCAATGTCCCAGTATGCTTTACCTCACCTCACTTTGAAAGTCTAGCTCCACCTCTGAAACATCTCCTATCCACTCCCACCCCCACATCCACCCTCATCTGTCTCTATCTCCTCTCCTCCCTTTTCTTGCCAGTAAAGCTGGCCAGCAGTTGTTCCTGGGCACTGAGCCAAGGTCAGTCTTGTAAAGATGAGGAAAGAAGAAAGGAGTATTAGAAGGATAAAAGCTTGCGTATAAAATGTGAAGAAAGTACACCCAAATGGTTGATTCTGATTCATATGTTTTAGTATGAGAGATGCCAGTTAAGAGTTACTAGTGGCGACTTTGGGGTGGTATTCCGAAGGGAGTGGAGGGTTCTCAGAGTGCTCTAGTGGCATGCATTCCATTGTGGTTATGGATTGATGCAACACTGTATATAGTTAAAATATCCGGACAACAGTCCATGCTTTTACTCTCTTTGATAGTTCTGCATTTTTAAAAGGAGACCTTGTTTTTATGGTTTCAATATCAACGATAGAAAAATCCCTGAATTAAGAAGAAAGAAGAGACAAAGAAGAAGATGATCCCAATGAAGGAAAGACTAAGAACAATGAGAAAATCAGAAAAGAAAGGGTATAGTTTACATGTCAAACAGACTGCTAGGTAGAAGTTGTTGATTTTTAAAATCTTTGCCACTCTTCTTTCTTCATCTCTTCTAACATAGTCTATCTTTCAGACTTCAGCACTGATCTTCTCCACCTGCTGCATTAGAGTAACCTTTTACCGGTGCAATGGCTGAATCAGTCCCACTGAATTCCTCCACTCTCACACATACTTTTTTCTTCCTTTTCTCTCCTAACAGATTTTTTTCTTCCTCTGTTTTTTTAAACACTTTGTTATTTACCTTTCTAACTCTTTCTTCATGCTACATTGTATCTGATGAACATGACTATTTTTATTCCTCTTTTCCTTCAATTGCTGTCTGTGTTTTCACTTTACAGAGTGTCATAACTCTCTGTCTTCAGAACAAGCTGCTAGCTCTCTATTTATCCCTCGTCTACAGTTTCTGTCTGAATTTTCAGATTTCCTATCTGGTTTAATGATCAGTACAGATAAATTCATCATAGTGGGTGACTTTAACATTCATATGGATGTTGACAGCGGTAATCTTAAATTAGCTTTTAATTCTCTTTTAGAATCGATGGGTATCTCACAAAAAGTGAACAAACTGACGCTGTAGGGTCCAACCCCAAAACCTGAGGTGAACCCGAGTAGCCAACCACAAACAGGCAGGAGACCAGATGATTGAAATAAAGAGCCAGATGGCTGTTTATTAAGGTGAAGGGGAAAAAACAGACTCAGGGGTTGATCCGGAGTGGAAAGCAGAGGAAACGGGGGAGCGATGGTTGGGGGTCCAGGAGACCAGGGTCAGTCGTGAGTTGGCAGCGGGGGGGGGGTCACAGAGATCCACGAGAATGGCTGCGAGGGGAACAGAGGCGTCGAGGAGGGTTCCAGGGAGGCAACGAAGACACAGGAACAAAAAGCCTTGGGACAAAAAACAAAGGGATTAACGTAAGCACGACACAAAGGTTCAAACTCGAGGGCTGAAAAAGCTAGAGAAAGTTTTACGAAGGGCCTGATTTAGTTACCGCATGGGTTCAGTACAATCAAGCAGAGTGAAGGTCCAGGTCTTCTTTTAAGCCTGGGCTGGCCATTAGTGGCAGCTGGGGTAGATGGCAGATCAGCAGCACCTGTGCTGCTGGCTCTCCCAGCCAGAGGAGGAGGACTCCTAACAGGACCCCCCCTCCTACGGGAGACACCGGGCGACCGTCCGATGGCATCCGGGTGGGCCCGATAGAAGTCCTTCAGGAGGGCGGGGTCCGCCAGGTACGAGCGAGGGACCCAGGTGCGGTGCTCGGGGCCATACCCTACCCAGTCCACCAGGTATTGATAGCCCCGGCCCCGACGACGGACAGCAAGGAGCTCCTTAACATCCCAGACCAGGTCACCCCCTTCCAGGACCCTTGGCGGGGGGGGAGGGGGAACTGGGGCAGAGAGAACGCTGGAGACTACGGGTTTGAGACGTGACACATGAAACACGGGGTGAACCTTGAGTGAAGCTGGAAGGTGGAGACGTACCGCCATGGGGTTGATGATGCGGTCAATGGTATATGGGCCAACATAGCGGGGTCCCATCTTCCGGGAGGTGGCAGGAAGTGGCAAGTCCTGGGCCAACAAGTACACCTGTTGACCCGGCCTGTAGTCTGGTGCTGGCCTCCTCCGTCGATCGGCAGTCCGCCGAGACCGCTCGTTGGCCCGTAGCATGGCCCTCCGTGCAGTCTTCCAGATGCGCTGGCAACGATGGAGATGAGCTTGGGTGGAAGGGACCGCCACCTCTAGCTCCTGGCTTGGGAACAACGGGGGTTGGTAACCTAAGGAGCATTCAAAGGGAGACAGCCCTGTAGCAGAACTTTCCAGAGTGTTGATGGCATACTCCACCCAAGGTAGATACTTGCTCCAGGAGGCAGGGTTGCTGGTGGTAGCACAACGTAGGGCCGCTTCCACAACCTGGTTAGCTCGCTCCGTCTGCCCATTGGTCTGTGGGTGGTATCCCGAAGAAAAGCTGGCTGTGGCCCCAATTCCACTGCAGAAAGTCTGCCACACCTTAGCAGTGAACTGGGGGCCACGGTCCGAGACAATATCCTGGGGAATCCCGTGGAGGCGTACAACGTGGGTCACCAGGAGTTCTGCGGTCTCAGCAGCTGTGGGGAGTTTGGGCAGGGCAACAAGGTGAACAGCTTTACTGAACCGGTCGACAATGGTGAGGATGGTATTGTTACCTTGGGATGAGGGGAGCCCAGTCACAAAATCCACCCCCACATGAGACCATGGCTGACTGGGGATTGGGAGGGGGCGTAGGAGACCTGCTGGGGGCTGATGAGAGGCCTTACTGTGGGAGCAGACATCGCAGGCAGCTACAAACTCCCTTGTGTCAGCCTCAAGGGAAGGCCACCAGAAGCGCCTGCGGATGAAAGCCGCCGTACGACGAGCACCGGGGTGGCAGACGAACCGACTGGCATGACCCCACTGAAGTACTTGGGGCCGGACGGCATTTGGTACAAACAAGCGATTACGGGGTCCATTGCCAGGGTCAGGTTGGGTGCGTTGAGCCGTTCTTACCACCGTCTCGATTCCCCAGGTGACGGCACCCACAACCCGGGCTGGGGGGAGAATGGTGTCCGGGGCAGCAAGGGCCTTGGTGGATTCCGCAGATTCCAGCCGGGAAAGGGCGTCAGCCCTCACATTCTTGGAGCCTGGGCGAAAGGTGAGGGTGAAATTGAAGCGGCTGAAGAAGAGCGCCCAGCGGGCTTGTCGGGGGTTAAGTCTCTTGGCAGTCCTCACGTATGTTAGGTTCTTGTGGTCAGACCATACAATAAAAGGTTCCTTTGCCCCCTCCAGCCAATGCCGCCAATCCTCCAGTGCAGCATGAACTGCTAGAAGCTCCCGATTACCCACGTCATAGTTCCTCTCTGCTGGGGAGAATCGCCGGGAGAGGTATGCGCATGGGTGGATCTTCTGATCCTCCTCCGACCGCTGGGAGAGAACGGCTCCAATCCCTGTGTCTGACGCATCCACCTCCACAATGAACTGGCGTGAAGGGTCAGGATGGGAGAGCACAGGCGCCTTAGTAAATAGGCCCTTCAGGGTCCCAAACGCTGACTCTGCCTCAGGGGTCCAGCAAAAAGGACAAAGGGTGGAGGTGAGCGCAGTGAGAGGGGCAGCGACCCGACTGAACCCTGGGACAAACCGTCTATAAAAATTAGCAAACCCCAAGAAGCGCCGGAGTTGGGTCTTGTCAGTAGGGGTAGGCCAGTCCTCCACTGCCCGGACCTTCTTGGGGTCAGCACGAACGTGACCCTTCTCCACAACATGGCCCAGAAATTAAGATAAGATAAGATAAGAGATAAGATAAACCTTTAATAGTCCCACAGAGGGGAAATTTGCATGGTCTCTGCATTTAACCCATCTCTAGAGACTAGAGAGCAGTGGTCTGCCATATGAACGGCGCCCGGGGAGCGGTTGGGGTTGAGGGCCTTGCTCAGGGGCCCAGGGTGGTTGACCTGGGTTGCATTCTGGGGGCTTGAACCTGGTTCTCCAGACTCCAGTCCACTTCTGTAACCACTAGGCTACCACTCCCCAAATTCCACTGAGGCGGAGTGGAACACACACTTCTCAGCCTTAACAAATAGGCGATTCTCCAACAGCCTTTGGAGGACGAGGCGGACATGTTGTTGGTGCTCCTCCTCAGTCTTGGAGAACACCAGGATGTCATCCAGGTAGACCACCACAAAAATGTTCAACATATCCCGGAGGATGTCGTTCACCAATGCCTGGAAGACGGCTGGGGCATTCGTCAGGCCGAAAGGCATGACGAGATATTCGAAGTGGCCCAGGTGGGTATTGAAGGCCGTCTTCCACTCGTCTCCTTCCCGAATGCGCACTAGGTGGTAGGCGTTGCGGAGGTCCAACTTTGTGAAAACAGAGGCGTGGGTCAGGGGTTCAAACATGGAACTCAAGAGGGGGAGTGGATACCTGTTCTTAACTGTGATGGTGTTTAGCTGCCGATAATCTATGCAGGGCCTCAGGCTGCCATCCTTCTTCGCCACAAAGAAGAAGCCTGCGCCTACCGCGGAGGACGATGGCCTTATGATGCCTGAGGCGAGGGTTATATAATTGCGCATAGTCTCCTTCTCAGGGACAGAGAGGTTATACAGCCGACCAACCGGAAGAGCTGAACCAGGAAGGAGATCTATGGAGCAATCATAAGGGCGGTGAGGAGGGAGAGAAAGGGCCTGATGTTTACTAAAAACGGAAACTAGATAGACAGAGGGGACACCAGAAAGGTCTGGAGGAGAGACCGATCGCCGAGGGCCACTGGACGGAGAGCGGGCAGAGCGAAGGCAGTTGGCGTGGCAAGCAACGCTCCAGCCCAAAATCCGTCCAGCCGACCACGAGATGTGGGGATCATGTCTCTCCAACCAGGGCCTACCTAACACCAGGGGAGCAGTGGGAGCGTGTAACACCAAAAAACGTGCAGTCTCCACGTGATTCCCTGAAAGCGTCAATGTGAGAGGGGCAGTGCAGTGCGTAACCTTACCTAGTGAGTGGCCATCTAAGGCTTGGACGGTGCAGGTGGAGTCAAGGGGAACGAGTGGGATACCAGCTTGACAGGCTAGGGTGATGTCTATCAAACACTCGTCCGCCCCTGAATCCACCAGTGCGCTAACCGAGAGAGAATGAGTGCCCCAAGAAAGCGTGGCAGGGAAAATATGGTTCTTGGGTTGGGGTAGTGTGGTCTTGCTCACCAGGATCCCCTTAGCTAGTGAGCCAGGTCTCTTTGGGCAGGCAGGGCAGGCTCTGATGAAGTGTCCCTCCTTCCCACAATGGAGACAGAGTCGACCCTGCATACGCTCTTCTCGTTCTTCGGGCAGGAGGCGTGACCTGGCCACCTTCAGGGGTTCAGAGGCTCCTCCAGATGATGGTTTAGGTGAGAGGGGGAATGTGGGGCCCGATGGGTAACTTCCACCACCATCGGGGTTAACAGGGGAACGGGCCGTGTATACTCTGGGTGAAGCCCCTGGGCGTTGAGCACGTTCCTGGCGTCTCTCTCTCAGGCGTGCATCCATCTGCAGAGCAAGGGTGACCAGAGCGTTGAGGGTAGCTGATGGGTCTCTTCCGACGATCAGATCCTTTATAGCGTCACTCAGACCTCTCCGGTACGCGCTCCGGAGAGCCAGGTCGCCCCACCCACTGTCTGCGGCAATCACCCGAAAGTCCAGGGTGTAGTCGGCGACAGAGCGAGTCCCCTGCTGGAGGGTGTGAAGCCGGCTGGCCGCATCCGCCCCATCAGCCGGGTGATCAAACACCAGTCTGAACTCTCCAAGGAATCTCTCATAGTCCTTGGAGAGGGACCCATCCTGGCCAACGGCTGCAATGGACCAGCTGAGGGCTTTGTCCGAGAGGAGGGATATGATCAGCGCGATCCGGGCCTCGTCGGACCCATAACGTGAGGGCTGGTGGGTAAACAGGAGTTGGCACTGACCGAGAAACCCCTTGCACTGGGCAAAATTTCCAGAAAAACTCCTGGGACATGGGAGTTTGGGCTCGGTGCTAGGTTCAGGGAGATAATGACCAGATGAGACCAGGGGGCTGGGCTGAGGAGCTGCAGAAGGGCCGCTAAGCCGGGAGACGACCTCGGTCAAGGAAGCGAGCTGAGCGCCAACGGTAGCCAGGGCAGCCGCGTTAGTCTGGGAGGTGGTCTGGAGAGTGGAAATCTCCCCTGTGACCAGGGTGAAAGCCTGGGTGAGCTGGTTGTTAAGGCCTGCTAGCTGGGCATCATGCTCGCTGACTCTGGTTTGGAGGGTCTCGGGGTCAGGGAGCTTGGGCATAGTGGCAGGTGGGGCACCCGCCTGTCTGGGTTGGCTAGGGTCCATATTTGGCTTGATTGTTCTGTAGGGTCCAACCCCAAAACCTGAGGTGAACCCGAGTAGCCAACCACAAACAGGCAGGAGACCAGATGATTGAAATAAAGAGCCAGATGGCTGTTTATTAAGGTGAAGGGGAAAAAACGGACTCAGGGGTTGGTCCGGAGTGGAAAGCAGAGGAAACGGGGGAGCGATGGTTGGGGGTCCAGGAGACCAGGGTCAGTCGTGAGTTGGCAGCGGGGGGGGGGTCACAGAGATCCACGAGAATGGCTGCGAGGGGAACAGAGGCGTGGAGGAGGGTTCCAGGGAGGCAACGAAGACACAGGAACAAAAAGCCTTGGGACAAAAAACAAAGGGATTAACGTAAGCACGACACAAAGGTTCAAACTCGAGGGCTGAAAAAGCTAGAGAAAGTTTCACGAAGGGCCTGATTTAGTTACCGCATGGGTTCAGTACAATCAAGCACTGAGTGAAGGTCCAGGTCTTCTTTTAAGCCTGGGCTGGCGATTAGTGGCAGCTGGGGTAGATGGCAGATCAGCAGCACCTGTGCTGCTGGCTCTCCCAGCCAGAGGAGGAGGACTCCTAACAGACGCACTGTTTTAATCATACTCTCGATCTCATCCTCCCCTACGGTGTTGAACCTGATAATCTGTTGGTGTCGCCTGTAAACTCCCTCTTATCCGACCATTATTTAATAACGTTTGAATTTAATATTGTCGATGTTGAAGCGCAAAATATGAGGTATTATTTTAGCAGATGTTTGTCCAATGAAGCTATTGCTAAATTTTGTGAGTCCATCATTCATCTTACAACAGTGGAAAATAGTGAAGCAGTTGTGGCCAGTGACCTGGGTTCTACCTCTGCAGATGTTAATTTCCTTGTTAGTAACACTGCAGATTTGCTGCAATCACCTTAGATTCAGTTGCTCCTTTGAGAAGGAGGGTTTCCAACCATAGTTTAACTCCCTGTTATAATTCAAATATCCGCATGTTGTCATCAAACTACATGCCACCGATTGGTCAGGGGGATGGGCAATCAGATGTCTGAGTCAGGATGTGACATCATTTCAAGAGCGAATCGCGGCTTCGTGTTCCTCAGTCCATGTCTGCTCAAGGCTACAAACGGACTTTTCAGGACCAGGAAGCAAGAACACACGGAGGCACACGTCAAGCACTGGAAATCTGCAACAAAAACCACAAACGAAACACGAAACTACGGAGCCCCCGAGTGGCCACTGGAGGAAAAAATAAATAAAGAACGCTAACTCGAGCCCTCGATATCCTAATTTGTTCGCTCGATATCCTAATTCGTTCGCTCGATATCCTAAATCGAGGGAACGAAATAATTATTTCGAGGGAACAAATTAATTATTTCGTTCCCTCGATTTAGGATATCGAGCGAACGAATTAAGTATTTCGTTCCCTCGAAATAATAGAGAGAGTCGCAATCTACGTCATCACCTGGCGCAGCCGCCATGCTGGACGAACCATTAGCAGCTCTTCAGACCACTACGCACCGCGTACAGACGTGCCCCCTCTTCGTCGTGTTTTACGTGAAATCGTTACTTTACATTATTCTGTAAACCCTGGTAGCCTGTTGCTGTGTTGTGGCTGCAGCAGCAGCTCCACATAACAGACGTGGGGGAAAAAATCGCTAATGGTTTAACTTTTCACCGGTTCCTGCTCGGAGGCAGAACCTCCAAACATCTGAGATAACAAACAGTCGTCGGCTCGCTTGGCTGTAAGACGACCAAATATAACCTTCCACATTATCCCGATGTCGATGAGAGTCTGCTCCCTGCATTTTCATTCTGGTAAGTTAAAGATGCTGTATGATTATCTTTTTATACATTGTCTCTCCTTCAACTGCAACACCACACGCACACATACAAGCGCTCACACAAACACACGTAAAGGCAGTCATAAGGCTAACACTATGCATTACATAGACATGACACTCATAATCATGACATGTAAGAAATCATAAAGTCATTACAGGTGCCTTGTCATGATTATGAGTGCCACATCTATGTTATGCACATCCATTCAAATAAGTGTTCCTATCATAACATAACATTAAGGTTCTATATTTTTTCAAGACTTATGTTTTGGGATGATAATTTTGATTGGGTTACCAGGAAAACCAGCAAATGAAATGTACAGCTCCCACCCAGACTGAGCCCCATCTCTCAACCTGGGCCACACTAAGATAAATGTCACATCGACTGCACGCTATGAGAGAAGGGAAGGAGAAAACGGCGGAGGACTGACAGTACACCTGCGATGGATGACACAGTTATGGATGACCTTCTTCCAGCAGGTAAGCCTTACAGAGCCAGCAGATACAAGACCATATCTTGTTTTTGTTGCAGCTGTATGTGGCGCATTTAGCTCCAATGATTTCCTTCAGAATATACTATATCTTATCTGATCCACAGTGGAGACACCAGCACCAGTAGACGATGGACCTGACCAGAGACCGCTGACAGAATGTGACTTCTGTCATCGTCGGCAGGATGAAATCAAGCAGCTGCTGGAAGAGAACAGGGCCCTGAAACGGGAGCTCGGTCAGAGGAAAATGGGTGAACATTTCCTGAAGGATGACATCAACAAAGTGAAGTACTACACTGGACTTCCACACCTCGAAGTTGTCATGGGTGTTCTAGCCTGTGTTGCAAAAATGAGTGATGCTAAAACCCACACTGAAATAAATGTGTCTGAAATACAGCCATAGGTGTCTGTCGCATCCATACCCACAATCTTCACAATAAACATACTTAAATGCATATGTCTTATAAACAAGGAGAAATAACAGTTTGATGTGCAAAAACAAGAAGTGTTTATTTGAAAGTATTGCAACCTGAGAACACAGAACCTAGTGCAATTTGAATGCTTAAAAAAATTGTTACAATTTAAAAAATGGAGGTAGTGCAATTTCTTATATTGCAATAATAAATATACATGTTACATATAAATGCTTTCAATACCAAAATTAAATAGGTATCTATACAATAACATATTGAAAACAACAACATATTGCAAGAATGGATACAAGTAAACAATGGAGGTAGTGCAATTATTTCAATAATAATAGTATATATCCATGTTTCTTATAAATAAATAGGTATCAATACTATATATATATTTATATAATATACAGTATTTCTTATTGTCTAGCAGTGTGGCTTGGGGCTTGTGCCTGCTGGCTGGCGTCCGTAGGCCAGGCATGGGAGTGTTGTCATCGATGGCTCGGTCCAGAGCAATCCTCTCAATCAGCTCTCCTAAGAGGAGACAAATGAACATACATTAGTTAATTTGTCATAAAACTGTAGAAAGCAGCAGTAATACTAACATTAACACTTTACTGTTTATATATATATATATGTGTGTGTGTGTATGTATATATATGGGTCAGATTAAAGCAGCGTTCCTCCTTTTATAGTTCAGGATAACTTCAGCGGCCATGTAGAACACGATAGTTGGCATCTGCTGACTCCTGGCTGGCTAGGATCGGTTGGCTTGACTGCAAAACGCCACAGCAGCAATCCTATGTTCAGATTTAGGGCAGGGATTACAGGCGCATCAATCTGGGGTAAAACAAAGGAAAACAGGAGATATAAGATTTAAAAGACTTTCATGGCAGCCATTTCAAGTTAAGCCTGGTAATCACACCCCTTGTTAATTATAAGTGGACCATGCCAAGACTTTCTCGATAATGACTAATGAGACCTCAATCAAGTAGACTGACAAGTAGACCTTCATCATGCACTGTCTCTAAAACTACTTAAATCATTAAGACCTGAGAAGATTCTACAAAATGTCTTCTAAATCCAGATTTATTTCTGAAAAACATTTGTTTCTATATCAGTGAGGCTCAATCTTTTTCATGTCAAGGAGCCCAAAAAGTAATTTTCACCCAATGCTCGTTCTGTATGTACCTTGCAGCCACCGTAGTTGTGATACTATACTGCGCATGCGCAAGCCGGTAACTGGAATGATTGTTGTTGTTGTGTTGTTGCCAGAGTTGCTAGTGTACACTGTACAGTGCTGAATAAACAGAGTTCGGTTTATAAAGTAACCAGTAGCCCTTGGTCATTCTACATGGTGTCAGAAGTAAACAGCATACGCGGACGCATCACGTTTTGGGAAACAAGCTGGCATTGGGACTAGAAACAAGCTAGCTGCATAGCATTCACCAAATGCTAACGTAAACACGGTTCAAACGATTAAACAACAACACAAGGAAAGGGATGTGCTCTTTTGTATCCAGCAACCAGACGCACCCAGTTTGCTATGCATAAAAAATACAGTATTTAGCCAATTCCCTGTAACTAATGTATTAAACTCAGCTAAAACTATCTTGTTGCTTTAATGACAGTTGTTTCAGAGTCGTGCAGCTGTGACATGCCCAAGAAACTACACATTTAAACCTCACGTTTTAGGAAACAGGCTAGAATTACCACTTAATACATACCGGATTCAGAAATAATGAAGTATTTGACGGAGACAAACCCATTTAAGCATAGCACGTATTGTTGTGACTCCACCAGCCTATTATTCATGATGAAATGGCAGAAAGCTAACTAAAGTTGGTCATTCAAACGTTGACCCTATGTTTTAACAAAAAGCAAGTTGTTTTAGTTTGTCAACCGTACCGGGAGTGATTGGTTAATTCACCGTGGATTCATCATAACTACTGGCCTGACTATAGTCAAGCTAGCTGCATAGCATTCACTAATGCTAACGTAAACACGGTTCAAACAGGCACGGGGTTTAATTAAAACGATTAAAATACAACACAAGAAAAGGCATGTGCTGTTTTGGAACAGCCTGCTTTCTTAAATTACTAAATTCATCATTAATTAATTCCAAACTTACACGACTGAGAACGTGAGATGCTCCAGACTGCTCCGTGCTCCTCCACTCACTAGTCAATGTGCTTCATCCGTGGGAAAGATATGCTAAATCGATGCTAATGCTAATATGATTATTTCGAGGGAACGAAATACTTAATTCGTTCGCTCGATATCCTAAATCGAGGGAACGAAATAATTATTTCGAGGGAACGAAATACTTAATTCGTTCGCTCGATATCCTAAATCGAGGGAACGAAATAATTAATTCGTTCCCTCGAAATAATTATTTCGTTCCCTCGATTTAGGATATCGAGCGAACGAATTAGGATATCGAGGGCTCAAGTTAGCGTTCTTTATTTATTTTTTCCTCCAGTGGCCACTCGGGGGCTCCGTACGAAACCGACACGGAGCCGACCAAAACACGAGCAGTAATCCACCCAAATCTCGAGATCCAATCACAGTCTGAGTGTGTGTGTGTGTGTGTGTGTGTGTGTGTGTGAGGGTGTATATGTATGTGTGGCTATGTGTGTGTGTGTGTATATATCTGTGTGGCTATGTGTGTGTATGTGTGTGGATATGCGCGTGTGTGTGTGTGTGTGTGTGTGTGTGTGTGTGTGTGTGTGTGTGTGTGTGTGTGTGTGTGTGTGTAATAATCCTATCAAAGCTCCACCTGAAGTGTATCTATAGTGGGGGAGGAGGGGGGCAACCCCGCCACCCGTGAGACCAGAGGCCGACAAGGAAGAACCCGGAACCCAGGCCACCCGCAACCCCACAGAGGGGAGAAGAGGGCGGGAGGCAACCCACCGCCAGCGAGGCCCGCCCCCCCACCAGTGCCAGCCGAGGAGACCCGCGGGACTCGACAACACGGGAAGAAGCAGCCAGGGATCCCGCAGTGGCGGACCGCGAGTGACGCAGGTATGGAGTACAAATAGCGTTTGCCAAAGGCACTGATACGCCCATATGCCATTACAGAGCCTGGGATTTGACTTGATGCTGTAACTGTGGTTGGTCCTTTTCTTTATCAGCACACATTTCTACCAAAGGATACAAAATACTGATTCATCTGACTACTTTGATTCAATTTTATTTATATTGCATCTATTGCAATACGAGTTGACTGTATGAGCTTTCCAGAGACCCACAGCATGACCACCGAGCAGTTACCACATAAACAATGGGAGGTAAAAGCGTACCCTGTGGGAGAAAAACCTTAAACCAAACTTTGACATGGAAAAACTCCCCTTTAACAGGGAAAAACCCTTGAGCGGGACTACTTCTACAAAGCTATTTTTTTTTCTCTAGTTTACCCATTCACACTCATATAAAGCTTCTTATAGTTTTTCCATGAAGAAGCTTTTTGTGAGTGACAATGATTTGTTTCTAAAGTCATACTGATAAGGAAGGGTTCAAGATGGGGTTGAGTGCTCTGCCAAATGACAGACATGTAGTGGGGCGGTGTGTTTATAGACCTTCCCGGATGCTGTTTTACTTGCCCCATTGATCCACAGCCACACTGTTGGGTCACACCCATGTGTTGAAACAAAGACAGGCCTAAAATCAACTGCAAAGCCTGAATAAATTGTTTGAGATAAGAAAGTTTCTATATGTCTCAAAATCCCAGCAGGGTTTGCTCTGTTCATGACACCTATATTTTAAGAATTTGGCCTCTCATTGAGTGGGAAGTTTAATTCCTCTTTAATTCAGAATTAAAATTAAATCTGATTTAAAATGAGTAAAAATTACCATGTAAACACCTAATTCTTATTGAAAATGGCCATTCCGAATTAAACTTAATTCCGAAGTAAGTGGCTGGTTTATTCCGATTTTAAATCCGAATAGAATAATTCCGCGATCATGTACGGTACTCATTCCGCTTTAAATTAATTCCGGTCTTTCTGTGCTGCGTCTATCACGATGACGCTTATATTCCGCGCTGGGCTGGTTTTCGAAACAAAGTTTCAAGATGGCAGCACGCAGTAAACAGTGGCCAAGAGCAGAAACGATTTATTTAAGGAGGACATGGAAATAATTAAAAGAACAGATGGCAGGAAAATTTTTGAGCTTTTCAAAGTTGTAGCGGCTAAATTTATTTTCTTCCGGTAGACATCATTTCCAGTAAACGTAATTTCCGGTAGACGTAACTTCCGGTCC
The DNA here is from genome assembly GCF_033807715.1 of Cololabis saira. Lineage (NCBI taxonomy): Eukaryota > Metazoa > Chordata > Actinopteri > Beloniformes > Belonidae > Cololabis > Cololabis saira. Next base: position 1,248,767 of record NC_084590.1, on the reverse strand, counting down.
GCCCCACTATCCAATCAGAACCTTCCCAACCCCCAGACCTTAAGCAGAATTGGATAAAGCCAATCAAACATGTTTTCCATCATTCGGAATTACTATTTCCATGTAAACTCGATGGAAAATACTTTTATTCAGAATTATTTAGTAAGTGGCTGTTTTTGTGCCTGGACAGAGAAGTTAATAAACAAAACTATTTTTGTTTTACCGTCATACACACATTCTAAGCCAGACTGCTGATCCTTCCCCATCTGTGTTTACTCGCTACAGCAATTGAAGTGTGTTTGTTTATTTTTAGTTCATCTGTTATAGCATCGATGTTGCTGAATTTCGTTGACATGTTCTCTCACAACAAAAAACTTAGTTTTTTCTAATGTCCCAGTTGAATGACCAGAGGGCACATGTCAAATTGGTGCGTCTCTGGTTGAAAAAGATCAAAGCAGCTTAGTTTGCTGGTGGTGAGAAGTTAATTTTTTTGGTTATTACTCTCTTTTCTTATTTCTTTCATCCATTCCTACTAACCCACACACACACACATCCACCCTTATCTTGGCCATCAGTTCTCTGATTTCCTTTGGTCTTGCTGGGTGTTATGAGATCTCGCCCAACATTTTTTTTGTGATCAAATGTTTTTATTGAAGAAAAATACAATGCCCCCCCCCCCCCCCCCAGCAATCACATCGGTAAGCTCTCTCAGGCCTACTGATAACCTATGGAGTATATACACGCGTGCACCCACCCACGCACACACACACACACACACACAAACAAGGAAGTTAAGAGTCTCACAAAAAGCATTAAATGAGGGAAGAGCTTATCTCATAAGTTCTTTCAGTGAGTAAGCTGTGACACGCAAGTTGTTTATGGAAGCCTAGCACCATTAATCCTAGTAGTTGATAGTTCTAGATAAATTAAATCTAGGAAGGTAAGTGCCCAGTGTCTGATGGTGAGAGAATGGGGAGGTTTCCATCATACGGCTATCAACTTCTTAGCAGCTATCAGGCCAGCTAGTACAGTGCATTTATTAAGTTTAGTGTTATTAACCTCTGACAGATCAATTAGCAAAAGGACAGGTATAGTCACTGGTATGGTCAGTATACTAAATCAGAAAACTTGGCTGCCACCTTTGACCAAAACTGTGAGACTCTCACAACCTGCACTCTGCTTCCCCAGTCACTCATTCATTCATTGACTCTGCCACGCCCACACTCTACTCCACCCTCTGCAATCAGGACTGATCACACACACCTGCACACACCTGCTGCTTATTAACTCTGCCACTATTTTGTCCCCTGTTCCACTCACTCTCATTGCAAGATTGTTCTTAGCCATCTCGATGCAAGACTCTCTAGCGTTCTCTGTTCTGACTTCCCGTTGCCGACCCTGCCTGTTTTTGGACCTTGTCTCCTGTTCCCCGGTACCCAACCTTGTCTTCCGAACCTGACTCTGATTATTGTCTGCTCCTTGTCCTGAACTCCTGCCTGCTCTTCACCTCTGTTGTGGTAAATAAAGTGAACCAGACAAAGCTACCACTGTGTGCTCTGTATCCAAGATGGCGCCTTGGACGGTCGCCACGGTGTTTCGCTCTCTGCTACTTTTTAGCATTTTGTGTATATTTCCTTTTTTCTACTGCCCACCACGGGTCAACATCAGCAGAGAACAACCCCTTAACATTGGGAAGTCTTCTCCTGGAACTTTTTACCCAGTTTTCCCAGAACCGCACAGTTTTAAGGAGACTTTGGTCGGAGCAGCAGCTGCTCTCTACCAGTTATGCAGGAGATGGAGACGGGGCAAGCGTACGGGAGCACTCATTAAGCTGAGGGAGAGAGGCTTCCGTACTTCGCTATCCTCAATACACCTGGGGAATGTCCACTCCCTAGCAAACAGGATGGATGAGCTGCTGCTACTCATCACTAAAAATTCGGACTTTAGCATATCTGCCGCCGTTTGTTTCACTGATACCTGGTTCAGTGATCTCATTCTGGACAGCGTTGTACGACTGCCTGGATTTCAACTCCGAATGGATCGCAGCAAGGAACTTTCAGGAAGGACAAAGGGAAGTGACAGTTGACAGTTGGTGTACAGATGTTACAGTGTTGAAAGACTCTTGCAGCCCTCACTTAGAGACACTTTTTGTCAACTGCAGGCCTTTTGATTCACCGCGGTAGTTTTCCTCCTTTGTTCTAACGGACATGGAGAAAAAAAATCCCGAACTCACTGTTCATTGTTGGAGGGGGGCGGTGACTTTGGTTGGCCGCTGTTTCCGAGGTGGTGGTTTGGGAGGGGTTGGGTGATGTGGTGTATATAAAGGATTTTGGCATGGTGTTTGCTGGATTCCAATATTTACAAGGTTATTCATCCTGTCAGTGAATTCCAGAAGTGGGGAGTCCTGACTGCCTGTGTCATGGTCATCCCTCCGCACAAACCTGCCTTCAGTGGTTTTCCACTCCCCTCTATCCTGCTCATCTCATCTGCCAACCAAGCCCACATTCATTCACCTGCCCGCCCAGCTGCACCTCATCGGCAATCGAGCCAGCTTAAAAGCTCCCCTTTCCTCCACGCTCACTGCCATATTGTTTCTTTGCCATCCTAGATGCAAGACTTTCCAGCATTCTCTATTCTGACTTCCCGTTGCTCACCCTGCCTGTTTCTTGACTCTGCCTTGTCTCTTGTTCTCCGGTGCCTGACCTTGTCTTCCGAACCTGACACTGATTGCTGCCTGATCCTTGTCCTGCATTCCTGCCTGCTCTTCGCCCTTTTTGGGAAATAAAGTGAACCAGACAAACTACCATTGTATGCTCTGTGTGTTGCATTTGGGTTTTCTGCCGTGGGCTCTGGGGGGGTGAGGGTTGGGTATCTCCTGTTGGGGCTTGGTGAGACCCCCCCTCGTTGGTCTGTTGGGGCCGGGGGAGACTCCCCCTGTTGGGGTGAGGATAAGGATGATGACCCTGCAGTTTCTCTCCGACTGTCCTCCGTGGTCAGTCCTTATCTCAGCTTTTTCACCAGAGCGTCCTCTTAAGCCTGGGATATACTTGCTGTTGGTGCTTGCGTTCGCGTCCGTTCACGTCCGTTCGCGTGCACCCCCAACGCGAGGAGAGCCTGTCGTACCGGTGGTGACCAATAGGGGGCAGTGTGACAGCCCTGCTCCCTCTCTCTCACTGTAGGCTAGCTGGCAGCCTCTGTGATAGCAGAGTGGGAGCAGGTGGTCAGACCAATCCTGGTCACCTGTGATGGGCGGGACCTGTGGAGTATAAAGGGAGCTCCTTCTCCACAGGCTCACTCTCTCTCTATCATCCCATGCAGCAGGACCTCTGCCACTTGGCCTAAGGGCCTAACCATGATTTATGTTCCCATTTTGCACCCTTTTATACAACATTCACCCAGCACACTCCACACATCCATACACTGCAGACATTACTGATTACTGATATCCTCACACCTCACACTGGATTATGGCTATTATTTTGATATTATTTTAATTAATAAATATACTTTAAAACTGTTGACCATTATGTGGACTCCTTGTTTTGCCATGTTGCCCTAGAGCATGACAGCAGTAAGCATAGCAACAGTTGGAAAAATGATTAAATATCTAGTAGTAGTGGTAGTAGCAGCTGTAGTAGCAGTAGCAAATTAGAACAACAAACAAGTTTACATGACACCATTGGATGATGTAGGAGATTATAACAATGCTTGGTTGCAATCTCGGCAAAGGAAACCGTGCCAGCGACCTCCGCATAGTCACTTGTGGCCAGCTGGTATCTGACCGGTACCAGCGCCACTCGCGGCCAGAGCGAGAACTGCAGGGTGCGTACACGTTCAGTGTCTTTTTGAGAATGTATATGTCGACGCGTCAAATGAACACAGGATATGTATGGCAATCATGATGCGTACGCGTTCTGAACTGTAAGTATATCCCAAGCTTTATCGGTTGTTTTGGAACATCCCGCCTCTTGTTCTTGACGGGGGTTGATTGTTTGTGGCGCAGATGATAAAAAATGTTGCTGCTTAGCAACTGTCCTCCTGGCTTGTTCAGACGATAGCCACCTGCCTTAAAGAGATGTCTGCGACCCCAAGATATGTTAAAATCATCATCAGCTGTCACCCACCAGTTGATCCAGGCGACACAAAGCAGGACAAGGTCGACAGTTAAGGCGCTCTCCTCCTGCTCCTCTGAATGACTCACCCATACATTCACTTAGGTCCGAGGGGTTGGGGGGTCAAGATGTCCATGCTCCCCAGGCTCCAACCCCCACCAGGCAAGAGGCCAGCCCGCCCGAAGAGACGGAGCCACCCTGACAGTAGACACCAGCGAACCGACACCCGCCCCGATGAAAGCGGTAACCCCACAGCCAAAGACCTGCCCAGCTGCAAGAGCAGCGGGGGGAAGCGGAGACGGGCATGGAGCGCATGAACCCCCAAGAAGGAGCCACCCAGACAAGCCCAACAGCAAAGAGTCCCAAACCCACACAGATACACTAACATGCACTCACTGACAAAGACATGGACAATCATTCTCTGACCACTCCCATCTCCCCCTGGAGGCCAGGGGCACAGCCCAGTAGCCTTAATGCAGTTCAAACAGGGAGGGATGTCCTGCTACTTTAGACTTGGGTAATGCATAATATGTACTGCATTCAATATAGTTTTGTAGCAAGGCTAGTGCTACGGGGACCGACCGACAGGACAGAGGACACAGGTTTTCAGTGCAGGAACTCTTTATTTCACCCAACACACGTGTGCTCCAACACCTTCACAGCAGCAGAACCTTCTCCCAGCAGCAGCCCCTCCCTGGAGTGCAGCTGCTGCTTATCAAGGGAGGCAGGGTGGAGAGGTTGATTGGATACACCTGTACCCAATCTCCTGATGGCTGCACCTCCACCCTGCCACAAGTTTGTTAGTCCTTGTGAATATTTCCGGATGTGTGGATAGTTTGGTTACATGTATAGTTGACTATGAATGTGCCAGTGGGTTATAGTACTTAACTTATGGAAACATGTTATATATATGTATATGTATGTATATGGATATATAGTGATATATTATACATACAGTATTTATGTATGGATATATCTCTGTTAATATATATGGATATATAGCTATATGTAGATATGTTGGTAAATGGATGTATATTTATGTTGATATATAGACTTATATTATGTTTTTTTTGTGTTCTATAAGTAAGCTCATTGCTTCTCTTGCTATTTTGGAAAAATGAATATAAGATTTGGGGGTAGGACCTGATAAGTATATACTTCAATTCTACTCCCTTTCGAATATGCTGGTGGATCTGCGAGGTCTGCCTTGTCTTTTTTTGTTTGTTTTTTTTTTACTTTTTAGTATTGTTCTTTCTAATTTGCATATTCGAAATAAAGCTCAATAATAAAAACTCCTGCCTGGTTCTGTCAAGCAGGATACTGATCTGACAGAGACTATAAATGACAGGCCTTGTTTAAAAAGTGCTCAAAGATGGAACGGCGAATCACAGAAACAGAGTGTGGCCTAATTAGGTCACAAACAATTGTGGGTCAATAAAAGCTATACAGCCCTGCTAAATATTTATTCCTATGTGGGAAATAGACATACCTCCTGTACACACGTGCTGATAACAGCAAGAGGTGGCAGCTAATTTTAGAGGGATTTTAAAAACTGGCATCCAAACACAGATGTGCATAAATAAGCAGGCGCTAATGGTTATCAGTCATCTCTTCTCTCTTCAGAACTGAAACAGTTGTTGTTCAAATACTTTTGCTGGCGGAAAATGTGTTTCTTTGAATAGGAATGGTTGCTTGAGAAGTCACTAGCAGAAGCAGGATGTGATTATTATGAATCTAATCAAATATGATCCTGAGCTGAGAATCACTGGTGCACAAAAAGTGTTTAAGGTTTTTTACCTGTGATGACACAAAGTATCCAACAGTAAACTTTTCATCTGTGAGCCAACACCATTAAAATGTTAAATAAGCCAGACAGTGATGTGACTTCTTCTAAACACGCTTTGGTACATGGTAAACTCTATATCCATACAATCCATGATTTAGCACCAGTCCTGTTGGGCCCTGTATAAGGATAAGGAGTGCAGTTTGGGGTTGTGAATGCAGTGTGGAAGCACTACTTAACTTCTTATGTACAATCAGCTGTCAATCAACAGTCATGATTGTCAAGGACAATCCTTAATAATTAATAAAATAGATTATTTATCAAATTGAATTATCAAAATGACTTAATCAAAACGGGGCACCACCTGATGTAATCAGGAAAATGATAACTAAACAGCAAAAATCAGTCTCAAGGTAAATTATTCTACTGAATAATAGTGAAGGGAGGAGTTCAAACATGGACCTTTGCAACCAGCAGTTGTGACAAGTATGTATAAAATAAGCACAAACAACTTCTCTCATTCAAACGAATCAGAATTTATTTACACAAGTGTCAAGAAGATGGTAAAACAACACTTCGGATAAATTCTTATGGCTAAACTACACAAAAAACAACAACTACCTAAACATAAACGCAAAACTTCCAATCATCGGCGTGTGTGTGGGTGTCAGTGCGGGTGTGTGTGTGTGTGTGTGTGTGTGTGTGTGTGTGTGTGTGTGTGTGTGTGTGTGTGTGTGCCACGTGACTCAAAATGGCTCGGGGGTTTTATGACCGAGACAAGAGTGTGTGTGTGTGTGGGGGGGAGGTTAGTGGAAGAGAGATGAGAGGAGAAAAGTAAAGCACACGACACTTAAATAATTTCTCACTACCAGAAAACCAAGTTCTTCTGATGTTTCCCACACAGAGGCACCCCAATGTGAAACTAACCTCACAGGTGCTCTCTGGTCGTTCAACTGGGAAATGAGGAAGGACTTTGTTTTCTGTTGTGGAAGAACATGTCATCAAGGTCCAGCGACGTGGATGCAGTAGTAGACAAACAATTAAATAAGCAAACACACTCAACTAATGAGCACAGTTGTGACAGGATCAGCAGTCTGGCTCAAAATGTAAAGCCAACTTTTAAAATGTTTAACTAAGTTTTTCTGCCCAGACACAAAACAGCCCTTACGTTGATCTTGTAGTTGAAGAAAAAAAGGTGATTTGGTCTGGCCGGTCAGCTTTCCTTGATGAAACAAAGGGTAGTTACGTTCAGCAGGGGATCCTGATAAGGAGCGGCTCTCACTCTCTCCCGTTATCCGTGCTGTGGATGAGGGTTCTGCAGAATGGGCACAGCAGCTGGTTTCTTTCAGCTTCAGGTCGGTCCAAAGGCATTCACGTCGAGGCATGCAGGGTCCCTGGTTCAGCTTTCTGGGGCTCGGAACCTCGTGGGTCACTCGTGCAGCGCTGCAGTCAGACGCTTCTTTGGTCAACGATCCTGGAGGGAAGAGAGCAAAAAAAGAAGCAGAACAGAGGAAAAGAGAAGAGAGTGAGGAGAAGAGGTTTTCCTTTTATAGCTGGCCCAGGAATTCAAGGCGGCCCTTCCTGCAGTTTGGGGTCTGTGTCAAATCAGTGTTGTTCCTTATCACTGCAGGGCCTTAGATGCAAATTCTGCTTGAGCTTTGAGTCCATGGGGGGGTTTCCTTTGTTCCAAACATGCAGTCAGCTGTGAGGAAAATCGAGGCTGGCTTCAGAACAAGGCCTTAAAGGCCTTACAGTTTGCTTAAGGCCTGCACTGTTCATATTATCACATAGTCACATAATTCACGTAGGACTGTGACCCAACACCCTGAATAGGAATAAGCGGATAACGATAATGGATGGATGGATGCATGGATGGATACTTTCTAGGATATTTTGAGATCTAACTACAGTACACAGAAAATCCTGATTTTGTCAGGTGGACTAGGTTGGGATTTGACAGCTAAAATACAAAGGAAAGGAAAATATAGTTTGACTGAAGGACAGGACCTACATATGTCAATCTAAAGCCTGCTTATGTTCTTTCAAACATTGCCACATAACAATTACAATTCTTTGCTGTCATCAAATTCAATTTTGAGAAATGTGATTTCAAAATAAAGTGAATACAGTTTTCAGTATTTTGGATGGGGATTCATTTCATGGAAAAATTATGGAGATGCACATGTTATCTGGAGTTCTTTATACAGAATTTGGTGCGTTTCCTGTTTAAATTCAATTTATCTGAAAATATACAGAAATCATCTTTCCAATTTATGTATGAACTATCTAATAAAGAGTACTGTATTTTGACGACCATACGGCGTGCCGTGTGGAAAGGCGCACCCTCAGTTTTGTGTGTATTTAAAACACACACATGGCGCACCGACCGAAAAGGTGCCGTCTACACACACATGGAGTGCTGCCTTACAACAACACACACGCATGCCGCACAACACACACACACACACACACACACACACACACACACACACACACACACACACACACACACACACACAAGCATACAAGTGTGCTTACTTAAAAATAGAGAGGGAGAAAATATTAGTATGATTGTACTTTATTTAAGTTATTACATTAATCAAACCCATCGAAATCTTCATCCTCCGTTTCTGCATTAAACAGGTGCGCTAAATCAAATATGCAACAGTTGTCAGGGCTCAGCGTGTTGGGCTTCATCTGAGCCTGATCGCGCGGAGACTGGGAGAACTGATCAGTGCTGCAACAGGCACGAGCCTGCAGCTCTCTGGCCATGCTGAGCAGCCGAGTCATTTTCCGTGCCGTGCAGCCCTTCGAAAATGATGCCAACTTTTGCAAAAGTTCGAACAACAGTCCAGCCCAACAGACACGTCAGCCCACGCATCTACAATCCATCAACAGTAAACGACGGAGCCCGCCGACCGAGTGAGCGGTCCGACCGAGTGGTTTCTCCGGCCTGCCTCTGCGGCGCAGCTCCCACCGTCCGCCTTACAATAATACAAAAAAAATAAGACGTTTATATGTGCCTAATGGTCGCAGAAATACGGTACATCATTCTGAACTGAGAGCAGGATTCCTTCTTTTCAAGCTCATATAGTATACTGCTCTTTCTTCAAATTCCTTCACATATAGCCCTTACAGTCCCGACCTTGACATTCCACCTGCTTCATCCCAAAACTACACTTCTGTGGTGAGAATAACAACACAAATGTTCAGTACCTTTAGCCCATTTCCAAACAGGCTTCTGCAGCGAGCTGCTGAAACTTACTTCTGTGAAACAACCAAATTAAAAATCACAGCCTAAACTTTCCAATGTATGAATGTGATGATGTCAATGCCTTCTTCTGGATGTGCTTGTTTTACTCATTATGCCCCCTTACTAAACCCAGGAAAGGAACATCTGTTTCAGTCCTCTTACAAGATTATAAATCTAGATTCTCTGATTAGACTGTTTTCTTAAGAAATCACTGGGGACAGGGGGAAATTGTAATAATAATAATAATAATAATAATACATTTTATTTATATAGCGCTTTTCAGGGCACTCAAAGACGCTTTACATTAAAACAAAACACAATACAAATTACAATTACACAGGACAGTACATAAGGACACAACATGAAACAGAAATTGTGTATTTAAACTCAGTTACATAAAAAATGGTTTGTTCATGCAGTCTGAAAGGTTGTTTTGACTCTGACTTGAAAAAGTGAACTGTATAACAGATATTTAGTTTAATTAGCAAATTCATCAAAAAAAAAAGCTTATTGGTTTAGGCACCATCTCACCACATTAAACAATATACAGTATACTGTATGACCCGAAGAATCTATAATCCAATATGTATATCTGGTTCTGATATGAAAGATGTACATTATAATGTGACATTTACAAAATAAAATGGAGCAAGAAAAGTACTTGTACTTCTCATCTCGTTCTCTCTTGCTGTACTTTTCTTTGTCTCTTTCTTCCTAAAAAGAGCAGAGGTTTGTGTAACACTTATTAGAGTCTCACAGGCCTAATAGTAATATCTGATATTTAATACAACCCAACCTCAGACAATTAATACAGCAAATATTTCTCTGCAGATATCCCCATAACTGTACCACACTGTTTATTTTTCCTGTTTGACATAGCTCCATCTTGGCTCCATTTCCCCCCCTCTCCGTTGCTCAGCAGGAAACTGATGTACTCAGCAGCAGGGTTCCAGCTTTGGCTGTTGCCAGTATAACCGTTGGCACAGCAAGCCGGCCCTGTGCCCCTGTGCCAACTCATGCCAGGAGAGCAGATTAGAACCACTTCACCTCACCCCACTGGTATGGCAGCCTAACTTCACATCAGCAACTCTGCCTGCAGGTAATTAGCTGCCAATTCAATTGTGTCCATCCTTTAAACAATCACCCCTTCGTGAGTGTAATTTTGTATGTGTGAGTATGTGTGAGTGTGTATACGTGTGTTTTTGAAAGAAAGGGTGTGTGTGTGTGTGTGTGTGTGTGTACTCTGGATTTGTCTTCAGCACTATTTGTTTTGAAAGTCATTACCACTGATATTTGATTTGTGAAAGTGAACGAAAATGTACTGTAAGTGTGAGTCAGTCCAGGCATGGTGAACTTAAAGGGCATAAAAGTATTGACTGTCATATTCTTTATTGTTTATTGATTTGGTAAGCATGGGAAGTGAATGCTCTAATGCAAAAAACTTTTAAAAAAATTAAGCGATTCATTAATTGAGATCAGTAATTAATTAATCTACTTAATCTCTTTTTCAATCTCACCTAAAAATTGCTGAGAAAATCCCTCAACTTGAAGTGTTTTCATCTATTCATTACATTATTGTGAAAGATCAAAAGATTAATATTTATATAACAACAAAAGAAGTGGCTTTATATAATAATAATAATTTTTTTTAACAGACTTGTAACAATGCAGTCCTAGTCATTTACATCCACTTGGAACATTTGACAGCCTCTCGGTCTGCAGACGTGCACATGTGCGGGTTGCTCTCCTCGAGTTTAGTTTGGAGAAGAGCGTTGACGTGGCTTGATACATTGCTAACATCTTTGCTGCTAACGTTAGCTGTGGCTGCACTCGTGACCGGGTGCTTTGCGTTTATGTGGTAGGCTAAAACAGAGCTGCTTCGGTGGTAAGCAAAGTCCTTTCCAAAGAACACATATAGTTCTACCTTTATCAATTGTGCCGTCGGGGCATTTTAGAAATGTAAATTCCCCATTCACTAGACAGACAACCTTCACATGCTCCTCCATTTTCACTTCTTTTCTCCCCTACTCACCATTCCACCCCACGCCTGTCCAGCTACAATGGGAGCCCTTCCAGTTTAGGCTAAATACGCCCAAACACAGGGGAAGCCAATCAATGTCCACTTCAAGGTGGGACTGACCATTGTTTTCCACCCACAACTCAAGCACAAGAAGCCCACCGCACAAACACAGATTTCATAATACAGGCAACTCGCAAAAGGAAAAGGAAAGATAGAGATTAAAGAATAGATTAAGCGATTAAAAAACCTAACGCGCTAAATATGCCTATTGACTTTTTAACAGAAATGTGCACAGTTTGGCAAAAAAGTTGTAAAAGGGGGTATAGTAGTGCTGGGCGGTATACCGGTTCATACCGAATACCGGTGTTTATTTTTCTTATGATATGAATTTTTCATATACCGTAATACCGGTGAGTAGCGCACACAACGTTGGGAACGCCGCGCAGCGCGGCGGAACGTAGCGCCGCTGATCACTGTTTGTGTGGGGACAGTTTAGCAACTGAACAGTGAGCAGAGCCGGCAGGGAAAAGTCAACAGTGCTGCGTGTCCGCGTGTAACTTAAATCTACCATGGCCCCAGCGTTAGGGCTCGGCCAAGTGAGGTTTTATAAATATATGGGCTTTATAAATTTATTAAATATATGAGCGCGGCGCCGAGCACGAGCCGGGCGCACAGTGAGTCGCGCTGTGAAGCCTGATTTATGGTTCCGCGTTAAATCGACGCGGAGCTTTCGCCGCTGGGATTTTTGAGTTATTTATGAAGAAGTTCTGAGTTCCCTCTGAGCAGTACTCGAGTTGAGGGGGGGTGAGGGGTGATGTGATGGCATCCCCCCCCCAGAAATAAAAACGGTCCAAATCATCCCCCCCTGAAATAAAAACGGTCCAAATCATCCCCCCTGTAAAACTGCCATCCCCCCTTTCCATCATTTCATCAATGAATGTGGTATTACTGCTATTTCAACATTTAGAGTAATCACCAGAAAAATAACTTATTTGACCATTTTCACCTTGAAATTTCACTTGAAATAAGTAGGAAAATCTGCCAGTGGGACAAGATTTATCTTCTTATTACAAGCAAAAAAATCTTGTTCCACTGGCAGATTTTCCTACTTATTTCAAGTGAAAATCTACTTGAAAACAGACTGATTTATTGCTTGTGTAGTTGAAAAAATACATGAGAACAGGACCTTGAAAAAAATAATCTAATTGTAAACGGCATCATTTTGTGAGGCCATGCAAATCTGTATTTATACTACTGTGGACATTAATGTTTTTCTACAATATTTCTTTCTCATTACAGTAAAATAGGCCATTCTAAGTCAATTTACTGCAGCAATTCCTTTCCAAATCATTAGAAAATGTGGTTAACACCCAGTTGTGCATGAAAAAAAAAAATACCGTGATATACTGTGAAACCGATATAATTTTGAAAAATACCGTGATATAAATTTTTGGTCATACCGCCCAGCACTAGGGTATAGTATTTTTTCATTGTTCTACAGAGGAAGCCTGTTATCTAAGACAACATAGAACATTGTTTTGTGATCTAATACCAAATGAATTATGAACTTATTTTCAAAAACTACAAGTCCCTTCTATCATTATGTTTAGAGCCTGAGCACTGAGGGTGTGAGGACCCTTTTGTATCTGTAGTGTTTATCATTAGGGCCCAAGCAGGGTGCGAGGAACCTTTTGTATGTGTAGTGTTTATTATTATTAGGGCCCGAGTACTGAGGGTGCGAGGACCCTTTTGTATTTGTAGTGTTTATAAGGCACAAGCACTGACAGTGTGAGGACCCTATTGTATCTGTAGTATTTATTATTAGGGCCCAAGCAGGGTGCAAGGACCCTTTTGTATGTGTAGTGTTTATTATTATTAGGGCCCGAGTACTGAGGGTGCGAGGACCCTTTTGTATCTGTAGTGTTTATTATTAGGGCCCGAGTACTGAGGGTGCAAGGACCCTTTTGTATTTGTAGTGTTTATAAGGCACAATCACTGACAGTGTGAGGACCCTATTGTCTCTGTAGTGTTTATTTAACAACACAATGTAAATGCAAGTCAACTACACTTCTGTGAAATCAAATTAGGCAATTAGCAAGACATCCCCAATAAAGGAATGGTTCTGCAGGTGGTGGCAACAGACCACGTCTTAGTACCTATGCTTTTTGGCTTATGTTTTGGTTGTGCAGAAATGCAGAAATGCAGGATTTTCAGAGCTGTCACTCTCATCATGACCAAGCAGGGCTAGCTCAAATGCACCACAGAACTTGACACAGTCAATTATTTTAGACAGAATGTGCCTGTTTTTGTCAACCTCGTTATTATGCTTTATGGATCCCTACCCTGTGGCCTTCATCAGGCTGAGGAGAAATGTTAATTCTCTCAAACATGGCCAGTTGCAATGCATTTTGCATGTTTATCCCAGTTTATTAGTGCTTCATTGCTTTTTCTGAAAATTGCTTTAAACCAGTCATACCTGTCTGAATGCTTGCTGGTCGTAGTCCGTGGGCTCGAAAAAGGAGCCATGGAAAGCAGAATACAGCATTAGTATACCACTAGCTAAGCTATTTTATTAAACCAGGTCCTGGAAAATGATCATGTATATTGTCCCCCTCTGTCTTTGGACTGCTGATTCATAGCGATGACGGATCAGGTCAAACGTGTTTCACATTGAGCAGGGCATTAATACGTTTTATTAAATTCAATTTTATTTATATAGCGTCTATTTCAACAGAAGTTGTCTCTAAGTGCTTTCCAGAGACCCAGAACGTGACCCCCGAGCAATTATTACATAAAACAATGGCAGGTAAAAGCTCCACTAGTGGGAGAAAACCCTTAGAGGGGACCTATTATGGCATTTAATGTATATTTTAAACAGGCCTTGAATGTCTTAAAAACATCTAAAGCTTGTTTTTTCTACATAAAACAGCAGGGGAGGGAACAAAGCCTCGCTCGGGGGAGAAGAGCCGGCTGCGTACACAAAGCTGTCCCATGCGAGAAGCTGCGGTGACAAAATAAATTCCATTGCTTTATTTTTTTTGTATTGGACTGTCATAATTGTCCGTGAGTTTAACGGTTTCAGTGTGGACAGAGAGCGTCCGATGTCACACAGCTCGACGCGATAGTCAGAAGCTCACATGCAGTTACACGGTGTAAACGGATCTTAAACCTGAATTACGGTTCTGCGTTAAATGAACGCGTACCCTACGCCGTAAGCTCTGCGTTGGTGAAACGTGGAACCATAAATCAGCCTTTAGTTCCCTGAAGAGGGAACGGGTCACCTCGTCTTCACACTAATTCACACAGGAAGATTTAATTGAATTCTAAACAGTTACACCAAAGTTATTTACTCAGATTCCTCATTTCATTTCTTATGTTACAAGACAAATGAATCATGTTAACTGTAAAGAAATCACAACACTGAATTTTCACAAATGGCAACTTTATTGTTAAAAAAAAAAAAACAAGTTGTATATAAATAACATTTATGCACTATTGCTGGCTCAAGGAAGGACCGTGCGTCTTCTGAAGGTGTCGTTGAACAGCTTCAGGTGCTTGGAAGATCTGAAACCATAAACAGAAGAAAAATGTATTACTAACAGAGCTCCACCGGAGCACCGAAGCTGCTCACCGGTCCAGTCCGGTCCGGTCCGGTGAGTAGCTTTGGTGTTATCTAACGAGTGAGTGGCTCCGTTAGGGAACACTGGAGCCACCGGAGCTGCCCACCGGTCCGGTCCGATGAGGAGCCCAGGTGCTCCAGAGCTAAGCTAAATACTTAGCCCATGCAAAGATCATACCGTATTTTCGCGACCATAAGGCGCAACTTTTTTTTTTTTTTTTTTTTTTTAAATGTGCCGGGCGCCTTAAGAAACGGTGCGCCGTGTCTATTACCTGAATTACGGTAATGTCAGGTCGGCCACCAATAGAAGGTAAAAAGAGAAGGGGGCGGGTGAAGCTGAATGAGACCATCCACTGAGCTGTTTAATGCGAAACAGATGATGAAGACTTTTAAGGATTTGCTTGATGTGTAAAGTGAAATAAAATACAATCAAACTAAGTTTTGCTCCGCTCTATTTAAATAAGCACACTTGTGTGTGAGTGTTCTGCAGCGCCGGCCGGTCGGAACCGTCCACATCCCCCGGTTAAAGCAGCGGCTGCAGCAGCGCGGTGATGGTCGCTGCTGCAGCCGACTTCCTGGTTCCCCAAGCGGGTCCGATGACCTGGTTCCTGGCCGCTTTAAGAGCAGAGATTTCTGGGGTCTGTCTCAGGTCAGATCAGCTTCACTTTCCGAGATTTGCAGCCAAATCTGTCGGTTACAAACCCGGTACCGGATCCCGACATGCGCGTGTGTGTATTCGCGGCGCGACACACAGATTCTCATGTAGCCTATGTGGTGCTGGACTGGCGCAGCTGATGGACAGAAACTTATGGTGATTTTTAAAAGAAAAACTTTGCATAAGAGGTTTCCAGCCGGAGTCATTATAAGGGTGAATGAAAAGAGGGGGCTGGATGAAGGGATGATGATGATCAAGAAGCTGAGACAGGTCTGGAAATTCGGACTGGCGCAGATGAATTAACGGAGCTCCTGTCGGATACAAACCCCGGTACCGGCTCCCCGACAGCGCGTGTGTGTGAGCGGGTCCAGCGCGAGGGTCCCGGGACGCGGGACCAGCGCGGGGGGGGGGGGCGGACCGGGACCCGGTCCGCCGCGGGACCAGCGCGGGGGGGGGCGGACCGGGACCGGGACCCGGGACCCGGTCCAGCGCGAGGGAGCAAACGGGGAGCGGGACCCGGGACCGCCGCGGTCGGGATTTTTAAAAGAAAAGCGTTCCCTAAAGAGACTTTTCCAGCCAGAGTGAAATGAAAAGGGCTGGATGGATGAGGAGATGATCAGTGGCTGAAACAGGTTTCTCACTCACACAGTGCGCCATATGGTCGCGAAAATACGGTACTTGTAGACAAATAACATATATATATATATATATATAACATATACATATAAATAACATAAAAAAAATAACGTCACTTACCGCTGACTCATGTGCAGTTGCCCGGGTCTGTACTGTGGGCACTGATCCTTTTATGAGGGTAAGTGTCGAGGCAAAACCTAATTTTTACTGTCCACTTGTTGCTCAAACAGCCACCGCTTCTGAACAATGGCTGAAGCTCCACCCAGTGGAGTTAGTTGTGGGCGTGGTTACGTAACGATAGGCGCAGATTCTGAACGGCTCGTAGAAGTCACATGACACTGGAAGATTCAGCCGGGTAGGGTGTACAGACCCTGTAGAATTTCATGGAATTTCATCTTTTCTGTGTTGGCAGGGTGAGGGGAGACCACTTTATATATGTTAAAACAAGAAAAAATGTGTTTTTCATAATAGGTCCCCTTTAAAGCCAAAAAGTGGCATTATGTTTGCGTATTGTTTTATGTAAAGCACTTTGTGTTCCATTTTTATGCATGAAAAGCGCTATACAAATAAAGTTTGATTTGATTTGATTTGATGTGGGCTTAACAACGACCAGCTGACATAAATTTGCAGTGGATGTTTTCAATATAGGCTAATCATTGATGAACTTGTGTTCAAACTGAATTGGAGGTATGAATTTTATAAGCTCTAAATAGCATCTTTGGATTATTGAATAAAATCCACAGTCTCTCATCTGTAAAACGTTGTTCATTCGCTGCTAAATCGGATTTACTTGAGGAATTTATTGATGAAATAATGCAATTCTAAGAGTTTGTCAGAACAAAAGAATTCAATGGTACATGGGGATGTCTTCAGCTGATAAACGGGTTTGTCATCAGTTTTTCAAACATGGATATAGCCATGAGTATTTACCTAACTCTCCCTGCGATCAATGCTTCCGGAGAGCCCTCTTTTGCTAAACTTGGACTGCGCTCTACAATGGGACAGATGAGACTGAACCACCTGACACTGATGTCCTTGGAGAGCGACATTTGCCAAATGTCTGGACTTTACTGCTGTCATCGGGGACTCTGCCTCATGTAAAGCCACGAAAACAGTTTTACAGGGTAGGTGGAATTTTCATTTCAATTATTGTGCGTGATGTTTTGTTTTTGTTGAACAAGTTTTCATTTTCGTGTTTTTTTTTCGGAGTGCGCAGCGCAGCACTTGTGTTTCTGGCACTTTTCGTTCTGCACATTGATTTGCGTAATGTTTGGATTTAAAGGAGCTTGAGGCTCCTTTTAAGAAATGAGACTCTCTAGCGCCACCCTTCACCACGATGGCCGTTGGGGGTACTGCAGCCAACAGTGAAGCCGGCACGGGAGAACGGGGAGAACGCACATGCAGCACCATGTGACGTCACATCCGCAGCCCAGCGCGGGAAATTCGGGACCGAATTGCAGCACATTTTGCAGCACACAGCCTGTTCATGGCAAAGGAGAGATACACTAGAGCAGGGGTTCTTAACCTTTCTGACCTTGGGGCCCAATTTTTTCAGGACAGAGTGGCCCGGGGCCCGTTGAATATTAACACTGTATAGCAGGGGTATTCAACTTTAAGAGGTCCATTTAGAGAAAATGTACTCAAGCGAAGGTCCAGAACATCATTATATATATATATATATATATATATATATATATATATATATATATATATATATATACATATATATATATTCAAGTAACCTCATAGTTGTATCAACATCTGCATCTGACTGTTATATTAAAAAAGTACATATTTGCCAATTAACATGTGTAACTTGAATTACACATATTTTTTTCTCTTAAAAATAAAATAGATTTTATTTTATTTTTCAAATGCTATCTTATTTTATTTCTTTACCAGCAATTTGAATTTCCCCTTTTCTTTGTTAATTGTCTCAACACATTTTTATAATAAATTAATATAAACACATCTTAACAATTGAACAACTTCCCCTGTTATAATCTTATGCCCCCACTTTCTGTCGTTCAGTGAGAGAACTGAGTTTTCTCCAGCCAGAACTTAAATCTGGGCTGGATGGTGTCAGATTGTTGAGCCTGGAACGATATTTAGTTTTAATTATGTTCATTGTGGAGAAAGCTGCTTCACAGCTGTATGTGGACCCAAACATGTTTTAAGGTTGTCAAGGTTGACATTCCCCCAGCCTCCAGTTTGCCTTCAGTTTCTGTCTTGCCCCGCCTGTGTCCCATCTGCCCTGATTGTGTCTGCACCTGTGTCTCGTCATGTCTCGTTATCCCCTCAGTATATCTTGTCTTGTCATTCCTTTGTGCTCTGTCGGTCCGTATTGTTCTCTCCTCCATGTCTCCTTGTAGTTTTTGTCTTGATCCTGGTTTTTGTGTTTTTTTGATCCTGCTCTGCAGCGCCTTGTTTTTGCCTTTTTATGGATTAAATCCTTTTTGTTTTTGAGAACTCCTGACTCCAGCCTCCCTCTGTCTCCTGCACTTGGGTCCTAAGAAAAACCAAACCATGACAGAACGGACCGACCAGGTGGACCCAGCGGGAGAGCACCTCACCATGTGGGACTTCCTTTGCCGTGAAGCGGCTAAAAATGTGCGTGAGTGTTGGGACCCCTTTTGGGGAACACGCCTGGCTCTGGGTGGACCCAGGAGCCTGCAGATGCAACGGCGACGGCGTCAGCGCCAGCGCCAGCCCCAGCCTGTTCCGGCTCCAGCTCCTGCACCTGTCCCTGTTCCTGTGGTGGTCCCAGACGCACCTCCCCATGTTCCTGTGGTGGTCTCGGATGCACCTCCCCACGTTCCTGTGGTGGTCCCGGACGCATCAGCCCCTCCTCCGGTGATGGTTTCGGACCCCCCCCAGCCGGCTCCGAGGACTCGTGTCCCCCCCCAGCCGGCTCCGAGGACTCTTGTCCCCCCCCAGCCGGCTCCGAGGACTCGTGTCCCCCCCCAGCCAGCTCCGAGGACTCGTGTCCCCCCCCAGCCAGCTCCGAGGACCCGTGTCCCCCCCCAGCCCGCCCTGGATGTGGACTCTGGGGACATCTGGGATCTGTCCCTTGAGGGGGGGCCGGCGCCCCTCGAGGGGGGGCCAGCACCACGGACCCGGGCACCCCCGCAGCCGGCGCCCCGGACCCGGGTACCCCCACAGCCGGCGCCCAGGACCCGGGTACCCCCGCAGCCGGCGCCCAGGACCCGGGTACCCCCGCAGCCGGCGCCCAGGACCCGGGTACCCCCGCAGCCGGCGCCTCGGACCCGGGCTCCCCCGCAGCCAGCGCCTCGGACCCGGGCACCCCCGCAGCCATGTCCCGTTCCTGAGCCATGTCCCGTTCCTGAGCCATGTCCCGTTCCTGAGCCATGTCCCGTTCCTGAGCCATGTCCTGTTCCTGAGGCGGCCCCGCAGCCCTCTGTTCCTGAGGCGGCCCCGCAGCCCTCTGTTCCTGAGGCGGCCCCGCAGCCCTCTGTTCCTGAGACGGTCCCGCAGCCCTCTGTTCCTGAGACGGTCCCGCAGCCCTCTGTTCCTGAGGCGGTCCCGCAGCCCTCTGTTCCTGAGGCGGTCCCGCAGCCCTCTGTTCCTGAGGCGGTCCCGCAGCCCTCTGTTCCTGAGGCGGTCCCGCAGCCCCGTCAGGTTCCCGAGTCCCGTCAGGTTCCCGAGTCCCGTCAGGTTCCCGAGTCCCGCCAGGAATCCCTGTCACGCCCCCCGCCAAGACCGCCAAGCCCCACGCCGAGACCGCCAAGCCCCACGCCGAGACCGCCAAGCCCCACGCCAAGACCGCCAAGCCCCACGCCAAGACCCACGCCGAGCCCCACGCCAAGACCGCCAAGCCCCACGCTGAGCCCCACGCCAAGACCGCCAAGCCCCACGCCGAGACCCGCGCCAAGCCCCACGCCGAGACCCACGTCAAGACCCAGGCCTAGGCCTCGTGGGCGGCCCCCGGAGCGTTCTCGCCGGTCTGGTCGGCCTCGTGGACGTCCCCCCGAGCGTTCTCGCCGGTCTGCCCGGCTTCGTGGGCGACCCCCGGAGCTGTCTCGCAGGTCTGCACAGTCCCCAGGATGGCCCCCGGAACGTTGGCCGTGTGTTGGCCTGGGCCCTCCTCCAGGCCCCCTCCACCCGCCCTGGGGGGTAGGCCGAATGGGACATCTGGGATCTGTCCCTTGAGGGGGGGGTTCTGTCAAGGTTGACATTCCCCCAGCCTCCAGTTTGCCTTCAGTTTCTGTCTTGCCCCGCCTGTGTCCCATCTGCCCTGATTGTGTCTGCACCTGTGTTTCGTCATGTCTCGTTATCCCCTCAGTATATCTTGTCTTGTCATTCCTTTGTGCTCTGTCGGTCCGTACTGTTCTCTCCTCCATGTCTCCTTGTAGTTTTTGTCTTGATCCTGGTTTTTGTGTTTTTTTTATCCTGCTCTGCAGCGCCTTGTTTTTGCCTTTTTATGGATTAAATCCTTTTTGTTTTTGAGAACTCCTGACTCCAGCCTCCCTCTGTCTCCTGCATTTGGGTCCTAAGAAAAACCAAACCATGACAAAGGTGGTCAGCTTATTTTCTGGGACTTCATTTCAGACTTGAGTGAATATGTTTGATGAAAAACGTTTGCACTTTGAATGCCACGGTCTCTGAACGTATGAGACACTGGTTTTGTCCCAGTGGGAAGACCAGGATGAATCTGTCCATTCCGGGTTGAACTTCCCTTTCTACCTGTTAGGCTGCCGCTTCTCATCTCTGTAAGAGTCAAGCTAATTACTGTATTTTGACGACCATATGGAAAGGAGCACCACCGTAATTTTTTGTGTCATTTCTGGATTTAAAACGCGCCGTGTGGAAAGGCGCCGTCAACACACACACGGAGCGCCACCTTACAACAACACACACACAAGTGTGCATATTTAAATTATATTTCATGGCCGTGCTGCAGCCGTGTCACTTTCCAAACGCTTTTGGAGTCCGAACAACAGTCCAGTCCAGCAGACACGTCAGCCCTGCATCTACATCTACAATCCTTCAGCAGTAACGACGGAGCCCGCCGGCGCCGCCCGAGCGGCACCGACCTCCCCGGCCGCGGGGACGCGTCGGGATAAATGATCACGCCGCGCTCGCTCGCTCTGGGCGCAGACCCAAGTAATCGATCCCTGATCCTGGCAGATCTAAACCTACTCTGTGCAAAATGAAGGATTTTCTCTGTAAATACACACCATTTCTCTTACACGTACAGCTAGCTGAGTGTCTTCTTCTCCTCATTTGGTCGGGAGTTGCTATGCAGTCCCGCGGCCCTCGCGGCCCACACGTACAAAACTGAATTTTTTTTGGCGGCCCACTAGATGGCGCTCGCGGCCAAAGTGTGGGCCGCGGCCCTATGGTTAAGAATCACTGCACTAGAGGGCTCATTCTTTTGGGTTTGGAACGCTTCATCTGACATTACTAGAAAACTTAAAATGTATACGGATTTTTTTCATAAATCCTGTCACAATCCGGCCTCAAGCTCCTTTAAGTGTGCACATGTTGAAGCTGTCAACAATGTGTATATTGATGTTTTAGCAGTTTTCCAAATATATGTTTTTGCATTCAGATGTTATTGTGCGTATGCGTGCGTGTTTTAAGAGTGAGGTGTGTTATAACCTCCGCTACGCATTCATGAAGTGCTTGAAGATGAAACTCAGACCTTACCTGGCAACGAAAAAAATATTTTTTCTGATTGGCTGGCAGGTTGGTTACTCCAGAGAGCTGCTCTCAGCTGAGAGCTCAGCGCACAGTAGCATACCTTCACTCATTTGTAAAATGGGCTATTGGAATTACTGTGCGGTGAGGTTCATTTCTCAGCTTGAGAAATGCCATGTGTGGCGTGAGAGCGTGTGAACTTGTGGAAATGCCTGAGTTTCACGCTCAATGCATGAGACTTGAGAGCTCTGTTATTTAGTTTGCGCCTATATCGGCAGCGTATATGTTTGAACCATTATCCATTTTCTTGGTTTTTCCTTCTTGTTCAGACTGGATGGGTAAAGTCACTTTATTACACACACATACTGTACACCATCTTAAAGTGGAATGAAACACACAGTCAAAACAAACAAGAAGATGTTTATTCTCCTTTTTTTACATCAAAACAGAATTAACTGAGATGTGAATATTGATGTCGGTCATCGCAGTGAATGTCGGTATCTGTAATCTTTTGGTTTAATGCCCAGGCCTACACCAGATCAAAGAAACTGGTTTAATCATATAATTCCATGCCAATAGACTTTCCATAACACTCATGTGTTCAAATGTTTGGTCATTTACTCCAGAACCTTAAGATGTTGTTATTTTCTAATATGCTTATGATGATAAGTTGACTTCGATGTGACCAACAAGGAAATAAAAGGGAAATGACGCTTGACTCAGATGTAAATTCAGATGATCCTGCTTTCCATCAGCACTTAAATGCACCGTGTAAAGATGCATCTGTGAGGCCGGGTGCTGATACACGTCTGGGTGATTAGAAATAAAGATTCAGAATTTCTTCACGAAACCCTGTGTCCTCTTTCCCTATTGGTTGACCCCCAGTAGCACGAGATTGCTACAGAGTCACTTTGTGCGTCGGTATCACGCGACTCGTGCATGCATATGTAACAATTTTTGTGTGTAGGAGTCTTTTTGAATTCGCAATTATCATTTTGCATGTACAAATCTAATAATATGCCCAAATCAGATAATACGCACACAAAAATCAAGTAGTATGCACACACAAATGTTTTGAGTTGATTTTATCTCCATAGTACTTCCTCTGGACAACAGACCACCCCACTGCACACAAACTTTCAACTATCAGAACTCTTTACAACTGGGCCAGTATGACAACAGACGATAAAAACAGGAGGAGGAAAAACATATATAACACCACTCACATTATGCCAATATCTAAGATGGCCCATAAACAAAGGGAAACAATAAGCCAACAAAAAAGAAAATTAAAGCTAGGGATGGGAATTGATAAGATTTTTTCGATTCCGATTCCATTTTCGATTCTGCTTAACGATTCGATTCTTTATCGATTCTCTTATCGATTCTCATTTGGAAAAAAGGAGAAGAAACAATTTTAGTATCAACTTTGTTTTAATTAAAAAAAAGTTTATACTAAGATTGTTTCTTTGTTTCAATTTCTTTGTTTCTCTGATATTTTTTGTTCAAAGATATAAAACTTGTATATCTTTGAACAAAAAAAATATAAGTGAGGTCTTAAGATGCCCCCAGCCTTGGGCTCCTCGATGGTGCCAGGGGGTCCCCACAAAATGATTTGTAATATACAGTAAAATATATATTTAATATAAAATAACAATAATAAAATAAATATTCTTCTGTAGAAATTAATTAAAAACAACAAATTATTTTGTAGCAATTACACAAGAATGTCCAGTAACATGTTCAACACCACAAACTTAGTCACTGCTGGTAACATTCATCTATTCTGGCCTGATACTCTTCCCTGCCTTGATGAAAGGAGCATCTAGCGTTAGATGCTCTTTAACTTCTCTATAGATGAGCTGACACGCTGCAGCTGTGTCAGGAGCGCCGGCACGTCCTTGTGTCAGAGAGCGCAGCTCTTCTAAAGCATGAATTATGGTTCCGCGTTAAATCGACGCAGAGCCTACGGCGTAGGGTACGTGGCGATGCGCGCCGTACGGTGCGTGTAGCCGCGAACCCTACGCCGTAGGCTCTGCGTTGGTGTTACGCGGAACCATAAATCAGCCTTACCACACGCCGGCTGACTCTGCGCTCCCAGCGCATCAGCCGGCCGAGTCCTAACAGTTTCCCCCCTTTGTTGAAATGTCCACATTGCAAGTATTGTCGCCCTGTTGTCATCCTTTTTGGTAAAATGTAACCAAACTTTCGAGCGTTTATGCCGCTTTGTCCCCGTGTTTTCCTGCTGGGCGCGAATGCGCACGTTGCGCAACGTGCTTGGTGACGTCATTCCCACTGGAATCGATAAGGGAATCGTCTGCGAAAAAGGCAAACGATTCCAAGGAATTGAAACACTGGGAACCGGTTCTCACCAAGACCCGGCTCTCGATTCCCATCCCTAATTAAAGCTGAACGGGCCCTCGCACCCTTGTGCATGTTCAGGCGTGCTGCAGTGGAACCGCTTGAATGACTTGCATGTAGATTCTTCAGGCCTGGATATTTAGCGGATGACACCACCCACGACTCTGTATGTCAAACCATTCAAAGGTTATAGCAGAAAGTAGGAACTATCAGATATCGACCAATCAGAAGAAGGGGCGGGGCTAATTCATGCCAATGAAGGTAAAGTACTCAAAACTGAGTCAGATGACACCACCCACGACTCTCTATGTCAAACCATTCAAAAGTTATGGCAAAAAATATCGACCAATCAGAAAAAGGGGGGGCACGCTTTTTGGCGTCTATCGTCGCGACGGTAACACTTTTGACTGAGAAAAGTAATGCGCATCGTCTCAGGATCAAGACGCACATTTTGATGTATAACACACCTGGGTTCACGTTACGGTTCGGGCGAAGAAGCGGCTGAAGAAATGGCATAAATTGCAGCAAAATTACACGATTAATTCAAAATTGCTGTTCCTGTTGGGTTTCGGCCATGATGCTAAGAGACTTTTCTTT
Organism: Cololabis saira; assembly: GCF_033807715.1. NCBI lineage: Eukaryota > Metazoa > Chordata > Actinopteri > Beloniformes > Belonidae > Cololabis > Cololabis saira. The sequence goes on along the minus strand of NC_084590.1, from coordinate 1,224,091 downwards.
AAGTTGTGACTTGATACAGGTGTGTACCGATTTTCGTGCATGTACGTCAAACCGTATTGTGGGGTTTGAGGCACAAAGTTTTTTAGGGGGTGCTGTTGAGCCATTAGGCCACGCCCATTAATGCAAACCATTAAATATAACATTTTTCACCAAGCTTGGCTTGTGTGCAAAATTTGGTGACTTTTGGGGCACGTTTATGGGGGCAAAAGGGCCCTCATTTCATTGGAAAAATAAAAATTCCTACAGATACAATAGGGGCTTCGCACTGTAAGTGCTCGGGCCTAATTAAAGCTGCAAGCAGCGTTGGTCAGGCTCTCTCACCTATGGCTACCACCTTCCAGGTGCCACCACATTCTTGGTCAATATCACTATAAAATGTCATTGGTGTTCTCGTGAAAGTCTTACCAGTCATCATCAACATAGAAAAATTTGAAAATTCTGATGTTCTGGTATAAATGATCACACATTTACACACAGTGTGACTGTGATGACAAGTCTCTTGGCATGGATTTCCACCATTTTATACCATTTTCTGTAATTCGCTGTACCTAATTTTGGCATATCCCTCTTCTGCTCAGCTAATTTCAGTGAATGCAAAAAGTAATTAACGGACACAACATTAAAATACTTTTTATATTTCCTCATTTTTCTTCATGTTTTTCAATAAAACCAGTAACTTTGACTTAACTATATTCAATTTTTTTAAATAATTTTAAGCATTTTGTCAGTGTCCCTGAGACTCCTGAAACCATGTTGTTATAAGGTAATTGACCATTTCACAGACTGGTGTAACTAGTGACATAATCAACACCTTTTTGTCTTTTTTAATTGGGAGTTGCGTCAACTGCTGCCAACACATCAAATAAGTGCCTAATAGTTCCCAATTTTCATCATATTGTGTTTGTAGTTGGGTGTGTTCAAGCTTAACGTGTCCACACTGTAATTTATTAATATTTGTTTAAATAATCAGAAATGTAAATATATTTGATGAACAGTATGCAGGTACCTTCAATCCTGAATCACTAGCTGAAGACCCACCTCGTACTCTTTTAAAGCTAAAAGTAGCAATAAATGTCCTCCCTGTCATAGTCCACCCCATCATCAATGTTTCCATGATAGGGTGGACACATCTACATTCTTTTCAATATTGTTATATATTTACACATATTAGAACACTTTTACACTGGTTTACATAGATCTGGGAGCATGATTTTGACAGGGCCTCCCAACGAAACTGTCTCAAGTATGAAATATATCTTCAAAAAGCTTAATGTCCATTTACTTTTAATGAGACTTTACCTTATTCAACATTTCAGCATTGCTCTTCAAATCTATTACTTCACAAATTGCAGATGTTGTTTTTAAAGGGTTCCAGTCGTAATATGAGATTAAAAATGAAATAAACAACTCCAATTCATCAATCCCTGTTGATGGTGTGATTAAGCTCATGTGCTGTTCAGTGAGTGCCGGGATATTCTGTTGTGCAGACCCTTCAAAGACCAGTCATTTGGCTGTATTTCGAAAGCCCTAACTTTAATTCAGAGCCCATTTTCAGTCCATTATGCTGGGCCATTTGGGAGGCCACAGCAAATTAGAACTATCTCTACTCCACTGAGTTTTAAAATTAAAATGGCACTCAATGCACCCCACCTATCATGCACGCTCTCACACATACTTTCACATACAAACAGGCACTGGGGACTTGTGGGGTCTGAAGATACTCATGCATCACACAGTAGGAAACCCTCACATATAACAAACAGATACATTTTCACAAACTGAAAACCTTTCAAAACAATCTCAGACAAACAGAAGCACACAGAGTTATAGAGGGTCATGTCACACCCGACCCATTCCCCTATAACTTGCCCAGCAGGATAGCAAGTTAACTGCTACTTGGTCGTTGAAAGCGTATGTCTTATTTACACTGTGCTTTTGCACAGTGCCTGTGGGATGTGTTGCACAGTTTCTTTAGCTTTTGGCTAATGCAAGGAGCAAGAAAGGACAGTCAATGGGTTGATATAGCTTCACAACCTCCTTCTGACCACAGTGTTGTGCAAAATAAGATCAATAGAAAAGAATAAAGGAGAACCACAGGGTGGGAGAAGAGCAGAGGAACGAAATAGTTGCACTGACATTGCAGCCTTAGGTGTTTGCCTTTGGTAATCATACTTGTAAAACTCGATCATTAAATGGGTTTCTCTTTGAACAGAACCTACTGACGGAAGAAAACAGCACTGGCATATGAGTGAGTCAGTGATCACTAGCTGGAGCCAGTAGGTGATGTGAAATCCTAAGGTTCTATGAATCAGGAAAGCCTAGCACGCAGCCTAGTGTTCTCATACTGCTTGTCCTAAGTCCAAGTAAAGTGTCAGGGTTGTGTCAGGTTAAAATTCCAATGTCAACTGAAATAAAATAAAAAGAAAGAAAAACTACCACACCATTAAGTGGAACACAAAGGCCCACTGTGATGAACCCTAAAGGGAAAAGTCAAAAGAAGATGGTATATGTATGTTTCAGGAGATAATAAAGAAGTCCATTTGTACCACCTCTTAAAATTGAAATAATAACCCACATTTTCAATCTGTGTGGAACTTTACATTGCACAGAGAAAACAAAGTGCTACATATCAGGCCTGAGTTAGCATATAAAATGTAAAGGTTTATGGTAGTACAACTATAATGTAATATAATATAATCCAAAAAGAAGAAACAATTTGAGCACTACTAAGTACTGATTCAATAGTTTGCAGATTTACATTTACAGCAATACTAAGACTGAGACCCCAAATTCCCCACAAGTTGAAGAGAAGACATTGTGGATGTAGAGCAGGAATAAAAGTGGAGGGAGAGACGACGAAGTTAAACCAGTGCTTCCAGCTGTAATCATTTGTAACATCAGGGGTCCGTTTCACAAAGCAGGTTCAACAAACTGAGTCTAATCCTGAACTCTTAGTTGATCTACTCTGAGATCGGAAACTCTGAGTATTCGGCCCCAGAACAGCGGTTTAGAGTTAATTTACTCAACTCTAAATAGTTTCACCTGGAGTTAAGCGCGTGCACCACAACTATAAAAAGCCAGCATCAATGGAGCCCTGATTCGACGAGTCACCATGGCAACGGGAAAGAGGAGGTCTGCTTTTTTCCCGAATGGAATTAGAGATTTGAATGCGCGCATACGGCGAATTTGAACATGTTTTTCGAAAAAAGTAACACCGCAGCACAGAATATAATATAAAATTAATTTAACAGATCTCTACATCATTCACCTGCAATCCTGTGGAACCCCTTGATGGCTTGGACAGGTTTATGTAGGCTTGCCACCTGTCCCTTGAAATATGGAATTGTTCAATTCAATTCAATTCAATTTTATTTATATAGCGTCTAATACAACAGATGTTGTCTCTAGACGCTTTCCAGAGATCCAGAACATGAACATAAACATAAACATAAACATAAACCCCCGAGCAGTTATTATATAAACAATGGCAGGTAAAAACTCCCACAGTGGTAGAAAAGCCTTAAGCCAAACAGTGGCAAGGAAAAACTCCCCTTTAGGAGGGAAGAAACCTTGAGCAGGACCAGGCTCATTAGGGGGGAACCTCCTGCCGAAGGCCAATTGTTCCGTAATTGGGAATTAAAAGTTGCGTTCCGTATTGAACCAATACAGACACATATTATGCTCTTATTTATTTATGTAAAAATATACAGGTGGAGGTCGGTGACCTGAAACCGGACTGGCATGGAGACAAAATATTGTTTTCAGTAATATATTGTGATAATTGAGTGAATATTAATTGCAAAGATTTTTGCAATGGAGTTGATAATGGAGATTGGGCGGTAATTATTGACTTCGTTTGGATCACCTCCCTTGTGTAGTGGAGTGACTATGGCACTTTTCCAAGCAGAAGGGAGGGAGCAAGTTAATAAAGAAAGATTATATAAATCACAGAGGGGATACATTAAAATATGGGCTGCTAATTTAATAAATTTTATCTCAATGCCGTCTGGACCAGATCCACAGTCATTCTTCAATTCATAGATTGCGTTTTGAACTTCAATAGGGTGTAAGTTTTGGAAAGAAAAACATGAGCTACTACATGGAGAGCCAGACGAGGAGATGGAAGCTGCAGATGGACCAAACACAAGGGAGTTACCTACAGAGGAGAAATGCTGATTGAAAATGTTGGAGATAGTTAGGGGATCCTGGATTATTTCATTATTGTGGCAAATCTTGGTGGTAATATTTTTATTGGGTTTGTTAAGGACATTATTAATGTTTTTCCAGAACTGTTTGGGGTTGTGCATGTTTTCAGAGAGTTGATTTTTATAATAATCTGATTTAGCGTTACGTGTTCTTGTCTTACTTGAGTTTCTTAAAAGTCTATACTTTTCCCAATCAGCAGCATCTTTAGTTTCCCTGTATCGCTTCCACAGTTTATCCCGTAATTTGAAAAGATTTACCAGATCAGAGTTGATCCAGGGAAGATGTTTACCTTTAACTTTAATTTCCCTCCAAGGGGCGTGTTTATTGATAACATTTGTGACTTCAGAATAGATTATTTTGGTTAACGCCTCTATAACGCCGCACCTGGTGAACTAGTGGGGGGCGTGGAACTGCAACTACTTCTATTTTGCTAGGCACCTGGTTAGAGTTACCAGTTACATCATGTAATCTTATAGTTTTGTTGGCAGGCGTTGGTCCTCGAGAAGCAGCAGAGAAGTGTGTTAAACTACAGCTCTGCATCCTGGCCTGGACCCTGCGATGTCAGGGAGAGGGTCTAATGAAACAGGCCAAATTACTAGAGACAAGAGCAGCACCATCCCGGGTGGGATGAATGCCGTCTCTTCTAATCAGACCTGGCTTTCCCCAGAACGTTTCCCAATTGTCAATAAAGGCCACGTCGTTTTCTGAACACCACCGATACAACCAGCGACGGAGCGAGAGCATGCGACTAAACATGTCATCGCTGGTCAGATTGGGGAGGGGGCCAGAGAAACCTACGGAGTCCGACATGGTTTTAGCGAAGTTACACACCGAGACAATATTCATTCTGGTTACTTCCGACTGGCGAAGACGGGAGTCGTTAGCTCCGACATGGATGATAACTTTACCATATTTACGATTACCCTTTGCCAGTAGCTTCAAATTTGCTTCTATGTCGCCCGCTCTGGCCCCCGGGATACACCTAACTATGGTCTCTGGAGTCGGCTTCACATGTCTGACTATGGAGTCGCCAATCACCAGGGTCGGCTTCTCAACGGGTGTGTCGCTGAGTGGGGAAAATCGGTTAGACACATGAAGCGGGTGGTGGTGTTCCGTGAGCCCTTTACTACGCTTCCCCCGAACCGTCACCCACCGGTCCTGACTGGCCGGCTGCTCGGGAGCTGCAGGGGAGCGGCTACCCTCAGCTGCTATGGGCCGGTCCGCCGCTAGCTTAGCCTGGTTAGCTGAGGAGGCTATCGGACTATGGTCAAATTGGCAGAACCGGACCTCTAACTGACTGAGCCTCGCCTCTAGCCCTGTAAATAAACTACATTTTAAGCACTTACCGTCTTCACTAAAGGAGGCAGAGGAATAACTAAACATTTCACACACTGAGCAGCAAAGAGGTGAAACGGTGGGAGACGGAGAACCCATGCTAAGATGCTAACGGAGGCTAACGGACAGAAAATGTATTGGTGATTGGTGACAGTGAAAGTTACGGAAGAGAAAATGAGCGAGTGTTGAAATAAAGACAGTAATGTACCAGATATAGTGCTATTTTACCAGAAAACAGTCTAAGTTTAAGACAAAAAAAGTCGGGAGAGATCTGTGCCTGCACGCCGTGCAGCAGCAACCGACCGCAACACCAGGAAGTGACGCGATGCGTGACGCAGTACGTTACCCAATCAGCAAGCACGCAAGAGCAAAGGACAAGATAAAAGGACAAGACTCATAGAAAGACAAGATAATGATGGACGCAGTGTATGTATTGTGGTGAATGATGTAGTGTTTGTGTGATGTTTCTTATTGGTAAATTTGTTGCAGTAAAAAGGAATGACGTGGCGCGGTGGTGCAGCTGGTAGTGCAGCCGTCTCACAGCAAGAAGGTCCTGGGTTCGATTCCCACTGGGGACGCTGTGGGCGCTGAAGTGCGTGTTAGTTCCCCCATGACTTCAGCACCCACACCCTGGGTGGGGTTGGTGAAAGGATCTTTCTGTGTGGAGTTTGCATGTTCTCCCCATGTTCCCTTGGGGGAACATGCACACACAGTCCTGGGCTATACATGCGCCTTCTGGGAAGGCGGATGAAGGCTGCAGCAGAAAAGGGTCACCAGTCATCTTGGAGTCCATGCCACTGGATCCTGACCCCTATCTGTCAAGGACCATGTGGTGGTCTCCCCACATTAAACAAAGTCACGCATCGCGGGTTAAAGTCCTGTGGTGACCAGTAAGTGGGGACGGGGGCATGATTGTGAAGTCTGGAAGCCCCTAGTCACAAGCTGGCACATCAGGCGGTGGATGTTTAGATGATCGCTGTGGTCTTGGACCGAGGCAGAAAGAGCCCCTCGGTAGCTACATCAACAACTGAGCAGCCCTTTTTAGGATCCACTCTGCTCACCCCTAACGGGGAAGGGGCTAGAAAAGGTGCCCTAAAAATAGCCTGCCTCAAACCTCCCAACTGGATTACCGCGTTCAGAGGGATCAACAATTTGGGGTTTGAAAACACAGTTTTGTAACATATACTGTATGGGAAATCGTAGTTTGACTACTTTCAGAAGTAGGTGGTTATGGGAAGAAATTACATTGAAACATAGAGAACCTCAGACACCGTAAACATGCTTGAAACAATATTATTATTGAATAAACCAAAATAAAAGAAACCGCAACAGTTGAGAGAAATCAAAACCTCAAAGTAACTCATTCAGTCATTGGTCATAGTTCAGTGTCCTCTTAGTGGGACAGAGCCAGAGTCAAGGTGGTTCTGTGTGTTGGTGGTGATAGGGGAATGGTTGGAGTGGTTACGGAGGGGCAGTGTGGGTTATGGAGCTGAGGGCCTACCATCCTGGTAGGTAAGCAACTGGCACATACAGGCTTAGCTCTCTGGGCTTAGCTCGCCATTGTGTTTTCAGTCATCCAACATCCGCAACATCATTCAGGTCTGAAAAGAAACCTGGCCTGAACATAAAAAAAGGCCAATAATAAATAAATACTAGTGTTGCCACGATCGATCGGCCACCCGATCGATCGGGCCCGATCACGTCATTTTCAAAAGATCGGGATCGGCCAAAAGAGTATCGGGACATACTGTTATGGCTCGGCCGGCTGGTCTCCGACTCCGCGACCTGGTAGCGCGGAGTTGCCGCAGCGGCCAGAAGAGCCGGGCGGCTTCAGGCAACTTTGTCTTATTTGTTTGCTTGTTGCTCTGTGCCTATGTTTTACTCACTTACTCACTCATCTTCTTCCGCTTATCCGTTCCTGGGTCGCGGGGGCAGCAGCCTCAACAGGGATGCCCAGACTTCCTTCACCCCAGACACTTCCTCTAGCTCTTCCGAGGGGAGTCCGAGGCGTTCCCAGGCCAGCCGAGAGACATAGTCTCTCCAGTGTGTCCTGGGTCTTCTCCCGGTGGGACATGCCTGGAACACCTCCCTAGGGAGGCGTCCAGGAGGCATCCAGTACAGATGCCTAAGCCACTTCAGCTGACTCCTCTCAATGTGAAGGAACAGCGGCTCGACTCCGAGCTCCTCCCGGGTGACCGAACTCCTCACCCTATCTCTAAGGGAGCGTCCAGCCACCCTGCAGAGGAAACTCATCTCGGCCGCTTGTATCCGCGATCTTGTCCTTTCGGACACTACCCAAAGTTCGTGACCATAGGTGAGGGTAGGTGCGTAGATTGACCGGTAAATCGAGAGCTTCGCCTTTCGACTCAGCTCCCTCTGGGGGACGGTCCAGTACATCGACCGCATAACTGCGGATGCTGCACCAATCCGTCTGTCAATCTCACGCTCCATCATTCCCTCACTCGTGAACAAGATCCCGAGATACTTGAACTCCTCCACCTGAGGCAGGACTTATCCACCCACCCGGAGAAGGCATGCCACCCTTTCCCGATGGAGAACCATGGCCTCGGTTTTGGAGGTGCTGATTCTCATCCCTGCCGCGTCGCACTCGGCCTCAAACCGCCCCAGCACATGCTGAAGGTCCCGGTCCGATGAAGCCAACAGGACAACATCATCTGCAAAAAGCAGAGATGAAATCCTGAGGTTCCCAAACCGGATCCCCTCCGGCCCCTAGCTACGCCTAGAAATCCTGTCCATAAAAATTAGGAACAGGACCGGTGACAAAGGGCAGCCCTGCCGGAGTCCAACATGCACCGCCAACAAGTCTGATCTACTGCCGGCAATGCGAACCAAACTCCTGCTCCGATCATACAGAGACCGGACAGCCCTTAATAGAGGGCCCCGGACTCCATACTCACTGAGCACCCCCCACAGAATGGCACGAGGGACACGGTCAAATGCCTTCTCCAGATCCACAAAACACATGTAGACTGGTTGGGCAAATTCCCATGAACCCTCGAGCACCCTGCGGAGGGTATAGAGCTGGTCAAGTGTTCCGCGACCGGGACGAAAACCGCATTGTTCCTCCTGAATCCGAGGTTCAACTATCGGCCGTATTCCCCTCTCCAGTACCCTGGCGTAGACTTTCCCGGGGAGGCTGAGAAGTGTGATCCCCCTGTAGTTGGAACACACTCTCCGGTCCCCCTTTTTAAAAAGAGGGACCACCACCCCGGTTTGCCACTCCAGCGGTACTGTCCCCTTCCTCCATGCAATGTCGCAGAGGCGTGTCAACCAAGACAGCCCTACGACATCCAGAGACTTGAGGTACTCAGCGCGAATCTCATCCACCCCCGGTGCCACTGAGGAGCTTACGAACCACTTCAGTGACCTCGGCTTGGGTGATGGATGAGCACGTCTCCGAGTCCCCACTCTCTGCTTCCTCAATGGAAGGCATGTCAGTCGGGTTGAGGAGATCCTCGAAGTATTCCTTCCACCGTCCGACAATGTCCCCAGTCGAGGTCAACAGCTCCCCACCCACACCGTAAACGGTGCCGGCAGAGTACTGCTTCCCCCTTCTGAGGCGCCGGACGGTCCTCCAGAATTTCCTCGAGGCCGACCGAAAGTCTTCCTCCATGGCCTCCCCGAACTCCTCCCAGACCCGAGTTTTTGCCTCCAGGACTGCCCGAGCCGCGGCTCGCTTGGCCTGCCGGTACCTATCTACTGCTTCAGGAGTCCCACAGGCCAACATAGCCCGGTAGGACTCCTTCTTCAGTCTGACGGAATCCTGTACTTCCAGTGTCCACCACCGGGTTCTAGGATTGCCGCCACAACAGGCACCGGAGACCTTGCGTCCACAACTTCGAACCGCCGCGTCGACAATGGAGGCAGAGAACATGGTCCACTCGGACTCGATGTCCCCCGCCTACCCCGGGATCTGAGAGAAGTTCTCTCGGAGGTGAGAGTTGAAGACGTCCCTGACAGGGGGCTCAGCCAGACGTTCCCAAAAGACCCTCACAATCCGTTTGGGTCTGCCCGGTCTGTCCAACCTCCTCCTCCGCCAGCGCATCCAACTCACCACCAGGTGGTGATCAGTTGACAGCTCAGCCTATGTTTTAACATATATCAATTATTAAATCGTTTTATAATTGTATTTAACAATAGACAGTTGATGTGTGTTTATTATAAGATTTTGGGCGGCGCCGGCGGCTGGAAGAGTCGTTTGTATTGGAGGGGAAGGAAGCGTGGCTAACAGAAATCTAATAACAGCTAGGCTACGCTCAGTTAAATGGTCTGAAAGTTTTAAAAACAAAGAAAAGCTGTCTGAGAAAAGTGACTGTAGTGTTATGTAAATGATTATCTGTCACTCGTAAATCATCTTTTGGTCCACTTTATTGACTCGGTAACAACACGGGGATGACGGACTGCTTTTTTGCGGGACCGGTGTTACGGTCTAAACCGTCCGTCTCTGAACAACCACACCTACGCTCTGCGTGACATTACAACACAGTGACAGAAAACTATAACAGCCGCCATGAATATCTGCTGCTATTCATTTCATGCTGTTGAGAATTCTGCACTAAGGTTAAGACCCCGTCCACACGCAGCCGGATATCTGCGGATATCTGCTAAACCGGAGATATTTTCCTACGTTTTGACCTGTCATCCACACGAAAACGCAAATAAACAAAGGTTTAAAAAAACTCCGGGCAAAGTGAAGATTTTTGAAAACTCCGTTTATGTAGATGCGTGTAGACACAACCGGAGTTTTGCGTTTTTGAAAGTCACATTATGCGCCAAAACAACAACAAATCTGCTCTGACGTGCGACTTTTGTTTACTACAGAACTACAGATGATCCAGCATCTGTTCTCAAAGCTATTTATTAAATAAATGGTCTCTGCTCTTGACCACCACTTACTGCGTTACACCGACACAGAGGCTACGCCGTAGGGTACGCGGCGACGCACACCCTACGGTGTAGGGCCCGCGGAGCCCGCGGAGGAGCGGAGCCCGCGGAGGTGCAGCTTCCCCGGGAGCCGCAGATGATCTACAGCAGTGATTCTTAACCATAGGGCCGCGGCCCACACTTGGGCCGCGAGCGCCATCTAGTGGGCCGCCAAAAAAAATTAAGTTTTGTACGTGTGGGCCGCGAGGGCCGCGGGACTGCATAACAACTCCCGACCAAATGAGGAGAAGACACTCAGCTAGCTGTACGTGTAATAGTAAGAGAAATGGTGTGTATTTACAGAGAAAATCCTTCATTTTGCACAGAGTAGGTTTAGATCCGCCAGGATCAGGGATCGATTAATTGGGTCTGCGGCGCAGACTCTGCGCCCAGAGCGAGCGAGCGCGGCATGCTCATTTATCCCGGCGCGTGCCCGCGGCCGGGGAGGTCGGCTGAGGCTGCTGCTCGGGCGGCGGCTCCGTCGTTACTGCTGAAGGATGGTAGATGTAGATGCGTGGGCTGTCGTGTCTGCTGGACTGGACTGTTCGGGCTTTCGAAAAAGCATCAGAAAGTAACTGCTGCAGCGCGACCAGAGAGCTGCGGTGCGGGCTGTGCCCGTCGCAGCTGATCAGGCTCGGATGAACCCGACACACTGAGTCCTGACAACTTATTAATGTTAATAACTTAAAGTAAAATCAAACTAAGTTTTGTCCTCGCTGTATTTTTAAATATGCAACCCGGAATGGACAAATTCATCCTGTTCAGTCTTCCCACTGGGACAAAACCAGTGTCTCATACGTTCAGAGACCGTGGCGTTCAAAGTGCGACAGTAAAACGCCACTGAAACAAAACACAAAGTTTTTCATCAAACATATCCACTCAAGTCTGACCTGAAGTCACAGAAAAATAAGCTGAGCATCTTAAAACACCCATGTTTGGGTCCAGATACAGCTGTGAAGCAGCTTTCTCCACAGTGAACATAATTAAAACTAAATATCGTTTCAGGCTCATCAATGAGCACCTCCACATGCATATGAGAACCTGAACCTGAACCTTAAATTGTTAAGATGTGTTTATATTAATTTAGTATAAAAAAGTGTTGAGACAATTAACAAAGAAAAGGGGAAATTCAAACTGCTGGTAGAGAAATAAAATAAGATAGCATTTGAAAAATAAAATAAAATCTACTTTATTTTTAAGAGAAAAAAATATGTTTAATTCAAGTTAAACATGTTAATTGGCAAATATGTACTTTTTTTAATATAACAGTCAGATGCAGATGTTGATACAACTATGAGGCTACTTGAATATATATACACACACACACACACATACATATATATATATATATATATATATATATATATATATATATATATATATATATATATATATATATATATATATATATATATATATTATGATGTTCTGGATCTTCGCTTGAGTAAATTTTCTCTAAATGGACCTCTTAAAGTTGAATACCCCTGCTATACAGTGTTTATATTTAATGGGCCCCGGGCCACTCTGTACTGAAAAAATTGGGCCCCAAGGTCAGAAAGGTTAAGAACCCCGGATCTACAGGTTAGAATGCTTATGAATGTGGTCGAAAACGCAGATCTTCGGTTATGTGTGGAAGGGTTTTTTTTTAAAAACGATGTAATGTGGATGCAAATTTTTTTATAAACGGAGGGGGGAAATATTCGTTTTTAAAAATACCCGGCTACGTGTGGACGGGGTCTAAGCCAAAATGTATTTAAATGTTCTTATTGATTGTGAGTTTGACTGGATGTCATTCAACTTTTGAACCTAGTAGGTAAACTACCTCCTTTTGAAGTGAAATTGATTTATTTTTATATTGCACTATTCTGCACTTTTTGTTTTAGTTTACAATTTCATGTTTCTACATTTTGTGGCACCAGTGCTGATAAGCTTTGTTTTGATCCAATGATGTAGTCAGTAAAAAAAAAAAAAAATGACCATGTTGGAGAGAATGGACAATACATTTTTTTTACTTAATTTACTTTACTTTTTTTACTTTACTTTTTTACTTAATTCATTGCCAAAATGTATCTGATTGGGAAAATGTATCGGGAGCCAAAAAAAGTGATCGGATCTGGAAAAATCAGGATCAGCAGATACTCAAACTCAAGTGATCGGGATCGGATCGGGAGCTAAAAAATCCTGATCGGGACAACCCTAATAAATACATTTCCAAAACAATAATTTCAAAACAGTCGTTCTATAAATCATGCAAATCAAACAGTGGTTTTTGCAAATCAAATAGTCTTCAAAACCACTATTAAAATAACCAAAATCAAACAAAGACTATGTTTACATGCAGTCAAAATTCGGGTTATTGCTAATATTCCGGTTACTGAAACATTCGTAATATTCTGTTTACATGCGTGAGCAAACAGGGTTATCCCTGTATACATGGTAATTAATCATATGGGATATCTGGATCAAACCAGCGACGCGCGGAGAACGTCACGATGCAATTCCCGTCATTTCCGCTTCTCCTTCCTGTATCCAAATTCAAAACAAACGCTGCTTTGCGCAACTTTTCGCTCACCTTCTTGTAAATCTCGCTATCCCGGTACTTTCTACCGTCTACAAATGCCAAAATGTTCATATCCTTTGTTACATTTATAAAATCATTTGTCTCCTCCTCACTCCAAAAGTGTGGCGTGGTCTTGCGTTTCTCCGTGTTTAGAAGTACGTCCTGGACTCAAAAGAACAAGATTCCTTGCGAATAGAGCATGCGCAGAAAACAAATTAATGTTCCTTTTGATCGGGATATCCCGTTCGGCGTTTACATGTCCGAATATTCGGGTTTTAAAAGGAGTAACCCAGGGGTAATATTTGGGTTTTTAAAAACCGGAATATGAGCAAATTCGGGTTATTCAAAGGGGTTATTGGTGTTTACATGGCCGTGCAAATTCAGGTTATTGCTAATATTCGGGTTTTAAAAGGGTTATTGGTTATTACATGTAAACGCAGTCATCTAAACAAACCAACCAAACATTTCAAAGCAGTCAGATTAACTCACCAATTCTCTATAGCTCATCAGCTCATCAGTAACATCAGGGGGTCAGTAAGGAGTAAATGGTGTCTAAAATGTCAAGAGTTGATAGTTAGGATGTTTGTAAATATGAGTTAATATTAGTTCAAATTATGAAATGTTTGGAGGGAGAGAAAGCATACAGAACTGCCACAGCCAGTGATGTGCACCTCACTGTCTGTGGCAAAGTGCTGGCTTTAAACTGTGGGTGTGGTGTAGTGGCAATCACTGAGTGGAACCTGGTGTGAGTGATTGAGTGAGTGAGTGAGCTGTGAGCTGGTGAGTGTAGTAGAGTGGGTAACACATACTTTTGCCGTGCAACAGGGGGCGTGCTAGTTCAGTTATCAGAAGAGTTATTAATGACTGTTGGATGACAATCCTTAATAATTAATACTATCAAAATTACTTAATCAAAACGGGGCACCACCTGATGTAGTCAGGAACAATGATAATTAAAGCTGCAAGCAGCGATGAACGGGCCCTCGCACTCGCATGGCCACTGACCCCATAAGCATATCAGAAATGACACCGCTGTACAAAACTGGGAGCAAACACAACTTTACAAACTTCAGACCTGTCTCAATACTGCCACAACTCTCAAAAATATTGGAAAAGCTTTTTAACAATAGAATGGATGCATTTTTGGAAAAACACAAATTATTTTCAGAGAGCCAGTATGGGTTTAGGGTTAACAGATCAACATCACAGGCAATAATGGAATCAATCGAGGGAATCACGGATGCAATAGATGACAAAAAACATGCAATAGGAGTATTCATTGATCTCAAAAAAGCATTTGACACAATTAACCATAACATACTATTCAATAAACTGGAAAAATATGGGATAAGGGGACTGGTATTAGACTGGGTAAAAAGTTATTTGAAAGGACGGCAACAGTTTGTAAAGTTGGGTAATCACTGCTCTGGATTTTTGGACATTGTTTGTGGTGTCCCCCAGGGGTCAGTATTGGGCCCCAAATTGTTTATCGTGTATATTAATGACATTTGTAAAGTATCTAGGTGGTTAAAATAGGTCAATTTCGCAGATGACACTAATGTTTTCACCCGAATAAAAAATATTGAACAAGTGGAAACAGTTATAAACAAGGAAATGAAAAAACTAAAAATATGGTTTGACTGGAATAAATTATCATTAAATGTAAGTAAGACCAAGTTTATGTTATTTGGCAAATGCGCAGTAACACAAAGGTGCAAATAGAAATAGATGGGATTGAAATTGAAAGGGCGCACGAAAACAAATTTCTTGGGGTTACAGTAGATGACAGACTGAGTTGGAAACCACACATCAAACATGTACAGTCCAAAGTTTCAAAAAGCATTGCAGTCATACACAAGGCAAAACAACTACTGGATCACAATTCACTTCGCACACTTTACTGTTCACTGGTCTTGCCATATTTACATTACTGTGCTGAGATTTGGGGAAATAATTACAAAACTTCATTACAGTCACTTACCATACTGCAGAAAAGAGCAATAAGGACTATTCATAAGGTCAAATACTTGGAACACACAAATCCACTTTTTATACAATCAAAATTACTGAAATTCACTGACATCATATCTTACCAAACAGCAATCATCATGTATAAAGCAAAAAACAGACAATTACCAGAAAATATCCAAAATGTATTTAGGAATCTGGCGGGAGGGTATCAGTTAAGAGGGAAACATAACTTCAAAATCTTAAACATACGAACAACCTTGAAAGGTTTCTGTATATCTATTACCGGTGTCAAGCTATGGAACAACCTAAGTGAGGAACTCAAACAAAGTCCAAATATCCAACAGTTCAAGAAAATGTACAAAAATATGTTGTTTAAAGGGTACGAAGGATAAAGTTCATGTATGATTATTGTTTATTATCATTCATTTGATATGGCATGGTGATGAGAGGCAGAGAAACCTGTGTGTGTGTGTATGTATGTGTGGGTATATATATGTGTATATGTATATGTGTGCATGTATGTGTATGTATGTTTAGGTATGTGTGTATGTGTATATATGGATACAGTATCTAGACTATGTATGTGTATATGTATGTGTGTATGTATATATATACAGTGTATATGTGTATGTATATATATATAATATATATATATATTTTTTTGTTTTAATTTTAGACAAAGGGGTGAGAGCTAATAAGCTATGCTTCTTCTCACTCCTTTTCAAATATGTCATTTATTTTCGGTTTTTATATGCTTTATTATTTTGCTTCCTGGCATATTCGGAATAAACAGTACAAACAAACAAACAAACACCACCCACGACTCTCTATGTCAAACCATTCAAAAGATATTGCAGAAAATCTGAAGTATCACATATCGACCAATCAGAAGAAGGGACGGGGCTAATGCATGCCAATGAAGGTCAAGTACTCAAAACCGAGTCAGACGACACCACCCACGACTCTCTATGTCAAACCAATCAAAAGTTATGCCAGAAAATAGGGACTATCAAATATTGACCAATCAGAAGAAGGGGCAGGGCTAATTCAGGCCAATGAAGGTCAAGAACTCAATACCGAGTCCGATGACACCACCCACGAGTCTTTATGTCCATTCAAAAGTTATGGCAGAGAAAAGTTCTCTAGGGGTGCTGTTGAGCCATCTTGCCACGCCATTACTGCAAACCATGAAATATCAAATTGATCGCCAGGCCTGGCTTGCGTGCAAAATTTGGTGACTTTTGGGGCACGTTTAGGGGGGCAAAGAGGCCCTCATTTCGTCTGAAAAATAAAAAATAAAAATTCCCACAGATACATTAGGGCCTTCGCACTGTAAGTGCTCGGGCCCTAATATTAAAAAAGAGCCTTCAGGGAGGGTGACAGAATAATTGAGGTCAGTAAAAAAAACAGAAGAAGATCACAGGCTTACATTAAAGCAGAACAAAGACCAGATAGATTGAAGCCTGGACAGAGCCATTGAACTGAACATTCTTCATCAGTTTCAGATCAGAAATAAGCTCAATATCATCCTCTCCAGCCTCCAGCCAAACATACCTCTCAGCCTCCCACAGCTTCCCTGTCACACCTCAGCTGTCTCATCTTGTTGGTTAATTCAGTTTTCAGCTATGGCACCCGGAACTATTTCACCAAAGAAGAGGTCATGAACATCAGGGGAACAACATCAGCAATTTATTTCCCACTTTTCTCCTACCATTAGTGGAATTATTGGACATTCTGGTCAAAGGTGCGCCCACCTTTGTACATGCACTGAAACACCGGAGGAGAGGTAAACGATCCAGTGTGCTTGTGCGTCTCCGCCGGCGCGGACTCCGCACACCTCTACCTGGCATATTTCTCTCCAACGTGCGATCTCTTTGCAATAAAATGGACGAACTTCAGCTACTGTTGGGGAAAAATAGAGACTTTTCTTCATCTTCCGTTTTATGTTTCAAGGAGACGTGGCTGTGTGGACTCATCCCGGACCCGGGCGCCGCAGCTGGCAGGCTCCCAGCTCTTCAAAGCCGACAGAGACACGCAACTCTCTGGAAAAATGAAAGGTGGAGGAATATCTTTCTACATTCACAACGGCTGGTGTAAGGATGTGACAGTGATCCAGCAACACTGTTCTCCCGATCTGGAATATTTAATCATAAACTGTAAACTCTTTTACTCCCCCCGAGAGTTCACTTCATTCATCCTAGTCGGCGTTTACATCGCACCACAGGCCCACGTGCAGGAGGCCCAGCGCACGCTTGCTGACCAGGTACTGAACGTGGAGCAGACAAACCTGGACTCCTTAAAGCCCAGATATACTTGCAGTTCAGAACGCGTACGCATCATGGCCGCCACGTGTATCCTGCGTTGACGCGTCGACGTGCACGTTCTCAAAAAGGTCTGGTAGCGCTCTGGTAGCGAGTGGTGCTGGTCCCAGTCAGATACCAGCTGGCCACAAGTGATGACGTGGAGGTTTCTTGCACCTTTTCCTTTGCTGAGATCGCAACCAAAGCAATGTTATAATAATGTTAACTTGTTCGTTGTTCTAATCTGCTACTGCTACTACCGCTGCTACTACCGCTACTACTATATATTGTAGCACCAGAGTGTCCAGAGTGCTACGGGGCCCGACCGACAGGATAGAGAGGACACGGAGTTTAGTGCAGAACCCTTTATTGGCAAAACTTCCAACACACCGCCACACGTGCCCAAGCACCTTCTCCCACGACCAACAGCAGCTTCTCCGACCGACACAGCTGCAGTCTCCCAGTCCTCCTTATCAAGGCTGGCAGGGTGGAGAGGCTGATGGGACACACCTGTGTCCCGTCAGCCTGAGTGGCTGCAGCTACTCCACCCTGCCACAAATATTTTATCACTTTTCCAACTGTTGCTCTGCTTACTGCCCCCAATTGGTTACCACCGGTACGACGCGCTCTCCTCACGTACTACACGAGTGACGTTGCAGTTGGTGGTGCACGCGAATGGGCGGGAACGGACTTTAACAAAGGTAACCTCAGCCATGAACTCCCAAAATACAGACAGCTAATTAAATGCCTGACCAGAGAGGGAAACATTTTGGATCACTGTTACTCTACAGTAAGCAAAGCCTATCACGCCATCCCCCGAGCTGCAATAGGACACTCAGACTACCTCATGGTCCACCTGATTCCTGCATACAAGCAGAAATTAAAGCTTTGCAAACCTGTTGTGAGGACATCAAATAAGTGGACCAGCGAAGCTATGGAAGATCTTCAGGCATGCTTAGACTGTACTGTTTGGGATGTTTTCAGGACTTCTACCAACAGTCTGGATGAGTACACAGAGGCAGTGACATCTTACATTAGCTTCTGTGAGGACAGTTTTGTACCATCACGTACCAGGGGTAGTTACAACAATGACAAACCCTGGTTCACAGCAAAGCTCAGATGGCTATGGTTGCAGAAGGAAGAAATGTTCAGGAGTGGTGACTAGGACAGGCTCAAAAAGGCAAAGTACACAATCAGCAAGGAGGTGATAGTAGCTAAATGACTGTAATCCGAGAAACTGCAACAACAGTTCTCAGAAAACAATGTTTTCAGTTTGGAAGGGACTGAGACGTATAACAAACTACAAACCTCTCTGCCTCCATTGTCGACGCGGCGGTTCGAAGTTGTGGACGCAAGGTCTCCGGTGCCTGTTGTGGCGGCAATCCTAGAACCTGGTGGTGGACACTGGAAGTACAGGATGCCGTCAGACTGAAGAAGGAGTCCTACCGGGCTATTTTCGCCTGTGGGACTCCTGACGCAGTAGATGGGTACCGGCAGGCCAAGCATGCCGCGGCTTCGGCGGTCCTGGAGGCAAAAACTCGGGTTGGGAGGAGTTCGGCAAGGCCATGAAAGAAGACTTTCGGTCGGCCTCGAGGAAATTCTGGTGGACCGTTCGGCACCTCAGAAGGGGGAAGCAGTACTCTGCACCATTTACGGTGAGGGTAGGGAGCTGTTGACCTCGACTGGGGACATCGTCGGACGGTGGAAGGAATACTTCGAGGATCTCCTCAATCCGAGGAAGCAGAGAGTGTGGACTCGGGGATGTGCTCATCCATCACCCAAGCCGAGGTCACTGAGGTGGTTCGTAAGCTCCTCAGTGGCAGGGCTGGTGGATGAGATTAGCCCTGAGTACCTCAAGTCTCTGGATGTCGTAGGGCTGTCTTGGTTGACACGCCTCTGCGACATTGCATGGAGGAAGGGGACAGTACCGCTGGAGTGGCAAACCGGGGTGGTGGTCCCTCTGTTTAAAAAGGGGGACCGGAGAGTGTGCTCCAACTATAGGGGGATCACACTTTTCAGCCTCCCCGGGAAAGTCTACGCCAGGGTACTGGAGGGGAGAATACGGCCGATAGTCAAACCTTGGATTCAGGAGGAACAATGCGGTTTTTGTCCCGGCCGTGGAACACTGGACCAGCTCTACACCCTCCGCAGGGTGCTTGAGGGTTCATGGGAATTTGCCCAACCAGTCTACATGTGCTTTGTGGATCTGGAGAAGGCATTTGACCGTGTCCCTCGTGCCATTCTGTGGGAGGCACAGAGTGAGTATGTAGTCTGGGGCCCTCTATTAAGGGCTGTCCGGTCTCTATATGATCGGAGCAGGAGTCTGGTTTGCATTGCCGGCAGTAAGTCACCGGTCCTGTTCATAATTTTTATGGACAGGATTTCTAGGCATAGCCAGGGGCCGGAGGGGATCCGGTTTGAAAACCACAGGATTTCATCTCTGCTTTTTGCGGATGATGTTGTCCTGTTGGCTTCATCGGACCGGGACCTTCAGCATGTGCTGGGGCGGTTGAGGCCGAATGCGATGCGGCAGGGATGAGAATCAGCACCTCCAAAACCGAGGCCATGGTTCTCCACCGGGAAAGGGTGGCATGCCTTCTTCGGGTGGGTGGGGAAGTCCTGCCCCAGGTGGAGGAGTTCAAGTATCTCGGGGTCTTGTTCACGAGTGAGGGAACGATGGAGCGGGAGATTGACAGACGGATCGGTGCTGCGTCTGCAGTTATGTGGTCGATGTACCGGACCATCGTGGTGAAGAAGGAGCTGAGTCGAAAGGCGAAGCTCTCGATTTACCGGTCAATCTACGCACCTACCCTCACCTATGGTCATGAACTTTGGGTAGTGACCGAAAGGACGAGATTGTGGATACAAGCGGCCGAGATGAGTTTCCTCCGCAGGGTGGCTGGACGCTTCTTTAGAGATAGGGTGAGGAGTTCGGTCACCCGGGAGGAGCTCGGAGTCGAGCCGCTGCTCCTTCACATTGAGAGGAGTCCGCTGAGGTGGCTTGGGCATCTGTACCGGATGCCTCCTGGATACCTCCCTAGGGAGGTGTTCCAGGCATGTCCCTCCGGGAGGAGACCCCGGGGAAGACCCAGAACACGCTGGAGAGACTATGTCTCTCGGCTGGCCTGGGAACGCCTCAGACTCCCCTTGGAAGAGCTGGAGGAAATGTCTGGGGTGAAGGAAGTCTGGGCATCTCTGTTGAGACTGCTGTCCACGCAACCCGGGAACGGATAAGCGGTGGACGATGGATGGATGGATGGATGGATGGATGGATGGATGGATGGATGGATGGATGGATCTACAACATATTTTTTATAAATGGTCAGCGGTGTAATATTCAGTATGTGAAGCATATGTTATTCTTTGATTATAAAGAAAAATGGGCCAATGACATCTGGCATAAACCGAAACTTAGAATTTACCGGTTGATGAAGAATATTTATTGTCCTGAACCTTATGCGACTTTACCCCTGGATAGATCAAAAAGATCATTATGTGCTCAATTGCGAACTGGGATTCTCCCTCTGGCTATAGAAACAGGTAGGTATAACTCTGTTCCTGAAGAGGAAAGATTATGTAGTGTTTGTGATTTAAATGTTGTTGAGGATGAACTTCATTTTTGGTTTTATTGTCCATTATGATGAAGCCAGGCAGCTTTTATTTCAGAAAATGCACGATTTTAAACCTGAACTGTTCTGGACTGAGGATGATGCTAAGTTGGAATGGTTTTTCAGAGAGGAGGTTTTCTCTATAGCTAGCTTTATAAAGAGAGCCTGGAAACAGAGAACGGACAAATTATATGGAAACTGAGAAAGGACTTGTAATTTGTATCTGTAATCTGTAATGTATAGGTGGAATTTATAATTTTGTGTTTGTGTTTTTGTTTGTACGCAGCTGATGTTTGTTTGCTGGCGTAGTGTATCTGTGTCTTGTAAGCCCTTATAGGCTGGGCACCTTAGAGGTGTATGACACATTAATAAATAATAATTCATTCATTCATTCAATTCATGCAGCAATTCTCTGCTCTGATCTGTGATTGGTAAGATGTTGATTGTGAATCATAGCAGCAAAGCTCTGGTATCAGCAGACCTGAGACCTCTTTTCTCTCCTTTTCCATTACTCACATAGCTGATATGACTTGATGTGTGCAAGTAAGGGGAGCACTGACTTGAGAGCCTTGCCACTGTGCTACTGCTGGGAGTGGATGCACTGTGACATAGTATTGCAGGGATTTTGTTCTGTCCTCAGAACAACTTCAGGTTCCACTGGAAGAGTTACAGAAGCAAAGCACCATGAGATTACAAGTTAATGCAAAGGTTTTGAGGTTATGTGACACCATTGTAAAAACAGCTAATTAAAGACATGCCATATATCGAGCAATGTTTTTTCTGAAAATATGCACATAAAAAAATGAGTACTGTCAAATAAAATGTGTTATGCAACTTATAAATTGAACTTCTCCTTCTGAATGTTTAGAATGTCTCCTAAAACCCTCTTAACTGTTTACCCACAGGTTAACACAATGTGGAGACTTATTGTGGGGTTTTATTTTGGAAATCAGCTTCACAATTATATTCTAATTAATACCTCCATACCAGCTTGAGCTATTGGGTGTAAATTGACATGGCTTAGTCATGGCCCAAAAAACAAAATAGACATTGTTCTATTTGTTGAGATTCCGTATTAGTCATTTTACAATGATATCAAATTCCAGTTGCATGAGGCTGCAGCCAATGTGTCAGTACCACTGACCCATTGTTTTCTAATGGTGCAGAGCTGACACTTTTGAGACACTTCTAACCCACTCTGTCGTGGCTGTGAATGGGACCACACCTATTGACAAGAAGGCCCCTGATTTAACAGACCCTTCCACACCTGGTGGGACTTGCATGTGAGAAATCACAAGGCCCAACACATGACATACTCTGCATTTAGGAAAGTGGGGCCTTGTTCTCCATGTTAAACTGTACTTGAAGGAAACCCCAGTAAAATATTGTGTCTACAGTAGCGCAACTATTATAGAAAGCCTTAAGGGGGATAGTTCTTTGTATTTCGCTCCATCTTTCCCTTACTCGTGATTGGTGCAGCATTTGCAGTTATGCTGTCGATGTACCGGACCGTCGTGGTGAAGAAAGAGCTGAGTCAAAAGGCAAAGCTCTCGATTTACCGGTCAATCTACGCTCCCGTCCGCAGCGATGAACGGGCCCTTGCACTCATGGCCACCACCCCCCATAAGCATATCAGAAATGACACCACCCACGACTGTCATGTCAAACCATTCAAAAGTTATGGCAGAAAATAGGAACTATCACATATCCACCAATCAGAAGAAGGGGCGGGGCTAATTTGCACCAATTAAGGTGAAGGAGTCAAAACCGAGTCCGATAACACCAACCACGACTCTGTATGTCATACAATTCAAAAGTTATGGCAGAAAAAAGGAACTATCACATATTTAACAATCAGAAGTAGGGGCGGGGCTAATTTGCACCATTTATGGTCAAGGACTCAAAACCATGTCCGATGACACCACCCACAAGTCTTTATGTCAAACCATTCAAAAGTTATGGCAGAAAGGGACTAATCAGAAGAAAGGACGGGGCTAATTTGCACCAATTAAGGTGAAGGACTCAAAACCAAATCCGATTACACCACCCACCACTCTTTATGTAGAACCATTCAAAAGTTATGGCAGAAAGTAGGAACTATATGGACCAATCACATGAAGGGGGGGGGCTAGCTTTTTGGCGTCTATTGTCGCCACGGTAATGCTTTTGACTGAGAAAAGTAATTCCCATCGTAGAAGGATCGAGATGCACATTTTGATGTATAACACACATGGGTGCACGTTACGGTTCGGGCTGCATTAACAGCCGAAGAAATTGATTAAATTTTGTGCATATACGTCAAACCGTATTGTGGGGCTTGAGGCACAAAGTTTTTTTGGGGGGCGCTGTTGAGCCATTAGGCCACGCCCATTAATGCAAACCAATAAATATCACATTTTTCATCTGGCTTGCGTGCAAAATTTGGTGACTTTTGGGGCACGTTTAGGGGGGCAAAAAGGCCCTCATTTCATCAGAAAAACTATTGCTACGGATACAATAGGGCCTTCGTCAGTGCTCGAGCCCTAATAACAACCATAACAACTATAATCTCTAGAGATAACAAGACAAACTTGCGACGAGCTACTGGCAGTCCCACTATTTAACTTGTGTTTGTTTGTGTGTGTGTGTGTGTGTGTGTGTGTGTGTGTGTGTGTGTGTGTGTGTGTGTGTGTGTGTGTGTGTGTGTGTGTGTGTGTGTGTGTGTGCCTCCTCCTCCTTGAACTGCCACCTTATCGTGATGGAGGAGTTTGAGCGCACGAATGATCCTAGGAGCTATGTTGTCCAGGGCTCAATGCCCCTGGTAGGGTCTCCCATGGCAAACAGGTCCTAGGGGACGCCCGCTGCCCTGTGGGTTAGTCTGGGAAGACAAAAGGCTAGGGGAGCACACCCTGAGAGAAGAGCAACGTGATGGCAGCACGCGTAGGCGGGACTCAACAGACTGAGGAACCGGAAGTTGCCTGCAACTGGAGAGGGTGCTGGTCGTCTTGGGTTTCCCTTGCCACTGGAATCCACCCTCCTGCAGCCAAGTAGTGCTATTGAGGACTTCACAACCCCTGTGGCACTTTAAAAACCTATTTGCGCAGGTCTCCACTTTGACCTTGGTGACGGAACACCTGAAACCAACCACACAAGGCTGGCAACGATGGTGTGTCTGGTGACTGGGGCAGGTTTGAATAAGCTGGAAGCTCCTGGCTGGACCCCTACACATCAGCGGCACAGGGCTATCATGGTCGCTAACAGCAGGGTCTGAGTGGCAGCTGTTCTCGGCAGACCCCTGTGCTACTGAGCAGCCCTATTTAGGAACGCACTGCTCACCCCAATAGGGGAGGGACCTAGAAAAGGTGGTCCAAAAATTGGACTCTCACTCTCACCACTCCTGGACAGGTTACCGCGCCTGTCTGGATATTCCATACTGCGGTCAAAATAATAAAAAACAAACAATACTGAAACTGGCATCATGGAACGTGACCCTCCTGGACTCCAGCGGAAAGTGCAATATACCCCATCGTAGAACAGCGCTGGTTGCTGCTGAACTGAGGCGGTACAACATTGACATTGCTGCCCTGAGTGAGACCAGGCTTCTGGACGAGGGCTCCCTGAAGGAAGAAGGAATGGGCTATACCTTTTTCTGGAAAGTATTTCCTCCTGGTGGAAAACATCTGCACGGTTTAGGACTGGCAGTCAAGCACACGCCTCTTCCAAGCCTGACTGAAGCACCTGTTGGCATCAGCAAAAGACTGATGTCACTCCGTATCCCCCTTGCAAAGAAGCGCTTTGCCACCTTTCTCAGTGCTTATGCACCAACTATGCCATCTGAGAACGAGGTCCAGGACTGCTTTTATCAGTCTCTGGATGAGGCACTCTGCCAGATAGCCAAGACTGACAACATTCTCCTGCTTGGCGACTTCAATGCTCATGTAGGCTGCAACAACAGGATATGGAGTGAAGTGCCTGGAGGGCATGGTATCGGACAGGTCAATGCAAACGGCATGAGACTACTTATTCTCTGTGCTGAGCATGACATGACCATAACAAATACACTGTTCCGGCAGAAAAACTAATACAAAACATCGTGGATGCATCCCCGCTCCAAACATTGACACCTGATTGATTACATCTTTGTGAGACATAGCGACATCACGGATGTTCACATAACTCGCACCATGAGTGGAGCAGAGTGCTGGACAGACTCCACATATCAGTGCACCCTGCCCTGCGCCTGCAAAGTTCTGGTAAGAGACACCTACACCGCACTCGGCTAAGGAAGGCTAGAGTGCGCGATGAGTTCCGCTGCTCTTTAGCTGAAAAGCTGACTGAGACTGAACCAGGCCTGAGCCTGGAAGTTCCCATTGATCAGCGGTGGGCCTCACTTAGCCCCTCACTGTATGAGGCAGCAGCTCAAACCATTGGCTACAAAGTCAGAAAACACCAAGACTGGTTTGACGACAACTCAGCAGCATCAACATCAGAGATTTACTGGACAAAAACGCACAAAGCGCATATGGCTCAAAAAACCTTGCAGGCGCTGCAAGATGAATGGTGGACAAGTAAGGCCCATGAAATTCAAATATATCCAGATAAAAACGACATGCACAACTTCTATGACTCCAGAAAATGCATCTTTGGCCCAAAAAACTGTTCAGTTACTCCTTTAAAAACCGCAGACGGCCTCATTTTGTTAAAGGACCAAAACCGGATCCTGGTGAGGTGGGCTGAACACTTCAATGCCCTACTCAACCAGCACTCTACCACAGACCAAACCATTCTGGAACAACTACCTGAACGTGTGAATGCGTTTGAATGTCTATGAATGTTGGTGGTGGTCGGAGGGGCCGTTTGGCGCGATATGGCAGCCACGCTTCCGTCAGTCCGCCCCAGGGCAGCTGTAGCTACAAATTGTAGCTTACCACCACCAGAGAGAATGTGTATGAATGAATAATGATCTCTGTAAATGCGCTCTGGGTCTCTGGGTGCCTTGAAGGGCACTATATAAATCCAAGTCATTATTATTATTATTATGAACGCACCATCGATCAACGACCTCAATCAGCCACAAACCTACATAGAGGTTCGAGCAGCTCTTTGTGCATTAAAGAACAACAAATCTCCTGGCGCTGACAACATCCCAGGTGAACTCCTGAAGGAGGGAGGCTACCTCTGCACCAGGGCTCTCCATCAGTGTATCCTAAGGGCCTGGGAAGATGAGAGCATCCCCCAACAGTGGAGGGACGCTAACATTGTTGCCATCTATAAAAACAAGGGCAACAAGTCTATCTGTGGCAAAAGGAGGGGGATATCGCTGCTTTCAGTTGCTGGCAAGATACTGGCCAAGGTCACAGAGCATGTGTTGCCTGAGTCACAGTGTGGTTTTCGAAAGAACAGGAGCACGGTCGACATGATATTTACAGCGTGGCAACTCCAGGAAAAGTGTCGGGAACAACACCAAGACCTCTTCCTGGCTTTTATTGACCTCTCCAAGGCCTTTGACACAGTGAACAGGGAGCTCCTGTGGAGCGTGCTCATCAGGTTTGGCTGTCCTGCCAAGTTTGTTAATATTCTCCACCAGTTCCACGATTGGATGATGGCCCGTATGACCATTGGAGGACAAGAGTCTGCAGCCTTCCCCGTCTGCACAGGGGTGAGACAAGGGTGTGCGCTGGCACCTAGGCTTTTTAATGTCTTCCTCCTCTGTGTTACCCACCTTCTCCATAAAGAACTGGAGTCTAGCAGTGGTGTTGCAGTGGATTACAGGTTGGATGGAAACCTATTTAACATCTGGAGACTCGGAGCAACCACTAAGCTGTCCAGAGAGCGGGTCCTTGAGCTGTAGTACGCTGACAACTGCTGTTGCTCTTGTGGCACACTCTCCACAAGACCTTCAAGCCATCCTTGCTGTGGTTGTCAAGGCCTACAGCAGGATGGAGTTATCAGTCAACACCATCAAAACAGAAGTGGTCTGCCAATAGAGTTCCAGCATCCCACACACCCTGCCTTCCTTCACCATTGACCAAAAGCCACTAACAATAACACCATCTTTCAAGTACCTAGGCAGTATCCTCTCTGATGACTGCAGCATTGACAGTGAAATCCAAAATTGGATCATGCAGGCATCAGCTGCCTTTGGGAGACTACGACGAAGAGTCTTTCAGAACAACAACCTCCACCTACACACCAAAGTTGCTGTCTACCAGGCTGTCTGCATCACTACCCTCCTCTACAGCTGTGAAGCTTGGCCCACATATAACCGTCACATCAAGGCCCTGGAGCGCTTCCATATTGGTTGCCTCCAGCGTATCCTTGGCCTCACCTGGCGTGATCATGTCCCTCATACTGAAATACCTGCCAAGACCAACTGCAAGAGCATTGAGGCCATGCTCACTCAGCACCAACTGCGCTGGCTCGGACATGTCCAAAGACAAACTGCCTCGCAGAATACTGTATGGCCAGCTACACCATGGACAGAGCCTGGCAAGTGAGCCCAAGAAGAGGTACAAGGATCAGCTGAAGACCTCACTGAGGAAGTGTAGGATCAGGCCTGAGGACCTTGAGACCACTGCTGCTGACCGCGACCTGTGGCGGCAGCGCTGGGCCCAATAAAAGTCAGTCAGAAAACTCGGGTCCCTGATGAGCTGGCGGGATACCCAGCACCGCTCCTCTGGACCATAACCCACCCAGTCCACCAGAAACTGGTACCCCCGCCCACATTGCCGAACGTCCATCAGTCGGCGGACCTTCCAGTCAGGGTGTCCGTCCATGATCGTAGGTGGAGGTGGATCCGGATCCGGGGCAGGAGGCATCAGCGGGCTCAGCCGGGGGTCTCAGCTTCACGGCTGCAGGACTGAGCACCCTTGTGATCTCGAAGGGTCCCACAAACCGCGGCCCCAGCTTCTTGCCGGCCGACTGTAGGGGGAGATCCTCGGCGGAAAGCCACACCTTCTGCCCCAGGTGGTATGTCAGCGCTGGGTTCTGGCGACGGTTGGCTCCCCGACTGCTGCGTTCCGCTGCTTGGAGTAAGGCGGCCTCTGTCTGTTTGTCTGAGGGTGATAACCAGAAGAGAGACTGACCGAGGCACCCAACCCCTTGAGGAAAGCTTGCCATACCTTGGATATGAACTGGGGTCCTCGGTCTGAGACCACATCCTGGGGAAGACCATGGACCCGGAACACCTGGCTCATCCAGAGGTCCGCTGTCTCTGACGCCGAAGGGAGTTTGGGGAGGGCCACCAGGTGCACCCCCTTACTAAACCGGTCAATGATGGTAAGTATCACCGTCATCCCCTGGGAGACTGGTGGTCCAGATACGAAATCCAAGGCAATGTGGGACCAGGGATAGCTAGGAAAAGGAAGGGTTCATAGTAGTCTGGTAGGCGCCCGATGAGATGCCTTGCTGCGGGCACAAACGGGGCAGGCCAACACAAAGTCTCTCACCTCCCTCCTGATCATAGGCCACCAGAACCGTCGAGCCAGGAAGGTGAAGGTGTGGTGTACTCCAGGGTGGCAGGCAAATTGGCTGGCGTGCCCCCACTTGTAGTACTCGGGACCTGACCGATTCCAGGACAAACAACCTCCGTGGTGGCACACCGCCAAGGGCTGGATGGGAGCGCAGCGCCCGCCTCACCACAGTCTCGATGCCCCAGGCCACCCTGCCAACCACTCGGGTCTCGGGAAGGATGGGTACCGACTCCTCGGTGGCCATTCTCATCCCTTGATGTAGCTGCGAGAGGGCATCCGCTTTGCAGTTCCGAGAACTGGGACGATAGGTCAGGGAATTCGAACCGACTCTCGATTCCCGTTGTTGTAGTTCTCCTCAGCGGGGAGAAAACGTTGAGAGAACGCACAGGGGTACACCTTTTGATCCACCACCGCCCGTTGGGAGAGGACTGCCCCCAGGCTGATGTCCGAGGCGTCTACCTCCACAATGAACTGCCTCTTCGGGTCGGGATGGAGTAGAACTGGGGCGCTAGAGAACCTCTCCTTGAGGGACCGAAATGCGGTGTCGGCAGCTGGAGACCAGATGAATGGCTGGTAGGGAGAGGTCAACCTGGTGAGGGGTTCCACCACGACACTGTAGTTCTGTATGAACCGTCTGTTGAAGTTCCCAGACCCCAGAAAACTCTCCAACTCCTTTCGTGACGTGGGGCTCGGCCAGTCTACCACCGCCTGAATCTTGCGGGGGTCAGCTCGAGTCTGCCCTCTCTCCACAATCAACCGCAGGTATTCGACCGAGGCGGAGTGGAACTGGCACTCCTCCACCTTGACGTGGAGCCGGTTCAGGAGGAGAGGCTTGAGCACCCGACAGAAGTGCTGAATATGCTCCCTGAGGGTCTTGGAGAAGACCAATATGTCGTCGAGGTACACAACCACAAATTCATCCAGCATGTCACGGAGCACATCGTTAATAAGCACCTGAAACACCCCCGGGGCGATAGTAAGACCGAACGGCATTACCCGGTACTCGTAGTGACCCCGGCGTGTCTTGCACATGGACCTACACTCATCCCCCTCTCTGATCCACACCAGGTGGTAGGCGCTCCAGAGAATCATCTTGGAAAAGATGGTCGCCTGGGTCAGAGGCTCAAGGGTGGAACTCATGAGGGGGAGGGGGTATTTGTTATTTACAGTGATGCCGTTTAGTTGGCGATAGTCAATGCAGGGGCGGAGACCCCCTTCCTTCTTCTTCACGAAGAAGAAACCAGCTGCCACCAGGGAGGACGAAGGCCGAATGAGCCCTGCCGCCAGTGACTCCGGTATGTAATCCTCCATTTTCCGGAATAGACAAGCTGTATAGCTGGCTGCTGGGAAGAGGGGCCCCAGGACAGAGGTCGATCGCAAAGTCGTATGGCCTATGCGGAGGGAGAGACTGGGCCCGGGACTTACTAAAAACCTCCCCAAGATCCCGGTACACCTGTGGGACAGAGGAAAGGTCTGGGGAAGGAACACTGGGAATTGACCGGGGGTGATGGGCTAGGACCTGCCTGGAAACACTGGGCATGACAGGAGGCAGGAGGCACACAGGAGGCACACACAAGGGAAACCGAGAATCACGGGAGCCGACGGGGATGGAATGATATAGAACTGATGGGTCTCCACATGGTTTCCTTGCCACCGTGAGGGAGATGGGAAGGGTGCACTGGGTTATACGGGCCAGACAGCGGTCATCCAGTAGATCGTAAGACCTGGGTTAAAACAACAAGAACAGCTAGTTAAAACAAAGGTACCGTATTTTCGCGACCATATGGCGCACTGTGTGGAAAGGCGCACCCTCAGTTTTGTGTGTCATTTTTGGTTTTAAAACACACATACGGCGCACCGACCCAAAAGGCGCCGTCTACGGAGACGGAGCTGCACAGACACGCGTTGCAAAACACACACGCGCTAAAAATACAGCAGAAGCAAAACTTAGTTTGATATTTTATTTCACTTTTCACATCAATCAAACCCTTCAAAGGTTCATATTCTGTTTCTGCATTAAAGAATTTAAAAAAACCACCGGGTTGCTGCACAAACCTGTCTCAGCCACTGATCATCTCCTCATCCATCCAGCCCTTTTCATTTCACTCTGGCTGGAAAAGTATCTTTAGGGAACGCTTTTCTTTTAAAAATGCCGACCGCGGCGGTCCCGGGTCCCGCTCCCCGTTTGCTCCCTCGCGCTGGACCGTGTCCCGGGTCCCGGTCCGCCCCCCCCCCCGCGCTGGTCCCGCGGCGGTCCCGGGTCCCGCGTCCCGGGACCCTCGCGCTGGACCCGCTCACACACACGCGCTGTCGGGGAGCCGGTACCGGGGTTTGTATCCGACAGGAGCTCCGTTAATTCATCTGCGCCAGTCCGAATTTCCAGACCTGTCTCAGCTTCTTGATCATCATCATCCCTTCATCCAGCCCCCTCTTTTCATTCATCCTTATAATGACTCCGGCTGGAAACCTCTTATGCAAAGTTTTTCTTTTAAAAATCACCATAAGTTTCTGTCCATCAGCTGCGCCAGTCCAGCACCACATAGCCTACATGAGAATCTGTGTGTCGCGCCGCGAATACACACACGCGCATGTCGGGATCCGGTACCGGGTTTGTAACCGACAGATTTGGCTGCAAATCTCGGAAAGTGAAGCTGATCTGACCTGAGACAGACCCCAGAAATCTCTGCTCTTAAAGCGGCCAGAAACCAGGTCATCGGACCCGCTTGGGGAACCAGGAAGTCGGCTGCAGCAGCGACCATCACCGCGCTGCTGCAGCCGCTGCTTTAACCGGGGAATGTGGACGGTTCCGACCGGCCGGCGCTGCAGAACACTCACACACAAGTGTGCTTATTTAAATAGAGCGGAGCAAAACTTAGTTTGATTGTATTTTATTTCACTTTACACATCAAGCAAATCCTTAAAAGTCTTCATCATCTGTTTCGCATTAAACAGCTCAGTGGATGGTCTCATTCAGCTTCACCCGCCCCCTTCTCTTTTTACCTTCTATTGGTGGCCGACCTGACATTACCGTAATTCAGGTAATAGACACGGCGCACCGTTTCTTAAGGCGCCCGGCACATTTAAAAAAAAAAAAAAAAAAAAAAGTTGCGCCTTATGGTCGCGAAAATACGGTATACAAGAAAGACTAAAAAGAATCAGCTAAAAGCCAATTTAAAAACAAGTAACAAACCTTAATGTGCTCATGATCAGATCGTTGGAGTGGATATTATTGGTAAAATAGGGTGTGCTGCATGAGCCCATGTACTACTAGTGTTTGGTGCATGTTGCAAGAACCATGTGTGTTCATACTGATATACTAAGATAAACAGAAAATGCAGCAGGATGGGACATAAGGAAGAAAAAAAGAACAGAGAGGACAAAAAGGGAGGGTGAAAATGGGGAAAAAAAGGTGAGTTGGGGGTCTGGGAAACAATAGTGACCATAAAAAAACACCAGTGTGTGCTGTGTGTTATTGAGACGAGCAGTGTAGTAATTATTAATGATTAATATGAGAATAAATTATTCATGTAGCTATATTAATTACCAAAAGTGAAGGAATACTTTATACTTATCAGCAGTTCAGAAGAGCCAGGGAGTAGTGTTTGGGTCGCGGTACAGCTGTCCGTTGACGTAGAGCTTGTCAACCGAGATGACTGACCATGCGCCACCCTTCATGAGCCTCCTCCGGATCGGGCTTTACAAACATAAAGGAACATAAAGCTTCAATGTTTACTCTCTAGTCGTTTTGGGGGGATGTTACAACCAAAAGCTTACGGAACAAAATTACAATTATGAACTATTGCAATTATGACCTTGCAACACAAACAAACATTCAAGTTGTTCCAAGGATGTTGGATTGGATTGCATTAATTTGGACTGGTCTTCATGTTGCTGTATTCAACACATGAAGCAATCTGTCACACCTAGTTAGTCTAATCACATGTGTTCTGGTATCAGTGTATTTCTGTCCTAAATGTCAAACTGACAAGCTGAATTAAAGTTACTACAGAGCAATCCTCCTTTTGCCCTTTTCTTCAAGCAAGCATGCTTTTCCTATCTCATAGTATTAAATCAAGATATCAGCAGAGTTAATAGGACTGATGATCAATACAAATGACTCAGTGATTGCTTGGCCCCAGGCTGACATTTCTGACTTTCAAGCGCTATGGCTCTGTATGTTTAGAATGGGCACCAAACCATGGAGTCTCAGAGGTTTCAAGCATATTTACACACACACACACACACACACACACAGACACACACACACACACACACACACACACACACACACACACACACACACACACACACACACACACACACACACACACACACACACACACACACACACACACAGTGATATTGAAATTGAATGTAATTAGGGCCCGTCCACTGAGGGTTTTTTATCTGTAGTTTTTAATATTACTATTACTATATTGATTTTAAGGTTCTCTTATTAGTTTTTAAATCTCTTAACGGTCTCGGGCCTTCTTATCTGTCTGAATGGGACACATATTTGCAAAAGAATGACCAACCTGAAACGTCAGCAAGTGTTCTGTCGGGAGCAGGAAAAGAAATTGGAGATGTAATACATCATTACTTAAAGATCTCGTCTTTGTTAATAAAAAAAAGAATGGGACATATATTTGCAAAACAACGAACAACGGAAGCGCTTGTATGACTTGCATGTAGATTCTTCAGGCCTGGACATTTAGCGGATGACACCACCAACGACTCTTGGTAACCCTTTCTTTTACAGTACAGTAATAACCAGGTAATATCATGGTAATTACACTGTAATTACCTAGTAGTACCTTCTGTTTACAAGGTAATTACATGGTAACTACCGGGTAATTTACCCAGTAAATACTAGGTGATTATTACGTATTTTCTTGTACCATGTAATTATGTGTATTTACCATGTAATTACATGGTAAATACCTGGTTGTTTAAACTAAACATTACTAGGTAATTACAAAGACATTTGTATTTATCTAGTAATTACAGGTATTTACTAGGTTAATATTGGTAACTACCAGTCAATTTACCATGTAATTAGTCTGAAATTACATGAATTATTTCTAAGTAAGTACCAGGTAATTAAGTATTTTTCTGCAAACTACCAGGAAATTATAACCTATATTTGAGGTAGTTACTAGCTAATTACACTTCAATGACCATGTAGTTACCTTGTATTTACCATACATTTCATGGATAACTACCGGGTATTTACCCATTCATTATTGATTTATGTATTATCAATGGATTGGTGCATGTACCCCCGAGGGGTGTAAATGACTCTATTGACCTTCTAATTAACCTGATAGTTACCAAGTTTTACCTGGCAATTGGCAGGTAAAACCTTGTAGTTACTTGCCCAGTAAATCTATTTCCTAAGTATTTACCCAATAAGTACAGAAATGTTTACCTGGCTTTTACTCAGTAATTAAAGTGAAACTGGACTGTAAAAGAAAGCGTGTGTGGTTTCCATAATATTATCTGGTACTTCCTCATTAAGTACAGAAATAATTACCTCATATTTACCCAATAATTAAAGTGAAACTGGACTGTAAAAGAAAGCGTACACACATACACACACATAGAAATATACATTGGCTCGTTCACCTGCATGCTTGCTCTGTAGTTTTTGGGGTTAATTAATCGCGGTAGCTTAGCTCAGATTGTGATTGGATCTCGAGACTTGGGACGTTTGCTGCTCGTGTTTTGGACGTTTCTGTGGCGGTTTCGTGTCTGTTCTGTTTTTTTTGTTTTGTTTTTTTTTTTTCAGTGTTCAATGTTCGCCTCTACCTGATACACTTCAGGTAGAGCTTTGTTTGGTTTATTACACACACACACACACACACACACACACACACACACACACACACACACACACACACACACACATATAGCCACTTAGTCACATGCATATACACAAACATACACAGCCACACAGGCATATACATACGCACACACACACGCGCACACACACACGCATGATCATATACATACACACACACACACATAGACATACACACTGGCTTGTTCACCTGCATGCTGGCTCTCTAGTTTTTGGGTTTAGGTAGCGGTAGCGATAGCTTAGCTCAGACTGCGATCAGATCTCAAGATTTAGGTCGATTGCTGTTGTTGTTTTGGTTGGCTCCGTGCCGGTTTCGTGTTTTGTTTGTAGTTTTTTGTTGCAGATTTCCAGTGCTTGACGTGTGTTTCCGTGTGTTCCTGCTTCCTGGATTGGCAGTGGATGTCGTCACCCCCCCCCCCCCCCCCCCCCAAAAAAAAAAAATCACTGGGTTTGTATGTGTATATTTATGTGTGTGTACGCATATGTATGCGTATATATATGTATATATATTAAATATAGTAATAATGCACATATATATACTTTTGGTTTCTACCGTCATGGTATCAATCATTAATATGTGTGCAGACAAGGAATAAAAAAAATAAAAAATAAAAAAAATAAATGTTCGCCTCCATGTGTGTTCTCACGTCCTGGATTAGCTGGATTCTTGTTTGTATTTTAAGAACCTACACCAGAACTTAAAGGGGACCTATTATGGCAACTAATACCTATTTTAAACAGGCCTTGAATGTCTTAAAAACAAGCTTTTGATTGTTTTTGCTAAACAAATTAGAAATTCAGCCTCTGAGGCATGTCTTTATCTCCTCATTCTCTAACCTCATTATCTATGTGGGATTCTGAGTGGGCAGGGCTATGATAATGAGGCTCTGTGCTGATTGGCTGCCTGAATGACGCAATACACCGCTACGAAAGAATGGCGGAAGCTCCGGCCGCCAGAGTTAGTTGTGGGCGTGGTTTCACGCATCGGAGGCCAACCTATGTAAATCATTCAGATTCTGCGCCAGTCGTTACGTAACGACGGGCGCAGAATCTGAACGGCTCGTACAGTAGAAGCCACATCAAACTGGATGGCTCATCTGGGCGGGCTGCACAGCAGAATTTGGTTGCTTTCCTCCTTCTCTGAGTTGGCAGGCTGAGGGAAGACCACTTTATAAATTTTAAAGCAAGAAAAAACATGTTTTTCATGATAGGTCCCCTTTAAATTGGTGGGATGAAAAAGGCTCCTCGTTCTGCTTTATTGTCACATGTATTATATACTGACGGATTAAGCCCAATGTACACGTTTATTGGGTCTTACACATTGTGGATGTCCGCAATCACCTCTATCATAAGTATAACAATATGAACAATTTACATTTATATGTAAAACATGAAGCATAACGATCTGATTCCTCTGCTGCAGAAAGACAACTTGTGCGTATCGAGGTGCAAACGTGAGAAATAAAGAGCAAAGTTGCTGTAACTTGGAGTGTTGCATCCGCAGGAGGAGAGACCAGTCTTAGTCCCGGACTCCATCACAGGGAGGAGAGATCGGTCTTGATCCCGGCCTCCATCACCGGAAAAACACTTTCTGGATCCTGCAGCATCTGCGACCTACTCGATATCAGACTCTGAAAGTTGCCTAAACATTCAATAGAAACTTAATTCATTCACTTCATTCATTCATTGCTGAGTCACATCAGTTTGTACCAACCAACCTTTCCTTGACATCTTAGTTTTATTTTAAAAGACAACTTTACAGAACTGTTTTTTTGCTGCAAAATGCCTTTTAATGTTTTTTCTGTCCAGACACAGTTATGGGATGTTTTGGGATCTGGCTTTAATCTCCAGTACTCGTCCCATACGGTCGTCATGGTGACAGAGATGTCCGACCTGTAGCAGCTCCAGCTGAAAGATCATGTTGGTCTGAACCGGAGCAGCTGGTCCAGTTCAGGACAGAGATCCAGAAGGATCCTCCTGGTACCTAAACCAGCTGATGGTCCAGTCTTAGTCCTGGACCAGCAGGTCCAGACTAAACCAGCTGATGGTCCAGTCTTAGTCCTGGACCAGCAGATCCAGACTAAACCAGCTGATGGTCCAGTCTTAGTCCTGGACCAGCAGGTCCAGACTAAACCAGCTGATGGTCCAGTCTTAGTCCTGGACCAGCAGATCCAGACTAAACCAGCTGATGGTCCAGTCTTAGTCCTGGACCAGCAGATCCAGACTAAACCAGCTGATGGTCCAGTCTTAGTCCTGGACCAGCAGATTGGTGTGGTCCCTGAAGACTCGCTCCCGATCCTGCCATCAGCAGGTTCCTCTAATGGAGCCAAGGCTGCCATTGGGATTTGCGGGTTACATCGTTGAGCTCCTGCCTTTAGTTGTATGTTCAGATCATGTGGTTGATTGTGAGATTGTTTCAGTTCCACTCTTGTGTAACTTATCTGGTAATGTGGGGACTAGGGTTGTTCCGATCAGGATTTTATAGCTCCCGGTCCGATCCCGATCACTTGAGTATCTGCCGATCCAGATTTTTCCCGATCCGATCACTTTTTTTGGCTCCCGATACATTTCCGATACTTTTTCCCGATCAGATACATTTTGGCAATGAATTAAATAAAAAAAAAAAGAGGACTAAAACTAAATTATCCCAAGTTTCTTTTATTGTCCATTGGAGAACAACATGGACATTATTTCAACAAAGCTTATCAGCTCTGGTGCCACAAAATGTAAAAACATGAAATTGTAAACTAAAACAAAAAGTGGAGAATAGTGCAATAACAAAAATAATAAATTTAACTTCAAAAGACGTAGCTGAATGACATCCAGTCAAACTCACAAACACAAGAAAATTAAAATACTTTTTGGCTTAACCTTAGTGCAACATTCTGAATGGCATGAAATGAATAGCAGCAGCTTAATGCAACATGAACATATATAAAATGTCACAATTCAAACATGTAAACCATGTTAGTTTCGCTTACTTCGTCACTTCCGGCCACCGACCGATCTGCACTTCACAACGGACAAAACCTCAGAAAAGTGTATACGCCAGACATGATTTGTGCGTGAAGTACTGCACCTTTCCGACCGTGAGCGTAGAAAGTGGCGCACGCATGTTTTTTGTGTGCCGCACGTTTTGAATATGAGGCCCCTGGTGTTTGGTAGTGATGTTTGTGTTGTCAGAGTCGGAAAGCTCAGCAGCTCTGCATGAAAACCCAGTTTTAGACTGAAAAAATAAAAATCACGGTGAGAAACAATAGTGGAGGCATCAGTCTTGCTTATGACTGGAACTCACTGTGTGACTTTATTTTCACACGCCCATTGATATAAACATCACATCACATGTGAACTTCAAGACATCTTATTAGCTATCATCACTGTCCGTCACATAAAAGTAACATATTAAGTTTGCCTCTGTGTTAACAAAAATAAACATCCTGTACAATTAAGGGCACATTTATTCATATATGTTAACAGTTTGCAAACTCCAGCTCATCCTATCTCTTTCCAATCACTTGTTACTTACTTACAAGGTGACCTCGGTTCCACACCTGACTATATGAACTTTATCGTAAAGGCATACACCCCTTCACAAGCATTCTTCACAAAAACACCAACTGGGCAAGGTGATCGCAGTTAGAGACTGTTCTCTCACATTGTTGTTCAATGGTGTAACAAGTTACAAGGGACTGCAAAAGCTGAAAACGTTCCTCTTTCGAGAACATTTTCTATCGTGAAATGCCGTCCCCCTTTAACTTCCCATACTACTTGAATGTCATCTTAGTGGCACCTAATACTGTCTTATCTGCACGTGCTTTGTGACATAATACCTTACTGTGGCTTGATTGTATTCCTCTGTTGTAAGTCGCTTTTGATAAAAAAGAGCATCTGTTTAATGTAATGTTCTTCATATGTTCTTTATATCATCTTTATTGGACTACATGCAATATATTACCCTGCATTGCAGTTATAAATAAACTTTTACTGCTGAGCTAGTAAATGTGGTTTGGTATTATAAAACTACATACATAATAAAATGTATGTGGTTTTAATCAATCAGCAAATCTTTTTAATCAACATGATTTCATTGTGTCATCTAAGCACTGTAGCCCGGCACCCTCGCTTTTTTTTTTTATTCATCCGTTATATTTTTTGTTTTGTAGAGCTTGTTTCATTGTGCATACTGTACATACTCACTCCGCAGTTTTGGAGTCAGATAATCACAGTAGCCTTGCTTTGATTCCGACTCAGGGACCTGAAATGGTTGTTGCTTATGTCTCTGCATAAGCATATGTCTCTGCCTGCCCTCCCCCCATCATATATATTTAAATAAAATAAATATATATGATATATATTATATATGATAAAAAAAAGAGTGGAATCAGCTCTGCGGTGGTCCGCCTCCGCCTCCGCCTCCCTCGTTTTATGAGGGTCCAACCTCGCCTCAAACCTGCCAAGATGGTTTTCGGTTTATTCATTACTTTCATTTAACTATTTTTATTTTTTACTATATTTATTTGCTTAACCAACTTTTAGCTGGTGTTACAGTTCACTCAGTATGTTTTTGCTGATATTCTGCTTCTGCTAGTTGAGTTGCTCCAAAACTGCTCCAAGTACCTTAGTTTGAGAATCATGATTGAACATTATTCTGGTATAACACAAATTAACTATAACAGTGTATGGCACACTATTGCACAATTACTAGTTGAGGGAAAGCCAACATATGCATAGACATACTATAGACATACTGTACATCATTCATACTCCCATTTTCATCTGGAATACTATGAGTTATCCAATCAATTGCACAGGAGAGCACAAGAGACACAATAAGTTCACCCAGCTCATCCTGTTAACAATACCCTGGAGATTATGTTGACATGTGAGATACCATCACCCACCTCTTC
This sequence comes from Cololabis saira, assembly GCF_033807715.1. Classification (NCBI taxonomy): domain Eukaryota; kingdom Metazoa; phylum Chordata; class Actinopteri; order Beloniformes; family Belonidae; genus Cololabis; species Cololabis saira. The sequence continues at coordinate 1,184,949 of NC_084590.1, read as the reverse complement.
ATGCACACACATACACACAAGTGCCTTTCTTTAACCTTTTTCTTGCCCCAATTTCATTCTTCCTCTGTATCTTTCCAATCACATTTAAGATTTTGACTTTTGCCCTTCCTCTGCTTTTTTGCCATATGCCCCTTTCACCCTATCCCCACCCACCTTCACTCAGTCAATCAATCACACAGCCCCTCATCATCCAACACCTACCCTTCCTTACCTCCTTCCCACTGCTGTTGCTGTAACCTTTTTAATTACGACCAGTCGAAAATTACGAGTGCGGAACATCGAGTTGCTTGGCAGGTTGGCTTTAATTGCCTCATGTTGTAATTTTGAACATAGGAAAGGGGAGGGCAGAAAGGGTTGTGGGGTGGGTCACACATGGATGGATTAGAGGAAGAAAGAGAAGGAGAGGGAGAGAGAGATTAACTTTCAAATGACCTCCTTAATCAATTGACAGTCGATAGAGTAGCCACCGCTGCTAACTCCCTTGTAACTTGTCCCACCCTACAATATCCCTTGCGCAGGCTGTCCCTGCAACACACACACACATAGACGTCTAAATAACAGACGTGTAAGTAACTCCAGTTTTGCACTAGAATTGTTGTTAAATGACAGTGCCTTAAAGTTTGAGATTACTGAGACTGGTGTTTGCTTACTGGCAATGTTCTTGGTGTTTTGCTCGCTAATTACACAGAAATCTCTATGGGAGGCACCTTTGTCGACTATGTTTTTGACTCAATATGCATGCACAAACACACTCACACAAAACACCACTTTCATGACCAGTTTTCTATTTCTAATCATGAAATCATAATGATTTAAAATGATTTATGGTGCTATCTTCTCTATTATGGACTGCCACCAGTGAAAGCACTCTTTGATATTAAAAAAGGAATTCATTCCTGCACCACAGCCATAAGAGGTATTGCTAATAAGCCTAAACAAGCCATAAAGCTTTTCTCGTTTCCGTACATTCCAGACCGTAGAGTATGTGCAGCTTGATGACCACTCCCCTTCTGCTTATTCTTTGCTGGCTCCACCCATCTAATAATATAGATATATTTGTGTCCTCTTCAGCAAATGTGCATTAAGATATAGGTCACAGTGAGGCTAAGTGGATGTCTGTGTGAGTGCAGATGGTGACAGTAACAGAGATGTAAGCGGCAATGGCAACTGACCAAAGGATCCATATAGGGATGACATCATCCTTGGATGAAAATAAGAAAAGGATTCTTTTTTGTAAAAGTTAAATAACAGGCTCAGAATATGAATGTAGGAGGACAGCTCTAGGGAAACCTGGCACAGAAGCTACTGCCTTCTTCATCCCTCCACCCTTACACCACTCAATACCTATAACTCTTGTCTACCTATAAAGCTTGTCTTTTATCATGGGGCCCTGAAATCTGTACTTTTTTCACCCCGCTGCATGTTCATGTGTTTTTGACTCAGAATTCAGATTACCAGCTGTTAATATACTTAGTGCCTTTTTCCTATTATTGTGGTGTGACTTTCCCTTCCTTGTCTCCTTTTGTCTTCTCGTTTGTTGCATTCAGTGTGTGTATTAAGCTGAAAGGACACTTTTTTCCTGTCACTGGCACCTTGTTCCATCTAGTCAGCAGAATGTATTGCAGAATAAGTATTCATTAGTTACTTTAAACATATACTTCCTTCTGTATTCATGACTCAGTGACCTCATGTTAGCATGAATACCAGTAATTATAAAAGATGAATTGAATATATGTCCAATGTTCTTGTGATTCTCATGCCCAAAAGAATTTTGATTGGAAAGATGCTATGCCAGTTTGCCATGACTAAGACTAGAAGACTGCTTTTAGTCATACAGGCAGCTTGGCTCAATGACTAACTAGATTCACATATCAATTTCTTTGTTTCACATGGAAATATTTCAATAGCTTTGTTGATATTCCTTGAATCCTCATGACTTTGACGATCCCCACACTTCTCTTCCAGCCTTAGCATGAGGATGACATAAGGTTTTGATGAAATTGTTGAAATGTGTCTCATTCAGGATGAACTGAACTTCTTAAGAAATCTTTTATAAAGGCAAAAGATGATAAAAGTGTGCAAAATGACAGTAGTAGTAGTAGTAGTAGTAGTAGTAGTAGTAGTAGTAGTAGTAGTAGTATTGTTCATTAATATGATTGTAAAAACTGACATATGTTAGAAGACATGTATACACTTTTTTCAATAAAAAATGTTTATAATTCCATTCAGGTAACTACTGTGATGTGTCAAGCAGACGGCCCAGTCAATGCACCAGATTTTAGATTAAAACCAAAGTTTGCTTGTAACGAAAACATGCATAGATTCATCCCATATCTAGACATATCCATAAACCACATTACAATTACCAACAGCTTTGTGTCATCAGCTCATCAGTTGTTCACATGTAGTGGTAACAGACATAATTAAGAAGAGCATGTCACTGCAGCCTAAGAAATTAAAGGAGCTTGAGGCTCCTTTTAAGAAATGAGACTCTCTAGCGCCACCCTTCACCACGACGGCCGTTGGGGGTACTGCAGCCAACAGTGAAGCCGGCACGGGAGAACGGGGAGAACGCACATGCAGCGTCATGTGACGTCACATCCGCAGCCCAGCGCGGGAAATTCGGGACCGAATTGCAGCACATTTTGCAGCACACAGCCTGTTCAAGGCAAAGGAGAGATACACTAGAGGGCTCATTCTTTTGGTTTGGAACGCTTCATCTGACATTATTACTAGAAAACTTAAAATGTATACGGATTTTTTTCATAAATCCTGCCAAAATCCGGCCTCAAGCTCCTTTAAACAAATTACTACACAGAAAACATTTATCATAACATCAATAACCACAAACATACCTAGAGCTGATCCTCAGAAGAGGCTTGGTTGCAGCAATACCAAAAATTAATGACAATATTTTTCATTCAAGGCAGGATTAGCTCTGATTCCTCACTGTTCCAGCCTGTAGACAGGATGTCACAGTTTTAACAATTATCAATTTGTTGTTGTTATAATTAGGGATGCCCCGATACCGATACCAGTATCGGTATCAGGGCATCCCTAATTTTAACAAGCCGATACTGCCCTCATATACTCGCAAAAATTCTCTGATACCACGCACCGATACTTCATTGTTGTTGTAGTTACTGGTTAGCGCCACTAGGGGGAGATGTTGAGCCGCCCCGCGGCTCCCCGGGTGAGTGTGCAGCCTGGCTGAGCAGCAGCCACAGAGCTGCTGCTCAGCCAGCTGTTCCCTGTTTCAGTTTGTTCTATCTTCCTTAATTATACAAACTGGACGGTTGAGTAATTACCCTTACTCACAAGGAACTGTATTAAACACTCGTAACTCACAGTACAACATAAACAATCCCATTGTTACATTCTGGTTAGCCGGTTAGCCGCGTTAGCCGGTTAGCCTGTTAGTCTTGCTTCTGTCATCGTCCCTTATTTTGAAATATGTCCACCCTGCTGACATCCCGCTTACATTAATTGTCACTTATCTTGCCTGAAACGGCGCTGCCAGTCTCAATCACGGGCACCACTCTATATAACCGGACTGTAACAATGGGATTGTTTATGTTCTTCTTCTTTTTCTCTGTTTTATTGGCAGATCACAACCAACTTTAATACTGCCACCTACTGTACAAGAGTGTGTAACATCATTTCATTTAGGCTGTTTTTTAAATTCTATTTGATTGTTTATGTTGTTTCAGACGGACGGCTTCAGGTGAAGCACTGTATGCGCAGTTGATGTACCTGCGATAAGACTAAAGCGCAGAGGAAAGCCCCGCTGGCCGAGTTTTGTTTAAAATTGAATAGACTTATACACCGGCCCATTCACCTGCATGCTTGCTCTGTAGTTTTGGGGGTTAGTTAATAGCGGTAGCTTAGTTTAGTTGTGATTGGTTCCCGGGACCTGGGACGGTTGCTGCTTGTGTTTCTGCCGGTTCCGTGTCTGTTTTGTGTCTGTTCTGTTTTTTGTTTTTTTTTGCAGATTTCCAGTGCTCGACGTGCGACTCCAAGTGTGTTCTCGCGTCCTGGATTAGCAGCGGATGTCAACCCCCCTTCCCCCCCTTCACCCCATATGTATGCATATATATATATATATATATATATATATATATATATATATATATATATATATATATATATATATATATATTGATAAGATAAATATATGTGACATATAAAAAAAAATCATATGTATTTTATATTAACAATGCACATATGCCTATTTTTCCGTCGAAAGGAGAGCCTTTTTGCCCCCCTAAACGTGCCCCAAAAGTCACCAAATTTTGCACGCAAGCCAGGCCTGGCGAAAAATTTGATATTTAATGGTTTGCATTAATGGGCGTGGCAAAATGGCTCAACAGCGCCCCCCTAGAAAACTTTGTGCCTAAAGCCGCACAATACGGTTTGACGTACATGCACGAAAATCGGTACACACCTGTATCATGTCGCAACTTAAAGAAAAGTCTCTTGGCGCCATGGCCGAAACCGAACAGGAAGTTGGCCATTTTGAATTAATCGTGTAATTTTGGCGCAATTTATGCCATTCCTTCGGGAGTTAATACGGCCCGAACCGTAACGTGCACCCAGGTGTGTTATACATCGAAAATGTACGTCTCCTTTGACAAAACCTTCATTGTTTTTTGCCATTGAATTGTTTTTGAACATGAAAAGTTGCACAGCTTCATATTGTAGTTAATCACATGCTAACATCTCTACTACTTCAATGAGTAAACAGAGTGAAGTATGCTGCAAACCAGATCACACACTTCAATTGATGGCTGGGAGATGGTAAATAGGATTTTTGAGAGTTACATAGTCCTGTACCAGGAAACACAGACCCATTCACACACTGGCGGAAGTTCATCCTGTTATGAGTTGCTCTACCCCAAAATGATTTTAGAAACATTATGCTAGGGTTTTCAAGTTCTGTTGTGTTAATCTAACCATGGCTGATGTTTTCAAAACTGCATCTGAACAAACCCCAAGCTTCTTGAACAATGTAAGGACAGAGGAGCCCAAAGTGCACAAAAGAGAAAAAAAGGGGCCAGCACAAGAAACTACTGGAACGATGCAGCATAGGCTTATAGCAGCATATCTACCACGAAGCTATGTATGAGAATAACTATTATAGTCTTGCTCTATAGCTGTTAGTTTACACTACCTAGAGATTTACCAACACCAGCTAGAGGTTTACTAAACACTAACTATAGGCTTTACTAAACAGAAAGGTTTTAAGTTTAGTTTTAAAGGTGGAGGTGGTGTCAGCCTCCTTAACCCAGATTGGAAGTTGGTTCCATAGTAATGGTGCCTGATAGCAGGACGCTCGTCCTCCAAATCTACATTTGGATACTCTAGGAACTACGAGTAAACCTGCACTCCGAGAACGGAGAGCTCTGCCAGGAACATAAGGCACTATCAGGTCTGGCAAATATTGTGGAGCTAAGCCATTTTGGGCTTTATATGCAGGTAATAAAATTCTAAATTGGATTCTGAATTTTACGGGTAGCCAATGGAGCGACGCTAACACTGGAGAGACGTGGTCTCTCCTGCTGATTCCTGTCAGTACTCATGCTGCTGCATTTTGGATCAGCTGGAGCCTATTCAGCAAATTACTTGGACATCCTGCTAGTAACACATTACAGTAATGTAGTCTAGAAGATACAAACACATGAACTAGTTTTTCTGCATCACTCTGTGAGAGGATTTTCCTAATCTTTGCAATATTACGGAGATGGAAAAATGCTATTTTACAAACCTGATTGATATATGGTTTAAACGACAAATCCTGATCGAAAACAACACCAAGGTTTCTCACAGTTACACTGGAAGCCATCGCAACACCTTCTAGTCCCTTCCTAAGATGCTCTGGACCAAGAATGATAACCTCTGTTCTATTTCGTCCCTACTGACCGCCAGGCGGTGCTGTAAGCACTGGATATCTCCCCCTCGCGCATGCGCATGTCGAGTACAATACCAACAATGTCACGTCACCCGTGACCCCTGCATGACCCCCGGAAGGGTATATCTTCCGGCGTCAGCATGGGATCTTCTCCTTATTCTTCTCGCGTCGCGCTGAAGTACAGGACGGAAATAGAAGGCTGGTTGAAAGCTTCTTCCTTTCCTCCCTAAAACCGCCGGCCCCCGTGCAGCTTCGTGCCGTAAGGTAGGAGTAACGATCTCTGTCGTCCTCCGAGAGGCTGTGGCCGCGCGGTATTTATTGGTATTTATTGGTGTTCGTTGCGGCGGCGGCGGCGGCGTCTCCCCGCCCCGCCCCCCTGGCCCAGCTGACAGAAGGTAAGCTGTTGGCTGCGCCCGACACCTGAACATTCTGTGCAGTTATTTTTTCTGCTGAAAAAAAAAAAAAAGAAGACAGAAAGGGATTACTTTTTTCTTTGGAAAAAACAATACAAACACCTTTTTTGGTCTTTCTTACAGCCGTGGTGAAGGCCACGCCCCTCTCCCACCGGCTCATTTGTGGTGACGGCAGCGTTTCGCTCCCTCTCCCACTTTATTAATGTGACAACATTATTTTTTCCTTGCAAATTATTTTTTTCTTTTGATAAAAAAAAAAAAAAAAAGGAAAGAAACGAGAGAGGATTGTTCTCTTCTTTTTGAGTAAAGACGCCTATTTTTGCCTTTTCTCATAGCCGTGGTGACGGCAGCGTGGCCCTCCCCTCTCCCGCCTGCATATTGGCGGTGACGGCAGCGTGCTCGCTGTGGTGACGGCAGCGTTTCCGCTCCCCTCTCCCACTGACACACCTGTGTTGACGGTAGCGTGGCCCTCCCCTCTCCCGCCTGTATATTGGCGGTGATGGCAGCGTGCTCGCTGTGGTGACGGCAGCGTTTCCGCTCCCCTCTCCCACTGACACCTACGTGGTGATGGCGGCTCCTCCGCTCCCTCTCCCACCGGCACATCCGTGGTGACGGCAGCGTGACCGCTCCCCTCTCCCACCGACACATTCGTGTGGACGGCAGCGTGACCGCTCCCACCGACACATTCGTGTGGACGGCAGCGTGTCCGCTCGTCTCTCCCACTGACACATCCGTGCTGACGGTAGCGTGGCCGCTCCCCTCTCCCACCGGCATATTGGTGGTGACGGCAGCGTGCTCGCTGTGGTGACGGCAGCGTTTCCGCTCCCCTCTCCCACCGACACATCCGTATTGGCGGTAGCGTGGCCCTCCCCTCTCCCGCCGGCACATTGGCGGTGATGGCAGCGTGCTCGCTGTGGTGACGGCAGCGTTTCTGCTCCCCTCTCCCACTGACACATCCGTGCTGACGGTAGCGTGACCGCTCCCCTCTCCCGCCAGCATATTGGTGGTGACGGCAGCGTGCTCGCTGTGGTGACGGCAGCGTTTCCGCTCCCCTCTCCCACCGACACCTACGTGGTGACTGCAGCGCGTCCGCTCCCCTCTCCCACTGGCACACTTGCAGCCGAATGCACCACGTGCGGAGGTGGCCTCTAGCGCCTTCCACAGGCGCAATCCTTCTCCGGTGGAATTCACATTCCGTCTTCGTCGGATTTTTTTGAGGGAGCTGCACTCATGCTGGAGAGATGTCACAGCCGGCTGATGACCGTGCTCTGACGGCGATGGAGGACGCTGCTGTGGCTGGTCTCCACCACATGCCCCCCCCATCGAGCCCTCCATTGCAGCACTGATAGTGGCTCCTGATGAGGCTCTGAAGCCAGATCCCAAGTGCCCCTCTACCCAGAGTAGGGTTACTGATGGGCATATTTGTAAGGCTTATGAAACAGCGGCACGCTTCGGCCGGCTGGGGAACACCCTTTTTTCATCTGCTACTGGCTCTCTCCACCTCCCTGCAGGATGCACAGGTGGATGATTCCACACAGGACATGTGTGACATATCCCTACAGGCTTTTTGCCTCCCAAACGAGGGAACTGGGGCGGCTGATGTCCACCCTGGTGCACACGCGCCATCATGTCTGACTGGCGCAGTCACCCCTGACGGAGACTGCTCGTAGGGTTCTTCGTCAGGCACCGGCAGAACCGGGGGAGCTGTTTGGGGCAACTGCCCTGGAAGCTCTGAACCGCACCACCCTGGCTGATGAGACCAGGCAGCGGCTGGTGTACCTTCACAGGGGTGCGGCCGCCTCCTGTACACCGGGAGGCCCTTCACCGGCCCCCGGGCCTCGCCCCCGGCCGCCTGCCCACGGCGGCCGGCGCGGCTTTCAGCGGTCTGTGAGTCAGCCTGCTGGTGACTTTCGCCCCCCTGTGCGCGGACCGTCCCACCAGCGTCGGGGCGTTGATCCCGACCGTCGCCCCCCCGGGACGTCCGGAGCCCGGGGGAGACGGCGCTAAGGCCACGGAGCCGGTCGTCAGCTACTTTTCCGGCAGCAGCTCGGTTACTGGGCTGCCTGCTCATTGGGGCCCGGGTGGTTTCCACCCTAGCCCGGGGGTACGTATTGCAGTTCCGACACCGGCCTCCTATCTCCGGCCGGGTTGAGATGACCATCGTCAGAGACCCGGCAAACATTCCGGCTCGGGCTCAGGTGTTGCCCGCCCTACTGGCCAAGAGCGCCATCATGCCGGTGGACCCCCCGCCGCGGCCTGGGGGTTCTACTTGAGCTACTTTCTCGTCAGCAAGAGAGACGACGGACGTCGTCCCATCTTGGACTTGAGGGACCTCGACGAATACATGAAGGTCTTGCCCTTCCGGAGGCTTGTCCACAGCAGATGCTCTGCGTTGGTCAGGAGGAAGTGGTTTGCAACTGTGGACCTACAGGGCGCTTGTTTCACGTGCCGGTCGCGGCACGTCACCGGTGGTTCCGGGGGCTCGCCTACCGGGGCCACCGTTGTCGGTTCAGGGTGCTCCTGTGCGGGCTCTCTCTGTCACCGAGGACTTTTTTCACCAGGTGCGTGATGGCAACCCTTGCCCCTCTTATACCTTTGGGCCTGCTGTCGCTACGCCCCCTGCAATGTAGCTGGACAGCCTCGCCTGGATGCCAAGAGGCACGGGCGCAGGCTGGTCAGGGTTTCGCGGGTGTGTGTCTATACCCTTGCACCCTGAAGAGGCGGGACATTCCGGCTGAGGGGTGTGCCCTTAGGCGCTTTCCCCTCCCTGCCGGGAGGCTGTCATCAGTAGTCCTCCCGGGTCCGCACGCGCTACATCAACGTGCTGGAGCTCTGGGCTCTGCACTTCACACTAACATTTTTTGCAACTCCTGTGGGGGAGGCACGTGCCGGGTCGGTCGGACAGTGTGTCCACTGTTCCTTGATCGGCCACCAGAGGGGGCCCCGACTCTGCACAGCTGCTGCAGGTGTCCCGGGGCCTCCTAGCGTGGACAGCTCCTCGCCTGCCCGGCCTTCGGGCGATGTTCCTGCCTGGAGACAGGAACCGGGTGACGGACTTCCTCTCCCGGCGCAAGCCGCCTTTGCAGAGGGTCCTCCAGAGGGCTCACGGGCTCCTCTTGGTGGCCCCTTCCGACCGGGGAAACGTAGTTTCCACTGCTGCGGAGGCTCTGCTGCGACACAACATGACGCCCCCCAGAGGGACCGTCTTTTCCAGCCGGGGATTCAGGTTTTGCACCCCGACCCCGTCGTTTTTGGCTCTGAGTCTGGCCGCTGCGGCGCCCGACCCATTGTTGTCAAGCTGTCCTGAACCTGTCAGGGCTGGCATCTCGAATGCCCATGTGCCTCCCACCCGCCTCTGGTATGAGTGCGAGTGGGGGAGATTCTCTGCCTGGTGTGCAGACGGGGCAGAGGACCCTGTTCTTTGCCCCGTGGCCACGATCCTGGGGTTCCTTTCGGTCCCTCCTGGATGGTGGCCGTGCTCAGTCCACTTTAAGGGTGTATGTGGCGGTCATTTCATCGCAACATGCCCTGGTTGAGAATGCCACCGTGGGGTGCCACCGGCTGGTTTCTCTTTCTCAGGGGGGCTCTGAGGCTGCCCCCCCCCGAGGAGCCCAAAGGCCCCAGTTTTCGATTCCATTCGATTTTATTTATATAGCGTCTAATACAACAGATGTTGTCTCTAGACGCTTTCCAGAGAACCAGAACATAAACATGAATATGAACCCCCGAGCAGTGTGGGACCTGCCCATGGTGCTAGGTGCCCTCTCTTCTCCACCCTTTTGGGCCCTTGGCCCGGGTGGGCCTGAAGTGGCTCTCTACGGAGATAGCTTTTCTCCTCGCCATGACATCGGCGAGTCGATGAGTTACATGCCCTGTCAGTCAGCTCAGGGGCTACGTTGTGGCCGAACGTGGCGTTCCTGCCCTAGGTCCTGCAGAGAGTGGGCCAAGCCCTTTGTGCCCCGTACGGGCCCTTGCTGCTTATGCTACCGCGCCTGTGCGGCGGTCGGAGCAGCTTGTTCTCTGCCATGGTGGCCCCAACAGGGGGCGTGCTGTTTCTGGACAGCGCCGTCCCACTGGGTGGTGGACACCGTCGAGCGCGCCCACAGGGCCAGTGGCCGCCCCTTACCAGTGGGGGTGAGGTGCCACTCGGCCAGAAGCGTCGCAGCTTCTTGGCTGCCCTGCAGGGGGTGCCTCTGGAGGACATCTGCACCGCGACTTCGTGGACGTCGCCAGACACGTTCTCCAGGTTTTACCGGATCAATGTCGCCACTCCCCAACCATTGGGCGTGGTTCTACTCCCGGGTCCTTCTGCCCCTGATCAGTGAGGTATGTGACCGGGATTCTATGTGACATTGTTGGTATTCGTCATCCAGTGCTTACAGCACCGCCTGGCGGTCAGTAGGGACGAAATAGAACGAAAGTTACGCCTGTAACTACGGTTCTATGAGTCCCGGATGACCGCCAGGCCTGCAGGTCACTCCGAATCCTCGTGCTCTCGCGAGAAGATTCTAGGAGAAGATCCCATGCTGACGCCGGAAGATATACCCTTCCGGGGGTCATGCAGGGGTCACGGGTGACGTGACATTGTTGGTATTGTACTCGACATGCGCATGCGCGAGGGGGAGATATCCAGTGCTTACAGCACCGCCTGGCGGTCATCCGGGACTCATAGAACCGTAGTTACAGGCGTAACTTTCGTTTTATTGGAATTTAGAAGGAAAACATTTCCGGACATCCAGTCCTTGATGTCCCTAAGACATGCCTGAAGTTTAACTAACGGTTCTGTTTCATCTGACTTCATAGACAAATAGAGCTGCGTATCATCAGCATAGCAATGAAAGTGTATGCTGTGATTCTGGATTATACTTCCCAATGGCTGCATGTATAAACTGAACAAGATGGGCCCTTGCACTGAACCCTGTGGAACACCATAACAGACCCTTGACTGTTCTGAAGAAACCTCATGTACATGAACAAACTGGAACCTGTCAGATAGATATGATTTAAACCAACGTAGAACTGTCCCTTTAATCCCAACAACATGCTCTAACCTGTGCAGTAAAATGCCCTGATCTACAGTGTCAAAAGCAGCACTGAGGTCCAGTAGAACCAGTATGGACACTAATCCCTTATCTGAGGTCCAGTAGAACCAGTATGGACACTAGTCCCTTATCTGAGGCCATAAGAAGGTCATTCGTGACTCAAACAAGTGCTGTCTAAAATGTCTAAAATGGCGTCCGTATTAATGGTGCCATCGTTGTAAACCGGAGTCAAGTTCTCTCGTCTGATTTATGTCTGACCTGGCAATAAAGCTTTTTCTGATTCTGATTCTGATTCTGATTCTGGTCTCTGTGCTATGATGCATTCTGAACCCTGTCTGAAAGACTTCAAACAGATCATTTCTATACAAATAGTCACATAACTGGCTTGAAACTACCTTTTCCAGAATTTTAGATACAAATGGAAGGTTGGAAATTGATCTAAGATGCCTGGGTCAAGAGAAGGTTTTTTAAGTAAAGTTTTAATTACTGAAACTTTGAAAACCTGTGGTACATATCCTAAGTTTAGGGATAAGTTGATCTGGTCCAGTGTTGTCGCACCAATAAGAGAAAAAACGCCCACTTCTCTTCTAATTCTTGTCATTTTACTGTTAAAGAAGCTCATAAAGTCTTCACTACTGAGAGCTGCAGGAATGCATGGCTCAACAGATTTGTGACTCTTATTCAGCCTGGCTACAGTGCAGAACAGAAAACGTGGGTTACTTTTGTTATTCTCTATCAACGATGAATAATAAGCTGTTCTGGTGTTGTGCAACTCAGGTAGCTAAGCTGATCAGTTATCCAAGGCTTATTAATAATTTTATTCAAGAATTATTAATAATTAATAAAGTCGACTATTTATCAAATTGAGTGACCAATATGACAAATAAAATCCTCGGGGCACCACCCTGGGGCCTTAATCCAGGGAAATGATAACTTAACAGCAGAATATCAGTCTCAAAGTAATTACCATACCCAGTTATTAATTGAAGGAGTGAGATCAGAACACGCACTTCGTCACCCAGCCTTGGCGGCAGACATGCGCAGAATAAACAGAGACGACTTCTTTCGATCAGAAATTTATTCACACTAGTGTCAAACAGTTGGTAAACAACACTCCGAATAAATTCTGATGGTTCAATTACACAAACAGAGACAGGAAATCATAAAGGAAAGAAAAAGGGGGTTCTTCGGATCCTCCGGGCGGAGACTGGTGTGTGTGTGTGTGTGTGTGTGTGTGTGTGTGTGTGTGTGTGTGTGTGTGTGTGTGTGTGTGTGTGTGTGTGTGTGTGTGTGGGTGTGTGCGTGTATGCGTCAGAGCAGCGTATGCTGCGCGTCACGCGGTCTGGGGGCGGGTCACGCTGTGGTACGTGAGCACGTTGCCAGAAGGGGCGTGCTACGTCGCGCTACGAGAACACGCCTCCCGGAAGGCGGATCACGGCAGTACAGCCGTGAGGGAAATGTGACGGAAAGCGCAGCAGATCACAGATAAAACAACGGTGAAACACCACGTGGATCTGTCGCGCAACCGGGTTTAGTGAAGAGAGGGGGGGCGGAGGAGCGGGTCTGCGGACCGCGCTCGGACGTCGCACCGGCGTGCCTGCGGGATCTCCGACGCGTCACACAGAGCTCTAACGGCCGGTGTGGTAGATCGGCCGCAGGTCCCACTTGAGAGCCGGGTCGGGAATGAAGCCCCACCCGCTCCGAGATACAGTCGGGAGCCGCGGTCCGATCACTCGGCGGTGAAAGCTCACGTAAACAGGCGTACAGTACAATCAATACCTCACACAATGTATAAACTCAATAAACAGGATCAAAACAACCGAAATAAACTTTACTAAGTCTGCCCAGACACTAATTTGCCTCTTACTTTGCAGCAGGTGGGAGAGCAGCCGCTCTGTTTGAGGAGGAGGAGGTGGGGGGTTGCGTCCAGCCCGTGGTGCAGTAAAACGCTCCTTGCGCGCACCCGGGGGGGGGGGACTCCGTCTCGCCCCGTCCGACTCTGGGGAAAAGGAACACAGGCAGGATTGTAGGACCGGCGACCCTTATTACCAGCGCTTGACGGTCTCCAGTGGCCCTTTGTGGCGGTCGGCGCCGGGCCCCGATGTCGGGATGCTCCGGGAAAGACCTTTCTACCGCGGTGGCGCCCACGGAGCCGGCTGGCAGGATGCCCGGGGCAGATGCTACGCTGGTTGGATGTGGGAGTCGGGCTAGGAAAAATTGCACCTCTGCCAGCAGGCAAAAAGGCCGGGCAGATGAAAAAGTGAAAAGGAAAAAGAAAAAGAAAAAGAAAACTTGGAGCTAAACTCCAAGTTTTGGCCTGATGCCAAAAAAATGAGGAGTGGCAACAGAAAAACGGAAAAAGCAGAGTGAAGAGAAGAGAAGAGGGGGGCCTTCTCTTTTATAGTCTTTTGGGGGTGGAGCTGACCAGCAGGCAGTGCCCCCCTTTTTCTGGTCGTGCAGAGGCCTGGCTTTCGGGCTCCGCTGCGTCCGGCCCCCCCAGGGGTCGTAAACCCCCAGGGAGTCTGTTCCCTGGCAGAAACTTTCCTTGCTTGCTTTGATCTGGGGCTGTGTAGTGGGGTCATAGGCGGACCATCTCGAGCCAGGCCGCAAGGGTTATAAATTGGCCAGGAAGTTAGCAGCAGGGGCCGTAAAACTCTGCCTTCAGGAGGCAGGCCGAGTCTGGCTTTCACTGGAATTTGATGACAATGTAATGTCCATCCGATCGCACATGTCATGAATTCATCATCATCTTTTCACATGGGCTGAGCCCAACACTGGCTTTGCAAATGGCTTTTTTATATACTATTAGAATATCTTTCCATTCACGATAGGAGTCTACAGACTTACAAGAGTACCACTTCCATCCATCCATCCATCCATTATCTATACCCGCTTTATCCTTTGCAGGGTCACAGGGGTCTGCTGAAGCCTATCCCAGCCCATTTTCAGGCGAGAGGCAGGGATTACACCCTAGACAGGTCGCCAGTCCATCGCAGGGCAGTACCACTTCCGTTCCATTGAATTTAATTTACCCATTCCTATCTATTAATTTACTGATGCTCATCAACAAATCTACCTGAGAATGGCTGGAATGGTCTAATAAAATTCCAGAACACAATCCAATGAAAATGTTCTTGCAAAAGAGCAAGAGAGATGTACTGTACGTATATACGTGGATGCCCAAAAACTTTAGTGAACTGAGTCAATTTTAGAGAAAAGAATGGGCCAAAAAATTCACCACAATAATGTGAGAAACTGATAAAATCATGCAGGAAATACCCCATAAATTTATCTAGAAGCTATTTAATTATGAAAGCAATTAGTGTTTCCCACATTTGATCTCTTGGAAGGTCTGCTTCCCATTAAACCCAATCTGCTCTGATTGGTCAGGCCATTAACAAAAATTGGAGTAGAGTGAGAGGCAGCTGCTCATTCTTTGGTCGAGGCACCCAAACTTGCCAATAGGCAAGTACTGGTGGTGTTTAATGTGTGAGTGTTTAATGGCAAACTACATCAAAACATGAGGAAAAGGTTGGACTAAACATTCCCTTTCAGGCAGTTCAGGTGTTGACTGTTCCCTACATAAGATTAAGATTAATTCCCTTTATTATGAGGTTTGGATTTTTAAACTTTGCCGACTCCCTTAAGGGTGCGTGTGTGCGTGTGAGCATATCTGCGTGCCTGCGTGCATGTGTTTAGGGTTGGAATGCAGTTGCACATTGCTGTAGTAAATGTTTATTCCATCCGATTATCTCTTTCAAGGTTTTGCAAATTCTGATTGTTGCCCTTGGAGCTGCTTATTGCTCCAACGGAGCTTTTGTTTTTCTTCTTTTGGATTCCTTCAATTTAATGAAGATTTGATGGTTTTCAAAATGTTGAAATACTACTATCATTTCATTAAAGATAAAACTACATATTTTAATCAATGAAATATAACATGATGGGTTGCTTCATCACTTCATCATAGAGATTAAGAATAGAACAAAAAGTAAGAATGTGCATACTTGTTTTTTGTTGTGATTGCTGTGCAATCAGTTGTGTTTGTTATAAATGTACAGGGTGTCAGAGGTCGTCAATCATGTGGAAAATGGTTTCATTTGTTTACACTAATTACGGCAGCATCTCAAAGTGAATGTGTTGCTGATTTACTTAAGTAGAAAGGCTACATGTACATCTCAAAGTTGCTTGTTGTGACTTTCCTCACAGTTTACTTTTTTGTTTTGTAAAGCACATTTGTTCTGCTTTTTTTTCTCCTATGCTCTCATGCAACCGGAATTTCCTCTTTCACTTCATTCTCTCTTTTTAGAGCTGAGGCATCCTTTCTGTTTTTTTCATATATTTCCCTTTTATGCTTCCTTCACGCCCTTGCTGTTTGAATTAGAGCTCTTTGAGGGCCTACTGACTTAATTACTGTAATGGGGTTTCTGACACTTGAGACTTAATAAGGAAAAAACAGATGGACACAGAGGATGAGAGAGGGGGCAAAAGAAGGGACATTGTTTAAAGTTACAGTAATATCAAAAGGACTTTGACAAAAAAGATACCTCAGGGCTCCACATCACTTCATTTGCAGCAATTTCACATTATTTCATTCAGAGATTCATTATTGTGAATGTTTAATTACAGGTTTGTGGGCCTATGTGTGCTGCCAGAGAAAACAGATCCATTTGTGTCACTCTGTTTCTGTGCATATCCACAACATTCAGAGAGGTGCACTTTTTTTGTTTTAACTATCTACAATGTAATTACTGAACATTGCATCTGTAACCGATGACTAATACGTGTGTTATTTAGTTTTTTAGATTTATCATTGTTAGTGTCTGCTGTTCTTAACTACAGCTGAAAGCTTCAAGATATCATTGAAAGGATAAAGTGTGATTTTTGCAAACAAGTTTTATTTTGGTTATTTTAGTAGAAGTTGCCTTAAAATTTTGACCATGTAATCAGTATTTGAATTTGTTGTTTTATAACTTTGCATGATGAAATGTTACAAAACATGTGTCTAATTAGGGCCCGAGCACTGAAAGTGCGAGGACCCTATTGTATCTGTGATGTTTATTATTATTATTATTATTATTATTATTATTAGGGCCCGAGCACTGAAAGTGCGAGGACCCTATTGTATCTGTGATGTTTATTATTATTATTATTATTATTATTATTATTCTCGCCGTAAATGAATTGCCTTTTTGGAGGCCTTAAAATGCTCAAAAACTCACCAAATTTTGCACACGCTTCCAGAGTCGCGTAAAATTACGTATTTTATGGGCGACAGGCATGGGTCCACAAGAATGGGCTCTATAGCGCCACCTATTTTATGTTTTTCGACGAGCCCCATAATATGGTTTGACTTACAGCAATGTCCTTTATGTGTCTATTATATCAGACAAAGCCCTACAAAAAAGTCTCTTGGACCCATGCTCTAAGTTACACAGGAAGTCCGTCATTTTGAATAGAAAATGTCATTTTTGATGAATTCTGATCATTTCTAGGCCTTGTACTTTAACGAACTCCTCCTAGAGATTTTATCAGATTGGCTCACAACTTGGTTTGTACAATCTAGACACATGGCCGACGCTAAATTGCGAAGCTTTTAAGTTTTTAGCAGAGGGCTTGACCGTAGTGATTCGGCGAAGTTTGAGGTCATTTTTAAGCCTCGCCATCAAACATCAATTGGCTGTAATTCAGCAATACATGATTTGATGTGGTTGAAAACGTATGTGTATGATTGTAGGCTGAGCCTGAAGACATCTATGGTGGGATATTCAGGATCGGTTGTAGCGCCACCTGTTGGCACCAGGAATTGTCATGTCTTCTAGTTTGCATCTGTGCTCCAAACGAGATCAGTTTCTTGATCTCAAAGTTGGTGAGATAATAGGTAAGGCATTGACGATGAGTGACAGAGAAAACTGTACGTTTTTCTCAAAGGGCGTTGCCGTTAGAGGTGGTCAAATTTCTGTGTCTCGCCATGAACATAAAAGTTGTTGTAACTTAAACATACTTGGTCCAAATTGACCCAAAATCAATACATGTAATCAGGCTTCCATTCTGAACAAGTGGATATGACAATCTTGGATTGAAATCCATAGCGCCACCTTTTGGTCAGGTATACATTTTTCATCAAATTATGTGCTGTCATTGCTGTTTCATTCATCCAATCACAATGAAATCGACACATATTATTGTCATAAGCGTCCTTATTAACTGTGTTGAGTATCGTGGTCATAACTTGAAGGGAACTGCCATTTTACGTCACTCTGAATTTTTTGGTAAAATAATAATTTAAAATCATAGGCTTGGTCTTAAGACAATAAAATGTCAGATTTAGATACATTTCGACATGACTAAAAAATCATACGCTGGTACATATCGCTTTTGAAGAACTTTGTAACTCTCTTTTTCCAAAAATGTATACATATACAATTAAATCATATTTTTGTCATGCCATGTCCAATTAACTTCGTAAACTTCGTAAAAATATTGTTTACTGTGATGTGAAAATATATTTTTGGCATTAAGGTGCATAAAACGCACGATTGGTAATGAATATTTATTTAAATCCATTGGATTTAAAGCAAGCTGGCTCTGTGTGCCGGCCAGTCCTGCAGCGGAGCGGAGGCCGAGGGGGAGGGAGGAGGGGGGGAGCGGGGGAACGTTGCGTGCGCACCGTATTGACGTTCCTCACACGACATGAATCCTCCAGTGTTTTCACACGAGTCCCAACCTAATCTGTAAGTATTTTTTTATTGTGTGCATAATTGTAGAGTCGTCTTAAGACATCTATGGTGAAATATTCTTGTGGAATAGTTTTCACCGATGTATTTCGGCGGCGCATGTCTGTAATGCAGCTCGATTTTTTCATGTCTTTCATGTCTCTGTCTTCTACCGAGACAGAGACCACTTAAATAAAACCACACCGATTTTGAGTCAAACCCGTCTTTTTACATTCAATTTTTATACAGAAAATAATTACAGTGCATGTATTACACCTTATTTCACAGCAGCTTTGCAATTTTATTATATTATTATCGGCTTTCAGCCGAGATCTGGTCGGGACCGCTCAGCGCCGCGGAGGAGGTGCATTCAGGGACCGGTCGGAATTCTAAAAAGCCGATTATCCTCCTGGTGCGTTCAGGGACAACTGGAATTTACTGTATTTGGCGAGAATTTACCGTTGCTTCATTTGCTTAAAATGTATTTAAAGGTGACCTATTATGGCATTTAATGTATATTTTAAACAGGCATTGAATGTCTTAAAAACAAGCTTTTGAAGGTTTTTTTCTACATAAATGAGAAATTCAGCCTCTGGGCCATGTCTTTATTTTTACCGTTTCTAACCTTGTCTATGAGGGATTCTGAGGGGAGGGGGGGCTATGTTAATGAGGCTCTGTGCTGATTGGCTGCCTGAATGACGTGTAGCAGGGGAGCTTTAAGCCTGAATCACAATTGTGGGTCAATGATGTATAAGGCCTTTGAGAGGCCTATTTTTAAAATACTTAAAATAAAGATGTATTTGGCCATTTTCCAAACATTTGGAATGTAGTGTGCATATATGTGAAAACTTAAAACAAAGGTATTTTAGTGTTTTTAAACCTACATTAATAGGGCAACGACCTTAAAAAAGTAATTGGGGGCGACCGTTATTTATCTCAAAATTAATAGATTTCCTTAACAAAATGTATATTTTAATAAGTATCAGTAATTAAATTAACTTTTCAAGAAAGATAGACTCATGTGTCCTTTCATTTTTGAAAACCATTTTGAAATACATTTTATCTATAATGGAAGTGTCACCCTCATAAAGCCATTTATGCATACTATACCAATGATTTATATTTGAACCAAAACTCATAGACATTAAATTTTGAATTTGCGGATTTCCTAAGTTCTATAGTAAACCATGGTTTGTTAAGGTTTTCAGAGCTTCCTTTATCGGTACACACCTGTATCATAGCACAACTTGTCTCAAAAAAACAAAAAGTCTCCTGGCGCCATGGCCGAAACCCAACAGGAAGTCGGCCAGTTTGAATTAATCATGTAATTTTGGCGCAATTTATGCCATTCCTTCAGCCGATTCTTCGCCAGAACCGTAACGTGCACCCAGGTGTGTTATACATGAAAATGTGCGTCTCCATCCTGCAATAACGTGCATAACTTTTCTCAGTCAAAAGCGTTACCGTGGCGATGATAGACGCCAAAAAGCGCGCCCCCAATTCATCTGATTGGTCCATACAGATAAAACTTTGTGCCTCAAGCCCCACAATACGGTTTGACGTACATGCACAAAAATCGGTACACACCTGTATCATGTCGCAACTTAAAGGAAAGTCTCTTGGCGCCATGGCCGAAACCCAACAGGAAGTCAGCCATTTTGAACATTTTGAATTAATCGTGTAATTTTGGCGCAATTTATGCCCTTTCTTCGGTCATTAATTCAGCCCGAACCGTAACGTGCACCCAGGTGTGTTATACATCAAAACGTGCGTCTCCATCCTCCGACACCACGCATTACTTTTCTCTTTCAAAAGCGTTACCGTGGCGACGCTAGACAGCAAAAAGCGCGCCCACCCTTGATCTGATTGGTTCAGACAGAAAAAACTTTGCGCCTCAAGCCCCATAATACGGTTTGACGTACATGAACGAAAATCGGTACACACCTGTATCATGTCGCAACTTAAAGAAAAGCCAGGCCTGTCGATACATTTGATATTTCATGGTTTGCATTAATGGGCGTGGCCTAACGGCTCAACAGCGCCCACTAGAATACCTTTCTCTCCCATAACTTTTGAAAGGTTTGACATAAAGAGTCGTGGGTGGTGTCATCGGACTCGGTATTGAGTCCTTGACCATAATTGGCGAAAATTAGCCCCGCCCCTTCTTCTGATTGGTTGTCCCTATTTCCTGCTATAACATTTGAATGTTTTGACATAAAGAGTCGTGGGTGGTGTCATGGGATTCTGTAATGAGTCCTTGAGCTTCATTGGCCTGAATTAGCCCCGCCCCTTCTTCTGATTGGTTGTCCCTTTTTTCTGCTATAACTTTTGAATGGTTTGACATAAGAAGTCGTGGGTGGTGTCATTTCTGATATGCTTATGGTGGGCGGTGGCCGTGAGTGCGAGGGCCCGTTCATCGCTGCTTGCAGCTTTAATTATTATTATTATTCTCGCCATAAATAAATTGCCTTTTTGGAGGCCTTAAAATGCTCAAAAACTCACCAAATTTTGCACACGCTTCCAGAGTCGCGTAAAATTACGTATTTTATGGGCGACAGGCATGGGTCAAAAAGGATTCGGCTCTATAGCGCCACCTATTTTATGTTTTTGACGAGCCCCACAATATGGTTTGACTTACAGCAATGACCTTTATGTGTCTATTATATCAGACAAAGCCCTACAAAAAAGTCTCTTGGACCCATGCTCTAAGTTACACAGGAAGTCCGGCATTTTGAACAGAAAATGTCATTTTTCATGAATTCTGATCATTTCTAGGCCTCGTACTTTAACGAACTCCTCCTAGAGATTTTATCAGATTGGCTCACAACTTGGTTTGTACAATCTAGACACATGGCCGACGCTAAATTGCGAAGCTTTTACGTTTTTAGCAGAGGGCTTGACCGTAGTGATCCGGCGAAGTTTGGGGTCATTTTTAAGGCTCGCCATGAAACACCAATTGGCTGTAATTCAGCAATACATGATTTGATGTTGTTGAAAACGTATGTGCATGATTGTAGGCTGAGCCTGAAGACATCTATGGTGGAATATTCAGGATCGGTTGTAGCGCCACCTGTTGGCACCAGGAATTGTCATGTCTTCTAGTATGCATCTGTGCTCAAAGGGAGATGAGCGGATGGATCTCAAAGTTGGTCAGATAATAGGTAAGACATTGACGATGGCTGACAGAGAAAACTGTAAGTTTTTCTCAAAGGGCGTCGCTGTTAGAGGTTGTCAAATTTCGGTGTCTCGCCATGAACATAAAAGTTGTTTTAACTTTCAAATACTTGGTCCAAATTGACCCAAAATCAATACATTTAATCAGGCTTCCATTCTGATATCCATTCTATATTTGGGACAGTTTGTCACCGACTTTATTCAAAATATGAACTCATTTTGAAATAAATCTTTACTTTGTCATGCAATGTCGAATTAACTTCTAACTTCGTAAAAATATTGTTGAAAATAATATGATTTGAGCATTGTATGTGCAAGAGGCGATTTATAATGAATGTTTTGAGTTGGATTAGAAGCATGAAGCTGTCTGCGGGCCGCGTGCGCGCAGACCGCGGGAACGCGCAGCCGCAGCTCCTGGAAGCTGCCGGGGGCGGGGCGGGGGAGGGGGGTTGTTGCAACTTGCAGCAACATGTGGAGTCACGCCGTCACGTCACGTAAGTTGTATTGTGGTTTTTTAATGCGTGTTGCAATTATTTTATTTTATTATATTATTATATTATTATTGAGTTTCCATCCGCGATCCCGATCAGGAGCGCGCGGCCGCGCGCGGCCACGCGCAGAGCCGAGAGCCAGTTTCTGCCCATTTCTGCAGCTTTGCCAAAATATGCTACCTAAAGGTTTTCCACCTTTGTAGAGCCACAACTTTACTGTGTTTTACTCCCTAAACCACTTCCTTTCACCCCCAAGTGGCCCTTGTCTCTTGCCAGGCCGTCATTGTAAATAAGAATGTTCTTAATGACCTGCCTGGTTAAATAAAGGCGAATGACTGAATGAATATCAAATAAAGCCATAGAATTGTTGTTTTTTTTCTCTTTATCGTATAATGTTCACAAAGTGTAATGCATTCATGTCATGGGTCGTGTATTTTGAAGGATCAAATAATCAACATCCCATTATCCATTTTACATCGTGCAAGAAATGATGCAAACTTTGAAAATCGACTGTGCGCATGCGCAGAACCCAAACGTAGCATTTTTTCGGCAGGGAGCAGAAATTGGCAGAACACCGGCTGGGACGGACCTGATGCTCTGATGCGACAGGTCTCTGCTCACACTGACTGTACGTTCATACGCGGACGTAATATGGGGGGGGGGGGGGGGACATGTATCCTGCACTTTTTCAAAAGGCAGTTTTGGTCCCCTGCAGTTTTTACCGTCCAAAAACAATGTTACGCTATATTAAATGGAGACAGGTCAGCACTAGGACCAAGCGGAAAACGGCCGCTCAAGCTGAAGCCTGTTGTTTGGTCTGCCTGGGTCACGTCAGCTAGACGGATTTTAAGAATAAGAATAAGAATTACTTTATTAATCCCCAAAGGCAAATTCCTTTGTATGGCAGCTCATCTACTGTACCATTTGCAGAAGAGAAGCTCTTCTGAATATCTCTTGGATGAGTTGATTATGTTGAAATGTTAATAGATAACCCTCCTGTGGTCTTTTGGTCAAATTGACCCATATTCACTTTTCTTTTATATCAAAAATATGATTTTCATCCATATAACTGCCTCTGTTACACTCATTTCAAATAAAATTGATGATCACTACCAGAGCTGGTAGAGTAGCCAAAAATTGTACTCAAGTAAAAGTACTGTTACTTCAGAATAATATGACTCAAGTAGAAGTAAAAAGTAGTCATCCAAATAATTACTTGAGTAAAAGTAAAAAAAGTACTTGGTGAAAAAACTACTCAAGTACTGAGTAACTGTTGAGTAACGTCTGATTTATTTTTTTAACACACCCATTCAAAAAGACAAAAGTACAAAATAATCACCTTCAGGCAAATTAAAATCAATAAAATAATAAAATAAATTAAAATTAATAAAAAAATGAAAAATAGCTTAAATTAAAATAAGCGTAAAGTAAATTCAAGAACTTTAATAAATAATAAAATAACACAATAAAAAAATAAATTAAGCACCAGTAGCACAAAATTTCAAGCCTTTGTACTTTTCTTTTTCAACCAGGCAGAACTAGAACAAACATGAAATATGAAACTCTGTGTGTGTTTGAGTCTGTGTAAATGTGATAAAACATGCAAAAACAAACCTTTTTCCCAAAGAATCACTCAGTGATGTCATGAGATTGACGCGTACACGGATAAAAAGGATAAAAGAAAAGTAACAGCTCAACGTAGCCTAATGTAGCGGAGTAAGAGGAACAGTTTGTCCTTCACAAATCTACTCAAGTAAAAGTAAAAAGTACAGTTATCCAAAACTACTCCTAAAAGTACAAAATTTCCCAAAACTTACTCAAGTAAATGTAACGGAGTAAATGTAACTCGTTACTACCCACCTCTGATCACTACTTGCATTGAATTATGGATATTTTATTCAATTTCTCCTCTCCTGTGATATTCAATTTGACCCACCAACCACTGGCTGGTGCTGGGTGGTGGTCCAAACATTTTAAATGATTTCATTTCATTTTCACATATACCCGTCTGTGATAATCCATCAATTTATATGCCTCTGAGTTTAACTATAGTCAAAAAAATTCAGAATTTCGGCTTATCTTTATCCATCTCAAAAATGAGCTATGATTTTATGTAAATGAGGTCTATTGACCATTCATTCCAAAAATAAGTGTAAAATTGGTGGTAATGAGTTGGAGTGAAGTTGACTAACAAGGTGAAACACAGAATTGGGTGATAATTAAAGCTACATGCTTTACAACCAGTAAAACCACAAAGGGAACAGTAAACTTAAAAGTAACAATAGAAAACTAGAAGAACTACTAGAAAACACAGTGAACTGAAAGAGTTTGAGTTTTCTTTTTTTTTTTTTTTTACCTTGTCTGCACACATATTAATGATTGAAACAAGAGGAAAATTGGTTCAAAACAAGCCGGCAATGGCACAGTGTCTGCCCGGCTTTAAACAGAACCGCAGCCAGTACTCGAGTTGTAAAAAAAAATCAGGGGGGATGGTGGATTTTATCATATGGGGACAGATAATTTGTTCTGATTACAAATATTATAATATATTACAAATAATAGCAGTGACCAAAACACCTGCAGAAATACTGCAGGAATGACATAGCAGCAGTTAAATGCAGCCTTCTGTAAGCTTTAAATATCCACTGGGCTTACATCAAATACATCAAAACACAACAATAAAAAACAGTTTTCTGAACTTATCAATATGCATCTGTCTTTCACAGGATAAGTAAAATGGATCACTGCAAAAACTCAAAATCTTAACAAAAATATTTGTCTTATTTCTAGTGAAAATGTCTCATTTTAGTAAAAAAAACCTCATTACACTTAAAACAAGACTCATAACTGGAAAAAAAAACACCATTTTCATCTGTTTCACCTGTTCACCTGTTTTCACTTAAAATAAGTAGAAAAATCTGCCAGTGGAACAAGATTTTTTTTGCTTGTAATGAGAAGATGAATCTTGTTTAATTTTATTTTTTTTTTACATTTATCGTATTTTTAATATTCTCTTTTTGGGGGGGACTGGAAGGAGGGGCGTTGGCCATGAGTGCGAGGGCCCGTTCATCGCTGCTTGCAGCTTTAATTGAATAAATGAAACACAGTGACATCCTTCAAGAAATCCAGTTTACCCATGTTGGCAGGAAAAATAATGTATCTATGTCATTACCAGCTGCTCTGTTCAAGTCTAGACTCAAATGAAAGCAAAAAGCAGAAAAAGGAAAGGAAGTTGGAAATAATGGACACAAAAAAAATCCCAAAGAAGAAAGCTTTTTAGGAGGAAGTAATAGCCAAGTTCTTGTCCAACGGGGTTCATTTAAATTTGTATCTATCACAGAGATATTTCAGACATCTGACTTTAATAGAAACGCAAAGATTAACAGGTGGATATTAATGAGGCTCACCCCATTAACCATTTAATTTAATCCAAAATGTTTTTCCAACATGTGCATAGCTTTGGCCAGATTTTCATTCGTGATCCTACAAATAAAACGAAATTCGCTACTTCAAGGATAAACATACATCTCTGTACATACAATCTGCATTTAAAATTTGGTGAATTGAGTGCATCACAGCTCCTCAAATTGAAATAAAACACTCCAATAAATGCTTTTACTCATTTCAGTTTCATTTTAGATATTGTTGTACTTAATGAAATCATTGTGTAAGCAGATTTCAAGACATTCTACTTTACAAGGTTATGTCGATATGTGTGATATGTGATACAGCTGACATTTTGGCTCCGTGGTGGAAAAGAGAAAGCTCATAGATTGTCCAAAATGTGAAGGGTTTATCCTCTAGGGAGCAAGAGCAATCAGTAAATTCCATTGCAATCTGTTGAGTAGATTTCTTGTTTGTTATTATTAACCCCATAGCAACAGAATAGAAAATGTCAAGAATTGTACCTCCAAGGACTACTATGACTGACTGACTGACTGACTGACTGACTGACTGACTGACTGACTGACTGACTGGCTGGCTGGCTGGCTTGCTGGCTGGCAGGCAGGCAGGCAGGCAGCTCACACATAATGGCCGGGTTTCCCACATCCAACCTCTCTTAAGGATTTAAGAGAGGTTCAAAGAAGGTTTCAACTAAGAAGGTACCCTAAGATACGGGTGTTTCCCAGATGACTTCTTAACACCGTCCTTTAGTTTCGCTCTTTCAGAAGCTCTTTGGAGGACGGGTTTCCCAGAGTGAACGGGTTTCCCGGAGCGAACGGGTTTCCCAGAGCGAACGGGTTTCCCAGTTGCAGCGAACGCACCACGAGATGTTGTAGTATCGCGAGAAGCTACGAGACAGCAGAATCCAACATGGCGAGGTAATACTCTCGTTTTCAATAAATGCTTTAAAAACAATTATATACTCAGATTAAAATAACGAAAGGGTAGTTTATAGGCAGATTATATAGTTACGAACCCAACCTGGAGCAAAGCGAATCTTTAGACGCATCCATAGACGAGTATTTTGAGAGATTTGTCATGGTGAAGAAGTCCGGGGTCGCGTCCTCCACGCCGAAGCGTTCACGACCTGAGGATTCCCCTGGAGCAATATCTCCTCCAGGAAATACCACCGAGGACATTCTGAGGTCTATCGACACCCGTTTGGCCTCCCATGACGCCCGTTTATCCCTGGTGGAAGTCCTGCACAAGGAATTCCAGTCATTAAGAGAAGCGGTGGAATATGGTAACCAGCAGGTGGAAAAATTGATGGCTGAAAACACCAGTCTGAAGGAGTCGGTGAAATCTATGTCAGAGGATTTTAGCCGGCTCCAGAATGAGAATAAATCTTTAAAGGAGGCCGTTTTAGACCTTCAATCGCGGTCCATGAGGGACAACCTGGTATTCTCAGGGATCCCGGAGAAACCTGATGAAGATCCTGAACAATCCGTCCAGGAGTTCATCCGGAACCACCTGAAGCTTCCAGAAGACCTGGCGAACTCCATCACATTTCACCGCGTCCATCGCCTAGGAGGAAGAAGATCCGAAGCCCAGAGACCCAGGCCCATTGTTGCTAAATTCGAACACTACAAACACAAAGAGCAGGTTCGGAGGCGTGGACCACAGCTACGCGGACTGCCGTTCTCCGTGAACGACCAGTTCCCCCGGGAGATCCTGGACCGTCGCCGAGTCCTCTTCCCGGTCCGGAGGAGGCTCATGACGGAGGGAGCTCGTGCTGTCATCACCGTGGACAAGCTGTACGTGAACGGACAACTGTACCGCGACTCCAACATCACGCCCTGGCTCTTCTGAAAAGGATGAGTACAAAATTTACTTTCTTTTCCTCTCTTTCTTTCTCACTAACTGGTGATTAGGTTAGATATAGTTTCATAAAACATTCTCGGTATATATTAAGGTATTAATAATTCTTGCTCTGCTAGTCTCGGTAAGTTATAGGCTCACACTGGTGATTGCCTTTCTCTCTCTTTTTTATTAGGGCCCGAGCACCTTCAGTGCGAAGGCCCTATTGTATCTGTAGGAATTTTTTTTCTTTTTTCTTCTGACGAAAGGAGAGCCTTTTTGCCCCCCTAAACGTGCCCAAAAAGTCACCAAATTTTGCTTGCAAGGCAGGCCTGGCGAAAAATTTGATATTTAATGGTTTACATTAATGGGCATGGCAAAATGGCTCAACAGCGCCCCCCGGAAAACTTTGTGCCTCAAGCCCCACAATAGGGTTTGACGTACATGCACTAAAATCGCTACACACCTGTATCAGTACAC
The DNA here is from genome assembly GCF_033807715.1 of Cololabis saira. Classification (NCBI taxonomy): domain Eukaryota; kingdom Metazoa; phylum Chordata; class Actinopteri; order Beloniformes; family Belonidae; genus Cololabis; species Cololabis saira. Next base: position 1,157,487 of record NC_084590.1, on the reverse strand, counting down.
AACTTAAAGAAAAGTCTCTTGGCGACATGGCCGAAACCAAACAGGAAGTCAGCCATTTTGAATTAATCGTGTCACTTTGGTGCAATTTATGCCATTCCTTCGGTAGTTAATTCAGCCCGAACCGTAACGTGCACCCAAGTGTGTTATACATCAAAATGTGCGTCTCCATCCTGCGACAACATGCATTACTTTTCTCTTTCAAAAGCGTTACCGTGGCGATGCTAGACGCCAAAAAGCGCGCCCACCCTTCATCTGGTTGGTTCAGACAGAAAAAACTTTGCACCTCAAGACCCATAATACGGTTTGACGTACATGAACGAAAATCGGTACACACCTGTATCATGTCGCAACTTAAAGAAAAGTCTCTTGACGCCATGGCCGAAACCGAACAGGAAGTCGGCCATTTTGAACATTCTGAATTAATCGCCTAATTTTGGAGCAATATATGCCATTCCTTCGAGAATTAATTCAGCCCGAACCGTATCGTGAACCCAGATTTGTTATACATCAAAATGTGCGTCTCCATCCTGCGACTACACGCATTACTTTTCTCTTTCAAAAGTGTTACCGTGGCGACGCTAGACGCCAACAAGCGCACCCCCCCTTCATCTGATTGGTCCATATTTGATAGTTCCCCAAAAGGCACCAAATTTGGCATGCAAGCCAGGCCTGGCGATAAATTTGATATTTCATGGTTTGCCTTAACGGGCGTGGCCTAACGGCTCAACAGTGCCCCCTAGAATATTTTTCTCTTCCATAACTTTTGAATGGTTTGACCTAGGAAGTCGTGGGTGGTGTCATTTCTGATATGCTTATGGGGGGCGGTGGCCGTGAGTGCGAGGGCCCGTTCATCGCTGCTTGCAGCTTTAATTTTCTATTATGTTTAGAATTATCTCCCTCCCCCCCACCTCACTCCCTTTCCCCTTTTTTTTCTTTTATCCCTCTATGTCCCACTCTGCTGCACTTTCTTTCTCGGTTTGGTAAATTGGTACAAATTCACATTTCACACATTTAGAATAACATGGCACACACACATACAACAGCTTCTCATGCAACATTACCACTTACATATAATGTTACTTTCAATGATTGGATTATGGATAAATTAAAGTTTGTCAACTGGAATGTAAACGGAGCCGGGAACACTTTAAAGAGATTAAAACTTCTTAACCAGATACAAACTCTGCAAGCAGACATTGTCCTACTGCAAGAAACTCATTTAGTTAAAGCTTCAGCAGATGCATTGGCCACGGCACATTTTCCGCATGTTTTCTCCGCCTGTTACAACTCCAGACAAAGAGGGGTAGCAATTCTCATTAATAAAAGAGTAAATTTCACTGTAAAGGACACACACATTGACTCAGAGGGTAGATATTTAATTTTAGTCTTGCAAATTCAAAGCTTGAATTTATGTATTTCTAATGTATTTGGTCCAAATGTTGATGACTCCTCGTTTTTTCACTCTTTTTTCACCTCACTTTCTGCTCACCTAGACAACACAGTCATCATCGGAGGAGACTTCAACATGGTTCTGGACCCTGGAGTGGACAGGCTCAGTAATGCAGGCGGACACAGGAGTTGGCAGTCAGCAAGTATTGTTAAGCAATACATGAATGATCTGGGTCTTTGCGATACATGGCGCTCTTTACACCCAACCCTTAGGAACTACACTTTTTTCTCAGCCGTTCATCACTCATACTCTAGGTTAGATTATTTTTTAGTCAGTAGCTCTCTGATGAGAGATATCTCAGAATCACAAATTCACCCAATCATTATTAGCGATCACGCACCTGTTTCTTTCACTCTGGGGAAGAGGGGGAGCGTATCATCCTCCAAAATTTGGAGATTTAATACATCATTGCTCAAAGACCCCGACTTTACTAATTTTTTTAAGAAAGAATGGGATATATTTTTACAAAATAACGACCAGCCGGAACTATCAGCGAGCGTTCTATGGGAAGCAGGAAAAGCAGTAATGCGAGGCAAAATAATTTCCTTTTCCTCAAATAAGAAAAAAAAAAGACAACTTAAAAACAAAAGAATTAGAATGTGAAATAAAGACGCTAGAGGAGGCCTTCCAGACCTCTGCAGACGAACGTATCCTTAACAGAATAAGGAAAACTAAAATAGAATTAAATAAAATAATTGACGCAAAAACACAGTTTCTAGTACAAAGGCTTCGCCTGGAAAACTTTGCACATGCTAACAGATCAGGAAAATACTTAGCCAATCAACTAAAAATAAACAAAGAAAAAACAACCATAACATCCATTAAGGACCCGTCAGGGGAAGTTACACATGATCCCTGTTTAATAAATTCAGTCTTTAGAGACTTTTACTATAAATTATACTCGTCACAAATTGAACCATCTGATCAATCCATTAATGAGTTTCTTGGAGAAATCTGCAGAAGTTACATCAGGAACAGGTTACGAATTTAGATTCACCGCTCTCAATAGGAGAACTCCATGAAGCTCTTCAACATATGCCCAATAATAAAGCCCCGGGCCCAGATGGTTTCCCAGCTGAATTTTATAAGGAATTCTGGAGCATATTAGCACCAACATTTTATAAAATGATTCTAAATGCTAGGGAGAATAAAAGCTTACCCTTAAATATGAACTCTGCTAATATTAGTCTTTTATTAAAACCGGACAAAGATCCCTTGCTCCCATCGAGCTACCGCCCAATTTCATTGATAAATGTAGACCTTAAAATAATTAGCAAGGCCCTTACTGAACGTCTGAAAAGAGTCACCCCTTCTATTATACATCCGGATCAAACAGGCTTCAATAAAGGTAGACATTCCTCTACTAATATTCGCAGATTATTAAATATTATAGACTATTCGAGTATCAATAAACAGGAGACTACTATTATATCCTTAGACGCGGAAAAAGCATTTGATAAGGTAAAATGGAAGTTTCTATTGGCAACTTTGCATAAATTTGGATTTGGCGAATCTTTCATTGACTGGATAAAAATATTATACAGCTCTCCCAAGGCACGTGTAAGGACAAATGATCAAATCTCTACAAGTTTTACCTTGCAAAGAGGCACTAGACAGGGTTGCCCTCTCTCTCCCTCATTATTTGCAATATTTATTGAACCTTTAGCAGCAGCTATTAGACAAAATCAAAATATTAAAGGTATACAATGCAAAATATTAGAGCACAAAATAAGTCTTTATGCGGATGACGTACTCCTCTTCCTCCAGAACTCACGATCTTCACTATCACAGACAATTGCACTTATAGAGGGATTTTCATCTCTGTCTGATTATTCTATTAATTGGTCTAAATCCACTGTTTTGTGTGTTAACTGCAATTTTAGGAATATAACCAATACTCAATTACAATCAGGGAACATTAGATATTTAGGCATAAACATCTCCCCTAGGCTGTCAGAGTTAATAAAATTAAATCATGTTCAGCTTATAAAGAAAATAGAAGATGATCTTTCCAGATGGAGCTCTCTCCCCATCTCGCTCATGGGTAGAATAGCCACCATTAAAATGATGGTTTTACCAAAAGTAAATTATTTTTTCTCAATGATACCATGCAAACCCCCTCTTTCCTGGTTTAAATCGTTGGACTCATATGTTTCAAAATTTCTGTGGAAAAATAAAACTCCACGTATTAATTTAAAGACATTGCAAAAATCCAAAGAATATGGAGGTTTAGAGTTACCTAATTTTCAGTATTACTTCATAGCCAATAAATTACAGTATATTGTAAAATGGTCAAAAGATCATCCTTTAGATAGTCAATGGCTGGACTCAGAGCAAGTGTTTTGTAATGAACTAGAAATCTCAGAGTTACCATTCATTAGTCAAAGTATCAAACATCATCAATGTTTCAAAAGCATTAATATTAGCACAACTTTATCAGCTTGGTGGGAATTTCTTAAAGTAGCTAAAATTTCACTTTTTCCATGTGACCGTACACCCATATGGAACAACCCAGACATCGTGAAAAATTATAAAAAGATGGTTAATTTCGTTCAATGGAGAGATCAAGGAATACGGTATTTACAGCACATAATTGTAGGAGGACAGTTTGTACCTTTCAATACACTTATTGTTCAATACGGAGTTAGCAGGAATACATTTTTAGAGTATCAACAACTTAAGGCCATAATAAATAAAACATACAAAATTAGCCAATTAGATTTACAACTTCCCGCTAAGATAACAGATTTATTGAATCTAAGCACTTTAAAGTTGTTATCAAAACTCTACAGGTTAGTGTCTAAACTGGACGATTCAGTCTCTCTCCCGATCTCCAAGTGGGAGGGGGATCTCTCTCTGAATACCGACCAGTTTTCTTGGTCACAAATATGCTTAAATACGTTTACTATGACTAAAAACCCAAACTTACAACTTATACAGTACAAAGTTCTTCATAGAATACATTATACTGGACAAAGGATGTTCCAGATGGGCTTTGTCACCTCTAATATCTGTTCACAGTGCACAGAGAACACTCCTGATAATTATATGCATGCTTTATGGTTCTGTACACCGGTACAGAGGTTCTGGAAGGAGATTTGTGAGGATTGGCTGTCTGCGCTGGGGGGGCATTGCTGCCTTGGTCCTCCGTCGCTGGGCGGGGGCCGAGTGCCCCTGCGGATGTGGGGACTCCGTGACCCTTGGGGTGTCCGCCGGGGTGGCCTCGGGGGGGAGGGGGGGGATCGGGCCTCCCCTGACCGGGGGGTGCACGGGCGGGCACGGCGGCGGGGTGGCACCATTCCCAGGTGTCTATGTCTTATGTTGTCAGTATGAATGGGAGGATGTTGGACTGTTTACCCCTCCGTCTGGGGGCTCCGGTGGCGCCGGGGGCGCCCGTGGAGGTACGGTGGGGCCCTGGCCCGGCTCGGAGGGCCGGCCCCCGTCTACTGGATGGCCGGTGGGGGGACGCGGGTGTCTTATCAGGGCCGGCTTTGCTGGTCCTGCTTCCTGGCTTCGGCCTCCGCTCCCCCTCCTTCCCCCCCTACACGATTCATACGCACATAGGCGAAGGGCGGGGGGTCCGGGTCGTGGGGGGCATTGTCCCGCGTGGCCCGGCACTCCCCGCCTCACGGTTTTAACAGCAAAATAGACACTGCACATTCAACATTTAATAAATACATTTGACAAGGACACGTAGTTCGGGAGGGGGGGGGGGGTCGGTGTCAAATCGATACTTGGCCCTCCCCCCTCCCTGTTTTTATGGCATTAATCACATGCACTCAACACCAGGGGCGGGAGGGAGTCCCACATCACCCGCGTTCCCTCACCGGCCTGGGATAGGTGGGTCGGGATACCCGGGCCTGGCGGGGCTCGCCGTGCAGCCTGGGGCACCTTCTGGCGGTGCTGGACTCCTCCGGGGAGGGGGAAACGGTGCGTGATTGTGTGTCTGTGTCGGTGAGAATGCGGTATGGAAGGGTCCTGCCATGGAGGATTCGGGCCTCCATTGGCAGGACATCAAAACTTAATAATTTATCATTATTATATTATACAAAGATGGTTATTATTATTATTATTATTATTATTATTATTATTATTATTATTATTATTATTATTATTATTATTATTATTATTATGTATAGTATATCATATTATTATTAGTATAGATATCGGATAGGTGAATGGATGAATGAATGGGATGCCTGGGTCTGGGGCCCTCCGTTGTCGGGCCTGCACGGGTGTCGCCTTGTTGGGGGGTTCCCTCTCTCCGGGCCCGTCTCTGGTCCCCCCCGCTGCCTCTGCGGCGGGGCGCCCCTCTGGTCTTGGAGGGCCACTTCGTGGGGGGCGGGTGCGCCTGCCCGCGTCGGCGGCCGGGGCGGCTCTTTCTCTCCGGGCAGGCTGGCCCCCTGCCGGGTGGGGGTCGTTGGCCTGAAGGGTGGGGGCCTCCTGGCCGCGTGTCCGGCCCGGACCGGGTGGCCGGGGATTGCCTGGGTTGCGGTCCGCCGCCGCGGGGTCCCTGGCTGCTTCTTCCCGCGCCGTGCCCCCCCCCCCCCCCCCTCTCGGCCGCCGCTGGGGGGGAGGGGGGGGTCCTCGCAGGCGGTGGGTTGCCTCCCTCCTACTTCTCCCCTCTGTGGGGTTGCCGGTGGCCTGGGTTCCGGGCTCTTCCGTGTCGGCCTCTGGTCTCGCGGGCGGCTGGGTTGCTCCCCCCCCTCCCCCACTATAGATACACTTCAGGTGGAACTTTGTTTGGTTTATTACACACACACACACACACACACACACACACACACACACACACACACACATAGTCACTTAGTCACACGCATATACACACACACACACACACACACACACACACACACACACACACACACACACACACACACACACACACATGATCATATACATACACACACATAGACATACACACTGGCTTGTTCACCTGCACGCTGGCTCTCTAGTTTTTGGGTTTAGGTAGCGGTAGCGATAGCTTAGCTCAGACTGCAATCAGATCTCAAGATTTAGGTCGATTGCTGTTATTGTTTTGGTTGGCTCCGTGCTGGTTTCGTGCTTTGTTTGTGGTTTTTTGTTGCAGATTTCCAGTGCTTGACGTGTGTCTCCGTGTGTTCCTGCTTCCTGGATTGGCAGTGGATGTCGTCACCACCTCCCCCCCCCTAAAAAAAAAAAAAATCACTGGGTTTGTATGTGTATATTTATGTACGTGTACGCATATGTATGCGTATATATATGTATATATATTAAATATAGTAATAATGCACATATATATACTTTTGGTTTCTACCATCATGGTATCAATCATTAATATGTGTGCCAAATCAATCGATGCCAGGCAAATCGATCACCGATCACTATCAGCGTATTTTCACACGCAGCACTGCTACCTAACGCACTAATTCCCTGCTGCCTGTGCGTTACAATGAAAAATTAAGATGATAAATATAATTCAATGACCCTTTTTCATGATGAAAACAAGACTGCAACTAAATAAAAAGTAGTCTTGGTAAGAGAATAATGAGGAAATTTATTGTTTTTATTAAATGTGAAAGATGGACGAAAGGAGAAATTAACTTAACGATCATTCAGCATATAGGGCCACATTGTATCCTCCTGACTAGTAAAACAGAATCCTTCACCTCAAAAAAATATTCTGAAGTTTATTTAGCTGCTTGACCGTTTTCACTATTGCATTCATCAACGTTGTATTTGCGGATGTTTGGAGACACAGCAGGTGTGTGGAGACCAGTGTTGGGACTAACGTTATTTAGTAACGGGTTACAGTAACGCCGTTAGTTTTGCGGTAATTAATACTCTAACGCATTACTTTTTAAATTCAGTCACGCAATTACCGCTACCAAACGGTGCGTTACTCCGTTATTTCCGGCTACAGTGAAGCTTTTTTTCCCCGCACGCGGAGACCGGAGGAAGCGTAGTGTGTGTGTGTGCATGAGAAGGCGAGTTTTGCAACGTGGAATTACAGCAATCCCTGGTTTTTCGCAGGGGTTATGTTCCAAAAAGACAATTATAGAGGCATTCAAATTGCAGAGATCAGCCCCGCCTCGCACGTATTCCACTGCTCTTCTGATGCTGCTGCATCCCGACTCCGCTCTGTAGCGTCTTTTTCTCCTAAAGCCGCGGTGCAGGTGGGTTTTTTCAAGAGAAGAAAATAGTTATGGGTCGTTGTCTTCGCTCTTTTTTCTTCTGGGCAAAAAGATTCTTATAAACCGACATGCTACCATTGCTTATTATATTTGAGGACTGTAATGAACGATTCATCAAAGGCCGTTCTTCAGCTGCTGCTGAAGCTCATTGGCCGTTCTCAGCTTGTTGCTAAGCAACCAACGTTATTGATACAGGAAGTGAAGAAGCGGGGAGACTGTTTAGAATGCAGAACACAAGGGACAATGCAAATCCATTTTGGTCTAAGTAGCTGAGTTACTGAGTTACTTTTTAATGAAGTAACTAGTAACGGTAACTAGTTACTATTTTTCAGTAACTAGCACAACACTGGTGGAGACACGCAGCGCTGCTCCTCAATGCACTGATTCCCTGCCATCACACATGTGGGCTCGGGCTCGGCGCTGGAGGATCAGTGTCACGGCTGCCTGGACAGCCCGGTCCGACAGCACGTCCAGGGGATTGAAGTGCTGACGCACGAATGCGTTCATAAAAACAGTTCTGCTTCGCGGTTGATTTGCAGCGAGACCATGCTGTATAGCAGCCAAATTATCAAATAAATGATATTCATGATGATCGTTTTATTTGTGCGTAATGCATAAAGCATATACATGAACACACTTGTTATTCCTTATTTTTCTTTTTTTTCCCTTTGCTGTCACCAATGAATGCTAAACAATATAAATCTAAGGTATAAAATAGATCAAAATTTGTGCGGGGGGCATTGTTTTAATATCTCATTGCTTGGTGTGATATTGATTTGCCTGACGCGGCTGGATCTGTGAGTCTTTGTTCACTAAGATGGTTGTAAAGACTGGATCAGCAGCATCTTTCTTTTCCTTCTTAATGAAAGAGATTCTTAAGCTAAGAGCAACTCTGAGAAACACGATTTTCTTTCACAGGCTCCTTAAGAATGTTTGAAAGAAGTATTTCGCTGTTAAGAGCTACTTAACTGATCTGGGAAACCGGGCCAATAGCATTCAAGTCTGGTCATGGAAAACCCTAGATACAGATATGTTTGAACAGTTGGGGATCTCGCGGGAAAATAGACGATGTAAGATGTGCTTAGGGTGAGCTCTGCGGGAATGTGATTAAATATATACTTTTTTTAAACCTAAAACTGCCCCCTGGTTTAAATTGTTAATATCCAAAGACTTTGGCCGGGTTTCCCAGATCCAACCTCTCTTAAGGATTTAAGAGAGGTTCAAAGAAGGTTTCAACTAAGAGAGAACCCTAAGATACGGGTGTTTCCCAGATGACTTCTTAACACCGTTCTTTAGTTTCGCTCTTTCAGAAGCTCTTTCAGAAGCTCTTTCAGAAGCTCTTTCAGAAGCTCTTTGGAGGAGCTGTCCAGTTCTGAAACCAAATCAATCGATGCCAGGCAAATCGATCACCGATCACTATCAGCGCATTTTCACACGCAGCAGTGCTACCTAACGCACTAATTCCCTGCTGCCTGTGCGTTATAATGAAAAATTTAGATGATAAATATAATTCAATGACCCTTTTTCATGGTGAAAACAAGACGGCAACTAAATAAGAAGTATTGTTGGTAATAGAATAATGAGGAAATGTATTGTTTTGTTATTAAATGTGAAAGATGGACGAATTAGGACAAATTATCTTAACGAACAGCATATAGGACCACATTGTATTCTCGTGACTAGTAAAACAGAATCCTTCACCTCAAAAAAATATTCTGAAGTTTATTTAGCTGCCTTTTTCACTATTAAACAGAATATTGCATTCATCAACGTTGAATTTGCGGATGTTTGGAGACACACGGCGGGTGTGTGGAGACGCGCAGCTGGTGGCTCACCTGCCAACACGGAGCTCACACCAGATGAAGAGAAGGTGATGGCCATAATTGGCAAGACGGCATCTGAGGGCATTGAGGGCGGGGTAGATGTCCTGGGGATAGAGGGGCTGTCGGAACCGGTGGATGAGCCATCTGGGAGCGGGGTCAGACCAGCACCACCAACCTCCCCGCCCCCGGCTCCAAGTACCGAGTCCGAGGAATACGTCGCCCTACACGCACTCCCGCCTGTCCCCGAGCTCCAACCTGCACCAGCAAGAACCGGCGTCCGCATGCGGGGTGGCCGCACACAGCGGCCTGCTATCACCACTATGCAGCGAGACGCTGGTGGAGCTGGAGAGGGAGAAGCTCGCAGTGCTGCGGCGTATGGAAGAGGGCGACGAATCATGATATTGATTCATTTCCTGACATGTGTTTATATTCATGGTTGAATTAAACTTGGTTCTCTTTTCATTCTTGTGTTGTGTGATTCATAGGGGTTTCAAAATTACACAGAGGGTCCCTGTGAATTGACCATTTTATTGATTTACTCCAAGAGTACTCATGCCATATAAGTCTGTGCGTAATGTACGCTTTATGCATGACACACGCGCCTCTTCCAGCCAAAACCACATGTAAACTCCCGAACACTTTCAAGAATACTTTGCTTTATTGTTCAATGCTACACCTTCAAAGCACTGAAAAAGCACTGAAACATTGCAGCAATAAAGTATTCTTGAAAGTTAGTGGCGGAGTTTAGTAGTTTTTAGACAGTTTTTTTTTTTTCTTAATGTTTGGGGATTAGGGGAGTTGGTTGGTGCTCAGGTGACTGCTTGGTGACTGGTGAAAGGGAAGTGAAATCGGAAAAACAGGTCGATGAGCTCCCGTCTTCTCTGGACACCGGCTTGGTGGAGTGCTCCTCGGGCATCGTTCGGAGGTCCAGGGACCGGAGGTCCAGGGACCGGCGGAGGTCCGAAGACCGGAGGTCCGGGGAGGTCCGGGGACCGGAGGTCCAGGGACCGGAGGTGGGGCATCGTCGTCTTCAGAATCCGCGTCCTCATCCAAGGGAGGCGGCTCATCTGGTCCGGCGCGCACAGTCATATTGTGGAGCATGGCGGTGACTACGATGACACCACAACTCTTGGCAGGTGCCCGATGAAGCCCTGAAACATTTTTGAGTGTGGTACATTATCTCATATGTGCACGCAGATGTGGGATGTGTGCAGACAAATTATGGTAAATGATGATCCTTTTATTTTTGCGTAATGCATAAAACATATAGGCTACAGGAACACACTTGTTATTCCTTATTTTTCTTTTTTTTCCCCCTTTGCTGTCACCAATGAATGCTAAACAATATAAATCTAAAGTATAAAATAAATCAAAATTTGTGCGGGGTGCATTGTTTTAATATCTCATTGCTTGGTGTGATATTGATTTGCCTGACGCGGCTGGATCTGTGAGTCTTTGTTCACTAAGATGGTTGTAAAGACTGGGTCAGCAGCATCTTTCATTTCCTTCTTAATGAAAGAGATACTTAAGCTAAGAGCAACTCTGGGAAACGTGATTTTCTTTCACAGGCTCCTTAAGAAGGTTTGAAAGAAGTATTTCGCTGTTAAGAGCTACTTAACTGATCTGGGAAACCCGGCCTTTGTTTGTATAGTGTAACAACCTCAGTGCCAAGATTAATGTAATGGTGGTGTATGGTTGAAAATTGAAGCTTCCAGACAGAGCTGCGTTAGGCCACTACATCAACCCCTGGAATCGGAGTCTGCAGCTAATGACAATATGCTATAAGCATCAGGGTAATGATGACGACTTTCAGATGGAAATTGCTGAAAAATTTGAATCAATCATATCCATGTATGTAAAGAAAGAGGTGGTGACTGCACTAGGATGAGTAGAGGCGAAACTTGCAACACTTGACTATTTTGGAGTTGGAGCATTCGTCTAGTGACCATAAGGAAAAGCTAACTACCCAAGTGACTCTTTGTGACTCTAGAGTCCTACAATAATAAAAAAATGTGAGGATCTAAAATCTCGCTCCAGGTGTTACAATACTCGAGTGTGGGGCCTGCCTGAGGGAACAAAAGATCTTACTGAATATGTGCCTGGGCTTTTCATAGACTTGCTGAATCTCAATGCTAAATATGCAGACCTAAATAACCCAATAAAGGGTAGTAAGGTTTTGCATTATTTATGACATCTTTATTGCCACATAGTTTACCTGTAGGAGACTCAATTGAGGAACAAAGATGTGGGATGTTAGATGGGCTAAAACGAGGGGTGGATGGGACAAGTTTATGTTCCTATTTTACTAGTAGATTAAGAGGTATTGCAATTATTTTGCACAAAGCTCTCCCCTTCTTTCAAGTTGATTCAATATCAGACCCTGGCAGGTTTATAGTTGATTGGACAAATTGGTCCCAACAACAATTTCAATTGTTGGCTGGACCCTTCAGTATGTCACCCTACTACCCCAGTACAATGGTCTAGATCGAGGTGATTGAAACCTTGAAGGATAAATTCAGCATTTCTGATACCTAGCAATATTTCAAACCTAAAAAGAATGAGATGCATCAGACTTTTACCCGTATCGACTTATTTATGGTGCATAGCTCACTGCTCACCTCAATATCTGGGTATAATTATGATTCAATTGTTTAATCAGACCATGCCTTGGTCTCGGTTGACATATACTTCTCTGCACTTCTCAACCACCCGTAGGGGGCTGCCATGGGTAGAGTCCCCCCCTATCGGTGGTCGTGATTCCAACTGATGCTGAGGGTTACTCCACCAGGCTTCTTAAATCGGCATCTAACAATGGGAAAAACATACTATTTGTTGTTCCACTACAGGAGAAGCTTTCTACAGAACCACTTACAGTTTTCCAAGATGCCACAATCCAAATGCATTGCATGTGGAAGTCAAATGCCTTTGCAACTGTTGCCATTGCATGTAGAGGGACGTGATGGCTCATCAACTGTAAGCTGTATTACGTCATGTCTCCTATCTCTAAGTATTTGTTTATTATATACTTTTCAAAATGTGTTTTATCTTTTAGGAGAATGAATCTGGGACATGTATGGATGAGGATTCTTCCGTTCATGAGCACCCAGTCCCATCTACCATGAGCATTAATGAAACCTTTTATCTTCTATTTTGCTTTGAAGTTTAGTAAGAAAGTATTAATAAATCCTAAAATAAAGTAAGCCGAGGTTTTAGTTCAGAATGATTTAATGCTTCCAGAAATATAAATGAATTTTCCATAACACATCTCAAACAGATTTTTTTTTTAACCGTTACACATATTTACAAACTTGAGGATCATATCATATTTCCTTTCACGAGTGAACATAACTTGTCTGCAAGATGTGCTTAACACATTTCAATATTCGTATAGTAATTTTATGTATGACAAGTTTTTTACAGATGTTTTTTTTTCCTTCTCTCTTGCAGATTTGCCCAATCTGTCATGTATCATACCCAGCTGAAATTATATCATTTCATGCAAGTGCATGTGGTGAGAGGTAAGATGGTTATGTGTAATAGATTCAGGTAACTATTAGAAGAAAGTTTTGCATATTCTGAATCAGTTATACAGACAATTCTAAAGAATTTACAGTACAATTTACAAGTACAATTTCCTTTTCCACAGCAACTCCAGATGTGCTGCGTGAGCTGACCAAGTTCTGGGTTGGGTGGGAACGCCCAACTGGAAACTTGAAAGTGGAAGTTGTAACTTCTACCTATCCAGTGGCTCTCACTTGCTTCATGAAGTTGAAGCTCCCCAGCCACTACCAGAGCTATACAAGTATTCAGCAGGACTTAATGATGGCCCTCACCTCCATAGATTCTGGCTTTGGACTTGTGTAGGGGCAAATGTGTCAGTATGGGGAATTGTGGGCACAATAAGTAATGTTCTACTTTAGTTCGGCCCCATGTTCTTTTATCTGGACTCAAGAAAGTGCTGCATGTATTGGAGAGTGTTAACATAGATGTCAGCTCTGAAACAGTCAGATTGCTGCAATGGATCTATGTTGTCTTGCATAGCCATGGTTTCCAGTTCAGAAAGAGGACTGTCCAGTTCAGGGATAGTAACACCAGGACGAGGCTCATTTGTGTAGCCACTATCCTCCCATTGAATCTCTGTGATGGGTATTACCTAAAAGACAGTTGTGTGAAAGAGAAATATGCAAAATAATTATTTTTTAACAAATTTACAATTGTGGATTTTTTTCCAATACCACTACTAAAAACAAAAAGGTTAGGTAACAGAATCCATTACATTATATTTATAAAAACAGTGTTACAACATTAAGGTTTACTAACTTATTAAAGACCAAGTTTTATTAAAACCAGTATCTTCAACAGGCTTATTTTCAGAGAAACATCTGAAACCCTGGGACAATGAACCAAACCTCTTCAGGAGGAGGTTTACTTCCTTATTTATACTGTGGTCAAAGAACAAAGCTGAACTCATTTACATCTCAAAACACATCACATTCCAGTGACTATTTCCTACCCAAAAATGATATTGATCAATGACAGAATTATTTCCACAGAGGTCTTAAAGTCGGCATAGAATAAAAGCTAAAGACTACACTACTTTTTATAAACAGTGACTATGTGGATGTTAGGCAGCTGTTTTTGAAAAATTGAGCCGAATTATTGTAGTAGCCCTATCACTGTTTAAACTAATTGTATCAAACTGATCAATAAATAGTAATATTTCACATTTTAGTCACAATAATTGGAACATCCCTATGGTAGTTAAAGTGTGTAGTTTTAATAAATTGAAGATCAATAATACTAATGCATTAGCAGGATCCGGATCTACAACAGGGTAAAGAGCCTGGCCAACTTGCCACAACTGATTTGGGGTCAGGTTCTCAGTCCTGATGGGATGGTTGTTCCACGCATCGCTGAAGACATCTAGGCTGGCCTGAATGCGCGGTAGGAAGACATAATGGCAGCAGAAAAGTTTAAGGACGTCGCTGATGTCTAGGAAGTGTCCGTCTTCAAGAGAGTGCAGGATATTGTAATAGACTCCTGTCACACTCATGAACAAATCCCGCCAGAGGCGCTCAATCCTTTAAAAACACAAAAGGAAATACATTTTATAAATTAATGTCCTTTAATGTTCTGGGTATGGGTCTCTGTAAAGCGTCTAGAGACAACTCTGTTGTATTAGACGCTATATAAATAAAATTGAATTGAATTGAATTAAGACCTTTTGAATACATTTAATTTCCCTCAGCCATTAAATAAATGGCAATGTTTGTAATTAAATCAACGACATAGGAGTGAAGGAAATTGTAAAAACGTTTACAATTGTTTCATTCTTTTCATTGTGGTAAGTAGAATTTTTGGTGAGGATATTGTCATAACAATAGCTTATGGTAGGTATTTCACAATGAAGCTGTTAATGTCAGTTCCACGAACTGAGAACATTAATTCAGCTATCCCCACATTTTCTCCTCCGTGATCCCCTCTCACTCTGACAATAAAACATGATTTTTCTTACACCTGATTTAAGAAACAAAAGTTACTCACAATATTTAATTTTGTGTGATAAATAAAATGAAACAAGAGAGAGAGAGATTGCAGGTTTTGCTTTGAAAGGTCAATCAGCAGCCAACTCAAGGCATATTTAAATCAGTAAAAAATATAAATAGATAAATAAATCACAATGAAATATCACAACCTCAGAGGAAACCCATGCTCATGCACAGCTTCATTGAAGAATTTCAGGTGGGTATCGGATCTGTTGTTGTCTGCTACCTTAAGGTACATAATCTAAAACATACAGGAACAAATACAATGAACATTAATACAGTCCAGAATTAATTTCCCCTTGTAAAGTAAGTCAACTAAGTAAAAAATAAATGCCTAAATGACAGGTAGAAAAGTAAGTACTATTTCATCCTTAAGTTCACGAAATGTCAAGGCTTGAGAGATCATGGTAACAGCTCATTTTCCTTCAGCACTGGTATGAGGAGAGGAAAGCCGAATAGGACAGGTGTACACTTGACATGGAAAATTGTTAAATGTTAAAAGTACAACATCAAAGTTAACATGTTATCGGGTCAATACAACTTAGCAAAGCCAAGCTCATGGAATTGATTTCAATAAAAGCATTACAAACCAGTGAAAAGTCTATTAAAATCAATTCACAGATGTCTTTAGAATATGCCAAAGTACAACTTCAGATAACATGTGATTCTTTGTATTTGCATGCTATCACTCACCAGTGACTTATTTTCAGATTTTACACAAACATCCAAGAGACCATCAGGATGATTTGGCATAGATTTTTGGTCTATGCAAAATAACAATCTTCAATGTTGACAAATTAAGTTTCTCCATGCCTTTCACATTTATTCCAAAAAAACAAATACATACAGATACACAGATTTGCAGGAAAAAGTTAAGTACACTTTTTGGAACTACCTGCATTTCTGATTGTTCAGGTGCGTCCGTTGGCCGAAAAAGTGCAGGCGGTTATTGATTTCCCGGTCCCACAGTCCAAGAAAACACTGCGCCGTTTTCTTGGAATGTGTGGATATTATCATGGTTTCTGTCTAAACTTTTCTGAAGTGGTGGCTCCTCTCACAAGCCTAGTAAGTCCCTCGAAAGCATTAGTTTGGTCCCCCGCGTGCCAGGCTGCCTTCCAGTCTGCCAAGGCGTTACTGTGTAGTGCCCCAGTCCTCGCTGCACCCTGCTTTACGCAACCCTTTAAACTGAAGGTTGGCGCCAGTTTGTGCGGCGCCTGTGCGGTTCGCTTGCAAGAGGATGATCAGGCTATTGATCACTCTGTGTGCTACTTCTCAAGCAAGTTTAATAAGCACCAGCTTAATTATAGCACTATTGAGAAGGAAGCTCTTGCCCTCCTGCTTGCTCTTCAGTATTTCGAGGTTTATCTCGGGTCTAGTTCACAGCCTGTACAAGTGTACACAGATCACAACCCGTTAGTATTCCTCGCGCACATGTGTAATTCTAACCAGCGGCTTATGGTCTCTGGTCTCTTCTCCTTCAGGATTTCAATCTGCAGATTCACCAAAAAAAGGGCACCGAAAATGTGATAGCGGACGCTTTGTCTAGGTGTTCCTCAGATCCACAGGAATTAAACATTTAGGAGTATGTTTAATTCTTGGGTGTGGGGGTGTTATGACTGTGGTCATATTATGTAGTCTGTCTGCTGTGTGTGTGTGTGTGCCCTGTGGTTTTCTCGTGTTAATTGAATATGCACTACCAAAACAAAAGAGGTAATCAGACTTCAGGAGGACCAGGGGAGTGACACAACCCCCACCCCACATCAGAGCTGAGGAGCTGTCAAGGTATATTAGATCGGATCCCGCTAATATCGCTGGATGATGCTGGTTCAATGCTCGTTGGCAATGTAAATGCAAGGCATGTCATTTGTCACCTCGGGCCTGAAGGCAAGTTGAGGGGAGGGAAGGTGAGTCGACAGGCGTTATCTGAAAAACAAAACGTAACCTGTGTGGGCGTGTAGAATGTTGTATTGTCCATTCATCAGCAAGATTAATCCCCATCAGACAGGTGTCATTTAAAAAAACTAGGATGGATAAACGTCGGGATGAGAGTTCTTTGGTCTGGTTTTGCTTCTTGCTGTTCTTCCTATGGAAACTGAGGAAGGCGGGTCTGGCTCCTCGACTGCTCAGACAATTCTACAGGAGCAGTGTAGAGAGCATCCTCTGCCAGAGGCGAGGATTGTGGGAGCTAAGATCCCGGACTTTGATATGTGTACGCTGATCATGTGCAGAGAAGAGAGCGAGCCATCTACATGGACAGTAGCCACCCTGGACACTTCCTGATTGGGCCAATGCCATCGGGGAAGAGCTACAGGATTATTAAAACAAGGACTAACCAGCTGAGAAACAGTGTTTTTTTTTCCCCAGAGCTGTAGCGTCCTTCACCCCTCCCCACACATGCACCCATGCACCTCCCCCTCACACATACCCCCTCCTCTTGCAACATACACGCCCCACAAACACCCACACACATACACCCATACACTTCCCCCCTCACACACACTCCTCCTCAGAAACATACACATCCACCAACCCCCCCCCCCTACACACGCACAGCCACCTGCCCACCACTCATTATCCGACCCACCCCCCCAACCCTAATTTAATCCTGCCATCTCATCTATCTCATCCATCTCTGACCAGTGCAATACACCACCAAATGTGCAATAACACTGTTTACAGTTACAATTTACAAAGGTTAATCCAACACAATGGAAATTGGCTAAATCCTCAAACTGAAACACTGTTGTTAGATATATGATAATTATTGTACTTGTACAATAGTTTAAGGGCCTAAACAATATATGATAAATACTTTTTTAAAAGGCCAAATATGTGATAGTTATGTTATTTCTGTGAGGCCAAAAAAGAAAACATAATTTAGATTTATGCAAACACTCATCACTCAGAAACTGATGTATGCTCACACCAAATCAGCTCATAACTGGCTGGCTCCTCCTCACTGCCAATCATATCTGCAGCAATCAGTTCATGTTTGTTTGCGCAGCTGCACGGGCACTGGAGCTTCTGCCACAGCCACAACTGGTCCTATTTCTATTGCAGAAACACACAAAGAGACAGATAGTGAATCCCAGGTGGAATTTTGATGATTAGATTAGCTCTGATCTCTGGCTGGGTTTCCAATTAGTACCTGATCATATACTCAACCTTCTGTAATAATAATCACGTGTTACAAGTTGGATATTAAAGTTCAGTTTTTCCCTTTTAGGCAAATATTTACCATATTTGTGGACCATAAAGTGCAACGCATTACAAGGTGTAATATCAATGAACGGGTCTAATTTCATACATAAAGCTTATTGGCTTATAGGTTGCATGATAAAACATATATAAAGTGAAACAAAACAGTCAAGTAAGTCGAACTTTATTCAACTTCACAGCAACTAAGAATATTGTTCGGATTCAACAAATACATAAAAATACACACATTTTAAATCATTCATCTTCAACAAATCCACAAATAAAAAGTGGCGGAAATAAGCAGACTACAGTGCCTTGCGAAAGTATTTGGCCCCCTTGAACTTTGTGACCTTTTGCCACATTTCAGGCTTCAAACATAAAGATATAAAACTGTAATTTTTTGTGAAGAATCAACAACAAGTGGGACACAATCATGAAATGGAACGAAATTTATTGGATATTTAAAACTTTTTTAACAAATCAAAAACTGAAAAATTGGGCGTGCAAAATTATTCAGCCCCCTTAAATTAATACTTTGTAGCGCCACCTTTTGCTGCGATTACAGCTGTAAATCGCTTGGGGTTTGTCTCTATCAGTTTTGCACATTGAGAGACTGAAATTTTTGCCCATTCCTTCTTGCAAAACAGCTGGAGGTTGGATGGAGAGCGTTTGTGAACAGCAGTTTTCAGTTCTTTCCATAAATTCTCGATTGGATTCAGGTCTGGACTTTGACTTGGCCATTCTAACACCTGGATATGTTTTTTTTTAACCATTCCATTGTAGATTTTTCCTTATGTTTTGGATCATTGTCTTGTTGGAAGACAAATCTCCGTCCCAGTCTCAGGTCTTTTGCAGACTCCATCAGGTTTTCTTCCAGAATGGTCCTGTATTTGGCTCCATCCATCTTCCCATCAATTTTAACCATCTTCCCTGTCCCTGCTGAAGAAAAGCAGGCCCAAACCATGATGCTGCCACCACCATGTTTGACAGTGGGGATCGTGTGTTGAGGGTGATGAGCTGTGTTGCTTTTACGCCAAACATAACGTCTTGCATTGTTGCCAAAAAGTTCGATTTTGGTCTCATCTGACCAGAGCACCTTCAAATTTTTTGTATCCAAATCCAGCTTTAAACTTCTCCACAACAGTATCTCGGACCTGCCTGGTGTGTTCCTTGTTCTTCATGATGCTCTCTGCGCTTTAAACGGACGTCTGAGACGATCACAGTGCCGGTGCATTTATACGGAGACGTGATTACACACAGGTGGATTCCATTTATCATCATTAGTCATTTAGGTCAACACTGGATCATTCAGAGATCCTGACTGAACTTCTGGACAGAGTTTGCTGCACTGAAAGTAAAGGGGCTGAATAATTTTGCACGACCACTGTTTCAGTTTTTTATTTGTTAAAAAAGTTTGAAATATCCAATAAATTTTGTTCCACTTCATGATTGTGTCCCACTTGTTGTTGATTTTTCACAAAAATTACAGTTTTATATCTTTATGTTTGAAGCCTGAAATGTGGCAAAAGGTCACAAAGTTCAAGGGGACCAAATACTTTTGCAAGGCACTGTACATACTGTTCTTTGAGTATTTAATCTTGGCCAGCGATAGTGAACACCTGAAGTTAGTGTGAGGTTGGATCAATGTTTTATTCCAACATTTGATTATAATTGGTTTAGGATATAGATTTTAAAATTGTTGGATTGACGTCTAATTATAGTGAGGTTAGATTGACTAGATGTTGGATGATGGTTGCTTGCCAGCACTCCATAATCACTCATCTACCCATATTCAACCGACTTTAGGCAAGGCAGGGCAAATTTATTTGCCTTATATTTATTAGCACATTTCAGCGACAAGGCAATGCAAGGTGCTTTACATAATAAATATATGAAGTGTGAGGAAGAGAAAAAAAAAGTTACATTGTAGTGGCAGTATAAAGGAAAGTTAGACTTAAACTATAGTTATAATTGAGTAAGGATGAACGGGCCCTCGCACCCTTGTGCACGTTCAGGCTGCTGTGGAAGCGCTTGTATGACTTGCATGTAGATTCTTCAGACCTGGACATTTAGCAGGTGACACCACCCATGACTCTCTATATCAAACCATTCAAAGGTTATGGCAGAAACTAAGAACTAAGAGCTACGAGAGCTACGAGGCAGCAGAATCCAACATGGCGAGGTAGTACTTTCGTTTTCAATAAATGCTTTAAAAACAAATATAAACTCAGATTAAAATAACGAAAGGGTAGTTTATAGGCAGATTATACAGTTACGAACCCAACCTGGAGCAAAGCGAATCTTTAGACCCATTCATAGACAAGTGTTTTGAGAGAATAGTCATTGTAAAGAAGTCTGGTGGTGCAGCTGCTTCCACGCCGAAGCGGTCCCGGCCTGAGGATTCCTCTGGAGCAATTTCTCCCCCAGGAAATACCACCGACGACATTCTGAGGTCTATTGACGCCCGTTTGGCCTCCCATGACGCCCGTTTATCCCTGGTGGAAATCCTGCACAAGGAATTCCAGTCATTAAAAGAAGCGGTGGAATTTGGTAACCAGCAGGTGGAAAAATTGATGGCTGAAAACACCAGTCTGAAGGAGTCGGTGAAATCCATGTCAGAGGGTTTTAGCCGGCTCCAGAATGAGAATAAATCTTTAAAGGAGGCCGTTTTGGACCTTCAATTGCGGTCCATGAGGGACAACTTGGTGTTCTCAGGGATCCCGGAGAAACCTGATGAAGATCCTGAACAAACCATCCAGGATTTCATCCGGGACCACCTAAAACTTCCAGAAGATATGGCGAACTCCATCACGTTTCACCGTGTCCATCGCCTAGGAGGAAGAAGAGCGGAAGCCCAGAGACCCAGGCCCATTGTTGCCAAGTTTGAACATTTTAAGCAGAAAGAGCAGGTGAGAAGACCGGGGCCACAGCTACGCGGATTGCCGTTCTCCGTGAACGACCAGTTCCCCCGGGAGATCCTGGACCGTCGCTGAGTCCTCTTCCCGGTCCGGAGGAGGCTCATGACGGAGGGAGCTTGTGCTGTCATCACCGTAGACAAGCTGTACGTGAACGGACAACTGTACCGCGACCCGGACATCACTCCCTGGCTCTGCTAAAAAGGATGAGTACAAATGTACTTTCTTCTCCTCTCTTTTCTTTCTCACTAAATGGTGATTAGATTAGATATAGCTACATAAACACTTGGTGATTAGATTAGATTTTCGGTACATATTAATGTATTAATAATTCTTAATCTGCTAGTCTCGGTAAGTTATAGGCTTACACTGGTGATTGCCTCTTTCCTTCTTTTTTTTTCTTTTCTCTATTTTTTATGATTAGAATTATCTCCCTCCCCCCCACCTCACTCCCTTTCCCCTTTTTTTTCTTTTTTCCCTCTATGTCCCACCCTGCTGCACTTTCTGTTTCGGTTTGGTAAACTGGTACAGATACACATATCACACATTTAGAATAATATGGCACACACATATACAACAGTTTCTCATGCAACATTACCATTTACATATAATGTTACTTTCAATGATTGGATCATGGATAAATTAAAGTTCCTGACTTGGAATGTAAATGGAGCCGGGAACAGGGCGAAGAGACTGAAACTTCTTAATCAGATAAAAACCCTGTAGGCAGACATTGTCCTACTACAAGGGACGCACTTAGTTAAAACTTCAGCAGATACATTGGCCACGGCACAGCTTCCGCATGTTTTCTCAGCCTGTTACAACTCCAGACAAAGATGGGTAGCAATTCTCATTAATAAAAGAGTAAATTTCATTGTAAAGACACACATTGACTCAGAGGGTAGATATTTAATATTAGTCTTGCAAATTCAAAACTTGAATTTATGCATTTCTAATGTATATGGTCCAAATGTTGATGACTTCTCGTTTTTCACTCTTTTTTTACCTCACTTTCTGCTCACCTAGACAACACAGTCATCATCGGAGGAGACTTCAACATGGTTCTGGACCCTGGAGTGGACAGGCTCAGTAATGCAAGCGGACACAGGAGTTGGCAGTCAGCAAGTATTGTTAAACAATATATGAATGACCTGGGTCTTTGCGATACATGGCGTTCTCTTTACCCAACTCTAAGGGACTACACTTTTTTTTCAGCTGTGCATCACTCACATTCTAGGTTAGATGATTTTTTAGTCAGTAGCTCTCTGATGAGAGATATCTCAGATTCCCAAATTCACCCAATCATTATTAGTGATCACGCTCCAGTTTCTTTCACTCTGGAGAAGAGGGGGAGCGTACCATCCTTTCAAAACTGGAGATTTAACACATCTTTGCTTAAAGACCCTGACTTTATTAATTTCTTTAAGAAAGAAGGACATATTTTTGCAAAACAATGATCAGCCGGAAACTTCAGCGAGCGTCCTATGGGAAGCAGGAAAAGCAGTAATGCGAGGTAAAATAATTTCCTTTTCCTCAAATAAGAAAAGGAAAGACAACTTAAAAACAAAAGAATTAGAATGTGAAATAAAAACGCTAGAGGAGGCCTTCCAGACCTCTGCAGACGAACGTATCCTTAATAGAATAAGGAAAACTAAAATAGAATTAAATAAAATAATTGACGCAAAAACGCAGTTTCTAGTACAAAGGCTTCGCCTGGAAAATTTTGCACATGTTAACAGATCGGGAAAATATTTAGCCAATCAATTAAAAATAAACAAAGAAAAAACAACCATAACATCTATTAAGGACCAGTCAGGGGAAGTTACACATGATCCCTGTTTAATAAATTCAGTCTTTACAGACTTTTACTATAAATTATACTTGTCACAGATTGAACCATCTGACCAATCCATTAATGAGTTTCTTGGAGAAATTAACCTGCCGAAGTTACATCAGGAACAGGTTACGAATTTAGACTCACCGCTCTCAATAGGAGAACTTCATGAAGCTCTTCAACATATGCCCAATAATAAAGCTCCGGGCCCAGATGGTTTCCCAGCTGAATTTTATAAGGAATTCAGGAGAATATTAGAACCAACATTTTATAAAATGATCCTAAATGTTAGGGAGAATAAAAGCTTACCCTTAAATATGAACTCTGCTAATATTAGTCTTTTATTAAAACCGGACAAAGATCCCTTGCTCTCATCGAGCTACCGCCAATTTCATTGATAAATGTAGACCTTAAAATAATTAGCAAGGCCCTTACTGAACGTCTGAAAAGAGTCACCCCTTCGATTATACATCCGGATCAAACAGGCTTCATTAAAGGTAGGGCTTGCTGATTGGGTAACGTACTGCGTCACGCATCGCGTCACTTCCTGGTGTTGCGGTCTGTTGCTGCTGCGGCGTGCAGGCACAGATCTCTCCCGACTTTTTTGTCTTAAACTTAGACTGTTTTCTGGTAAAATAGCACTATATCTGGTACATTACCGTCTTTATTTCAACACTCGCTCATTTTCTCTTCCGTAACTTTCACTGTCACCAATCACCAATACATTTTCTGTCCGTTAGCCTCCGTTAGCATCTTAGCATGGGCTCTCCGTCTCCCACCGTTTCACCTCTTTGCTGCTCAGTGTGTGAAATGTTTAGTTATTCCTCTGCCTCCTTTAGTGAAGACGGTAAGTGCTTAAAATGTAGTTTATTTACAGGGCTGGAGGCGAGGCTCAGTCAGTTAGAGGTCCGGTTCTGCCAATTTGACCATAGTCCGATAGCCTCCTCAGCTAACCAGGCTAAGCTAGCGGCGGACCGGCCCATAGCAGCTGAGGGTAGCCGCTCCCCTGCAGCTCCCGAGCAGCCGGCCAGTCAGGACCGGTGGGTGACGGTTCGGGGGAAGCGTAGTAAAGGGCTCACGGAACACCACCACCCGCTTCATGTGTCTAACCGATTTTCCCCACTCAGCGACACACCCGTTGAGAAGCCGACCCTGGTGATTGGCGACTCCATAGTCAGACATGTGAAGCCGACTCCAGAGACCATAGTTAGGTGTATCCCGGGGGCCAGAGCGGGCGACATAGAAGCAAATTTGAAGCTACTGGCAAAGGGTAATCGTAAATATGGTAAAGTTATCATCCATGTCGGAGCTAACGACTCCCGTCTTCGCCAGTCGGAAGTAACCAGAATGAATATTGTCTCGGTGTGTAACTTCGCTAAAACCATGTCGGACTCCGTAGGTTTCTCTGGCCCCCTCCCCAATCTGACCAGCGATGACATGTTTAGTCGCATGCTCTCGCTCCGTCGCTGGTTGTATCGGTGGTGTTCAGAAAACGACGTGGCCTTTATTGACAATTGGGAAACGTTCTGGGGAAAGCCCGGTCTGATTAGAAGAGACGGCATTCATCCCACCCGGGATGGTGCTTCTCTTGGCTCTAGTAATTTGGCCTGTTTCATTAGACCCTCTCCCTGACATCGCAGGGTCCAGGCCAGGATGCAGAGCTGTAGTTTAACACACTTCTCTGCTGCTTCTCGAGGACCAACGCCTGCCAACAAAACTATAAGATTACATGATGT
The DNA here is from genome assembly GCF_033807715.1 of Cololabis saira. Classification (NCBI taxonomy): domain Eukaryota; kingdom Metazoa; phylum Chordata; class Actinopteri; order Beloniformes; family Belonidae; genus Cololabis; species Cololabis saira. The sequence continues at coordinate 1,132,809 of NC_084590.1, read as the reverse complement.
AACTGGTAACTCTAACCAGGTGCCTAGCAAAATAGAAGTAGTTGCAGTTCCCCGCCCTCCACTAGCTCACCAGGTGCGGCGTTATAGAGGCGTTAACCAAAATAATCTTTTAAAAATTAAAACCAATGCACATTTGGTACCAATAAGAGACCGAAAAATTAGATGCGGACTACTAAATATACGATCGTTAAGCTCCAAGTCTCTGTTAGTAAACGATATAATTACAGAGAGCAGGAGTGATGTTTTCTGCTTAACAGAAACATGGTTACAGGATGAAGAGTATGTTAGTTTGAATGAATCAACTCCGCCCGGCTACTTTAATCATCACATTCCTAGAAAACACAGGCCGGGGCGGAGGAGTCGCAGCAATTTATAACTCCAGTCTCCAAACAAAAATTGAACCTAAGTGCAATCATAATACGTTTGAAAGCCTCACGCTTAGTCTGAAATTTCCGAGCTGGAAATCAGAGAAGCCAGTTGTGTTAGTGGTAGTGTATCGGCCCCCTGCTGGCGCTTATCTAGAGTTTTTGTCTGAATTTTCAGATTTCCTTTCTGGATTATTGATCAGTACAGATAAATTCATCATAGTGGGTGATTTTAATATTCATATGGATGTTGAAAGCGATAATCTTAAATTAGCTTTCAATTCTCTTCTAGAATCAATGGGTATCTCACAAAAAGTGGACGGGCCGACGCATTGTTTTGGTCATACTCTCGATCTCGTTCTCACCTACGGTGTTGAAACTGATGGTCTGTTGGTGTCACCTGTTAACTCCCTTTTATCCGACCATTATTTAATAACGTTGGAATTGAATGTTGTTGATGTTGAAGTGCAGGGCAGGAGGTATTATTTTAGCAGATGTTTGTCTGATGAAGCTATTGCTAAATTTAAGGAGACCATTGCTCGTCTTGCGACAGTGGAAAATAGTGAAGCCTCTACTGAAGCAATAGAGGCCAGTGACCTGGGTTCTACCTCTGATGTTGATGTTGATTTTCTTGTTAGTAACACTGCTGATCTGTTGCACTCAGCTTTAGATGAAGTTGCTCCTTTGAAAAGGAGGGTTTCTAGCCACAGGAGCTTAACTCCCTGGTACAATTCAGATATTCGCATGTTGAAACAGAGCGTGCGTAAAATAGAAAGGAAGTGGCACTCTTGTAAGTCTGTAGACTCTTATCGTGAATGGAAAGATATTCTAATAGTATATAAAAAAGCCATTCGCAAAGCAAGAACAGCTTATTATTCAACGTTGATAGAGGATAACAAAAGTAACCCACGTTTTCTGTTCAGCACTGTAGCCAGGCTGACAAAGAGTCACAGCTCTGTGGAGCCGTGTATTCCTGCAGCTCTCAGTAGTGAGGACTTTATGAGCTTCTTTAACAGTAAAATCACGAGAATTAGAGAAGAAATCAACCAGCCGGTTGTGGGCGTTTCTTCAGCTTTAGCGACTTCCCTAGGCTCTGACTTGTCTCTAGACTGTTTTGATCCTATAGACCTCCCTGAGCTGACTTCACTCGTTAATAGAGCTAAGTCAACCACATGTATGTTAGACCCCATCCCGACTCGACTATTCAAAAATGTTTTTTCTCTTATTGGTGTGACAATACTGGACCAAATCAACCTATCCCTAAGCTTAGGATATGTACCACAGGTTTTCAAATTGGCAGTAATTAAACCTTTACTTAAAAAACCTTCCCTTGACCCAGACACCTTAGCTAATTATAGGCCAATTTCTAACCTTCCATTTGTATCTAAAATTCTGGAAAAGGCAGTTTCAAGCCAGTTATGTGACTATTTGTATAGAAATGATCTGTTTGAAGTCTTTCAGTCAGGGTTCAGAATGCATCATAGCACAGAGACAGCACTGGTTCGAGTTACGAATGACCTTCTTATGGCCTCAGATAAGGGATTAGTGTCCATATTGGTTTTACTGGACCTCAGTGCTGCTTTTGACACTGTTGATCATGGCATTTTACTGCACAGGTTAGAGCATGTTGTTGGGATTAAAGGGACAGCTCTACATTGGTTTAAATCATATCTATCTGACAGGTTCCAGTTTGTTCATGTACATGAGGTTTCTTCAGAACAGTCGAGGGTCTGTTATGGTGTTCCGCAGGGTTCAGTGCTAGGGCCAATCTTGTTTAGTTTATACATGCAGCCCTTGGGAAGTATAATCCAGAATCACGGCATACACTTTCATTGTTATGCTGATGATACGCAGCTCTATTTGTCTATGAAGCCGGATGAAACAGAACCGTTAGTTAAACTTCAGGCATGTCTTAGGGACATCAAGGACTGGATGTCCAGAAATTTCTTGCTTCTAAATTCAGACAAAACAGAGGTTATCATTCTTGGTCCAGAGCATCTTAGGAAGGGATTAGATGGTGTTGCGATGGCTTCCAGTGCAACTGTGAGAAACCTTGGTGTTGTTTTTGATCAGGATTTGTCGTTTAAACCATATGTTAATCAGGTTTGTAAAATAGCGTTTTTCCATCTCCGTAATATTGCAAAAATTAGGAAAATCCTCTCGCAGAGGGATGCAGAAAAACTAGTTCATGCGTTTGTATCTTCTAGACTGGATTACTGTAATGTGTTGTTAGCAGGATGTCCAAGTAATTTGCTGAATAGGCTCCAGCTGATCCAGAATGCAGCAGCACGAGTACTGACAGGAGTTAGCAGGAGAGACCACGTCTCTCCAGTGTTAGCGTCGCTCCATTGGCTACCTGTAAAATTCAGAATTCAATTTAAAATTTTATTACTTGCATATAAAGCCCAAAACGGCTTAGCTCCGCAGTATTTACAAGATTTGATAGTGCCTTATGTTCCTGGCCGAGCTCTCCGCTCCCAGGGTGCAGGTTTACTCGTAGTTCCTAGAGTATCTAAATGTAGATTTGGAGGGCGGGCGTTCTGCTATCAGGCACCATTACTTTGGAACCAACTTCCAATCTGGGTTAAGGAGGCTGACACCACCTCCACCTTTAAAACTAAACTTAAAACCTTTCTGTTTAGTAAAGCTTATAGTTAGTGTTTAGTAAACCTCTAGCTGGTGTTGGTAAATCTCTAGGTAGTGTAAACTTTAGTGTGTTAGAGTCAGTAGTCATAGTCGCAGCTATAGAACAAAACTATAATAGTTAGTCTCAAATATAGCTTCGCGGTAGATATGCTGCTATAGGCTTATGCTGCAGGGGGGCACCGACATGATCCGCTGGGCGGTGCCTCTCACCCTTCTTCTCCTCTTCTTTTCCCTGCCTCTCTTCTCCATTACCATTTTTATTTATTATAAATATCTCATAGCTATCATTTTTGTCCATCGTTCCTGTAGTTTCTTGTGCCGGCCCCCCTTTTTTCTCTTTTGTGTATGTTTGCAGGCCGGAGCCTCAGGAGCTGCGTTCTGGACTGTGTTCCCGGCCCTCCCCCCCCTCTGGTCATCCCATTGCTTCTTCCACCTGCCTACGTGGATGTCTGCTGTTGCTGCTTCCGCCTGCCTGCACCCCCCCCCCCCCCCCCCTCTGGTCATCCCGCTACTCCTTCCACATGACTGTTGTGTGCTGCTGACGCCCCCCCCCCCCCTCTGGTCATCCCGCTGCTGCTTCCACATGACTGTTGTGTGCTGCTGACGCCCCCCCCCCCCCTTCTGGTCATCCCGCTGCTGCTTCCACATGACTGTTGTGTGCTGCTGACGCCCCCCCCCCCCCACCTCTGGTCATCCCGTTGCTGCTTCCACCTGCCTGCTGTGCTGTCGACGTCCCTGACTCCCCCAGTCTGGCCTTCGGCAGGAGGGTCCCCCCTTATGAGCCTGGTCCTGCTCAAGGTTTCTTCCCTCCTAAAGGGGAGTTTTTCCTTGCCACTGTTTGGCTTAAGGCTTTTCTCCCACTAAGGGAGTTTTTACCTGCCATTGTTTATATAATAATTGCTCGGGGGTTTATGTTTATGTTTATGTTCATGTTCTGGATCTCTGGAAAGCGTCTAGAGACAACATCTGTTGTATTAGACGCTATATAAATAAAATTGAATTGAATTGAATTGAAGGTAGACATTCGTCTACTAATATTCGCAGATTATTAAATATTATAGACTATTCGGATATCAATAAACAGGAAACTACTATTATATCCTTAGACGCGGGAAAAGCATTTGATCGGGTAAATTGAAGTTTCTATTGGCAACTTTACATAAATTTGGATTTGGCGAATCTTTCATTGACTGGATAAAAATATTATACAGCTCTCCCAAGGCACGTGTAAGGACAAATGATTCAATTCAATTCAATTCAATTTTATTTATATAGCGTCTAATACAACTAATGCTCCCCCCCCCTCCCCCACTATAGATACACTTCAGGTGGAGCTTTGTTTTTGGTTAATTACACACACACAAACACACACACACACACACACACGCACACACACACGCACACCACACACACACACATAGCCACAAAGACATGTACACACGCATGCACACATACACACACACACACACACACACATATAGCCACTCAGTCACATACATATACACACACATACACAGCCACACAAACATATACATACACACACAAACATAGCCACAAAGACATGTACACACACACGTACGCACACACATATACACACACACACACACACACACACACACACACGCATGATCATATACATACACGCATACACACACATAGACATACACACTGGCTTGTTCACCTGCATGCTTGCTCTGTAGTTTTTGGGGTTAGGTAGCGGTAGCAGTAGTCTAGCTCAGACTGCGATCAGATCTCAAGATTTGGGTCGGTTGCTGTTCGTGTTTTGGTCGGCTCCGTGCTGGTTTCGTGTTTTGTTTGTGGTTTTTTGTTGCAGATTTCCAGTGCTTGACGTTTGTCTCCGTGTGTTCCTGCTTCCTGGATTGGCAGTGGATGTCGTCACCCCCCCCCTCCCAAAAAAAAAACACTGGGTTTGTATGTGTATATTTATGTATGTGTATGCATATGTATGCGTATATATATGTATATATATTAAATATAGTAATAATGCACATATATATACCTTTGGTTTCTACCGTCATGGTATCAATCATTAATATGTGTGCAGACAAGGGAAAAAAAAAAAAAAAAAAGAAACTAAGAACTATCAGATGAAGGGAGGGGGCTAATTTGCACCAATAATGTTCAAGGACTCAAAAAAGGACTCCATGTGTGATGACACAACCCACGAGTCTTTATGTCAAACCATTCAAAAGTTATTGCAGAAAGTAGGAACTATCAAATATCGACAGACCAGATGAAGGGTGGGTGCGCTCTTTGGTGTCTATCGTCGCCACGGTAACGCTTTTGACTGAGAAAAGTTGGCAACGGGAGGTCAGGGCAGAGAACGCTGGAGAGTTTTGCATGGCAAAGAAACAATCTGGTAGTTGGCAAAGAGGAGAGTGGAGCTGATATACCTTCTTGATTGCTGAGCTAGTGAGGGAATTGTGGGCGTACTCGACCCACAGGAGTTGCTGGGACCAAGAAGAGTGGTTCCGTAACACCATACAGCGTAGTGCTGTCTCCATTTCTTGGTTCATGCGCTCCATTTGGCCATTGGATTGGGGGTGAAACCCAGAGGACAGGCTAGCGGAGGCCCCAAGCTGAACGCAGAATTGAGGTGAACTGCGGACCCCGGTCGGAGACCACATGACAGTGTTATCACCAGAAAGGGGAAGACCAGTGACAAAGTCCAGGGAGATGTGGGACCACGGGCGCCGAGTCACCGGGACTGATGAGAGGGCTTGTTTTGGTTGCAGACAGGACAGGCATTGATGTACTCGCGAGTGTCCTCCTCCAGCGTGGCCCACCATAAGCGTTGCTTCAGAACATCGCAAGTCCTCCGGATCCCAGGATGACAGGCTTGGGGGTGTGAGCCCACTGGAGGACATCCGATCTCAGACCTGGAGGAACAAAGAGACAGTTAGGGGGACAGGCGCTGGAACCAAGTTGGTTCTCTACCGCAGCTCTCACTCTCTCCTCCACCTCCCAGGTCAGGGAAGCAATCACACAGGGGGAAGGGATGATGGGGTCGACCTCTTCACTACACTCCACCTCCCCCAGGAACTGCCGCGACAAAGCATCAGGCTTGACATTCCGGGATCCGGGGCGATAGGAGAGGGAGAAGTTGAACTGGGTGAAGAAAAGGGACCAGCAGGCCTGGCGGGAGTTTAGTCTCTTGGCGGTCCGGATGTACTTCAAATTTTTGTGATCGGTCCACACCAGGAACGGTAGTCGGGTCCCCTCCAGCCAATGGCGCCACTCCTCCAGGGCCAGCTTGACTGCCAGCAGCTCCCGGTTGCCGATGTCGTAGTTCCTCTCAGCAGGGGACAGTCATCGGGAGAAAAAGACACAGGGATGGAGCTTCTGATTCGAAGCGGCCCGCTGAGACAGGATGGCTCCCACGTTGATATCGGAGGCATCCACTTCCACGACGTACTGGCGGTCAGGGTCAGGAACCTGAAGGATGGGTGTCGACGTGAAGTGTGCCTTGAGGGTCTGGAAGGCCTCGTCAGCCGCAGGGGTCCAGCAGAAAGGCACCTTGGTGGATGTGAGGACTGTGAGGGGGCAACAGTGCTGTAGTTGCGGATGAAGCGGCGGTAGAAATTGGCAAACCCCAGGAAACGTTGCAGGTGCTTGCGGGAGTCAGGGATGGGCATCACCAGGTATTCGTAGTGGCCGGTACGGGTGTTGAAGGCAGTCTTCCAGTCATCACCTTCCCGGATGCGGACCAGATGGTAGGCGTTGCGAAGATCTAGCTTGGTGAAGATGGTGGCCCCCTGGAGGAGCTCAAAGGCTGAGGAGATTAGGGGGAGTAGGTAGCGATTTTTGATGGTGTTATCGTTGAGACCCCGATAATCGATGCATGGCCTCAGTGTCTTGTCTTTCTTTTCGACAAAGAAGAAGCCTGCCCCCGCAGGAGATGAAGAGGGCCGGATGAAGCCTGCTGCCAGAGAGTCATTAATGTAGGCTTCCATAACCTCTTTTTCAGGGCGGGACGGAGAGTTTTCAGGGCGGGACCTTGGGTGGTGTGGTGCCAGGCTGCAGGTCAATGGCACAGTCATATGGGCGATGAGGAGGCAGGGATGTGGCCTTGGCCTTGCTGAACACCCCTTGAAAGTCATTGGTATTTGGAGGGAACCCCGGTCAGGGTAGGCATGGTGCTGGAGCAGGCTGAGTGCTGGGGAATGCCGGCGTGTCTCAGGCAGATCTGGTGACAGGAAGGGCTCCACCCCAGTATGGTCCCCGTAGCCAAGTCAATGTGGGGGTTATGACGGCGGAGCCATGTTTACCCCAGAATCAGAGGAATGCGGGGAGAGAACAGAATGTGGAATTGTACAGTCTCATGGTGGTTGCCTGAGAGTAGCATGGGTACCGGGATGGTCTGATGGGAGACAGTTCCCAGGAGGTGTCCATCGAGGGCGCGAGCTGGGACCGGACGAGGGAGGGGAATGCGTTCTATGCCCAACTGAAGTGCTAGCTCCTCATCAATGATGTTGGCGTCGGCCCCAGAGTCGATGAATGTAGCTAAGTCTTTGAAGAAGTTTGGCTCACCAGTATGTCCCCCCCTACTGGTGAGCCCTGGCTTTTTCCGGACAGCGAGAGATGAAATGGCCGGCCCGACCACAGGCAGATATAGGCAGAGGTTAGCCTGTCGGCATCGCTCCTTTTCCTCTGGGGAGAGACTGGTGTGACCCAGTTGCATGTGTTCAGGTTCCTCCATCTGGGCTCCAGCAAAGGAGGCAGCACCAGGAGCTGAGGTGGTCTCCTGTAGTCGTGCGGGAGGGTTCCCACTGGCTGTTCCCCGTCTCCTCTCATGACGTCGAGCCTGGATACGGAGGTCCACTCGGATGGCCAGCTAAATCAGTGTGGGAGGGAGATCGTGAGACACTAGTTCATATTTAATGTAATCAGCCAGACTGTGGAGGAAGGAGTCACGGAGGGCTGACTCATTCCAGCCACTCCGGCGGGCTCGAGTGCGAAAGTCAATGGAGAAGTCAGCCACCGTCTGATTCCCCTGTTGAAGGCTCAGCAGGTCACGAGCTGCGTCCGACCCAGAAGCTCCCATACCAAAAACCTTGCGAAGCTCCAGAATAGAGCAGTTCCCTCTGTGTTTGAAGCACAGCGTTAGTCAGTCGGCCACTTCCAGGTGTGCTATGCGCTTGGATCGCTTGGAGAACCACAAAGTAGCAGATCTCGACGGGTAGCATGGATGGACAGAACACCGGCTTTCCCATTCATTGTGTATGTGCTACTGCGGTACAAGAGCGGACTGCTCTGCCGCCAAGCTCGGCGGCGCGCGAGAAGGTGCCTGCCTTCAGATGTCTCCTTGCATCAACACACCTGATTCAAATGAACAGTTGTCACCAGTCACCACCAAGGTCTGGAGAACTCTGTTGTTGACAAAGCTCCTTGTATCACGGTGTGCTGAAGAAGGGTACACATTTAGCCCCAAATGGGGATAAATGGTCTGGTAAGAGGTAAGATTGTCCTTTACGTTTGTAAAAATAAAATAAAATATAACGGTTACAACTTTTTCATTGCAAACTATTTGAAACTGCATTCAATAAATTTACCTTGCTTTGCCAGAATCCGTTTCTAACATTTATCTCTCATTGGCTGTAGCTCAAAAAGGTCCCAGCCTGACGACTCTAGATATTTGGCATTCTAGGTATCATTTTTCTATCAGAAATGGCTGCGACACTTCTAAAAATGTCACATATAACATAACATATGTAACACATATAACAATCAAATGCTGACTGGTGACCCCCAACTGCTCCTCATTTTGTCTCGGACCCGTCTGAGCTCAGCCTAAATGTTCAATCCAACAGACACACCATGGTGCAGCCTACACACACACACACACACACACACACACACACACACACACACACACACACACACACACACACACACACACACACACACACACACACACACACACACACACACACACACACACACACACACACACACACACACACACACACACACACACACACACACACACACACACACACACACAGATCTATTTTAACTTCTCCAGGGGGTAAAATTGGCAGCTGACAGCTGAGGAAGGGTCTCAGTTGGGGTGCAACAAATATAAATGGTGCTCCTAGATCCCCATTAGTCTGTCTGAGAGGAAGATGGAGGGGGAGGATAAATCGGGTGGGGTTAAGCTTAGGTGTAAAACAGACCATTAAAAAAAGTAATTAAAGACGGTATCTTCTTGTCTCTTTTCATAAAATTGTGGGACCTTTTGGGCAAACAGCCGATCTAGTACATTTTCAGGATTTTGGTTACATCTTAGAGCAAGCTCAAACCTGACTTTTTTTATATTAGAGCCATCTGAAAGGAAGGTGCAATAATTATCAGTAGTCACTATGGCTCATATGTTATTTTGAAATCAGATAACTTTGTCCTATGTGTTCTTTTAATATTATGTTTTTACTTAACGTCCTTGGTGAGAGATCCTAATTGGGACCTTGATTAATTAAGTAAACCTGGTCAAAAGGATAGTTTTAGATGTTAAAAAATAGAGTAAGCGACTACAGACTGACTCTTACCTGTCAAGAGGAATATTTTTTTTTTCTTTTTTGTCTGATGTGTGGTGATGTTTGTGTTGTGTATGTTTTTGTGTACATTCCATTAAGAAGGCAATAGATCTCCTTGGCTGAGTCCTGTGGCAGCAGGTGTGGTGTGTAAATGACACCCTAATGTGAAATGAAAATGAATCAAAGTGCTGAGCGACTGAAACTCCTCTCATCCACACACACTCTTCTTCTCTTTGTCACTGACTTTAGCTCATCTGTTCATCATCAGGATTCCCCCAGCTACACAGGGTTCCCTTGCTCCCTCTCGCGCGGACTGGCTTACCTATTACAATTCAGGGTCTAGATGCTTCCTGGACCCCTCCCTGGTGAGGTCTCTGGGCATGTCCCACTGGGAGGCAACACCCAGGACATGCTGGAGGGAATATTGGCGCTTTTCCACTAGTACCTACTCAGCACGACTCAACTCGCCACGCCCCCGGTTTTGCGCTTCTCCACTAGGGGTGGAGAGGTGCCGAGTTGATACTTTTTCTGTATCTATTCTGCCGAGGTTCTAAGCGGCTGAGTCGGCTGTATCTGACATCATCACACTACAGGCCACCGATTGGTCGGGGGGTTGGAGTCAGACGTCTTAGTCAGGATGTGACATCAGCGAAAGAGCAGCTGGCGCCTTCTTCATTTTATTCAACAGGCAATGGCAGCACAAAAGTCTGTTTGGTGATCCAACTCTGAGGTGCAGATGTTCATAAACCTGGTGCTGAGGAGAGAATTAAAAAGGGATCTAGACGGGCGATAAGGAATTACCAGATCCACCAGGAGCTCTGTCTCTTCATAGCTGCTCGCGGCTCCAGCTGACTTTTCAGCAGCGCCGAAAAAAAACTTGCCGAAAAAAAAGCTTCAACCTTGCTGCTTGAAGCTTCTCTCACTTTCATTTTTTAACTTGATATCGAACACAAACCACAGACCCAGCAGCACATCTATCATCTCCTCCAGGTTCTACAGCTTTAGTGTTGTTGTCTTAGTTTAGATCACACAATCAAATACGTCACAACAGCTTTGCTCCAACCTCCTACTTCTGATCTGGGTTTCTAAAAACAAACGAGGGAAAGGCGAGTGGAGGCGAGACGAGCTGTGCTGAGTAGGTAGCCTACTAGTGGAAAAGTGCCATATGTCTCTCAGCTGTCCTGGAAGCGCCTTGGGATCCTCCCAGATGAGCTGGATGAGGTGGCCGGGGAAAGGAAGGTCTGGGCTTCCCTGCTGGGGCAGCTGCCCCCGCGACCCCACCTCGGATAATCAAAGGAACATGGAAGGATTGATGGTCTGTAGAGCCCAAGTGTTTTGGCATAATGTTGCCAAGTGTCCTGCTTGTGTCCAGAGTAACAGCTGAACCCAAAATATTGCTTCACTGAATTAAATTACAGACCTGTGTGCCTAGGTTGCTTTATTTCTCCATATCATCATTGCCTGTTTGTGAAATAAGCTCCGTAGGTGGAGGGGAAAGTATTGTATGACATAATGGCCCAGGATTAACATACATTAGCTGAGGAAATCAGATCTTTAAGAAGAGTAGATCATGCTGCACAAAGCTGTCTGCAATTCAACTAAATGAAAATCTTTTTTTCCTGCAAAGCCTGAATGATCTGCAGTTTAATGCAATCAAATTTACTGTGATGAATGCCTATAAATTGACATATACTAAAACAGTGTGAACAGTGAAGTTATGAAATACATAAAATAACTTCAAGCCAATAAAAAAGATGATGCATTATTATTGTTATAATTATTATTGATGTTTACTTCTGATAGAAGCAGCATGCCAGGCTTTTTATGTGATGCATAAGAATAAAATGCTTAACTTTATCTCACCTATAAAATAAACATTTATTTTATCTCTTATGTATGGTTTAGAAGTTTCAAATACTATACACTGGCGATATTGATTGGAGAGAATGCAATTTATAATGATATCACCTTCAAAAAAGGGTTTTTTTCTAACAATATCGCCAGTGACATTTTTGGAGTTGAGGAAAACTTGAGGAAGAAATGTCCTGAAACTGAAACTCATCATCAGAGGTATTACGCTTTAAAGTACACCTCAGTGGTCATGATAACAGTCCATGGTTGTTGTAGCTTTATCAAGATTATCAAGTTGTATAAAACCTGAATAAAATGGAAAGAACAAAAAAGGCAAAGTGGAGGTCAGGGGAAACCCATGTGTGTAGACCCAGCTTTAATGAGGCTAAAACATTCATTGGTATGTCTGGTAATATTTCTTTCAAAACAATATAATCCTTTTCAAGCGGTTTGGAAGAACCAGTCTTGACTAGGGGTGGGCGGTACACCGGTGTCATAGTTATCACCGGTGTGACACTGCGCCACGACATGGATTTTGCAATACCGTCAAAACCGTAATAAATCAATTATAAAATAATAAGCCTAAATAAGGCATTAAATTTTCTTCAAACGTTCAGCTGTGGTCTGAATACCTGTCCTTATATACTATAGGCTATATCTTGTTGCAAATAAAAAAATAAAACATATTTGTATCAGCTTTGCAGCTGGTAAAAAGGGAGTGGCCATTAAATTAGCGTGACGAGCACTTAACCTGGGCAATCAATAAAGAAACGACTGGTGAAACATCATAAAAAAATGATCGGGCTTGTAGCATATTATCTGAAAAGAGATGAGTGGAATGGAGACCGAGGCCGTTGGAGAGGAAACTCTCGTTCCAAAAAGAGGAGGCACCTCCGTTATTTGGAACTGGTTCGGTTTTAAATCATCCGACACGGAGCAAACTTCGGTGATATGCAAGGTTTGCCGCCGTGTTGTGACAGCAAGAGGTGGAAACACAAGCAACCCGTTTCATCACTTAAAAAACACGCACGCCCGTGAATATGAAGAGGCAACCCGGGCCAAAACGAGCGCAAGTGGGACCAGCAGCTGGTCCCACTGGGACCGCTGCTCTGCTGGTGCTGCTGAGCAGCACCAGCGGAGCAGCGGTCCCAAGACTACACAGCTTTCACTGCAGGCATCGTTTACTGCTGCTACACCTTATGACAAGATTAGTAAGAAATACAGGGCTTAAAGTATTCCGGTGTTGTGCCGGATTCAGCACCCCTGCCGTGAAAAACACCCCCTCGTCGTACACACAATGACAAAAATTATATTCTCATTCCACACACTCACATGAACACATACTTAGGAGTTTATATTCAATGATAAGTAGACCAAGAAAAAAAACAACACACTGACACTTCAATATATTTATATATACACACTCACACAAACACATACTTAGGAGTTTATATTATATATGTTTACAAATATTATGGAAGACAACACAGTAAGCAGGCTATTAATTAATGACATCAATAACCATTTACCCGATTTTTGTTATGTGTGACTGTGATTGTGGGAAAGTATGACTATTGTGGAATCCATGAGCGCATTTAAACATGAATCATTAACACAAAACTGGACGCTAAACAGTGTGTACGACGAGGGGGTGCTTTTCACGGCAGGGTTGCTGAATCCGGCACAACACCGGCACCGTGCCGGATCTCCGGCGTACGGAGTTTTTTTTCTCAGCGTGAAAAAAAAAAAGTTTGAGAGAAAAAAAAAGTTTGAGTCAACCGAGTTCGTCTACCAATGGAATGAGAGGAAAGCAGCTCTGGCTCAACCAAACTAACACTAGCCAATCAGAAGTAGAGCAGGGCGGGTCTTTGACGGCAGCGGAGCGCAGAGCGCTGTTTAAACCTGCCGGAATACGAATCCCCGACTTCAAGATGGAGAAAAAATTAATGAATGTCGGTTTATAAGAATCTTTTTGCCCAGAAGAAAAAAAGAGTGACAAAAAAATACCCATAACCATGTTCTTCTCTCGAAAAAACACACCTGTACCGCAGGCTTTAGAAGAAAAAGCGCGAGTCGGGATGCAGCGGCTCAGAAGAGCAGTGAAATACGTGCGAGGCGGTGCTGATCTCCGCAATTTGAAGCTTTGTATAATAATTGTAAAAAAAAAAAAGAGTTGCAACTATGCGGATATCACTTATCACGGGTTCTTTTTGGAACGTAACCCCCACAAAAACAACGACAGACAGACACTATATATCGCAAAGGACATGGTGCCCATTCAAACCATGGAGAGAGATGACTTCAGACATGTGGTTCACACTCTGGACTCAAGATACCAGCTGCCTGGTCGGAAATCTTTTAGCCAGAAGTGTCTGCCAGAGCTGTACACGGAGTAAAAGTACACATTATTACACTGTTCTTGTCTTACTAAACTGCTAATTTTTGTTTTGTTGTACACTGTTAAGTAAGATCTTTAGGTTTTTTGCCAAATAAATATGTTGAGAATGCATAATACTCTCCCATGTCTCTTTTTGATAAGGATACCTACCATTTACTTATTATATTATAAAAATATTAACCTTATTCACATAAAGGGACAGGACAGGCTACTCCTCCCAAAACGTACCAAAAAATACTGTGATATTATACCGTCACCGTTCAAAAGATGAAAAATACCGTGATATTCATTTTAGGTCATATCGCCCACCCCTAGTCTTGACCCCTTGTTAGATGAGGCTTTACAAAAATTGTTGCATGCATTGTGAGGAGACAAAATGAGAAGCTAGAAAGCTGTGAGGAGAAGTCAGTACACGGATGAAAAGCAATCAAGATCAAGGAGGAGGCGTTGCCTGGTTCTTGCTATGAAAGCAAACATGGCATGGTTTACATATGGCTGATAGCACTTAAATCAGATTGTGTAACTCTTCATGTTTTATCCAAATGACAACAGAAGTGGATTCGGTATTTCTGGAGACACTGCAGTGTCCTATCAACAATATCAGAGAAATATATGTCTGCAGTCTACATTTTTTATGAGAAGCTGCTTCATATTTAACCAGAAAACAGCTGAGCTTTGTAACTTAATTATAAAATATTCTCTCTGTCTCTCAGTGTGTTTTCTTCTTGTCCCTCTTTAATGTTGAGCTAGTTCTACATTTTAGTAGAGGGGCCGCCCACCCGCCTGCTGCATTTGCATATACCATTCAGAGACTGGTGTTTTCAATATAACTGCTATATGTACAGCTAAATACTGTATAATACTTTTTTATTGGCAGTAATCAAACGTATACGGACGGATAGCATCATCAACTGGAGAGCTGAGCTGTTGGTGGAGTTATTTTAGTATATTCATAGTCCTCTTAAGGACATCAACTTTTTTTTCGTCTCTTTTTTTTATTAGCAAAAACGTCTAAATGTACAATTGTGAAAGCTCTGGACGGAGTTGTGATCTTAGTCTCCAAAACCAAGCAGCGGTCTCATGAGCTTTTTCCTTCTCTCAAAGCAACAGTAATGATTTTCATAATATTAGTCATCCTTTTGGTTTGATTAGATTGGTTCAAGTGACTTCCAGACTACATGGAGATTAATGTTTTTATAACTAATGTTTAGTGCTTGTTTAGACCACAAGATTTATTAGAATAGATTTTGTGATCTGGTCGCAGGGCAAAACGCTGCGATCCAATCTGTGAAACAGACTTATTTAGAAATTAGTTGAAGTTCTCTAACTGAGCTGGTGGGACTGTGAATAATTTAAGTCAAATGTGCATTGATAAAATAGGAGAGAAACTTGAAATGCAATTAAGGTTATTGGGAATGTGCCCATGTACTGTGAAGGGCAGACTGCACAAAATGTCTGCGGTTGGTTGTATTTGGCCCAAAATCAAAAAGATTTTGACGAGGATGACGCTGTACGTGATTGCATGAATCAGTTCAATACTTCAATACTACACAAAGCTTATATTACCTGAAGATATTAAAACTAAATGCAACTTTTCATTCATTTAATAACATAATGGAAGTTATTAGAAAAAATGATTAGGCTTCAGGAAAGTAAATTACGAATAAAATATCCATTTGAGATTGAGTGTGTAGCACTAGGATATAAAGGATATACATTTTATTAATGGATAGCCCTTTGAGAGGAATCATCGCGTTTTCGAGGAGGTCCAACATAAAACATATAACACAGTACAAAACAGTCACATACAACATGCATAATACATAATACATAAGGCTCTCACACACAAACCCACTCACACACCAGTCCCCATGACCTACACACCTGAAGAACACAAGTAAACACTGCATATAACTCAGTAATAACAACAAGAACAACAATATTAATAATAATAGTCATTGTCATCATCATTATTATACAATATATGAAGACATAGATACATTATATATAAATTGAATAAAATGAGATGGCAATACCACTAGAGGCAACTGGTTTATTGAGGTTGGAAAATAGTGAGGTTTTAAAGAGAAGTAATGAATTAATTTTTCTCATATTGATAATAATAATAATAATAATAATACTGTTATTTAGCAGTGTGAGTACAGTGTGTGAATATTTATAAATACAGGTTAA
The DNA here is from genome assembly GCF_033807715.1 of Cololabis saira. NCBI lineage: Eukaryota > Metazoa > Chordata > Actinopteri > Beloniformes > Belonidae > Cololabis > Cololabis saira. Next base: position 1,116,802 of record NC_084590.1, on the reverse strand, counting down.
ATGATCAGTGAATGGGGGTAGGACTAAATAAGTTTACACTTCTTCCTACTCCTTTTTTGGCACATGTAAATCAAGACAGCAAGTTTTAAAGGATGAAATTCTTTGTTTTGTTGTTTTGTTTTCTTAAACTTCTCATGGAGTGTTGTTTCTTTTTTTTACATGTACAAAAATTTAATAAATCAAATAAAAAAAAATATGGGTAGGTTGTTCCAATCTGATGGGGCTTTAAACTTAAAAGCACGTCTGCCAATTTCTTTAAACGTCAAAGGAATGAAAAAGAAGGGTTGCTGAGAGTTTCTGAGAGAATATGAGGATGTATATGGAATCAAATATTGTTTTAAGTAAGATGGATAACTAAAGTGGATACATTTGAATATGAGTTGGAGCCAGTGGTACAGTATGTGTACGCGTGTGTACGTGTTACTTTTTCCCCATCCAAGTATTGCCCCCTCCTCTCCTCTCTCCTCCTCTCCTCTCTCCTCCTCTCCCCCCTCTGGTCTCTCCTCCTCTCCTCTATCCTCTCCTCTCTCCTCCTCTCTTCTCTCCTCCTCTCCCTCCCTCTGGTCTCTCCTCCTCTCCTCTCCTCTCCTCTCTCCTCCTCTCCTCTCTCCTCCTCTCCCTCCCTCTGGTCTCTCCTCCTCTCCTCTATCCTCTCCTCTCTCCTCCTCTCCCTCCCTCTGGTCTCTCCTCCGTACCGGGGACTGTCAGCTGCAGCCGCCGCAGAAAGCCACGCACATCCCCATCTGTTCCGACCCGCGGAGTGGGCGGGGGCTCTGAGCGGTCTGGATCTCCCTCGTTCACTCTCATCCAAACAGCCGTCAGTTCTACATCCTCACCGGGGATTTAGGAACCAAACACCACAGGTAAGCTCTTTTTTACACAAGTTTTCGTCACTCGGCTGCGGCTACAGACGCGTGCAGGCGTCTCCTCCGTCGACTTGCGGTTATGTTGCAGCAAACTATAGCAGGCAAAACTTTAAATAACGGAAAACTCTGTTAAAAGTGGAAGAAGGCAGAGTTGAGCTCAGACTCATCCTCGGCTGGCTCGCACGGATCTCTCCGTTCTCAATGCACGGAGCCATAAGTTTCGGTAATCAATAAAACTGCATATGTGGATCCGGTTTTTCGGGGAGAAAATGACTGATTGACGCACTTTGTAAATTTCATTCATGTAAATGATTTAATTGCACAGCTTTTTGCACAACCTCTTCCACCTGTTCTTGAGGATTCTGTGTAGCGACGTGATCTCCGCATGATTTCGCATAGGTAAAACCAAGCAATAAGGCATATTCGTGTTTGGGAAATAGAAACAATTGCATCTTAATGCACAACCAGTTAAAAGTTGAGAGTGGACACCTCTGCGGCTCCACCACCTCCAATCTAGGAGAAAAGCGCAATGTCTTCTTCTATTCTCAATTAAAATCACAACAGTTTTTTTTTTTTTTTTTGCAAAGTGATTATATCTGGAAAAAACGTGTAAACCTTGAATCTGTTAGTCTATACTTATAAAGTCAAGAAATCAATCTGGCGACTCAGAAAGCTTGAAAAAAATATGACCTTGCCTGTGAAAGGTGTGGGAATTGATTGAGTGAGCTATTCACGCTAATTGTTATTTAGAAAGACTATTCTGCCCTAATAAATGAACATAAAGAGAAATTAACTGCATTCATAAATAGTTCTCTATGAGATGTAGGTTATCACATATACTGTAGCATTTAAAATACTCTCTAACAGAACTTCACAGAAGAGGTTCTTCTCGGGTCCAAGTCTAAAGAGAATCCCAGGAGTCTAGAGCTGTGTGTCCAAATGTGTAGCCCTTGCAAATGCATGGCCCTCTGCTGCAGCCTCTGGCGGCCGGTGATAAGGCTCCGGGGGGCTGGCTCCTTTCTCAACCCCTCAGAGAACTGTCCTGCTTTTCAGGGAGGATCTGTAACAGGATTGATTACAGGATAATAACCTCATTTATGGAGGGCTTTGAGCTGACACAACTCACAGAAGTGGATATAAGTGAGTGGAAAGTTCTTAAATGCCCTTCTTCTTGACAACCACCAAATGACATGCGTTAACTAATTTGTGTTAGATGTTTGCACAGTCAAAATGCACATGGGTAGGATGATTTCAAAAGAAGAAATTTGTATTGTTTCAAAGTGAATTGTAAACAAAGATTGTTTCCGGAGAGGGAATTCATTTGAGGGCATTACAGGTATTACAAGTGATAGTAGGTGCATTCATTTTGCATTACTTTTAATTTAATGGGAAATAATTATTTGCACACTCAGTATATTGGCGCTTTTGCATTAGTACCACCTTAGCCCGGCTCGGCTCCGCGCGGCTCGTCGCGGCTCTTCCCGTTTGTCCCTGTGTGTTTTCGCACTGCCAGGGGAGAAGTGGTGGGGTTGGGGTGAAGCTGCTGTGACGTACTCGATTGCGCAACCGCTTTGTTCATGTCGGCGCTGATGAGAAATCAGCTGGAGCCGCGAGTGGCTGAGAAAAAAACAGCCCGTCTACATCCCTTTTTTAATTCTCTTGTCAGTCACCAGGTTTATGAACATCTGCACCTCAGAGTTGGATCACCAAACAGACGTTTAGCGCTTTATAATTAAATCGCCGCGGGTCGCTCTCGCTCTGACTCCCGCTTCCTGATTCAAACGTCTGACCCGACCAATCGGTGGCGAGGAGGGTGGTGACCTCAGAAATAGTCCCGGCTCAGCCTGCTATAGAACCTCGCTGAAATGGTTACAGAAAAAAGTATCGACTTGGAGCGGCTCTACCCGTCTCAGCCCTAGTGCGAAAGCGCAAAATGGGGCCGTGGCGGGTAGAACCGAGGAGAAGCGATACTAGTGCAAAAGTGGCTTTTGTGTCTTTAATATGTAGTGGTACAATGAACAGCTTTTTTTTTTGCTTTGTTCACAGACAGTGTTTCCTGCAGGTGCTTCTCATCCCCAGCTACAGATCTGCCAGACAGATGACGAGGAACAGTTTTTGATCTGTTTATGTGTTAACTTATAGCTCTTAGGGTCTGTCGTGATAATGCAGTTCACCTCATACTGATGAAATAACATTTATTCTTAATCAACATTTGATGTACTCATTCAAGGAATTAGATTCATTCTGGAAACAAATTTGTCCTAAATTAAAGTTGCTAATTGAGCCAATGATCCAGAACTGAATTTCATGTGACTGCTGACATTTATCTTCAGAAAAATGTAGTCCATCTGAGTCTTTGTACAAGTGATGTGAAACAAGCCACACAGACCTCTGGAATCTTTATTCATAACCCTCTTAATCAACAGAGAAACACACAATACCCATGACTGCTGAAAGTTCAACATAGACCATCATCAAGCATCTTTCTGGCAAAAACTGAAAGATGAAAGTTGAGTCAAAGCTAAGGGCTTATAATATTGGACGGAGTTGTAAATGGTTATGTCAAGGTATAAGACACAAACAAGAATAAAACAAAAAACCTCTATGCATCTGCAGAGATGTGCTGTTGATGCAGTTAAGGGTGGATATGAAGTGTGTGTGAGAAAGAAGACGCGTGTGTGTGTCTGTATAGGGTGGGTGTGAGTTTCAGCAGAATTAGTATAACTCATATATTAAACTCTGTCATGTTGGGTAAATAGCCATTTATCACACATACCTCTTTCTACAATGGTACCCACAAGATCCAATCCATTAGCCATATGCTAGATGTCCACTGAGTGTGTGAGTGTGTGTGTTTTTGCAGGCGCATTCACAAAAATGTATTATCATGCTTAAGGAGCTGTGACACAGAAAAAGTGTGTGTATATGAAGCAGAAAGGAACGCAGATGCATGAAGAAAACACACGCTTGATGTCTTGAATAGAAATTTTATCAACACTATAGTGGATTATGAGCAAGAAATGAAAGTCTGTAACCAGATACGGTTTTGTTGGTCCAGTCTGACCCTAATCGTATGAGTGTGAGGGTGTGTAAAAAAGAGAAGATTGATGGATGATAAGGTGGAGTGATAAAGACACTGCACAGATAAGCAATCCTTGGATTTCCCAAACACCCCTTTTTCTCACTTTGGTGGACCCACTTTTCTCTGATCCATATTTTTAACATGCCGGCCAGCAGCATTAGAAGGATGAAAATGCCAAAAGGTTTATGCCACAGTTGCCCACAATTTTATATATATATATATATATATATATATACACACACACACACAGGATGGTCATTGCTTCTGGGTTTGAGAAGTGAAGCCTTGTGTTTGAAGCCTGAAGTGCAGAGCTCCTCCCCAATAATTATGACAAATGGAACCCATCTCTCACTTTTTCTCTTTAAACTTTTATTTGGTGAGTTTAGTCCCTGTCACTAATAGAAATTATTTCTCACAAGAGTATGATGATCATTTTAGGAATTATGATGTAATTTAGAGTAAAAAATATGATAAAGCAATGTATATATAATTATGGCCTTACTACTCATTGGCTGAAGAGTAAAATATTGCTACAGTATGGGCATAGCAACGTACATTGGGGTTTCTTAATCTATTTACCCCTCTCTTGGTAGGTGGTTTCTGAAAAATTCCAAATAGTTACTACCGAAATTCTCAACTAAATATATTCAGAATACTGGTTTATGAACCTGGAGTTGATATCACATGGGCTTTGCCAATTTTTATATAAAGTATGTTCTTTTGGGATCTAACATCTGGATATGAAATGATATATGAATGAAATGAAATGCAGCATTTCAAATATGAAATGCTGCTATAGCATTTACAAGAGAACTCTGAATAAAAGGATTGCAATACAGATTCATGTAAGGAATGTTATTCCAACATTATATAAATTGGAGAATGTTAAAGCAATAATACAATTTAAAACCTTTGACTTTCAATGTTGTTTTCCACAATGCAATTCAGATTGTCTGTCTAACCCACCTTGACCCACCAGTGTTTTGATATGCACTAGTGGAACTAGATAGTATAAAGGAGGTCTACAGCAAAACTCAAAGGCAGAATTAAAAGTGAGTAATCATTGGAATTGTTGAGGCAGGACTTTATTTAAACATGGGAATATCATAATATTGCATATCTTTGCAGCCTTTTCTGGGTGAATTCTCAGTGATGCCTTTAGTTACCTCATACTGCTGCACCTTTTACATAAAAAAAATAAATTATATATATATATATATATATATATATATATATATATATATATATATAAATGTATATATATATTAATAAGATCCATTTGTCTATTTACAGTGAGCGAAACAAGTCAAATTCCCTGTCTGGCATGTTCATACATGGCTGATTATCTTGGAAAATAGGCTCAAAATATATGATATCTAACTTCCCCTCCTACTTTTTTCGCACCCATGATGTGAAAAATAAAAAGTATGCTATTGTCATACAGTATATTAATGTGATATGCTATTACTGTGTGTTTTGATAACTGCCATGGTGTTTTCATAACCTTAATCAAATTGTTTATTATGTGTAAAGCAGCAGAGAAAAGCACAAGGACTCAGAGAATGAATTTGGAAATCACATTTCGAAAACATACTTGTTCAGTCTCTTTCTAATTGCACTGTCATGGACTTTAACATTTAGTATGCTCTGTGAGTCTTGTAGGGGCTGAGTTGTAGCTTTAGGGTTTTTTGTATTCCTTTGAGATTTACATGGTCTCATCTGAAAATCTGCCACTATTTTGAGTAATTTCCACTTATGATGACTAACCTTTCTCACTGTTTAATGTACAAATTTTACCCCCTTTTACCTTCAGAACTGCCTTAATCCTTCGTGGCAGAGATTCAACAAGGTACTGGGAATATTCCCCTGAGAGGTTGTAGACAGCCAGATAGTCAGATCTCCCACACCGTTACCCCACCACCACCAGCCTGAACCAGTGATACAAGGCAGGATGGATCCATGCTTTCATGTTCTTGACGGCAAATTCTGACCCTACCATCCGAATGTCGCAGCAGAAATTGAAAATCATCAGACCCGGCAACGTCTTTCCAATCTTCTGTTGTCCAATTTTGCTGAGCTTGTGCAAATCTTAGCCTCAGTTTCCTGTTCTTAGAGTGGCAACCGGTGTGGTTCTGCTGCTGTAGCCCATCCGCCTCAAGGTTGGACGTGTTGTCCATTCAGAGATGCTCTTCTGCATGCCTCTGTTGTAACCAGTGGTTATTTTTGCTTATTGTTACTGTTGCTTTTCTTTTAGCTTGAACCAGTCTGGCCATTATCCTCCGACCTCTGGCATCAACAAGGCATTTGCGCCCTCAGAACTGGCATTCATATTTTCTCTTTTATGGACCATTAAACCGTAAACCCCTTGAGATTGTTGTGCGTGAAAATCCCAGTAAATCAGCAGTTTCTGAAATACTCAGACCAGCCCGTCTGACACCAACAACCATGCCACGTTCAAAGTCACTTAAATCACCTTTTCTTCCCCATTCTGATGCTGGTTTGAACTGCAGAAGATCGTTTTGACCATGTCTACATGCCTAAAACATTGAGTTGCTGCCATGTGATTGGCTGATTAGAAATTTGCATTAATGAGGACAGGTGTACCTACTAAAGTTGTCGGTGAGTGTATAAAGCGAAACTAAACAGTCGTACATGATTCAACTAATTCACAATAACTCAGAATATCGTTCAGTTGTAACTTATACAGAAAAATACACTCACATTTTAAATCATTCATCCGTCACAAATCCACAAATAAAAAGTGGCGGAGGTAAGCATAGTACTACGTACTGTTCTCTGATTGGTTTATTGTTGCCAGCCATAGCAGACACCTAAAGTTATTGTGAGGTTGTAACAACGCTGTATTACAACATTTGGTTATAATTGGATTATGATATCAATTTGAAAATTGGGTTTACGGTAAAAACCTAAAGTTGGCTTGACGTCTAATTATAAGGTAACATTGACTAGATGTGGGATGATGGTTGCTTGCCAGTAGGGCTGCAACTAACGATTATTTTAATAATCAATTAATCTGTCGATTATTTTTTTGATTAATCGATGAATCGGATTAAAAAAAAACAAACTAAAAAGCATTAAATTCCAACCATTCGAAAACAGAACTGACAGTGCAAATTCACAGTGCAGATCATCTTCAGAAAGTTCACAAACAGGTTGCTCCTTGAACATCCCTGAGCTTTTAAAGTATTGATTAAAAAAAAAAAACTAAATGGACTAATACAGAAAACATACACATGCATGCTTTACATCTGCCAAATATATAGAAATAAAGAGCACAAAAGAGGTATACTTTGTTTAAAAGGGACCTGAGCTGTCAGAACAATAAATACATTATAAAAAATAAAGAAAAATACAAATCAGAAACAGGATTTGTTTGAACATTACAATTTGTTCTCTCACTGCCTTCACTCAAAAAACTAAGGATCTTACCAAGAAGTTTTCTTATTTCTAACCTAAAAATGCCTGATAACACACATCACTTAAAAGGTTAGGTGTTTTCCCCATGTGTTTCAATTGAACTTTCATTTGTGTCAAGCCAATTTTAAGTTCTAGTTAAGTTTTAAGTTAAAGTATAAGATTTTGAGTTTTGGCAGTGTTCAAAATAAAATTATGATTCCTGCTCTATTGGAGCACATTAGACACCAGTGCTGCTTGTTTTATCCATGAATGACTACAGAGCTAAAATTGAAAACTACCCAGCTAGCTTTATTATGTTTTTATTTTTCTGACATTTTCTGCCTTTTATTTTAACTGTAAGAAAACTCTAACTGTAGCGGGAACAGATGTTTAGAGGAACCTATGTATGTACTGGGTTAGAGGGGGAACATATAGGAGAACGGACCACAAGAATATAGCGTGGATTAAAAATAAAAGTTAAGCACTGAGCTACATGTGTCTCCCGTCTGGGCCATTGCAGCAACCCAGTCTCACATAAAAACATACCCTGCCTACGTTGATCCAAAGTACAAAAACGTAGAGGGGTTACAATATTAGCCCTTGAAATGTATAACTGTTACATTTTTCTGCCTATTCATTTTGCGTCCAAGTCACGTGACTTTTAAGATTCTGGCCGTGACAGCAACAAACATGGTGGACATTTTTCATTTTTGAGTGAAAGAAATCAATATTTTGAGCTAGTTTCTGCATAGAAATATATATATTTTACTTTCATAATATTCACTCAGTGAATTTACATAATCACTTGCTTGCTCGTGGTTGCAACGTTTTTTCAGATCTCGTCAGAATAATGTAAAAGGGTAACGTTTTAAAAATGTGAAAAAGTAACATTTTGGTTGTTGGACGGTGCTGTGAAAAAAATCAATATTTTGATGCTTCCTTGTTGGGAATTATTTTCAGATCTCGCCAGAATAATAATTTGAAATTGCAACATTTTGGTGCTGGGATACGTGGCGTTGATACATACACGGCCACGTATGCAGGCGGGGATTCCCCCCCCAAACCAGATTTTGATAGCAGAGCGAGTCGAACCCACAGAAAGCAGTTTTATTTTGAAAACCAACCGGATTTTCTTGCATTCCAAAAGTCTGACTTTCGGCCCGCCAAAATAAAAGATACAGCCAGACAAATGAATGAAAAAATTAAAATAATCCCTCTGGGACGTCATAGTGACAAGGGGGATCCTGGACACGTGACAGATGCCCCCGATCGTGTGCCGGTTAATATTTAAGATAGTTAAGTTTAGAGTAATTAAACTAAGTAGGGAGGCTGTTATAATAATAATAAATAATTATAAATAATTTGAATTAATTATTAATTATCAGACTTAACCTCCAGAAATTAATGAATAATTTATATTAATCATAATATTAATATTTAGTATAATAATAAATACACCTGTAGCACAAACCAGTGTTTATAGCAAACATTCAGAGACATTATCAGACAATGATGAATGACAACATAAGTAATGTGACTGTCTTTCAACCATTTCTTAACATCAACATCAAATATTTGAAGGGATGGCACTCCACTGTTCTGGTGTCTGCAATTGAGAAAGTATTTTGGGGGAGCTAAACTGTGCAGTATAAAGTAAACAAACTTTGGCATAAAAAAAAACAAAAAAAAGTCACAAGCTGAAAAAGTTGTATTTTTCTACAATACTGCAATAGTTCGGCTTTTTGTCCAGCGCTTTAAAAGCTGAGGGAAGTTAGGAAACCAGGTTGCCAGATTGGTTTCCCCGTGGCCGTTTTTCACGCATATAGCAGTGCGTCGTTGACTAAGTACAGGCGGAGTCGTCAAGTAATGCGTGAAAAACGCTGACAATAGCAAACATGGCAACCACTAATATTTAGTTTTTTTAGCCACTTACCCAAAAACACGGTCCGATTAATTTTCCATGGATGATTGCAATTACTGTAGAAACAGTATATAATTTATCTAGACTTGAGGTCTTGAATGTGTTAACAAACCACATCTGGCATATCACATTGAGTAGCCTAACTATACTTTTGAATCTAAACTTCATCAGTCCGACCATCTTTTACCCTCAGCTCTCACTGGACCGTACTTGGACGTTCTTTGGGGCTGAGGCCTGGCAACTGGACAGAGAAGGTAGTGGTGTTGGCCTTTGCAAACCGGATTTCCACACAGATAGATTGTTTTCTGCAGTCTTCGCCGGGGGGGTGTTCGCGGCATCTTTTGCAGGCACCAAGTTGTTGTGCTGCGTACCTTCTCTCCGATGGCTTCAGGTTGGTCCTGAACTTCCTGCAGAAGTACAGTCTCTTTCTGTGCTTTGGGTCACCACAAAGTATGCAGCCTTCTGTTTCACTGCTGGACTTGGTCGTCTTTGTTCTGGCGTACTAAACTTTATCCTCTCTCTAGTGGGTTCGACAAAATCTTTTAGCTGATCTAGCTGCTCATAGATGGCTTCTTGTGACTTCAGGTATGTGATGAGCTTGTCGAAGCGGTTTTGGGTAAGAAACCGGTAAGAAACCGGTAAGAAACGGTCTACTTAATAAACATGTTACAACCAGGGGTAAATATGCAATACGGTACAGGGGGGTCAAACTATGGAATACATATTCCCATTTAGCAAAAAAATGCTTCTCTGTACAAGGTTTTAAAGGATGTCTGAAACACCACTTACATTTTGTGTTGTGAATGGAACTGCTCTGGCATAAGTAATGGATGTGCTGAAAAATTTTACCGTCTTGTGTAATCTCCTTGAAATTATTATTTTTTTGTTCATCTGGTTTGTTATTTAGTCGTTTATTTTTTTGTTTGTTTCTTAATTATTAAATTGTACTAATTTTTCATTTATCCGAACATTTTTCTTTTGTGTATATTCTTTGTAATTTTCCTTAAATTTTCTATCATCTATAGATTTCTAACTGATAATTTGTATATTTTGTTTTTATAAGTATGATATTAAATTTTATGTTAACTATAGGTGGAGGCACCTGATAAGCTCTTTGAGTTTTCGCCTCTTCCTGCACTTTAAATTTTTAAAGTTGGTACTTTTATTTGTGTAATGTTTAACTGTGCAAATAAATGAATCTAAATCTAAAAATCTAAGAAGAAGAGATGGTCGGACTGATGAAGTTTAGATTCAAAAGTATAGTTAGGCTACTCAATGTGATATGCCAGATGTGGTTTGTTAACACATTCAAGACCTCAAGTCTAGATAAATTATATACTGTTTCTACAGTAATTGCAATCATCCATGGAAAATTAATCGGACCGTGTTTTTGGGTAAGTGGCTAAAAAAACTAAATATTAGTGGTTGCCATGTTTGCTATTGTCAGCGTTTTTCACGCATTACTTGACGACTCCGCCTGTACTTAGTCAACGACGCACTGCTATATGCGTGAAAAAGGGCCACGGGGAAACCAATCTGGCAACCTGGTTTCCTAACTTCCCTCAGCTTTTAAAGTGCTGGACAAAAAGCCGAACTATTGGTCTTGGTCCAGAGCATCTTAGGAAGGGATTAGATGGTGTTGCGATGGCTTCCAGTGCAACTGTGAGAAACCTTGGTGTTGTTTTCGATCAGGATTTGTCGTTTAAACCATATGTTAATCAGGTTTGGAAAATAGCGTTTTTCCATCTCCGTAATATTGCAAAAATTAGGAAAATCCTCTCGCAGAGGGATGCAGAAAAACTAGTTCATGCGTTTGTATCTTCTAGACTGGATTACTGTAATGTGTTGTTAGCAGGATGTCCAAGTAATTTGCTGAATAGGCTCCAGCTGATCCAGAATGCAGCAGCACGAGTACTGACAGGAATCAGCAGGAGAGACCACGTCTCTCCAGTGTTAGCGTCGCTCCATTGGCTACCTGTAAAATTCAGAATTCAATTTAAAATTTTATTACTTGCATATAAAGCCCAAAACTGCCAAAACTGTCATTAATCATTGTCTGATAATGTCTCTGAATGTTTGCTATAAACACTGGTTTGTGCTACAGGTGTATTTATTATTATACTAAATATTAATATTATGATTAATATAAATTATTAATTAATTTATGGAGGTTAAGTCTGATATATAATTAATAATTAATTCAAATTATTTATAATTATTTATTATTATTATAACAGCATCCCTACTTAGTTTAGTTACTCTAAAGACTTGGACGCAAAATGAATAGGCAGAAAAATGTAACAGTTATACATTTCAAGGGCTAATATTGTAACCCCTCTACGTTTTTGCACTTTGGACCAACATAGGCAGGGTACGTTTTTATGTGAGACTGGGTTGCAATTGCAGACACATTGCCTGTGCATGTTACTAAAACCAAACAAATCCGCTGCCTCTTTCTTCTTCCTTTAATGCGGCGCCAGCGTGCTGTGCCGCATTAAATGTAGTCTGGGCGAAATACCTCAACTTCAGCTCTGCGACTTAAGGCTGATTTATGGTTCCGCGTCACACCAAGGCAGAGCCTACGGCGTAGGGTACGCGGCGGTGTGCGTCGCCACGTACCCTAGGATACGCCGTCGATTTAACGCGGAACCATAAATCAGGCTTTAGTGAGTGTAATAATCGCGCAACACAACGAATCGATAATGGAATTCGTTGCCAACGCTTTTAATAATCGATTTTTATCGATTTTATCGATTCGTTGTTGCAGCCCTACTTGCCAGCACTACATAATTAGTTATGTAACCTTGTTTGATGTTGCAACCCGTATTCAACTAAGGACAGACTTTAATACAACGTCCCTATATCAGTTGGGAACTATCCAACAATAAATCAAGCAGAACGGCTTTGTCGCTACCAAAGTCGCGACCAAAGTCGCACTAAGGGCCTGTCCTAATACTCCCACTACCCCTTGTTTTCATCCCTACCCCTAAATTTTGCGCGTTCACGTGAGGGTAGTGGTGTCCCAATTCCTGTTTCCACCTAGGGCTAGTGAAGAAAAGTAATGTAGTGGCTATGAATCTGTCCCTACGGAGCAAGTGTTTTACGATGCTGACTAGCTGATCTAGTGACAGAAAAATCTCCCAAAATGCTTTTTGTCGTCATTTGCGGACTGAATCCAAAAAAAAAAAAACATGGCGGACATTTCTTATTTTTTAGTGAATAAAATCAATATTTTGAGTTAGTTTCTGCATAACATGCGTTTTGATTACATTTCTAGCAAGAAATATATATTTTACTTTCATAATATTCACTCAGTGAATGTATATAATACCTCGCTTGCCCGTTGTTGCGAAGTCTTTTCCAAACCTCGCCAGAATAAATATAATAAATATGGTTCCGCGTTACACCAGCGCAGAGCCTACGTAGTTTAGGTAACGTACGCCGTAGGCTCTGCGTCGATGCGCGCCGTACGCCGTACCCTACGCCGTAGGCTCTGCGTCGATTTAACGCGGAACCATAAATCAGCTCCGGAGCCGGCAGGCAGAAATCTCGAACTTTTTGGAGCAAATTTCTTAACAGGCGTAGCTACAACTGTTAGATTTCATCTATTAAACTAACATTTATCTTCCTAAATGATTTATTTCAGCCAGCGGTAATTCTCAACAGAGCTGCAGGTTTCTCCCCCGAGACGACGGTGCAGGGCGATCACGTCTGTACTCCGGCTGCTGCTGCTCCGAAATCATCATTATCATCTCCGAAAACATCGGGTCAAATTTTTTTAACAGGCGTTATTTGGATAAACTGAGCCCAGGTTGGAGATCTTAACGGTTACTTTTACGCCTGAAAAAATATTAAAACTTGATAAAGTGGCAATACTCCCCCTACTTTCTTTCACTAGCCCTAAATAAGAAATGTCCGCCATTTTTTTTTTGGATTCAGTCCGCAAATGACGACGAAAAGCATTCTGGGAAATGTTTTTGTCCCTAGATCCGCTATTGAGGATCGGAAATCCCTACGTCCGTAGGCAGAGATTCATAGCAACTACACTACTTTTCGTCACTACTTCTAGGTGAAAAGAGGAATTGGGACACCACTACCCCCACGGGAACGCGCAAAATTTAGGGGTAGGGAAGAAAACGAGGGGTAGTGGGAGTATTGGGACAGGGCCTAAGACATTTTGACAGATTTTTGAGCGCAGTTTACCACATAAAATTGGTCCGATGTCAGTAAGCACAAAAAAATTATACATAAGATTATAAGGCGGACTGACGATTCTTAGGAAAATTTAAGGATTTTAAGTGCACCTTATGGTATAAAAAATACAGTAATTTAGTAATGAATTGCACAATAACTTGAACCATTTTATTTAGTCATTACACAATGAAATTATTTTTTCAGTCAAAAATATGCGTTTTATTTAACTTGTGTGATGAACAATCTTTGTTGTTCATAAGACTATAACAAATAAACAAAGTTAGGTCAAGTTAAAACCCCATTATGACCATCCTGTTATTGCCAACAGGATTTGGCAAAGTACTTCTCACATCCATAACTGCTACCTTTTAAGATATCTAGAAAATTCAAAAACTCATGGAAGTTTAAGAGGACATGAAGTAGGGCTGGGCGATTATACGATCTCGATTTGTGATCGCGATCAAATTAAGTTCGATCAAGGTGATCAGCTGTGGGTATACTTTCTCGATCACGTGCAAAACATGCTGCAGCAAAGTGCACGACAACCAATCACAACCCGCTTTCCTGGCACCGCGCTGTCTGCATTAATTGATCATGCGCATGACATGCCGCGGCAAGTTGCATGACCATAGGCAGTAAACATCTGCATCCCCTGTACCGGTGGGAGCAAGCGTGACCAGAGAGAATAAAACTACAACACAACAACAACCGCAGGCTAGCATTAGCTTAGCTTCGAGCCGACCGGGACTCACGGTTTGCGGTTATTTATTTATTTATTTCGCCGGACAACTTCTTCCGAGCGACCCTCCGAGACGGGATTCAGCACTCTTCTGACACCATGTAACATGCCTTGCTTAGGCAGTCGGTAAGGATCCAGACGGGAGACGTACGTAGCTCTGTGTTTTACGTTTATTCACCATTCCATGCATAATTCTGGTCCGTTCCTTAAAGCAGGGCTTTCCACAAGTGCCAGCTGCCGGCCATATAGCCGACTACTCGATTAGGTCCAGCCGGCTACTTTAATGACGCTTATTTTTTTAGCCTATAAATATTATTTTTCGATTTTAATAAAATTAAATGTTTTTCTCATAGACTGACAATAATGTCAAACTGGACCGCACTCATTAATAATGAGAAATGTCCGCCATGTTTTTTGGTGTCACAGCCAGAATCTTGAAGGTCACGTGACTTAGACGCAGAACTAATAGGCAGAAAAAATGTAACAATGTAACAATTCAAGGGCTATTATTGTAACCCCTCTACATTTTTGCACTTTGGACCAACGTAGGCAGGGTATGTTTTTATGTGAGACTGGGTTGGGAGTTCATATGCATGACCACAGACAAGATTCACCAGCATGTCACACAGGTAGTTGCTACTTCTCTTTCTCTGCCTTAGCAGCAGCCAACTTTGAAAACTCCATATACTCGTTCGTGTGAAAAACTTTCAAATGGCTTATCAGCTTCGTTGTGTTGAAATTCTTTTGTAACATTCCTCCTCGGGGTATCTTCTTTGCACACTCTTTGCAAACTGAAAATTTGTCACCCTAACCCTAACCCTAACCCTTCTCGGCCATTGTAAAACTCCCCTACCGGCAAGGCCATTCTCAGTGTTGATGTTTTGTTTGTTCGTTTGTTCGTTTGTTGTTTTAAACGTCATCAGATCGACCCGCTCTGAACTATTATTTTCCGATCTCCAATCAAAACCGATAGGGGCATTATCGGCCCGATCCCAATCAGTGGCCGATCAATCGGTGCATCTCTATTATTTTGTGTAACTTTTGATGACATTATTACCATATAGAACTAAATAAAATGGATTTTAGTGACCAGGGAATTACACATTTATTCTTCTTTGAATTTCGGCACCCCCATGTTTTTGGAAAACAACCCGGAATTATTGCTCGCTCCAAAAAAGCATGTTTTAAAAAAAATGATCATTATTATACCTTTTGTTTGGCAAGACAATCAACAAATTAATACATTTATAGTGCTTGTTACGTAAATGCAACCTATAAAGTACTATCCATACATATATGTTGTGTTGGACACTCACATTGTGCAATAAAGTTTTTGAAAGAAAAAAAAGATCGAATGACTAATAATGAATGCTTCAAGTTGAGCAGAGGACAAATAATAATCTCGTCCGGGTTGACGTATATATATATATATATATATATATATATATATATATATATATATATATATATATATATATACATATATATATATATATATATATATATACGTCGCCGCGTACCCTTACGCCGTAGGCTCTGCGTTGGTGTAACGCGGAACCATAAATCAGCCTTTATGTGCATGAAGAGAGCTTTTTTTTCCAAAATGATCTGTTTATTTCGCTTGTCACTTTTCAAAATGTAAATTACTATAATTCTTTATAGTCAACAGCCTCTTAATCTTGACAACTCAGTACAGTAACTTAAGTATACACTACTAAATACGTAAGGGATCATGCCCGACGAGGTATTATCAGAAATATATGGACGACGCGGGGGCGTGAATCGTCCGACGGGAAGCGGAGGACGGTTTCCCTCCGTGAAAATATTGTAAATTATTATAATTATAATTATTCAAATATTACAAAATCTCCTTGATATGGGAGAGTTATGAAGTTGGGGAGATCAGCATGTATTCTCTCATCTCTCTGCCTGTCACAGGAATGCACGTCATGTCATGAAGGGAGCGGTGGTGGCGGCTGAACCCCGAGGTTTCTTCTGGTGTTCTAATTTAAGTTGTTGGAGAGTTTGCCCGAGACGTTAGAGTTGGAGTCTGCCTTTGTTTATGACTGTAAAACTGTTAGTTTCCTTCCTGTAAATAAACCGGCCCGTTCAGAGCTGTCTCCGCCGGTCAGTGTAACGTTTCCCTGACCAGGCGGATACTTTGATCTTCCACTAGCAATCATTACAGACAGTAAAAGCTCTGTAACTATTTTCACTCCATCGCCGTTGTAATCAACAGCGAAACAGAAATGATGCCACCGGAGATTTGAATGAATCCGGTGCTTCTTCAAACTTTTTTTTCTCATCTGTCACGCTGGTGCTCATGTCAAGCAGAGCTCTGCTCTGTGTGAGCGGGGAGTGGGCGGAGCTACGAGGGGGAGTGGGCGGAGCTATGATGGGGGAGTGGGCGGAGCTACAACACTGACTCGCGGAGCACTTTTCTGCAGCAGGCACGACACAAACACGCGGATTTAAAGCAATACAAAATTATGGCAAAACCGAAAATCTGCGGCACACAAGGGCGTATTGAACCGTGGAGGGCGAACCGAACGGTTCGGTTTTATACCGAGAACTGTTGCATCCCTAATATATATATATATATATATATATATATATATATATATATATATATATATATATATATATATATATTTAATTATATATATATATATATATATATATATATATATATATATATATATATATATATATATATATATATATATATATATATATATATACAGGGCTGCACATAATTATTTTGGTCTGGTGCTCAGAGGAGCCCCTGGATATGTGACTTGGGGCTCCAAAAACGCGGTGACCCGTCTCGCCGGATCGATAAAAGAGGGATGCAGGAATAAGTTATAGGCAAAACGATATTTATTCACTTATAAAGATGAATGGCTCAATATGGTCCTTTACAAAGTTAATTTATTTCAATAATTCAACTAGAATATGGTGTAAAAGTTAATCTATTTCAATAATTCAACTTAAAAGGTGAAACTAATATATTACCTAGTCTTATTACATGCAAAGCAAGATATGTTGAACCTTTATTTGTTATAATTTTGATGATGGAATTGTTTATTGATTTCATAAAATATTCTCTAATTTATTTTTTATTTGGGGTTTTCATAAACTGTGAGCCATAATCAGAGAGCAGCGTCTTGCTGGTGCAGGAAACTGCTGCACGCAGTGACGGACACTGGCTGATTTATGGTTCTGCGTTGCACCAACGCAGAGCTTACGGGGTAGGATACGCGGGAACGCGAACCTACGGTACGTGTCGCCGCGTAACATCATGCAGCCACTTCTCGGCGAACACACGTTTTCTGTTCGATTCGGGTAGTGGTTCAGTTTGTCGTCTCTTTGTAGTTGGTGGTGGTGGAACGCCAAAATAATTACTTAATGGCGCTTGCTTCTTGGACATTTTGACGAGACGTGTAAAGCTGCTTGTGACGATAGATCCTTACATCTCTTCCTGCTCAACCCACCGCCGCAACGAGCATGGAGGGGGAGTAAGGACGCGCTGTGATTGGCCAGTACCAACTTTGAGTGGCAGTTCTGGGGAAAAGCTCTCGCAAGAGATTTTTTAATATTAGTATTCTGGTCTGGCCACAACCAATAATATGAGCCCCAGCTGTTGGTACGCAAAAGCGCTTCGCAGCACAAGATTGACAGCGCACTGTGCCAAGTGGCCTACGGGTCCCTCAATGGGACAAATTTCAAATGCTCGTGCATTTTGCCACTCATAATTAATTGTGTTAATTTTCATAACGCGCTAATTAGCAGTGTAATTAAATAATCTAATTAACGTGCTAAACTGACAGCCCTACTTTGTATATTTTAACGCTACAAGACAATGGATCAGATTGAAGACGACGATGCCATATTTCTTGCCGATGTGCTTTTGGATTAGTGTGAGGTAAGTTACTCTTAAACTGAAAACTTTGTCTTAATTCATTAGTCACCGATTGCTGTGTCTGTGTTTGGGGGATGGGTAATTTGGTGAAGCGCTTGTTTAAAAAAAAATATTTTTATGAAAAGTGCTTTACATATAGTGTGATTGCTTGAAAGTAGGACAACTCCTAAAAATGTTATACTGTAGCTATAGTGCAGAGCTGACTTTTGGTGGTAAGTGAGTACAGTAGAACCATGTGTAGGCCCACTCACTGGCCACTTCATTATGTACACCTGTGCAATCTAATGCAATCCAATACAATAGATCTGTGGTACATTCTGCTTTTAAGAAACTTTTACATTTTCAGTGTTTGTTGACATTGTCAGAAAGGTGATCATTCAACTTTGTTTATTATTGAGGTTATAGTGGATGGTGGTAGTGTACTTGAGTGCATATTGTGCAGTGTTGCATATTTTGAGGGGGACATTGCTCCATATAATACACTAAATGATTTTGTTTCACATTCTAGATCGCAATAAGCGCATCCACTCAGGAAAAAGATTGCTGTAGAAAAGAAGCCTTTGATAATGCTATGACTGAAGACAATGCTGTTGTGGGAGAAGCTGAAAAACTCCCTCCTCCTAATGAGCTCTTGACTGAGGACAATTACTCCTGGCCATGGGAATGTAAGTAATTGAAAGACACTGAATACAAAAGTGTTAATGTGCACATCTTGCCATAAATGTAAGACAGTTGACAACACTTTGTGATGGATTGCAGGTCATGGTGATATGGTACAAAACAAAAAGGTCTACAATAAGGTTATGCTCCTGACCAGACAAAGAAGAAGTAGTAATTGTGAAGTCAAGCAGAACTGGGAGTACATAAAGAATATGGCAAGAGTGACAGAAGAGCTTTCCTCCCAGCTTTCCCAAGGCATCACTGGACAAAGTACAGGTAAGTAGGATAAATTATTTGCAAATTACTTGTCTGGTAACATGTGGATTATACATTTTTATATTGTATATTTTCAGGCAGTACCGAGGCTTTGACAGAGAGAGGGGGTGAGGGGCTACTCTGTGTACTGGAGAGAAGATTACATCAGGTTCAAGCTCAGCAGGCCACAGCACGCAACACATACCAAAGTATTTTGAAGATGGTGACTTTGGATGACTCTCTGAAGAGGAAAACCTGGACAGTAGCTCCTCTACTGATGAAGAACTTAATGATCCGGATATGGTGTGAGTGACCTAAGGGTGTAAGGGTCTGTTTTTAGCACTCTACTTGGAATCAATGATGAACTGATGTTGCCTTTTTTGCCTTTATATATATATATATATATATATATATATATATATATATATATATATATATATATATATATATATATATATATATACACACACGAGAATATAGACTGTGTGGAGAATATATACATACATACATACATATATATATATATATATATATATATATATATATATATATATATATATATATATATATACATACATACATACACATATATACACACACACACACATATATATATATATATATATATATATATATATATATATATATATATATATATTACATTTTGTGTTATGTGCATCAAAACAACTTACACTTGCTGAGATGATTCTGATTTTATGTTTATGCCTTTACATTTTTATTTTACTTAATCTATTCTTTTTTTCACCAGCCAAAAGACTGTGATTGGTGTTCCTATAACAAATAAATTACTTGAATTTGAACTACTGTTGAATTTTCCTGCACTACTACACCATGTTAAATTCCTATATTGTAATCCATCTGGAAATGAGATGCTGATTGAATGAATTCAGTTGGAGCCCTGCTGCTGTCACAAAAAATACACATTTGTGTATAATATATGAAGTCAATTTCTAACTTGATGGATAGCTGTTTACTATTTCAACATTTCTTCCCTTAGACAGGGAGTCTTAGTCTATTCGCACAAGTTAACCAAATAAAGTTAACAGTGCTTTCTCTTACGTCTATAATTGTAGTCATCTATTGCCCTTCTTGGCTGGGAATGTGAAGACATAATCTTTGTAACATAAAATGAAACTTTATTAATTCCCTGAGGGAAATGTAGGTTTCATAGCAATCACAGCAATCCGAATGGAAAAACAGAGGAAGTATACAGGTAGAGAGTAGGAGAAGACAATAAAAATTAAAGCTGCAAGCAGTGATGAACGGGCCTGTTCAGGCATGCTGCAATGGAAGTGCTTGTATGACTTGCATGTAGATGTCTTCAGGCCTGGACATTTAGTGGATGACACCAGCCACGACTCTCTATATCAAACCATTCAAAAGTTATCGCAGAGAGTAGGAACTATCAGATATTGACCAATGGTGCCTGATAGCAGAACGCCCGCCCTCCAAATCTACATTTAGATACTCTAGGAACTACGAGTAAACCTGCACTCTGAGAGCGGAGAGCTCTGCCAGGAACATGAGGCCCTATCAGGTCTTGTAAATACTGCGGAGCTGAGCCGTTTTGGGCTTTATATGCAAGTAATACAATTTTAAATTGGATTCTGAATTTTACAGGTAGCCAGTGGAGCGACGCTAACACTGGAGAGACGTGGTCTCTCCTGCTAATTCCTGTCAGCACTCGTGCTGCTGCATTTTGGATCAGCTGGAGCCTATTCAGCAAATTACTTGGACATCCTGCTAATAACACATTACAGTAATCTAGTCTAGAAGATACAAACGCATGAACTAGTTTTTCTGCATCACTCTACGAGAGGATTTTCCTAATTTTTGCAATATTATGGAGATGGAAAAACGCTATTTTACAAACCTGATTAACATATGGTTTAAACGACAAATCCTGATCGAAAACAACACCAAGGTTTCTCACAGTTGCACTGGAAGCCATCGCAACCCCATTTAATCCCTTCCTAAGATGCTCTGGACCAAGAATGATAACCTCTGTTTTATCTGAATTTAGAAGCAAGAAATTTCTGGACATCCAGTCCTTGATGTCCCTAAGACATGCCAGAAGTTTAACTAACGGTTCTGTTTCATCCGGCTTCATAGACAAATTATTTATTTCACACTTTACATGAAGCCCTCCATTACAACCACAAAACAACATTTTCCAAAAAGAAAGTTTCATAGTTTGGCACTTTAACTAAATGAAAGTCTGGGATTTTAAAGCTATTGCTTTTAAACAGAGGACCAGTTAAAGTAAAAAGAAAACCCTTCATATTCCTTTCCAAAGGTGGTGAAATATTGCCTAACTAGTTTGCCGAACTTATCTGAAATAAAGGGGTTTGTTG
This sequence comes from Cololabis saira, assembly GCF_033807715.1. NCBI lineage: Eukaryota > Metazoa > Chordata > Actinopteri > Beloniformes > Belonidae > Cololabis > Cololabis saira. Next base: position 1,095,371 of record NC_084590.1, on the reverse strand, counting down.
CTTGATCTCAAATAATTTCATGAATGGATTCATGATGGATCCAGTGGCTTCACACAATCATCAACATCAAATCCGAGCAACAGTGGAAATTATCCTCATTTATTTCCACAAATTATACGAACAGATACTTCCATAAATGTAGACTAGAGGTTCTCAGGGAGAATCTCATCCACCCCCGGTGCCACTGAGGAGCTTACGAACCACCTCAGCGAACTTGGCTTGGGTGATGGACCAGCACATCCCAAAGTCCACAGTCTCTGCTTCCTCAATGGAAGGCATGTCAGTTGGATTGAGGAGATCCTCGAAGTATTCCTTCCACTGTCCGACGATGTCCCCAGTCGAGGTCAACAGCTCCCCACCTGCACCGTGAATGGTGTTGGCAGAGTATTGCTTCCCCTTTCTGAGGCGCCAAACGGGTTGCCAGAATTTCCTCCGGGACAACCGAAAGTCTTCTTCCATTGCCTCCCCAAACTCCTCCCAGACCCGAGTTTTTGCCTCCAGGACTGCCCGAGCTGCACCCTGCTTGGCCTGCTGGTACCCATCTACTGCGTCAGGAGTCCCACAGGCTAACATAGCCCAGTAGGACTACTTCTTCAGTCTGACGGTATCCCTTACTTACACACACACACTTTCACACAGGTTCTGGGATTGCCACCACGACAGGCACCAGAGACTTTGTGTCCACAACTTCGAGTCGCCGCCACGTCGACAATGAAGGCACAGAATATGGTCGGAATATGTGAGAAGTTCTCTTGGAGATGAGAGTTGAAGACTTCCCTGACAAAGGGCTCAGCCAGACGTTCCCAACAGACCCTCGCAATACGTTTGGGTCTGCCCGGTCTGTCCAACTTCCTCCTCCGCCAGTGTATCCAACTCACCACCAGGTGGTGATCAGTTGACAGCTCAGCCCCTCTCTTTACCTGAGTGTCCAAGACATAAGGCCGAAGATCAGATAAAACGACAACAAAGTCGATCATTGACCTCCAGCCTAGGGCGTCCTGGTACCACGTGCACTGATGGACACCCTTATGCTCGAACATGGTGTGATGTGTCATGGACAAACTGTGACTAGCACAGAAGTCCAACAACAGAGCACCACTCGGGTTCAGATCAGGGAAGCCGTTCCTCCCAATCACGCCTCTCCAGGTGTCCCTGTCATTGCTCACGTGAGCGTTGAAGTCCCCCAGTAGAACAATGGAGTCCCCAGTTGTAGCACCATCAAGTGCTCCTCCCAGGGACTCCAAGAAGGCTGGGTACTCCGCACTGCTGTTCGGCCCGTATGCACAAACAACAGTGAGAGACCTTTACCCGACCCTCTCGTTCACCGGGGAATCCCAACACATTGCGGCTGAACTGGGGGGCTATAAACAAGCCCACACCAGCTCGCCGCCTCTCACCATGGGCAACTCCAGAGTAGTGGACGGTCCAGCCCCTTTCAAGGAGCTGGGTTCCAGAGTCCAAGCTATGTGTGGAGGTGAGCCCGACTATCTTTAGCCGGTATCTTTCAACCTCACGCACAAGCTCCGGCTCCTTCCCCCCCAGCAAGGTGACATTCCATGTCCCTACTGTGAGGGTTTTGGTCCAGCGGTAGACTCGTCGAGGCCCCGCCACGACTGCTACCCAGACCACATTGCACTGGCCTGTCGTGGACCTTCCTGCGGGTGCTGGGCCTACGGGAAGGCGGGCTCACATCACCGTTTCGGGCTGAGCCCGACCGGGTCCCATGGGCGAAGACCCGGCCACCAGTCGCTCGCCTACGAACCTCAGGCCTGGCTCTAGGGAGGGGCCCCGGTGACGCCAATCCGGGCGACGTAACGGTCCTTGATGTTCTATTTACCATGATTAGCCTGTGAACCGCTCTTAGTCTGGCCCGTCACCCAGGACCTGTTTGCCATGGGTGACCCTCCCAGGGGTGTAATGCCCCAGAAAACATAGCTCCTAGGATTATTCGGTCAACACAAACCCCTCCACCACAATAAGGTGGCGGCCCAAAGAGGGGTTGATTATTTCACATTTTAATATTCTGACCTGATAGGTGCTGCATAGGTCAAGACTCCTGATGCTCCCTGGAATGCCCCATTGGTAGTCCAGATTTTTCTTCAGTTGTTTATGTACATCACAGTCTAATACATTTGCATAATGCTGGCCTGGGGGCTAGTCTTTAGCACCACAAACAAAAAAATAAGCAGGACCCTTACACCTTAATGTTTTTGACTCATCAAAGCAGAATTAACCTTTGGGAGGGAGTACACACGTGGACCTAAATCACTATATCAGAGTAAAGTTAACAAGAAGTACTGCACCTTTTTACAGCGTATTAGCCACCTGAACAAAATCTTTAAGACCTCTCTCCATGTTTCTCTTTCCCTATTAGTTGACACAACTTATTCACTAGTTTACAAACTTCAGCCAGATATTGAAACAAGTATGATGCACATTTTCTAATAAAGGCATGGTAAGTGATATCTCCTCACTACCTGAAACATACAATGTGTGAGCATCTTATCCCCCAAACCATACCTAATTTTGCTCCAATTAATCACTGGCAGGGGGGGGAGTGATGATGGGGTGTGTGTTCTCAGGGAGCAGAAGTAAGAGGAGTGTGTGTATATTTGTGTAATGTTGCATATCTATTCACTGCCAAAACAAAGTTTTTAACTTATCAGACCAAAAAGATTTCTTCCTCCTTTTGATGTAATCTAATCTAAATTCTTGTGCAGAAATGATTTTTGATCTAATTTGAACTGAAAGGCGCTTGACGGTAATAATAATAATTCTTACATTTACGTTGTTTAAAAAAAATGACCTCAAAATGATTTCCTACATAAAAATGTTTTCTGCTTAACAATTGCCAACATATGGTGTAAAGTGGTGGTCCATTCTTTGCAAGGTAGGAAAGTATATATTTTTTCAGTCTTTGTAAGAAAGATAATACATTCTCTTTCCCTCTGCAATGATAAGCTTTACATAAGTTGGGAATGACACAAGCTGGTTTATGGGGATTTTCACCCTTCCATACCCAGCTGATGCTCCAGCGTTTGACTCCTGTCTTGACTGATCCGTCCACAGCCCCCACGGGTACATGATCACACTATCACTATCACTAATCAATCAAGAAGCTTAAGATGACAGTGAAAGATGCTGTGGGAGAAAATATGACGAAAAAAAAAATGTATGGTGCCCATGGTGTTGTGATGACGAATTCAATTTTCTTTTTCCCATGAAGCTTACAACCTTCCTCTGTCTCATTTCTATTTTTATCGACAGGTGACCTGTAACTGGTTGGAGAGAGGGAAGAGGAGAGACAGATGGAAACGGAGCAGAGAAAAGTGGATGAGAAACAGCAAAAGGATTCCTCATACACAATGGGAACCTCTTATGCTGCACACTTTTAATTTGAAAAGAAAGAGTAGTTTGCCTGAAGAGGGCTAACACCATTTTGACACTCTACTTTTGTCACAGTAATAGTAGTCATGATAACACTCTGAACATAAGAATAATCCTTTTTTCATCCTTTTCTCCCTAAATCATCGTCTGCTATTCAACACCTAGAAACAATAATTTGCCATGGAGAAGGCCTACTCACTTACTGCCCACTATGATGAGTTTCAGGAAGTGAAATATGGTGGCCGCTACAGCAGTGACATCCTCAGCAATGGCATGACCCTCCACCTGGGGGGCAGCCTGGATCGTCACATGGGGCGGGCACAGGGAGGAACTTGGCCAAATAATCGAAACAGAGATCTTAGTAGCACCGGCAGTAGTGGTGGTCTTCCTCGATGGAGCCGGAGGGAGATCTGCCTCCTCTCAGCATTGGTCTTTGCTGCAGGCATGTGTGTCATCTTGGGAACCATGCTGGCACTCAAGTACATTTCACTGGATGCCCAGCAGGACCCACAGTGCCGACAAGACTGCCAACAGAAACGCTCCCTCCTGCGGGCAGCGCGTTTTGTTCAGGCCAATATTGACCCAACCATCCAGCCCTGCCAAGACTTCTATTCATTTGCCTGTGGAGGCTGGCTGAGGCGTCATGGCATCCCTGAGGACAAGCTCAGCTATGGCATCATTACAGCTATAGGAGAACACAACGAGGAGAAACTGCAGCGCCTCCTAATGGAACCAGTTCAGAGGCGTGGGCCCAATTCGGCAGAGCGCAAGGTCAAGGAATTCTTTCGATCCTGCGTCAACATCCAGGAGATTGACAAACTAGGCTCAGAGCCCATGACAGAGGTGCTAGACAGCTGTGGAGGGTGGGACCTGGTTGGCGCTCCTCCTGGTGCGGCTGGGTGGGAGAGAGAGGGTGCCCCACAGAGGCCAGACTTCAATGAGCTGCTCTACAGGACGCAAGGGGTGTACAGCACTGCTGTCTTCTTCTCCCTTATTGTCAATGTGGATGATAAAAACTCTTCAAGAAATGCCATCAGGGTGAGAACAATCAGGGGTTTGAGTTCACATTTGTAGAAGCATGGACTAAGATGATGAGCATCTTAGCGTGGCTTATGTTCCCTTTTAAGTATGCTTTATCAATTAAATGCAAACTACACCTCCTCTTTGCATATTTTTCATGTGATCAAAGTTTTATTTGTACAATGTTTGCAAGGTTCAATGAGGTTAAATGAGTAACTATTAATTAATCTGAATCATGGATGCCATTGTGATGTGTAGTTTTTACCAAACAGTTAAAATGCCAATACCATAAATTTGGCAATGTGTGAGTTCAATAGTGGTGTGACTATGTGTGTGAATAATATCTTGAATAATGTAAATTATTAAGATATTAGTCATACAGTGTGTTGAATTATTTGTGAATGCTAGCATTATAACATTGTGTTGAAATACTGAAAAATACATATTAGACTAGATAAATGGCAAAACAAATGTTTAAAAAAAAGAATTAGCAACTGCACTTTTGATTGTGTGTGTTTGTGCAGATTGATCAGGAGGGCCTCACGCTGCCAGAGAGAAGCCTCTACCTGGAACAGGATGAGGACAGCAAAAAGGTTAAAAGGCTTCAATCCTACCAGCTTTCTCTGCACTATCCCTCCATACCTCCCAACCATTTGGCCCGTCCTCCTGTCCTACTCTTCATAGTCTACCCCTTTTGACCATCTTATCTTGTGCTCTCCTTCCTTCGTCCCAGTTCTTCTCTTCCTCTTTTCCTTTCTCTCCTTCCCACTATTTTGGGCAAAATCAGTTTCTTTCTGTACCTTGCTGACCTAATTTTGCTTCCCTCTCTCCTTCCCTCTCGCCCATTTTACCCATCTACCCCTTTTTCCTCCTTCCATATGGCACAATGAATCTTCTCTCATTCTTCCTCATCAATCCACCTCTTTCTTTTGCTCCCCATTGTGCTTTTGTTATCCTGTCCACTTTGCCACATGTCACACTTTTCAACAAGCCATTAATTGATAATGTTACTGTACTTTTCAGATTTTGGCGGCATACAAGGCTCTGATGGAGCGCTTGTTGAGCATGCTGGGAGCTCACAACGCCACACAGACGTCCAAGGAGATTATACAGCTGGAGACCCGACTAGCCAATGTGAGCTGACTTAACATGCATGTGTGAGTCTTCTTGTGCGTCGCTTGTATTTTTGCAGGGGTTGAGCAAAATCTCCTCTCTCTCCCCAGATCACTGTGTCCGAATATGATGACCAGAGAAAAGATATCAGCACCATGTATAACCGCATAACCCTCAGGCGGCTTCAAACCATTGCTCCTAGTGTGAGTATATACACACACACACACACACACACACACACACACACACACACACACACACACACACACACACAAATAATTTATAAAACATTTGCAAGTGCATGTGTGTGCTCATGCGTTTCGGGCAGAAGCAGACGTGACAGATTAAAACTTGGACTCCAACTGAGCATTTTAAGTAGTGTGGTGATTGCATGAGCATGGTGTCAGAGGGCGTATGTGTGTGTTTGGGAAGCAATGAAGCGCTCTACACACACAGACATACAACTTTGAGAGACCCAAGTAACTCACAAAAGCTGTCCGTGGGGTGTTGAAAATGATGGAGGGAGCAGAGAGAAAGGAGAGAAAGACAGTGGGGGAACAGAGGTAAGGATGGCAACAAAAGAGAGTTGGGAAGAGGCTTTACACTGAAGAAGTTTGAACAGTAATTGAGAATCTTCAGTGTGCTTCAGGTCCAATACAGGATTGATAAAGGTAAGGTAGGAGAAGATAGAGAGCTAAAGTGAAATCAAAAAAGAGAAAATAAAAAATATTACACATGCCAGTAGCAGGTTAGAAAGGACTTTGGCTTGGAAATGGAATCCAAATGTATAAAAAAAATACCAGAGATCATTCTCTTAAAAGTTTGAATGCAGTGTTTTATACAAATAACATACAGTTTTTAGATGCTAGTGTGCACTTTAATAGCCATAAAAATTACAGGGTGGATCGTCTGAAGCACCTTTCTGAAACTGCTTGGATGGAATGGATAAATATGAGTTGTACTTTCCTTCATGTTGCACTCCTTTGAAAGCTGACACTAAAGATGAAACACAGGAGCCCCAAGCAAGAAACAAGTTGCATCATCACAGTTCATTATGGGCTCATGAAACTGCTGGACTTCAGGTGTATACTTTTTCAATAAATTACATCTCTTGTCTTCAGCTGATTTCTTATATCATGCTTATTTTAAGCAGCATCAGTTGGGTCAAAAATTATTAAAGACAAAGTCTTATTTGGGATTTCTAGAGCATATGGGTTTGAAAGACTGACCCTTCAATTCAGTTAATTTATAATCACCTTTTTGTGTGTGGTGCCAATTCAAAGAAGTTACACAAAAGAAAAATACAATTTAATCAAAAATGATCCAATTCATTCAATTGTACTTCAGTTCAACCCAATTCATTCGGTCCACATTTAAAGTTAATATAATACCAATTCATAAAAACATCTGAGGAATGCCAACCACCTCACCAGCCACCACGAGGTAACACCCCCTATAGACCACCAAAGTCCCCACCAGGCCAGCGACGACCCCCACCCCCAAGGGCCACAAGAAGCACATATCACAGCGCACCAGGTCAACCCCCAATTCCCAGAGTTAAAAGATGATCACCCACCGACCCCACTAGGTGATGAAGCCCATAAACAGGGACCAGAGAGAATGCAGTTCTACCAAATGGTGTTTAGTGTTTCTTTGCAATACATAAGGCGGTGAGAACCAAGTGAGTCAGGTTAAGTTCCATTTGGATGTCACCCAGGTGACCTAGTATGCATAATGTGAGGCACACAGGAATTCTGTAATTGAGCCACGTGGATAAATCCTCACAAATCTCCATCCAGAACCTCCTCACAGGTGCAAACAAAACCATAAAGCATGCATATAATTATCAGCGGTGTTCTCTGCACTCTGAGCAGATATTAGAGGGTGCCAAACCCATCTGGAACATCCTTTGTCCTGTATAATGTGTTCTGTAAAGAACTTTGTATTGTATAAGTTATGTATACGTTATAGTATAATTTTGCTATTCATTGTGCAAAGGATTATGCCATTTCTAATTGTTTTGAAGTAGCAACTTTCACACAGTGCTGAAAGTAGCAGATGTCATCCTGGTGTTTGGGAAACTTTTCATGCCATTCACGTGTACAACCATTTCCACTGGGGTTAATTGAGGTTGCTCAGAAGCCTACTTTGATTTGGAAGTAGCCCCAAATTTGTAAAGAGTACACCCAGACTGAAAATATTCTGCAATTAACAACTGATAAAAAGAATGACTGAAGAAAGGGAGAAGAAACTAAATGAGGTGCTCACACTAGGAAGCAAAGAGCAGTTATTGTTCAGTTGTTTTGTTCTTGTTGACAGGTTAATTGTATGACTCTTTAAGATCTAAGATGCTATCATTCTTCTTTCTGCTATAGCTTCACTGGAAGCGCTTGCTAGACAGAATTTTCAATGACAACTTCTCACAAGACGAGGAGATTGTGGTGCTTGCAACTGATTACATACAGAAAGTCTCTGACATCATCAAGACCACTTCAAAGAGGTAAGGAAATAAAGAATGAGCGCTGTTGTGGACTGAGTGTAGGGGTTTGGGTGTAGGGAGGGAAGGCTGAGGGAGGACAGGTCTATGGAAAATCATTAAAATAAGGTGCATGCTTTACTACTACTGATCTTTTTTAGCATGAATAAGCGCTTTAGTCCTGGATTTCAGGCTATCGCTACAGTTTTTGCCACAACAGTGTCACAAGGTGAATTGATTGGTTTTAGAGGGCTGCTGGGCTTGTGTGTGTGTGTGTGTGTGTGTGTGTGTGTGTGTGTGTGTGTGTGTGTGTGTGTGTGTGTGTGTGTGTGTGTGTGTGTGTGTGTGTGTGTGTGTTGTGTGTGTGTGTGTGTGTGTGTGTGCGTGTGCGCGTGCGCGTGCGTGTGTGTGTTTGAGGTGAGTCACTGTTGGGTGAACTTCCAGTTCTACTGCAGCAGATTGTTATTGATCTACTCCCAAATATTTCTACCTCCTACAGGCTCCGCACACACAAAGAAGTGCACCCTTTCTTTCTCTTTTTTCTTCTTGACAGACTGCAGGGGAGGCCTTAGAGAGCTGCTGCACGTCATGATGTGTGTTATAGCCAATGACAGCTCGCCAATAGTCACTCTGCTCTACACGAATACACAATAGCTCTCAGGCCTCATACATGGCTGACTGGCTGGATGACTGGCTGGGGGATTTTTTGCTTGTCAATTATGTTTGAGAGTGGATACATGTCTGTTTAACAGCATAACCTATTCAGACATTTTGGTAATTTCATGAATCACCAGTTCACGGCGTTACTGCTTCATTCAATATTGCTAATTTTGTCATCGCATTTCATATCAGGTATAAAAATTCACAGCATTATATTCTGCAATCCCTGATTGATTTTATGTAAAGCAGGGTTTGATATAATGCCAATCACTCATATACAGGATACAGTAATTAAGCTATATTGCTCAAAACAAAAAGAAGGAAAAATTAAGGGAATACCTAAAATACACATATGGAAATGATTATTGAAAATGTCTGCTCATCATCTGAGACTGACCGATCCAATTCATTATTTGTATCAAGGGCTGATAATCATGTAATGATCCGTATCAGTCCCCAATACAAATGTTCGTTATTAAACTCATTTTTTCAAACCTTTATTTACTTATTGTCCTACTCAGATGAAGCATTGTTGTTTTTTATCTAACCTGAAGAATTGATTATTGTAGATGTTTATTTTTTCTACAGCTTATGCACTTTTATTTCTCATATTTAAATAGAAAACAATGACTACCCGTTTTTTTATACAGAAATAAGTATCAGTTATATCTGTGTATCTGTGTATCTGTGTATCTGTGAAGCCGGCACGGGAGAACGGGGAGAACGCACATGCAGCACCATGTGACGTCACATCCGCAGCCCAGCGCGGGAAATTCGGGACCGAATTGCAGCACATTTTGCAGCACACATCCTGTTCATGGCAAAGGAGAGATACACTAGAGCAGGGGTTCTTAACCTTTCTGACCTTGGGGCCCAATTTTTTCAGGACAGAGTGGCCCGGGGCCCGTTGAATATTAACACTGTATAGCAGGGGTATTCAACTTTAAGAGGTCCATTTAGAGAAAATGTACTCAAGCGAAGGTCCAGAACATCATTATATATATTATATATATATAATATATATATAATATATATAATATAATATATATATATATATATATATATATATATATATATATATATATATATATATATATATATATATATACATATATATATATATATATTCGGAGTAAGTGCAGGTAAGGCAGGTTAAGGCATTAGGAGAGATGGTGTTTACTTACTATACAAGTCTCCAATAAATAGGGACACCCCTGATCTTACAGCATTCAGAAGCTTTTTGTATGGTTGTTTTTGTGAACAACTTTCTATTGTTTTAAATGTTAATATGCACACCTGTCCAGCAACAGTACATGTACAAAAGAATGAAAGAAAAGAACAAAGATGAAACAAAAAAACCCTTAGAGGCAACCCCCAACCCCAACCTCACCCTCTTTTTCTTGTACTGAGTGCAGCTGTGTTGCTCGGGAAGCTGATAATAACATGCCCATAATGATTAAATAATCATTATATAAATAATTATTAAATGATTCAGACCAAAACATTTGTTTTAAAACAGGCTGTAAATATGTTTATTAATTTCATTCATTCATTCATTATCTTACCCGCTTTATCCCTTGCGGGGTCACGGGGGTCTGCTGGAGCCTATCCCAGCTTATTTTAGGTGAGATGTTTATTTCAACTGTAAATGTTGACATTTTCACCTTGGAGTCAGAGATGGACTAGGTTTTGTAGCCAGCCTCTGTCGGTCGAGGAGCTGCTTTTGCCTCAACTAGCAAGTTATATGTGTAAAACCAAAATTTTAGCAGAAATTGAAAATAGAAATGAAAAAAAAAAAAACCCTAACCCATTACATTACATTAATATTCTTTAATCTTATCTGCCATTTGTTTGCCATGCAAAAATAGTATCAGCTCCAGCATTGTGGATTCTTACCACTGTTAGAGCAGTATGCATTATGTCAGTGTATATGTGAATCTGTCGGGGCTTAGTATCTTTATGCGGAGTTTCACAACATAAACCCAGCATCTTTTTGGCTTTCATGTTAGGACAATACACCTTTTACAACAGGCTGTGCTTGGGTCCCTTCCAGGCAGTAAAGGAATGCTAGGTGGTTTTCTATAGATTTATCTATAAATATTATAGAGGCTCTGAAAATACTTGCCTTAATGAAGGAACGATATCCACACCCAAATATTTAAAATGTTTGATTACTGGGATGTTGCTTATGTCAGGATTTGACATTTCCCTGTTTTATTTTGAAGCCCATGGCTGCGTCCGAAATTCCATACTTCCACCCTAATGAGTATGCAAAAACAGTATGTTACATTTTTTAGTGCGTCCGAAACATTAGTACATACACAATAGTATGTGCTATCCATACTCACTCCGGAGACATTTATTAGTATGGATTGATGGACACTAGCTAAGCAGAAACTTCCCACAATGCAATGCAGCGGTGTTTGGTTGCTAAGTGCTGCGCAGATACGTCATAAGTCATATGTCATAAGTAGTGCTGGCCAACGATTAAAAATTTTAATCTTAATTAATCCATGATTTCTGTAATTAACTGCGATTAATCTCACAATTGTTTTTCTCTAAAATTTCAAGGAAAAAGTGAAAGTAAGCTGAGATGTACGTAAAAAAGAGAAAATATTTTGTAGCATCCACAGGCTTTTATTTCACAAAGTGCATCATCAATATTTGCAGCCTCTACAGGGGCAAAAAATAACACTGTGACTGTTAGAACACAGTCAGAACGTAGCCTGAAACCAACAACAGTAGCAATCAGCATGAAAAAGAAATAACAGCTGGTCAGACTTAAGGAAAAAACCTAAGGAAAAAAAAATGTAAGTAAGTAAGTGGTGTTACCTTTTCCTTTTTGTTTTTAAACACAGCAGCAGATAGGTTAGACTCAGACTAGTCAATTAAGTACTGCATTTTCTTTTCTTTTTACACATTAGCAACATTGCCTAGTTTAGACAGCCAGAACCTTGAACCAAGAAACCCAGCAGGTAATACCAATAACAGCTTGTCAGGAAGGAAAGTCCCAGTGAGACTAAGGGGACTATACTTGTTTTTCTTAAACACAGCAGCAGACTGTAATAGTACATTAAGTACTGACTTTTTTTCTTTAGCAAGCCTATTCCTCATTATCAGTTGCACCAAGCCAGTTACTAAGGCACACAAGCTGATTAACATGTCGAGATGACAAAGAAACACGCTTCTTTTGGACAATATGCCCAGCAAGGGAAAACAGACGCTCACAGGGCACTGATGTGGCAGGTGTAGTGAGCTACGTTTTGGCAATGCAGGCCAGCCTGCTGTGCAAGCCTGCATGTTGTGACCACCACTTTAATGGACAGTCATCCTCACTGATGGTGGGCTCTGATTTGTATCTGCTCACACAGTTCTCAACAGAGTCATCTTCATTTTCATCCTCAGAATCAGACTCTGAAGCAATCAAGAGGGACAACCTTTTCTTTGGGGGCTGTGGTGGCTCTTCCACAGGTTCCTGGGGAACACTTCTCTGGCCCTCTTCCTTCAGTAAAGTGTGGAGTGAAGCCCACACCTCACCTCTCTCTGCTCTGGGAAGACATTTGAGGTCCTTGAATCTTGGGTCGAGCACAGTGGCAATCTGCAGATAGCTGATGTTGGCATTCTCGTTAGAATAGAATAGAATAGAATAAGACAGAACAGTATACTTTATCAGCAGTGATTAAAGAACATGTTTCCAATCTGTGGTCCATGATAAAACAAAGAACAATTGTATTAACTTCAGACTGTAGCAAATATATGTGCAAGCAACATGTATGCTCACTTTGCGTTTCTCCAGGTCTTTTTGGAATGTGGATTTGAATTTGACCACATAGGCAGGGTCATGTTCGGAGCTCTCCATCACCCGATGCACATGGCACCAAGCAGGAAGGACCACAGAACATGAAACATACTTCTGACCTCCCAGAAGTTCTGTCACTTTTCTTCACAAAGTAGAAGAGAAATAAAAATTGTTTACTCAAATTAATATTCACTGATTGAACACACACACAGATCTCTTCTTAGCTTTCCTCATGCCCCTGGCCTATACACTTCGCTTTTACACACACACACACACACACACACACACACACACACACACACACACACACACACACACACACACACACACACACACACACACACTTCTTTGCTCCATTTTTGTTTTACACTTTCTTCCATATACCACACACACACCCCAGAACAATGAGGTATAATAAACTTTACTGTACCTGCTGGGCTCCAGTAGTATTTCCAATTTGTGCAACTTGTCCATTTCAGATGGTGTCGGCATGGCAACTTTGGTGTTGGACAGTACATCTTTCAGCGGTTGTTCATTTCTCCGGACACTCTTTATCATTTCGAAAGTTGAGTTCCACCTGGTCGGGACGTCTTGAATTAGCGACTCCACTTGTAGCCCGTGTTCTTCTTGTTTACGTCGTAGTTCTGAGGCGTTAGCTGGACTGTGTTTAAAGTGGCCAACGACCTTTCTGCATTTGGCCAGCGCATTGTCAAACGGGCTGTTCTGGAGAGACACTGTGATGGTGTGCTGGAGACTGTGTGCAGAGCAGGGGACATGAGCCATGGGTAGTTGCCTCGCAGCTGCGATCATATTCCTGGCACTATCTGTGGTGACTGAATTTACTTTGTTTTCAACTTTCCACTCCTCTGCAATGAGCATGAAGTGCTCGGCGCACACGTCAGCATAGTGTCTCTCTTCAGTTTTCATCACCGTTAGTGCATGTGAATGCAGCCTCCATTCTCCGTCTATATAGTGGACTGTGACACCGAGATAATTGTGGTTACCCAGCGATGTCCAATGGTCTCCAGTTAGAGCCACGGTCGCTGCGTCTTCCAACTCCTTGGCTCGTGTGCCCCTCTCCTGCTCATACACGTGTATTCTTCTTGTTACCGTCTGTCTTGATGGGAGCTCGTATGTAACGTCATTTGAGGCTATTCTAATAACCTCCCTCAGGCCCTTATCTTCCACAATATAAAGTGGTCTGCAACTTCTAGCCACCCACTTTGCAATGGCATTATTTATTCTGCAAACCCTTGGTTGATCGATAGGTCTCCATGCTGCATCCAACGTAAGCTGCTGTGCTGGTTGTCTCGGCCACGTGCTGGGATCGACGCCAGTGTGTTTTGCTGACAAATGGTACCTGAGGCTCGTAGAACTTCTGTGGTAACTGAACGTTTTGCGACAGTGGACACAAATCACTTGAGATTTGTCCACTGTGCCATCTGGGAGATTTTTAAAAATAAAATGTCCATTTGCCAACCTGTTTTGCTCCATTTTTGTTTCTCTTGCATAGCGTGTAGCAGGCTGTCGTGGGCGGCGCCGTTGGTGACTCGTGTTTTAACAACAGGCTTTGTGATTGCTTGCTGACTGAAAGACAGACGAGTAAACGAATCACAAACCAGCTTTTCCTCAACACTCCGCCTCTCAGTCATTGTGACGGTTGTGATTGGTTTGTTGATTCGGAGCCAGAAGTGCTGCAGTTTTTTCGGCTACGGAAAAATATATGTTTGCCTTATGCGTTAAAAATTTTAATTGCGTTAATACGGCAAGTAATTAACGCTGAGTTAACTCGTTAATGTGGCCACCATTAGTCATAAGTATAATATTAAGTATAATAATATTATGTTTCTTGTTGTTTTGCTGTGTTTTTTTTCTTAGCTTTTTGTATGTTTTTGATCTTGCTTTTCTGATGGCACATTTTGGATACTGGCAGCCGGGGAAGGCCTGCTGGATGTGTTTCCTGTAGACTGCAATCTTTAAACTGCCGTCATCCTTGTCATGTAAGTTTATGACCAGATATGCCAGTGTTCTATTGTGTTCCTCATTGTGCATAAATTGAATGTTTCCTTGGGTATCCACGGTGTTGAGGTGGTCCATAAAGGGTCGTATGTGTCCAGCTTTTACTTTTTCCAATATTTTGGCTACGTATCATTCCCAGAGGGTGGGTTTGTCCTGTGGTGCTGGGTGTTGATGGCTTTTTGCTCGAGGTACTCCATGAAAAAACTGCTCATTATGGTGGAGAGTCACTAACTGTAGCTCTGAAATGGTCTGTAAATTATGTTGTTGAATTGGAAGTAAGTGGATCTGGCCATAAACTATGGAGTGTTTTATCCTTGTCTAGTTGTTCCCATACTATGGTCCTGATTTACTAAAGGTTTGCGTGTGTAAATGTGCAACGTGTGCAAACTTGACAGCACCCGCAAACCAAAGTGCCAGCTGATCTACTAACAGCGTGCAAAGAGGACTGCGTCTCTCAAATGCGCAAAATAGCACACGCAATCCATTTAGTACTTTTGCCCTGATGAATAATCAATATGGGGCGTACCCGCCAGAAATCGTTAAATACTGGGAGGGGAAGATGCAAATTGGTCCATTTACCACGCGCAATGAGATTTACCAAGCCTGAAAGTAATTGCGCGTATTGTGATTGCGTCTGTATTTGATACGTTCGAAAGGAAGGTGCTAATCTGCTGCTGCTGTTATTGTGGCAAGGAGGCCACATCCAAAATCAAAGAATACGCAGAGAGAGAGTCTTTATTCTGCTGCATGCTATTTTAAAAATGGTTGCACAAGTTTTATTAAAGGCCACTTTTTCTTTAGTTCTTCGCCTTATATCGCCTATATATCTATATATATGGGACTTGCTGATTGGGCCGGAGCTTCGGGAGCTGCGTGCTGGCCTGCGGTCCCCACCCCTGGTCATCCCGTTGCTGCTTCCGCCTGCCTGCTGTGCTGTTGCCGTCCCTGACCCACCGGTCTGGCCCTCGGCGGGAGGGTCCCCCCTTGTGAGCCTGGTCCTGCTCAGGGTTTCTTCCCTCCTAAAGGGGGGTTTTTCCTTGCCACTGTTTGGCTTAAGGTTTTTCTCCCACTAGGGGAGTTTTTACCTGCCATTGTTTATGTAATAACTGCTCGGGGGTCATGTTCTGGGTATGGGTCTCTGTAAAGCGTCTAGAGACAACTCTGTTGTATTAGACGCTATATAAATAAAATTGAAATTGAAATTGAATATCTTGCCACCTTCTTTTAATGTGCCCCCCTCCACTCGCCCACAAGCAGGCCAATTTGTGCCAAACTTTGTATTTTATTGATTACTTATCTTATTGAACGTGAAATCATCCTTCGTAAATTACATTTAATTAAAAGAGCTGGAGGAAGTGTCTGGGGTGAGGGAAGTCTGGGCATCCCTGCTGAGGCTGCTGCCCCCGCGACCCGGTAACGGATAAAGCGGGAGAAGATGAGTGAGAGAGTGAGTGAGTGAGTAAAACCCGTGCTTATTGATCACAAAACACAGGTTAAACATCATGACCAAATCCGCTCCGACCCGGTGTGTCAGTGATCAGCGCAGACAGACTGCAGCTTCGCCTGAATTATGGTTCTGCGTTAAATCGACTGTGTAGCCGACGGCGTAGGGTCGCGGTGCGGTGTGCGTCGCCGCGTACCCTACGCCGTCGTTTCTGCGTTGGTGTGACGCGGAACCATAAATCAGCCAGTCAGAGAGCAAGGGGTTGGGGGAGCTGGGTTGATGTTGATCCGCAGACAAAACTTATTAAGGAGCATCAAACTCACTCTTATCTACGCGGAAATAACGCTAAAATATAGGGGGGGGTGGCTGTCTGCGCTGGGGGGGCATTGCTGCCTTGGTCCTCCATCGCTGGGCGGGGGCCAAGTGCCCCTGCGGATGTGGGGACTCCGTGACCCTTGGGGTGTCCGCCGGGGTGGCCTCGGGGGGGGATGGGGCCGGGTCCGGGGATCGGGCCTCTCCTGACCGGGGGGTGCACGGGCGGGCACGGCGGCGGGGTGGCACCATTCCCAGGTGTCTATGTCTTATGTTGTCAGTATGAATGGGAGGATGTTGGACCGTTTCCCCCTCCGTCTGGGGGCTCCGGCGGCGCCGGGGGCGCCCGTGGAGGTACGGTGGGGCCCTGGCCCGGCTCGGAGGGCCGGCCCCCGTCTACTGGATGGCCGGTGGGGGGACGCGGGTGTCTTATCAGGGCCGGCTTTGCTGGTCCTGCTTCCTGGCTTCGGCCTCCGCTCCCCCTCCTTCCCCCCCTACACGATTCATACGCACATAGGCGAAGGGCGGGGGGTCCGGGTCGTGGGGGGCATTGTCCCGCGTGGCCCGGCACTCCCCGCCTCACGGTTTTAACAGCAAAATAGACACTGCACATTCAACACTTAATAAATACATTTGACAAGGACACGTAGTTCGGGAGGGGGGGGCGGGTCGGTGTCAAATCGATACTTGGCCCTCCCCCCTCCCTGTTTTTATGGCATTAATCACATGCACTCAACACCAGGGGCGGGAGGGGGTCCCACATCACCCGCGTTCCCTCACCGGCCTGGGATAGGTGGGTCGGGATACCCGGGCCTGGCGGGGCTCGCCGTGCAGCCTGGGGCGCCTTCTGGCGGTGCTGGACCCCTCCGGGGAGGGGGAAACGGTGCGTGATTGTGTGTCTGTGTCGGTGAGAATGCGGTATGGAAGGGTCCTGCCATGGAGGATTTGAGCCTCCATTGGCAGGACAACAAAACTTAATAATTTATCATTATTATATTATACAAAGATGGTTATTATTATTATTATTATTATTATTATTATTATTATTATTATTATTAGTAGTAGTAGTAGTATTATTATTATGTATAGTATATCATATTATTATTAGTATAGATATCGAATAGGTGAATGGATGAATGAATGGGATGCCTGGGTCTGGGGCCCTCCGTTGTCGGGCCTGCACGGGTGTCGCCTTGTTGGGGGGTTCCCTCTCTCCGGGTCCGTCTCCGGTCCCCCCCGCTGCCTCTGCGGCGGGGCGCCCCTCTGGTCTTGGAGGGCCACTTCGTGGGGGGCGGGTGCGCCTGCCCACGTCGGCGGCCGGGGCGGCTCTGTCTCTCCGGGCAGGCTGGCCCCCTGCCGGGTGGGGGTCGTTGGCCTGAAGGGTGGGGGCCTCCTGGCCGCGTGTCCGGCCCGGACCGGGTGGCCGGGGATTGCCTGGGTCGCGGTCCGCCGCCGCGGGGTCCCTGGCTGCTTCTTACCGCGCCGTGGGGGCCCCGCCCGCGGGCCCCCTTGGCCGCCGCCGGGGGGGGGGGGTCCTCCCAGGCGGTGGGTTGCCTCCCTCCTACTTTTCCCCTCTGTGGGGTTGCCAGTGGCCTGGGTTCCGGGCTCTTCCGTGTCGGCCTCTGGTCTCGCGGGTTGCTCCCCCCCCTCCCCCACTATAGATACACTTCAGGTGGAACTTTGTTTGGTTTATTACACACACACACACACACACACACACACACACACACACACACACACATAGTCACTTAGTCACACGCATATACACACACACACACACACACATGATCATATACATACACACACACACACATAGACATACACACTGGCTTGTTCACCTGCATGCTGGCTCTCTAGTTTTTGGGTTTAGGTAGCGGTAGCGATAGCTTAGCTCAGACTGCAATCAGATCTCAAGATTTAGGTCGATTGCTGTTATTGTATGTAGTTCATGAATGTTGTTATTTGCCTCTTCCACTAATATTTGTAACTCCACCGCGTCAAATTTCATTTTGCGCTTGCGACTATATCCTGCTTTCCATCCAGACTCCATGGCGCAAAGTTTGCGCTCGTAAACCGTAAGACGCGCAACACCTAATTTAAATACTGCAGTTTGCACCTGTTATCAATTGCGCACAGAATCTTAGTTGATCACCCGCAAAACACACCACGCCAACAACAGCACGCGCAAACTTTTTCAGTGCACACGCAATTTAGTACTCTTTATTTAGGATCTTAGTAAATCGGGCCCTATGTGTAGGGTGACATTCACTGGGGTTGTTATACAGTTATACTACGTCACAAAAAATTAGGATCTCATGAGTTTCTATTTTTATGTTGCTCATGTTGCTTATATTGCTTGTTTAGCCATTTCCTTTGAATATTTCAGTGGTAATCTGCGAGTCCGAGAAGGGGTTTGATTATTTCAACCAGTATTGGTTTTAGAAGGGCATGTACTGGTTGTCAAATCCTACCGGCTGACACATGAGACACTTCTGAAGAAGGCAACAGCTGATCGTCGAAACTGTCACGGTAACCACGGTAATCTCTTTTCTACTGTATGTTTGAACAAAAGGACAAACAACTTCAGAGGCAAAGTTTTATTTAGAGTTTAATGGAAATAGAACAGATTTCTTTCAATGATTTTATAACCGGATAGAAAGATTAATTCATGAAAAGCTTCCAAAATATGCAATATTGATGCGGCTGCACTGTCAAAATATAATATGTCATCACCATACAGATTTGGAGCGTGTGTTATTATTAAAGGTTTGGAGATGTATTTGAGTTTTTGATTAATTCATCCATCCATCCATCCATTTTCTTCCGCTCATCCGTTACCGGCTCATCTGTTACCGGGCAGCAGAATTAGCAGAGATGCTCAGACTTCCCTCACCCCCCACACTGTCCGAGGGGAGTCCGAGATGTGCCCAGGCCAGCCGAGAGACATAGTCTCTCCAGCATGTCTTCCCCGGGGACTCCTCTCGGTGGGACATGCCTGGAGCACATCTCTAGGGAGGCATCCAAGAGGCATCTGATAGAGATGCCCAAGCCACCTCAGCTGACTCCTGTCAGTGTGAAGGAGCAGTGGCTCGACTCCGAGCTCCCCCCGAGTGACTGAGCTTGTCACCCTATCTCTAAGGGAGCGTCCAGCCACCCTGCGGAGGAAACTCATCTCTGCCGCTTGTATCCGCGATCTTGTCCTTTCGGTCATTACCCAAAGATCATGACCATAGGTGAGGGTGGGAGCGTAGATTGACCGGTAAATCGAGAGCTTCGCCTTTCAACTCAGCTGCTTCTTCATCACGACGGTCCAGTACACTGTCTGCTGGTGCAGTGTCCGCATAACTGCGGACACTCCACCAATCCGTCTGTCAATCTCACGCTCCATCTTTCCCCTCACTCGTGAACAAGATCCCGAGATACTTGAAGCAGCTTTTTCCAGTGGAGAACCAGGCCTCGGATTTGGAGTTGCTGATTCTCATCCTTGCCGCTTCGCATTCGGCTTCAAACCGCCCCAGCACATGCTGAAGGTTTGATGAAGCCAACAGGACAACATCATCTGCAAAAAGCAGAGATGAAATCCTATGGTTCTCAAACCGGATCCCCTCTGGCCCCTGGCTACGCCTAGAAATCGTGTCCATAAAAATTAGGAACAGAACCAGTGACAAAGGGCAGCCCTGCCGAAGTCCAACATGCACTGGGAACAAGTCTGACTTACTGCCAGCAATGCGAACCAAAGTCCTGCTTCGATCATACAGAGACCGAACAGCCCTTAGCAGAGGGCCCCAGACCCCATTCTCCCTGAGCACCCCCCAAAGAATGGCACGAGGGACATGGTCAAATGTCTTCTCGGGATACACAAAACACATGTGGACTGGTTGGACAAATTCCTTTGTACCCTCAAATACTGTGCAGAGGGTATAGAGCTGGTCCAGTGTTCCACGACCAGGATGAAAACCGCATTGTTCCTCTTGAATCCGAAGTTCAACTATCGGCCAAATTCTCTCTCCAGTACCCTGGCATAGGCGGCGGCTGAGAAGTGTGATCCACTCCAGCGGCACTGTCCCCTTTTTCCATGCAATGTTGCCGAGGTGTGTCAACCAAGACAGCCCTACGACATCCAGATACTTGAGGGACTCAAGGCGGATCTCATCCACCCCTGGTGACTTGCCACCGAGGAGCTTACAAACTACCTCAGAGACTTTGGCTTGGGTAATGAATGAGTACATCCCAGAGTCCACAGTCTCTGCTTCCTCAAAATAAGGCATGTCCGTTGGATTGAGGAGATCCTCAAAGTATTCCGTTCATCGCCCAACAATATCCCCGGCCCAAGTTTTTGCCTCCAGGACTGCCCGAGCTGCAGCGTGCTTGGCCTCCCGATACCTATCAACTGCGTCAGGAATCTCACAATCCAAAATCGCCTGATAGGAATCCCTTACCCTTACTTTCGGTGTCCACCACCGGGTTTTGGGGTTGCCGCGCCGAAAGGCACCAAACACCTTGCGTCCACAGCTTTGAGCTGCCGCGTCAACAATGAAGGCAGAAAACATGGTCCACTCGGACAATGTCTCCAGCCTCCCTCAGAATCTGTGAGAAGTTCTCTTAGAGTTGAAGACTTCCCTGACAGGGTTCGGCCAGACATTCCCAACAGACCCTCACAATACTTTTGGCTCTGCCCGGTCTGTTCAACTTCCTCTTCCCCCAGCGTATCCAGCTCAACCTCTCTCTTTACCTGATTGTCCAAGACATACCGCCGAAAATCAGATGAAACGACAACAAAGTCGATCATTGACCTCTGGCTTAGGGTGTCCTGGTGCCACATGCACTGATGGACACCCTTATGCTTGAGCATAGTGTTCATTATGGACAAAATGTGACGAGCACAGAAGTCTTATAACAGAGCACCCCTCGGGTTCAGATCGGGGAGGCTGTTCCTCCCAATCACGCTTCTCCAGGTATCACTGTCATTGCCCACGTGAGCGTTGAAGTCCCCCAGTAGAACAATGGAGTCCCCAGTTGGAGCACCATCAAGTACCCCTCCGAGGGACTCCAAGAAGGCTGGGTACTCCGTACTGCTGTTCGGCACAAATAGGCACAATTGGCAAACAAACAAGCCCACAAAGTGTAGTCCCTGAGAGTTGGGTGGAGAGAACGCCATGTATCGCAAAAACCCAGATCATTTATACTGCTCCGGGATCCCCAAAAACACCAAATTGTCCCTCATACTCCGGGCCTGCAGGTCTAAGACGGCCTCCTTCATGGATTTATTCTCCTTCTGGAGCTGGTTCATTCCCTCTATGAGGGAATTCACCAACTCCTTCAGACCGCGGTTTTCGGCTGCCAACTGCTCCACCTGCTGATGGCTAAATTCCAGAGACTCACATAGAGCCTGGAATTCCTTATGCAGGACTTCTACCAGGGACAAGCGAGAGTCAAAGCCAAACGGCTGTCGATAGACTGCTCCAGATTGTTTTTGTAATTGTATAACCTATCTATGAAATAACCTTTCGTTGTTTTAATCTAGGTTGATATTCGTTTTTAAAGCATTTGCTGAGAACAAAAATATTACCTAGCCATGATGGATTCTGCTGCCTCGTAGTTTTCTCGCGATATTACCGCATCTCGCGAGAATTTCACAGCAGTCCATTCTAATTATGCATACATTTATTGCTTTGTATAATTTTACCTGATGTGATGCATAAAAAAAAGAATCTCCCATGAATGTGAACTCTAGCTATTGGGACCCAACCGTTTTTGAGCGAGGCTGTAAATATGTTTAATCCTGCTAAAATGTTAATCATTTTTACATGGGGTTCAAAAAAGAAAACTTCTCTATTAGACCCATCCCAGTGGTCAGTCGATGAACTGCAACTTTTTTTTTTTTTTCCCTTGTCTGCACACATATTAATGATTGATACCATGACGGTAGAAACCAAAAGTATATATATGTGCATTATTACTATATTTAATATATACACATATGTATACGCATACATATGCGTACACATACATAAATATACACATACAAACCCAGTGATTTTTTTTTTTTTTTTTTTTGGGGGGGGTGACGACATCCACTGCCAATCCAGGAAGCAGGAACACACGGAAACACACGTCAAGCACTGGAAAGCTGCAACAAAAAAACACAAACAAAGCACGAAACCGGCACGGAGCCAACCAAAACAATAACAGCAATCAACCTAAATCTTAAGATCTGATCGCAGTCTGAGCTAAGCTATCGCTACCGCTACCTAAACCCAAAAACTAGAGAGCCAGCATGCAGGTGAACAAGCCAGTGTGTATGTCTATGTGTGTGTGTGTGTATGAATATGATCATGTGTGTGTGTGTGTGTGTGTGTGTGTATATGCATGTGACTAAGTGACTATGTGTGTGTGTGTGTGTGTGTGTGTGTGTGTGTGTGTGTGTGTGTGTGTGTGTGTGTGTGTGTGTGTGTGTGTGTGTGTGTGTGTGTGTAATAAACCAAACAAAGTTCCACCTGAAGTGTATCTATAGTGGGGGAGGAGGGGGAGCAACACCGCCACCCGCGAGACCAGAGGCTGACACGGAAGAGCCCGGAACCCAGGCCACCGGCAACCCCACAGAGGGGAGAAGTAGGAGGGAGGCAACCCACCGCCTGTGAGGCCCCCCCCCCTCCCCGGCGGCGGCCGAGGGGGCCCGCGGGCGGGGCCCCCACGGCGCGGGAAGAAGCAGCCAGGGATCCCGCGGCGGCGGGCCGCGACCCAGGCAATCCCCGGCCACCCGGTCCGGGCCGGACACGCGGCCAGGAGGCCCTCACCCTTCAGGCCAACGACCCCCACCCGGCAGGGGGCCAGCCTGCCCGGAGAGACAGAGCCGCCCCTGCCGCCGACGCGGGCAGGCGCACCCGCCCCCCACGAAAGTGGCCCTCCAAGACCAGAGGGGCGCCCCGCCGCAGAGGCAGCGGGGGGGGGCCGGAGACGGGCCCGGAGAGAGGGAACCCCCCAACAAGGCGACACCCGTGCAGGCCCGACAACGGAGGGCCCCAGACCCAGGCATCCCATTCATTCATCCATTCAACTATCCGATATCTATACTAATGATAATATGATATACTATACATAATAATAATACTAATAATAATAATTATAATAATAATAACCATCTTTGTATATTATAATAATGATAAATTATTAAGTTTTGATGTCCTGCCAATGGAGGCCCAAATCCTCCATGGCAGGACCCTTCCATACCGCATTCTCACCGACACAGACACACAATCACGCACCGTTTCCCCCTCCCCGGGGGGGTCCAGCACCGCCAGAAGGCACCCCAGACCACAGACCGGGGACCACAGAGAGTGCAATTCAGCCGAATGTTGTTCAGTGGAGGCAGACATTATCTCACTACTAATATGATCTGATAAAAGATTCCTAAAATGGTTGATACATAAACTGGATTTTTGTTTCCAATTTACTAGAATGGTTTTCTTTGCGAAGGCATAAGGCAGTGAGAACCCGGTGTGTCCAATTAGGTTCTATTTGAGTGTCTCCCAGGTGACCTAATATACATACCGTGGGGCACACTGGGATTCTGTGGTTGATCCATGTGGATAAATCCTCACAAATCTCCTGCAACTTTTCTTATTTCCACATTGGCCACAACCCAGAAGCTAGAATGTTGGTGCTTTATTAAGATAAATAGAGGTTGGAATTTAATAGACAACAAGAAGACTAACAGGTGCTTCATCCAAATTACATGCTTCAGGACGATGTGATACTTGAACGAATGAGTCATTCAATCGTTGTTATATAGCGCAGGTTTCCTTTTTTTCCTTGCTTTGTTGCATTCATTGTCTTTTTTCCTTCCTGCTATTTTGATCATATTGATTAATACATTTTCCTTTATGACTTGTCTTTTTTAACTCCTGCACTTGTTTCCTTTCTGTTTCTTCATTTAATGGCCAGACCTCATCATTATCAGATTGTCTCCCTGGTACCTTTATTCCTCTGTATTTTACTTATCAATCCATCCATCATTGCCCGTTTCAAATTTAGTGTTACTTTCATCATATATCTTGTTTTGCCTTTCACTCCTTTTTCTATTGTATCTGTAGGAATTTTTTCTTTCTTTCTTTCTTCACCAAATTTTGCACGCCGGCCTGGCGAAAAATTTGATATTTAATGGTATGCATTAATGGGCGTGACGAAATGGCTCAACAGCACCCCCCGGAAAACTTTGTGCCTCAAGCCCCACGATACGGTTTGACGTACATGCACGAAAATCGGTACACACCTGTATCATGGCGCAACTTAAAGAAAAGTCTCTTGGCGCCATGGCCGAAACCGAACAGGAAGTTGGCCATTTTGAATTAATTGTGTCATTTTGGCTAAATTTATGCCATTCCTTCAGCAGTTAATACGGCCCGAACCGTAACGTGCCCCCAAGTGTGTTATACATGAAAACGTGCGTCTCCACCCTCCGACAACACGCATTACTTTTCTCTTTCAAAACGTTACCGTGCCGACGATAGACGCCAAAAAGCGCGCCCACCCTTCATCTGATTGGTTCAGACAGAAAAAACTTTGTGCCTCAAGCCCGACAATACGGTTTGACGTACATGCACGAAAATCGGTACACACCTGTATCATGTCGCAACTTAAAATAAAAGTCTCTTGGCGCCATGGCCGAAACCGAACAGGAAGTCGGCCATTTTGAACATTCTGAATTAATCGCGTAATTTTGGAGCAATATATGCCATTCCTTCGAGAATTAATACGGCCCGAATCGTATCGTGAACCCAGATGTGTTATACATCAAAATGTGCATCTCCATCCTGCGACTACGCGCATTACTTTTCTCTTTCAAAGGTATTACCGTGGCGACGCTAGACACAAAAAAGCGCACCCCCCCTTCATCTGATTGGTCCATATTTGATAGTTCCCCAAAAGGCACCAAATTTGGCATGCAAGCCAGGCCTGGCGATAAATTTGATATTTCATGGTTTGTATTAATGGGTGTGGCAAAATGGCTCAACAGCACCCTCTAGAAAACTTTTATCTGCCATAACATTTGAATGGTTTGACATAAAGAGTCGTGGGTGGTGTCATCGGACTCTGTATTGAGTCCTTGACCATAATTGGTGAAAATTAGCCCCGCCCATTCTTCTGATTGGTTGTCCCTATTTTCTGACTATAACTTTTGAATGGTTTGACATAGAGAGTCGTGGGTGGTGTCATCGGACTCTGTATTGAGTCCTTGACCTTCATTGGCCTGAATTAGCCCCGCCCCTTCTTCGGATTGGTTGTCCCTTTTTTCTGCTATAACTTTTGAATCGTTTGACATAGAGAGTCGTGGGTGATGTCATTTCTGATATGCTTATGGGGGACGGTGGCCATGAGTGCGAGGGCACGTTCATCGCTGCTTGCAGCTTTAATTCATGTTGCATCTTTATTTTTCATTCTTTAGATCCCTATTGAAAAGGAAAAGTAGTCTTTTTTTGTTTGACTTTGTACCCCACCAATCCCTTCATCTTTACAGGTACATATTGACCAAGTCCTTATTGATGTATTTCACTCTCCAGCCTTCCAATGTTCCAACACTGACTAGGTTGCCATCATGCATATCTCTATGTTTCCTCATCCTCTATCCGTCTTTGTTTTTCCCCTTTTAGTGTCTGTGTGTGTGTGTGTGTGTGTGTGTGTGTGTGTGTGTGTGTGTGTGTGTGTGTGTGTGTGTGTGTGTGTGTGAACGTGTGCGGTCCCCACGCTATGTGACTGCAGCCAGTCCCATTAGCCAGATGAGCAAACCGCCAATGAAGGGGAAAGCCTAATGATAACACCAGCGTTTTACCCACACTCCCTCCCTCGCCACTACTTCTCCCTCTCTCTCTGTCATCTCCACTCATCACGTTTGAGAATGCATGTATGCAAGTGTTGGAAACCAGCGCTTATTTTATGGTGCTAGAACAGTCTCAATAGTCACAAATGTACAGGACAAGAGTCACAAATGCACACACCGAATCACAAATGCACAGGGCAAGATTCACAAATGCACGTGATGATTTGCAAATGCACAGAACAATTGATACTTTGTCAGCCTTCTGATTGGTCCCTGACTGACCAATCAGAAAAATAATTCTCCTTGACTGACCAATCAGAAAAATGCGGAGTGGGGGAGTGGTAGCCTAATGGTTACAGAGGAGGGCTGGGGTCTGGAGGATCCAGATTCAAGCCCATGGATTGCAACAGAGGTCAACCACTTTGGGCCCCTGAGCAAGGCCCTTAACCCTTACTGCCCCACAGGGACTGTACAAAGACGGCAGCCCACTGCTCCTAGTTTGACTAGAGATAGGTTAAATGCAGAGGAAGAATTTCCGCATTGTGGGATTATTAAAAGGAAAAATTATTATTAAATGATTCTCCGTTGCTAATTCACACAGGAAGATTTAATTGAATTCTAAACAGGTACACCACAGTTATTTACTCCGATTCCTCATTATTTCATTTCTTATGTTACAAGACAAATGAATCATGTTAAATGTAAAGAAATCTCAACACTGAATGTTCACAAATGGCAACTTTATTGTTAAAAAAAATAAAATAACATAAGTTGTATATAAATAACATTTATGCACTATTGCTGGCTCAAGGAAGGACCGTGCGTCTTCTGAAGGTGTCGTTGAACAGCTTCAGGTGCTTGGAAGATCTGAAAACATAAACAGAAGAAAAATGTATTACTAATAGAGCTCCAGTGTTACCTAACGAGTGAGTGGCTCCGTTAGGTAACACTGAAGCCACGGGAGCCACTCACCGGTCCGGTCCGGTCCGGGGCTCCGGTGCTCCGGAGCTAAGCTAAATACTTAGCCCATGCAAAGATCATACTTGTAAACAAATATAAATAACATAAAAAAATAACGTCACTTACAGCTGACTCGTGTGCAGTTGCCGGGTCCGTACTGTTGGTACTGATCCTTTTATGAGGGTAAATGTCGATGCAAAACCTAATTTTTACTATCCCTCGTGGTTCAAACAGCCACACGATGCACTTATACCCTTCGGAACAATGGCGGACGCTCCGGCCAGCGGAGTTAGTTGTAGGCGTGGTTTCATGCCGCGGAGGAGACAGAGGCGTGGTTTGCATTTTGCTTACGTAACGAAATTGCTGAACGGCTCGTAGAAGTCACATGAACTTCTTCAACAGTAAAATCACGAGAATTAGAGAAGAAATCAACCAGCCGGTTGTAGGTGTTTCTTCAGCTTTAGCGACTTCCCTAGGCTCTGACTTGACTCTAGATTGTTTTGATCCTATAGACCTTCCTGAGCTGACCTCACTCGTCAACAGAGCTAAGTCAACCACATGTATGTTAGACCCCATCCCGACTCGACTATTCAAACATATTTTTTCTCTTATTGGTGCGACAATACTGGACCAAATTAACCTATCCCTAAGTTTAGGATATGTACCACAGGTTTTCAAAGTGGCAGTAATTAAACCTTTACTTAAAAAACCTTCTCTTGACCCAGACACCTTAGCTAATTATAGGCCAATTTCTAACCTTCCATTTGTATCTAAAATTCTGGAAAAGGCAGTTTCAAGCCAGTTATGTGACTATTTGTATAGAAATGATCTGTTTGAAGTCTTTCAGTCAGGGTTCAGAATGCATCATAGCACAGAGACAGCACTGGTTCGAGTCACGAATGACCTCCTTATGGCCTCAGATAAGGGATTAGTGTCCATACTGGTTCTACTGGACCTCAGTGCTGCTTTTGACACTGTAGATCATGGCATTTTACTGCACAGGTTAGAGCATGTTGTTGGGATTAAAGGGACAGCTCTATGTTGGTTTAAATAATATCTATCTGACAGGTTCCAGTTTGTTCATGTACATGAGGTTTCTTCAGAACAGTCAAGGGTCTGTTATGGTGTTCCGCAGGGTTCAGTGCTAGGGCCAATCTTGTTCAGTTTATACATGCAGCCATTGGGAAGTATAATCCAGAATCACGGCATACACTTTCATTGTTATGCTGATGATACGCAGCTCTACTTGTCTATGAAGCCGGATGAAACAGAACCGTTAGTTAAACTTCAGGCATGTCTTAGGGACATCAAGGACTGGATGTCCAGAAATTTCTTGCTTCTAAATTCAGATAAAACAGAGGTTATCATTCTTGGTCCAGAGCATTTTAGGAAGGGATTAGATGGTGTTGCGATGGCTTCCAGTGCAACTGTGAGAAACCTTGGTGTTGTTTTCGATCAGGATTTGTCGTTTAAACCATATGTCAATCAGGTTTGTAAAATAGCCTTTTTCCATCTCCGTAATATTGCAAAGATTAGGAAAATCCTCTCGCAGAGTGATGCAGAAAAACTAGTTCATGCGTTTGTATCTTCTAGACTAGATTACTGTAATGTGTTGTTAGCAGGATGTCCAAGTAATTTGCTGAATAGGCTCCAGCTGATCCAGAATGCAGCAGCACGAGTGCTGACAGGAATCAGCAGGAGAGACCACGTCTCTCCAGTGTTAGCGTCGCTCCATTGGTTACCCGTAAAATTCAGAATCCAATTTAAAATTTTATTACTTGCGTATAAAGCCCAAAACGGCTTAGCTCCGCATTATTTGCAAGACGTGATAGTGCCTTATGTTCCTGTCAGAGCTCTCCGTTCTCAGAGTGCAGGTTTACTCGTAGTTCCTAGAGTATCTAAATGTAGATTTGGAGGGCGGGCGTTCTGCTATCAGGCACCATTACTATGGAACCAACTTCCAATCTGGGTTAAGGAGGCTGACACCACCTCCACCTTTAAAACTAAACTTAAAACATTTCTGTTTAGTAAAGCCTATAGTTAGTGTTTAGTAAACCTCTAGCTGGTGTTGGTAAATCTCTAGGTAGTGTAAACTTTAGTGTGTCAGAGTCGCTCCTGTAGTTTCTTGTGCTGGCCCCCCCTTCTCCTCCCTTTTCTCTCTTTTGTCCATGTTGCAGCATCCTTTGCCGGAAACCGGAACCTGCAGTGTGGGAGTGAGGGGGGCAGGGTAACGGCCCCTTTTGGGCGGGGGAGAAGGTTCGTCCCTCAAGACTCCTCTCCCTGGCCCTGCCCCTTTTCAACCTTTCCCCGACCCTGCACCCCAACCTGGGACTTGATGATTGGGCCGGAGCTTCGGGAGCTGCGTGCTGGCCTGCGGTCCCCACCCCTGGTCATCCCGTTGCTGCTTCCACCTGCCTGCTGTGCTGTTGCCGTCCCTGACCCACCAGTCTGGCCCTCGGCAGGAAGGTCCCTCCTTACGAGCCTGGTCCTGCTCAAGGTTTCTTCCCTCCTAACAGTGTTGTGCATGAACGCGTTCAAATGAACGCGTTCATTGAACACGTTCATTTCTGTGAGAACGTTGAACTGAACGCAACATATTTACACATAAAGAACTTGAACGTGAACTTGTTCATTCTGCAGATCATGAACTGGAATTTGATCTGTTCAGATTATGTGAGCTTCATTGTTTAGGTCCAATTATTACGGAATAATCCTTCTTATTTCACCAGCGGGCAGCGCGCACATTTGAAATGCTCGACGAACCCGGTGCAGTCTTTTAGAATGTAGGCTGATTTATGGTTCCGCGTTACACCTACGTACGCGGCGTGCGGACCGTATGGTTCGCGTCGCCGCGTGCCTTACGCCGTAGTCTTCGCCGTCGTTTTAACGCGGGACCATAAATCAGCCTTGACTGGTGAAGAGAGACGTTGCAGTCGCAGCGTCAGCGAGCCGTCAGATGATGATCCGCTTATCATTATCTGAGGGAATTTTACACATCGTCTCCCAAAGAGTCTGGCGGTAGGAAACTAACCTTTCTGTGCAAATGATGTCCACCTGCGCTGAGAAAACTAGTCCGAGCGTCTGCCTCGTCAACTTCAAATTTGAAACGTCATGTGGAGTTAAAGCATCCGCCCAGTGGGAGAAAATATCTGCGATTCCTGAACAATCAAAAAAGTTCCCAGAAAGACCAAGAGGTCTGATTTCCCAGTAACAGGTAGACAAATTGATAATGCACTACAATGTTGGAGATTTACAGCCTCTGAATAAAGTTGAAACGCCACTAGGACAATACATGATTGTATTCAGCAGGGGTCTCCAACCCTGTCCTGCATGTTCTACATGTTTTCTTGCATCATCACACCTGATTCTAATTAATGGCCGTCATCAGCTTGTCATCCAGGTCTGCACAAGTCTGTTAATGACAGTCATTTATATCAGGGTTCTGAGGGGAAATATCTAAAACATGCAGGACAGGAGTCCTGAGGACCAGGGCTGAAGACCACTGGTATACGGTGGGGGCGTTTCATTCGTATTTTTCACCTAAAAATATTGAAATGAACTGAATTTGAACTAGTTCAAAATGAAAATAGTGAACTATGAACGTGAACAGTTCATTTTTAAACTATGTGAACTGAACTTTGAACTAGTTCATCATAAGTATGAACTTGCACAACACTGCCTCCTAAAGGGGAGTTTTTCCTTGCCACTGTTTGGCTTAAGGTTTTTCTCCCACTAGGGGAGTTTTTACCTGCCATTGTTTATGTAATAACTGCTCGGGGGACATGTTCTGGGTATGGGTCTCTGGAAAGCGTCTAGAGACAACTCTGTTGTATTAGACGCTATATAAATAAAATTGAATTGAATTGAATTGAAAATTGAATGACACTGGATGGATCATCCGGGCGGCTGTACAGACACTGCAGAATTTGGTTGCTTTCCTCCTTCTCTGAGTTGTCAGGTTGAGGGGAGACCATTTTATACATGTTTAAGCAAGAAAAAACGTGTTTTTCATAATAGGTCCCCTTTAAAACAAATCAAAACAAAGGAATTAATTTATGAGTAAATTAACGCTTACTTTCAGCTGAGTAAACAAACAAACAAATAAATAATTAAGCAGACCGCATTGGCAGCCATAATACAACTCCTCACGCAGGTAACATGTTTACATTATAAAGCAACACATGAGATAGTTTGTTTGCTGGACCACTGGAGAATATTATGCAGGTAGAACCGGAGATTATTTAGAAACAGTTCATTTCAGTTCAGTGAGGAAGCGTGAGCTCACCGCTAGCCTCTTTGGTCTTTTTTCCTCTTTCCCATGCGTTTTCTCCACTGATTCCTAGTGATTCCTGTATAATCTTGCCTTTCTGTTGCCGACAGCACGCCATGAACAACTCGTGTCATGTCATTGTCTCTGGCGCGAGCTGTTATTAGTTCAATTGCGCTCACCTGTTGTGCTCACCTGTTGCGCTGAGCTGCGGCGCTGAGCTCGGACACGCATGCACGTGGTGCACGCACACATGCACGTGGTGCACGCACACATGCACGTGGTGCACGCACAAATGCATATGCACCTGCTCGCAGACGCACCTCTCGGCAGATCGCCACAACTATATATATATATATATATATATATATATATATATATATATATATATATATATATATATATATATATATATATATATATATAAATAAAATAAATGTATATGATATATTAGAATATATATGATATATATTATATATTAAAAATGCATATATACATGCCTCAGGTTTTTACCAACATGGTATTAACCATTAATATATATGCAGACAAAAAAAAAGAAGTGGATGGGAGAGATGACAGTTGTGTCTGACTTAGCAACGGGGGCGGGGCTTGACAAAGGGTCAATTCACACGTGCATAGGACAAGATACACAAATGTATTTATGATGCACACACAAATATAACCTGGTTTACAAATGGTTTTTGGTCTGTGGACTTCGCTGCATTTGTGTGTAAATTGTCTTTTTTAAACACGGAATCACCGCAACGAATCAGATATCTTCCTTGTTCCAGCCAATCATAAGAACGCACCCTACGTGGGGAACAAATTCAGTCATAAGCCAATCACATTAAGCCATTCAAACCACACTATGTGCATGTGAATGTCAGTCAGTTCAACATGGCTTCCAGCTAGGGTTGCCAACATCCAGATTTGCAAATGAGGGACAACTCAAAAATTTTGGGGTTTTTGGGGGTCAAAAACGCATAAATAACAGCATTTTGGCACAATACCTATAACAGACTATACAAACACATTAGGCTACTGTATTACACTAAATACACTTACAGTAACAAGATTGTAATAACAACTCATGATCAGTTTGATCAGTTTTGTATTTGAGGTATACATGTGAGACACTTATAGTTCAAGTATGTATTTATTTTTGGCACAATGTGCAAAATAAGAAGATGACAATTGCTGTCTCATGTTTTTGTGTTTTAACAGTTTAAAACATTGTAAACAGTGTAACAGCAATAATCAATTAAATCGTAGGCCCACTAGTGCAACCATGTTGTGCAAACAGTTTTAGGTTATTGCCTAGCCTACTTATTTGAAACTTACTAACTTTACAGTAACTTAACATTTCTTTTTTTTCCAACAAAAAAAGTGCAAAATCAGAATTGCAAAATCTTCTGAACAACAAATCAACAAGGTGCAATATATAACACTGAAAGCAAACACACACACACACACACACGCACACGCACACGCACACACACACACACACACAGAAGACCCGCGACTGGTCTCCACACACAGGCTTAATCCAAACGTATTTTTCCTCCCACTTTTTGTTATATGACACAAGTCTTTTCTTGCCTGGGACATCCACGTCCTCCTCTTCATATTCTCTCTCATCATTTTCACGTCCTCCTGCAGCAGCGCTCATTTTTCCGTGCGAGACTAGATGTAAATATTGGCACGCGTTTCACTTCCTCACAAACCAACGCAGCACACCCACATTGCGCGCGCACGCCCATACACACACACAGAGACTGAATCACGCGCACATAAGCACGTGAGCACTGCATACTGAGCGGTCCTAGTAGTTAGGATTCCGCTGGCCAGACAGACACACAATGCGCGGCGCACAAAGAGAAAAAATATATGCATCCTCCCTTTACCCGTGCGGCCGCTGCGGCGGGACAAAGAGCGTCCCGTGCGGGATGCGCTCATTTTGGCTCAAATGCGTGATGTCCCGCCTAAATCGGGACGGTTGGCAACCCTACTTCCAGCAAGGACAGCGGAGCGATAAGTCAAACATCTAATTTAATATGTTTGGCTACTTAATCCCCTTGTTTGCTATGAGAAGTGTTTAGTTATTAATCTTAATCGCTTTAATTGTGCAACTACCAATACAATCCACATATTATTGTAGTTGCAGTTGTCTAGGCAGGGGCAATGTCAGGTGGGATGGTGCAGGGACTCATGGGATGACATATTCTTTTGTAGGTTTCCTTCACTAACTGTGGTTTTATGTCTGTTTTATATGTGCATTTGTGAATCGGCCTGTGCATTTGTGACTATTGAGACGGTTATAGCCCCATATTATTTGGGCTTTGAAATTTAAAGTCTAGCAGAAGAGTTTGCCATGTGTATATTTACTTAGGTGTTTCAGTTTAACCATATGAGTGTTCATGACTAATCCAGAAATGTAAAACAGCAGCACTCAAGGGTTCACTTCCTGCTAGGCCCAAGTATAGATATGCACACACTGTAGTTAAGCCAGTTAAACCATTAAGTAGTCGAGGTTGGATTCCCAGTAGCTTTTTTCTGAGCTGGAAATGTGTATTCAAAGTCATTGAAAAGCGCTTTCAAAGAAAGTCTCCACCTAAAATAATCAGTATGATTGTCTTTAATGTTTAGCTGTGCAGTCTGTCCAGCTTGTGTGTATGTCACATTATTCTACCTTCATTTTACAATAAAATGCACAGAATGATTAGACTCCAGACAACAAAAGTGTAGTTCAAAGTGTAAAAGAGGGATGGCTGTCCTTCTTCTGTTACCTAAAGGGTCATTACCTGAGCTAATGTGTTTATGTAGTGTAAGGGACAGTGTCTTTTCATCTTGTTAACTAGCCCCATTAAAATCAATTTAGCTAATGAGCCTTTCACTCAGTCCTTTAGTGATTAGGACCTACTGCTTGATCTGTGCACAGTTCTCCCACACAATGCTTTCTTTTAACTCATTTTAACTGTGAATACATTATTGCCTAATTTCTACTTCGACAAAAACAATTTGTTTGTTATATTTTACATCTTTGAGTATCTTTTGTACATTGTGTTATATATGCTCATAAAAAGTTTTGTAGTTTTACAGGTACAGTTTTTATATACTATGAAACTACAAAAAAAGAGAATATTTTAAAGTTGAATAAAGTCCCATGATTCTTTAATAATTTGAATCCACCACTTTTCAGTGCTATGCCATTAATTTGAACTTTCAAATTACTATTACAATTAAGATTTTATGTTACAACCTCTAATAGGATCATAAACTGCAGGACAAAAAGGCCTTACTGTAAAATCAATTATAATCACTTGCTACTGTGTCAGGCGGTTGAAATATCTATAGGTTGTAAACAACTCAGTCAAATGGTTAGTTCATCTCTAATTCATGTGGTGCAGAGGCAGAGAGAAATAAAGTAAATATTTCACAATTTTGATCTTATCATATTATGGCAGGTGAAGAAGATGTTTACTGGCATTGCATGGTCTATATACAAGCTTGGTGCATGTACAGAGGCTGATGTCACAGTGCCAGTTTTATGCAAATTCTGAGTATGTTGAATCTATTAAGGAAACTCAGGTTTTTCTTTGTCAGACTTAATCCTGATAAAGAGGGCTAACTGTTTCAGAGACTGAAGTAACTGGTGTCTGAGTTCTGAGTTTGAGTCACGATGATAACTTAGTTTACTTATAGACTACTTTTTTTTGTGTACTGTATTACTTTTTATAATGTCAGATATACAAGATGTAGCCTATTAGATGGGGCACAGCAAAGTGACCCTTGATCTCAAGTGGTTTTTGATTTTCTTTTCTTTTTTTCATTTTCTTTGTTCTTGTTGTTTTCTTGTTGCCTAGAAACTATTTCCTGTCCACAGACCCCTAAGAGGCAACCAAGAGGAATTTCTTGGGACATGGTTGAGAAATCGATATCATTAAGGATTTACATAACAGTAAAGTTTTCTAAAAGCACCCTGCTCCCTCGTCTGAGCCTTTACTCCTATTGAATGACTCTGTGAGTCTTTACTCAGTTTTTTACTGAGACCAAAAAAGGTATGGTCCCAGTAGGATTTCCCACTGTAATTAGATGTACTTTACTATACTATACTATACTATACTACTGTCATTTAGCTTTTATCCAAAGCGACTTACATATGAGAGAACACAAGCACTAAAATCACATAGGATGTAATCAATAAGATGTATCGATTACAGCCATATTCCCATCAAAGCTCATTGAATTATTTTGATTTTGCTACGTCAAAATGTTATTGAAGTGAGTGTCAACGATGTGCCTATTGCATTTGAGTTACCTGTCTATATTGAGTTTTTATACTTCATCTTCGACTGCTTCCAAGGTTTTCACCAGCTAAGTGCACAAAAGTGAATCTTTGGCAGATCACACATACATTCCACCACTTGTCATTAATGCCAAAAAATTAAATCAGTCATTAAATATTTAAATTATGCTCACTCTTAAGTTTCTCCCACACCAATTCTTCACTGCTGCAGCCATATTATCTTTCCATAAAAAAGGACTATATGATGGATCTGGATGGTCAACTATAATCCTAACAAACAAAATCAGGGGGATTTCTTCAAGGGGGGCTCCAGAGAATTTTTTTGGCTAAATTGCAGGTGGGCTAATCCACACAGCAGCAGGGCTCCGGCCAGTGTCACCAAAGAATCTAATACAATTCAAGGTATTTCAACGTGTTCGCTACAGGCACTGCAGGCACACAACTTCACTGTTAGCTATACAATTTATCACATGATCTGTTACTGACACAAACATACATGCACGCACACACACACACACACACACACACACACACACACACACACACACACACACACACACACACACACACACACACACACACACACACACACACACAGTGAGAGCGAGAGTGAGCAAGAGGAGAGTGACAGCTTGCAAAACAAATAATATAAAATATAGCTGTCTAGCATTTTTGTCGAGCATTTTTGAAGAACTATCCACCAGTTGTTGTGGCGAGACCCAGATTTGTTGCTGATGATCTGGACGTCCAAAGCCTTTATCCTTTGCTTGTGTGTGGCTAATAGGGCCAGATTGCTGTTTCTGAGATCCCCCTTGAACCAAAAAAAGAGGTCATAGAAATACAGATGAGTCTGTAAATCCAAAAATGCCTCTTTTTGGGTCGCATTAATTCGAGTAATTCTGTTCTATTGCTCACCACGTCCCTGTATTTTCTTCCTCACCACAACAAACTTAATCTGGTTTAGTTCTGCTATCAGGTTCTCTTCCATCAGTCCATAAAACCAAGCCATTGGCTGAAAACATTTATGGTCAGGGAAAGACGCGTGTTTGGGGAGTGCCAAGACTTCTGTTAACATACCCCAAACCTTGGTGTAAGAACATCATTTAATTCCGGGCACAAATCTGTCAGTTACTGGGTAGAAACAATGTGTGCATAGTGTGTCTGGGAATGTAACAAGTGTGCACTCAGTTTCAGCCTCAACTATGAAACCCTGCAGATGTTGCAGAGACTGCATCTGTTTCCTCTCAGATGTACTTACACCAGCTTTGGTGCCCAGGTCCATTGATATCTAGAAGTGCTGTACGAATTGTAAGCAGTGATTTTTGGATTACTTCCAAAGAGGCATATTGACATTCTTTCTGCCCCAAAGTTCAGCTGGCTGTGCATTGAGTTTCTTGATAAACAGATCATGAGTGATGGAGTTGGAGAAAAAAACGTATAACATCTACTGTCCTAAAGAAATGTGCTGCGACTTCAGCATTTCAGATCAACCAAAACTAGGTTTAGTTGGTGGGCATGGCAGTGAATATATTGCACCTCTTTCTTTAGTTTGCCCTTTACTCCGTTCTTGCACCTGGTCATCAGTTCTGTCATAACACTCTCCCACACATATAATTCAAATGTCCCACTGGCTGATGTCTGTCTGACGCTTTTCAAGAGAGATTCAGAACTCAGGCCATCTGATCATAAATTACAGGAATTCCTTGTGCATTTTTTGTCAGCTTTAAAATACTGCACAGAATTTGTTTTTGCTGATATCCTTTGTATAACAACCATAAGGGTTAAATGTTCCATATCCCAAATTTCTTTACATATTTCACATCTAAACCTAAATTATTTGTAATTTCTTTTTGAACATCTTCATGTGTGTATTAGGCATTAAGGATTGTAAGACAATTTCTTTGCTACTGTTTCGTCAAACTGATTAGCAGTTCCACAAAGTTCCCTGTAATTTCTGTCTCATCCACCTTGTAAACTCACTGAATTTTATTTCCCCATCAGAATCCAGTTTAAATTTCAACCCACGCCTTTCATGGCATGGTTCATGTTGTTGATTTAAAAGTAGTTATTGTGGTTTTACAGTTTTTGTATCCATTTGTAAATGAGTATAAATTTGTAGGTTGCGTTTTGCCAGTCTACATATTAATGATACTGTGGCAAACACAATTATGGACCTCGCACCCAGCAGGATTGTAGGGAAAGGGGCGTGCTCACGGGTAGATGCTTGGTTGCTTGGTTACGCTTGGTTACATTTCACCAGCGGGCAACGCACACATTTAAAATACAAGATAACAACTTCACACTACATTACCCACAATGCAGTGCACACACTAGCATAGCAATGGGCACCAGCTCCATGGCAACGGTGACCCGAGCCCCGTGGAGTCTTTACGAATGACCAGTGAAGAGAAAGATGTTGCGGACGCAGCGTCAGCGAGCCGTCAGATGACGCCTCCGCTTATCATTATCCGTGGGAATTTTACACATTGTCTCCCAAAGAGTCTGACGGTAAAAATCTAACATTTCTGTGCGAATTATGTCCACCTACTCTGAGAAAACAAGTCCGAGCATCTGCCTCGTCAACTTCAAATTCGAAACATCATGTTAAGTTAAAGTTAAAGCATCCGTCCAGTGTGATAAAATATCTGCAAGTGTTTGACAATCAAAAAAAGTCATCAGGAAAGACCAAGAAGACCCAACAGCCCCAAACAACCCCAGTCCCACTGCTGCTCCTTCAGGGGTTTGATTTCCCAGCAACAGGGACACATTGATGATGGACTACATTGTTGGAGATTTACAGCCTGAGTAAAGTTGAAAAGCCACTAGGACAATACATGATTGTATACAGTGAACAGTTTTAGGATAGGGTGGCATTTCATTCGTACATTCGTAATGAAAATGGTGAACTATGAATGTGAACTATTCATTTTTAAACTATGTGAACTGAACTTTGAACTAGTTCGTGAGAAGTATGAACTTGCACAACACTGGTCTATTGTATCAGACAAAGTCTACAAAAAAGTCTCTTGGACCCATGCTCTGACTCACACAGGAAGTCCAGCATTTTTTATTTATTTTTTTAAATATTTTTATCCCGATTTTTTTCCTCATTATATCACCCAGTGGTCCTACCTAAGTGACATTGCCATCCTCTACCAACCCCGGGAGGGCCCCGCACTGAGCTCAGGTCTCCTTCTTAACCTGAGGAGTGAGCATGAAACACCAATTGTCTGTAACTCAGCAATACATTCTTTGATCTGGTCCACAACTAATCTTTATGATTGTAGTCTGAGCCTGAAGACATCTATGGTGGAATATTCAGGATCGGTTGTAGCGCCACCTGTTGGCATCAGGAATTGTCATGTCTTCTACTATGCATCCTTGCTCTAAGCGAGATGGGCTGAGACATCTCAAACCTGGTCATACAGTAGGTAAGACATTGACGATGACTGACAGTGAAAAAAACTGTAACTTTTTATCAAAGACCATTGCCGTGAGAGGGGGCAAAATTCGGTGAACATAAAAGTTGTTCTAACTTGCAAATACTCTGACCCAAAATCTGTTCATTTAATCAGGCTTCCATTCCGAACAAGTGGATATGACAATCTTGGATGAACTTAATATGTGCTGTATTTCCTGTTTTGTTCATCCAATCACAATGAAATCTGCACATATTATCATAAGGGTCCTTATTGACTGTGTCGTGTATCGTGGTCATAACTTCAACGTAGCCGTCATCCTATGCCATTGAATGGGAAGTCTGGATTTCTGATAAAATAATCATTAACAATCACTGGTTTTTCCTAGGACAGTGAAATTGCAGGATCAGATGCCTTTCGACAGGACAAAAAAAAATACACTGTAACACATGGTGTCTGGAGAAATCTGTCACTTGGTTTTTTTCAAATCAATTTTTATAGTGATATTGGTCCAGAAATGTGGGGGGACCTGGAGGGAGGCGGTGGCCATGAGTGTGAGGGTCTGATCAACTCTGCTTGCAGCTTTAATTAGGGCCCGAGCACTTACAGTGCAATTGTTATTATTATTCTTCTGACGAAAGGAGGGCCTTTTTGCCCCCCTAAACGGTGGCGGTGGCCATGAGTGCGAGGGCCCGTTCATCGCTGCTTGCAGCTTTAATTTAAAATACTTTTGTCAGGCACAGTCAGGCATAACGGTAAAGCTCTCTTTTAAAGCCAAATTACGCTTAATATCTTACCAAGGTGAGTCCATTTCATTCAACTTTCTGACGTGCTTTCTCTTCAAATGCTCGTGCATTACCAACGTGCTCCCGTGATAAGCAAGGTCTGCTTTGCAAACCTTGCAAGTCATCTTTTAATTGGCTGTATCAAGGCTAAAATGCTCCCAAACTTTTGAAGTTTTGTTACGCGCAGCTGCTGTACAGGACGCCGTCATTTTTTTTTACCCGCCACCGCTCAGCAGAGACGCTATTGTGCATGCGCGACTCTCGGCAGAGATTGTATTGAAGTGAGATGCCTCACTCCATTGGAAAAACACGTCTGAGGGGGCACGGTGGCGCAGCTGGTAGTGCAGCCGTCTCACAGCAAGAAGGTCCTGGGTTCGATTCCCGCCGGGGACGCTGTGGGCCCTGAAGTGCGTGTTAGTTCCCCCATGACTTCAGTGCCCACACCCTGGGTGGGGTTGGCGAAAGGATCTTTCTGTGTGGAGTTTGCATGTTCTCCCCGTGTTCCCTTGGTAGCTAATGTGAGCTACCAAGCATGCACACAGTCCTGGGCTATACATGCCCCCTCTGGCCAACCGGGGCGCCAGATGGGGTGGGGAGGATCCGGCCGGAATAACGTGATCCTTCCACGCGCTATGTCCGGCCGGGGAAGCCCCACCCTGTCTGGTGAAAAAGATGCGGCCTGCTCACTCCTCAGGTTAAGGAGGAGACCTGAGCTCAGTGCAGGGCCCTCCCGGGGTTGGTAGGGGATGGAAATGCCCAGGACTGTCACTTAGATAGGAGCACTGGGTGATAAAAAATGGGGAAAAAAAAATCTGGGATAAAAATATAAAAAAAAAAAAAAAAAAAAAAACACGTCTGACGACAATTGTCGACAATTCATTGTCAACAATTTTGATTATCGATTTTTGACGACAACGTTGATGAATCGACCTCCTCACCATGGTGGACCGTACCACCAGGTGGCCCGAGGCATCAAAAGATGTGGCGCGTGCTTTCCTGGGCGTCTAGGTCTCACGGTTCGGTGTCCCGTCCGACATCACGTCTGACAGTCGAAGTCGTGCTTCATTCTGCTACAATACAAGTTTTAGCTTTAGTAAGTTTTAGCTTTGAATACAGTTGTTTACCTACAGCACCATAATGTCCTATATTACAAATAATTTGATTACCAAAAATATGATATTATTTATGATATTGTAATATATGTAGCGCCTGAGGAAAGTTATTTAACTCAGTATTATTTGTTTACATGCAGTATTTTGTCTGCGAACAAATGCTGGTTCAAATTACCATTTCTTTCCAAGGTTCTGCCGAGTACTGTCCCAAATATTAACTCTGAGCCAAATCTGAGCCATCAGCACATATCAAATTAATTGTGAGTTTGATTTTCATTTACCACACAGCTCATTGTGGATTATCCCTTCTTATGCCAAGAGATTATTGTCATTACTTTTCTTCAAAGATGCATCAAGTAAAGCAGCACAACCATCTCTC
Source organism: Cololabis saira (assembly GCF_033807715.1). Classification (NCBI taxonomy): domain Eukaryota; kingdom Metazoa; phylum Chordata; class Actinopteri; order Beloniformes; family Belonidae; genus Cololabis; species Cololabis saira. The sequence goes on along the minus strand of NC_084590.1, from coordinate 1,054,096 downwards.
CCACACATACAACAGAGAATTGTACTTTTACCATTAACATATAAATAACTTCCACACATGTAGCTGCACTTCAGAGCTCACACTTCCTAACACTCACACACAAACACAGATATTTACATTGGCAATAGTTAGAATATCTCTAACCTGGGTTATTTTTCTATACCAATAAAATGGGAAAAACATGACAACAAGCCCACCTAATGAAAAGAATGCATCTACACCTGAAGCCCACGTTGATCAGTTACTGCCCTGTTCACCCATTCATTTCCTTACCTATACATTCTCAGTTTACTAAGTTCCTAAGTTCCTTTCTCTTTTTACATCAATTGAATTCACTTCACAACTGCATTATTGGGACCTCAGGGTGCTTTTGCCAAGGCGCTTCTGCCATGCATTGGGAAAATCGGAAGAATAAAAAGAAAAACAACAACATGCCTTGAGGTTTGCAGACTGCCTCACAGTAGGAGAAGGAGCATTTGTCCCTGCAGGGTAAAGTAGATGTGTAAACCGAGTTGGGGCATGAGTACGCACCAGCACTTCATCGTCTGGGGGGAGAAGACACAGCTTGAATACATATATGAATGATCTATTTTCCTCCCTACAGCTTGACATTTTTCTTAACCCTCTGCTGCCTCTCTGCTGTTACTCTGGATTGTAGGGAGTTTTTTTTTTTTTGCCCTCTTTATTGTTTAATGGTTTCTATCTGATCTACACAAGGATAAGCTGACAAAACCAAATATTCCTGAAAGACATAGTGATTCTGATTGGATTACTTATTTTTATTGTATTATGTTGTACAATAATTTGTGAAGTAGCTTAAGTCATATATTTTTTTACCCTCTCTTTATTTAGATTTCATTATAACAGTGTCAGAAAAAGTACTCTAATTAGTGGATCCTGTTTTTAAATGCATCTATGGATGGATTGATTCAATGTTAAAGAAAATATAAAAATACATGAAGTCTAAGTCAGAGCTCTCAAGCGTCTGTTTTCATGATTTCTAAGAGGATTCATCATTTCTTTTGCATTTATTTCTCCATCAAGGTAAGAGAAGAAGTTAAAGAACAAATGTCTTTCTCTTTATGTTTTTCCATTTCTCTGCCTGTTCATCATTAGACTCTTGGTAAGCAGCTGAGACATACTGTAAACTGTAAAGGAACAACTCATAATAATTTTTTTTTTTTCTTACCTTGTCTGCACACATATTAATGATTGATACCATGACGGTAGAAACCAAAGGTATATATATGTGCATTATTACTATATTTAATATATATACATATATATACGCATACATGTGCATACACATACATAAATATACACATACAAACCCAGTGATTTTTTTAGGAGCCGACCAAAACACGAACAGCAATCGACCCAAATCTTGAGATCTGATCGCAGTCTGAGCTAAGCTACCGCTACCGCTAACTAACCCCAAAAACTACAGAGCAAGCATGCAGGTGAACCAGCCAGTGTGTATGTCTATGTGTGTGTATGTGTGTGTGTGTGTGTGTGTGTGTGTGTGTGTGTGTGTGTGTGTGTGTGTGTGTGTGTGTGTGTGTATGTGTGTGTGTGTGTGTGTGTGTGTGTGTGTGTGTGTGTGTGTGTGTGTGTGTGTGTGTACGTACGTGTGTGTGTGTACATGTCTTTGTGGCTGTATGTGTGTGTGTATGTATATGTTTGTGTGGCTGTGTATGTTTGTGTATATGTATGTGACTGAGTGGCTATGTGTGTGTGTGTGTGTGTGTGTGTGTGTGTGTGTGTGTGTGTGTGTGTGTGTAATAAACCAAACAAAGCTCCAACTGAAGTGTATCTATAGTGGGGGGGGGGCAACCCCCCGCCACCCGCGAGACCAGAGGCCGACACGGAAGAACCCGGAACCCAGGCCACCAGCAGCCTCACAGAGGGGAGAAGTAGGAGGGAGGCAACCCACCGCCTGCGAGGCTCCCCCCCCCCCCGGCAGTGGCCACGGCGCGGAAAGAAGCAGCCAGGGATCCCGGACCGCGACCCAGGCAATCCCCGGCCACCCGGTCCGGGCCGGACACGTGGCCAGGAGGCCCTCACCCTCCAGGCCAACGACCCCCACCCGGCGACATTATCTCACTACTAATATGATCTGATAAAAGATTCCTAAAATGGTTGATACATAAACTGGATTTTTGTTTCCAATTTACTAGAATGGTTTTCTTTGCGATACATAAGGCAGTGAGAACCCGGTGTGTCCAATTAGGTTCCATTTCAATGTCTCCCAGGTGACCTAATATACATATCGTGGGGCACACTGGGATTCTGTAGTTGATCCATGTGGATAAATCCTCACAAATCTCCTTCCAGAACCTCTGTACCGGTGTACAGAACCATAAAGCATGCATATAATTATCTGGGGTGTTCTCTGTGCACTGTGAACAGATATTAGAGGTGACAAAGCCCATCTGGAACATCCTTTGTCCAGTATAATGTATTCTATGAAGAACTTTGTACTGTATAAGTTGTAAGTTTGGGTTTTTAGTCATAGTAAACGTATTTAAGTATATTTGTGACCAAGAAAACTGGTCGGTATTAAGAGAGAGAGATCCGCCTCCCACTTGGAAATCGGGAGAGAGACTGAATCGTCCAGTTTAGACACTAACCTGTAGAGTTTTGATAACAACTTTAAAGTGCTTAGATTCAATAAATCTATTATCTTAGCGGGAAGTTGTAAGTCTAATTGGCTAAACTGCTAACTCCGTATTGAACATTTAGTGTATTGAAAGGTACAAACTGTCCTCCTACAATTACGTGCTGTAAATACCATATTCCTTGATCTCTCCATTGAACAAAGTTAACCATCTTTTTATCATTTTTCACGATGTCTGGGTTGTTCCATATGGGTGTACGGTCACATGGAAAAAGTGAAATTTTAGCTACTTTAAGAAATTCCCACCAAGCTGATAAAGTTGTGCTAATATTAATGCTTTTGAAACATTGATGATGTTTGATACTTTGACTAATAAATGGTAACTCTGAGATTTCTAGTTCGTTGCAAAACACTTGCTCTGAGTCCAGCCATTGACTATCTAAAGGATGATCTTTTGACCATTTTACAATATACTGTAATTTTTTGGCTATGAAGTAATACTGAAAATTAGGTAACTCTAAACCTCCATATTCTTTGAATTTTTGCAATGTCTTTAAACTAATACATGGTGTTTTATTTTTCCACAGAAATGTTGATACATATGAGTCCAACGATTTAAACCAGGAAAGAGGGGGTTTGCATGGTATCATTGAGAAAAAAAATAATTTACTTTTGGTAAGACCATCATTTTAATGGTGGCTATTCTACCCATGAGTGAAATGGGGAGAGAGCTCCATCTGGAAAGATCATCTTCTATTTTCTTTATAAGCTGAACATGATTTAATTTTATTAACTCTGACAGCCTAGGGGAGATGTTTATGCCTAAATATCTAATGTTCCCTGATTGTAATTGAGTATTGGCTATATTCCTAAAATTGCAGTTAACACACAAAACAGTGGATTTAGACCAATTAATAGAATAATCAGACAGAGATGAAAATCCCTCTATAAGTGCGATTGTCTGTGATAGTGAAGATCGTGAGTTCTGGAGGAAGAGGAGTGCGTCATCCGCATAAAGACTTATTTTGTGCTCTAATATTTTGCATTGTATACCTTTAATATTTTGATTTTGTCTAATAGCTGCTGCTAAAGGTTCAATAAATATTGCAAATAATGAGGGAGAGAGAGGGCGAGATAATACATAATACATTTGTATGAGTGTGTATCAAACGAAATTACTTCTAAAAAAGAGTTTGGATCAGGCCACTTAAAGGAGACCTATTATGGCATCTATTACCTATTTTAAACAGGCCTTGAATGTCTTAAAAACAAGCTTTTGATTTTTTTTGCGAAATAAATTAGAAATTCAGCCTCTGAGACATGTTTTTATCTTCCCATTCTCTAACCTCATTATCTATGCGGGATTCTGAGTGGGCGGGGCCTTATAATGAGGCTCTGTGCTGATTGGCTGCCTGACACATTGACGCGATGGCGCGAATGATGCGATGCACCGCTACGAAAAAATGGCGGAAGCTCCAGCCGGTGGAGTTGTTGTTGTTGTTCTGGCAAGAGTTAGTTGTGGGCGTCGCTCCCGTCTTTACGTAACGATGGGAGCAGAATCTGAACAGCTCGTAAAAGTCACATGACACTGGACGGCTCATCCGGGCGGCTGTACAGACACTGCAGAATCTGGTTATTCTTCTCTGAGTTGGCAGGCTGAGGGGGGACCACTATATATGTTAAAGCAATAGGAAACCTGTTTTTCATAATAGTTCCCCTTTAAGTTTCCATAATTTTACAAGGAGAGAATTTTTCACCATCAAGAAGATGGCGTTTACATTTCTGTAAACCAGGTGTTTATAATCTCAAAGTTTCCGAACAGGTTAAGAGCTAGAGCCAATCTTGTTCAGTTTACACATGCAGCCCTTGGGAAGTATTATCTAGAACCACGTGATACACCTCTGTTTTGTCTATAAAGCCAGATGAAACAGAACCGTTAGCCAAACGTCAGGCATGTCTTAGGGACATTAAGACCTGGATATCCACTAATTTTTTTTTTCTTAATTCTGATAAAACAGATGTTATTATTTTTGGTCCCAAACACTTTAGGAAGGGATAAAATGATGTTGCGATGGCCTCCAGTACTACTGTGCGAAACTTGGGAGTTATACTTGATCATGATTTTGTCATTTAAACAGCATATTAATCACGACGTCCAAGTTATTCTCTGAATATCCTCCAGCTGATCCAAAATACAACAGCGCAAGTGTTGACAGGAATAAACAAGAGGCACCAGGTCTCTCCAGTGTTAGACTCCCTCCATTGACTCTCCGTAAAACTTAGAATCCAATTCAAGTTATATTACTTGCGTACAAAGCCCAAAACGGCCTTATAGTTCCAAGAGTATCCAAATGTAGATTTGGAGGGCGGGCGTTCTGCTATCAGGCACCATTACTATGGAAACAACTTCCAATTAGGGTTAAGGAGGCTGACACCACCTCCACCTTTAAAATCAAACTTAAACGTAAGTGTTTAGTAAAACCTCTAGTTAGTGTGAACTCTAGTGTGTTAGGGCCAGTTGTCATAGTCATAAACATAGGTCTTAAACATAGCTTCTTTGTAGATATGCTGCTATAGGCCTATACTGAAGGGGGACACCAACAGGATCCACTGCCCATTACCCCCTCCTTCTCTTTCTTTTCTTCAGATCAACCCTAAGTTACAACTAAGATGTATCTCATAACCATTATATGGGCCCGAGCACTTACAGTGCGAAGGCCCCTATTGTAGGAATATCTGTAGGAATTTTCCTTGTTTTTTTTTTTCCTTCTTCCGACAAAATGAGGGCCTTTTTTCCCCCTAAACGTGCCCCAAAAGTCACCAAATTTTGCACGCAAGCCAGGCCTGGCAAAAAATGTGATATTTAATGGTTTTCATTAATGGGCGTGGCAAAATGGCTCAACAGCACCCCCTAGAAAACTTTGTGCCTCAAGCCCCACAATACGGTTTGACGTACGAGACGTGCACGAAAATTGGTACACACCTGTATCATGTCGCAACTTAAAGAAAAGTCTCTTGGCGCCATGGGCGGAGCTGAACAGGATGTCGGCCATTTTGAATTAACCGTGTAATTTTGGCACAATTTATGCCATTTCTTCGGCCGCTTCTTCACCCGAACCGTAACGTGCTCCCAGGTGTGTTATACATCAAAATCGATCCTGCGACGACGCGCATTACTTTTCTCAGTCAAAAGCGTTACCGTGGTGATGATAGATATCAAAAAGCGCGCCCCCACTTCATCTGGTTGGTCCATATTTGACAGTTCCTATTATTATTATTATTATTATTATTATTATTATTATTATTATTATTATTATTATGTATTGTATTGTATTGAGTACTTGACCTTCATTGGCATGAGTTAGCCCCGCCCCTTCTTCTGATTGGTCGATATGTGATAGTTCCTATTTTCTGCCATAACTTTTGAATGGTTTGACATAAAGAGTCGTTGGTGGTGTCATCGGACTCGGTTTTGAGTCCTTGAACATAATTGGTGCAAATTAGCCCCGCCCCTTCTTCTGAATGATCATGATATAGAGATGATATAGAGAGTCGTGGCTGGTGTCATCCGCTAAATGTCCAGGCCTGAAGAATCTACATGAAGTCATACAAGCTTCCACTGCAGCCTGAACGTGCACAAGGGTGTGAGGGCCCGTTCATCGTTCCTTGCAGCTTTAATTATTATTATTAATATAAACAGGAACATCATATTTTGAAGAAAAGTGTTTTGGAAGAAACATTTCTAAAAGTGTTTATGTTTTAAACATATGTTAACCCCTGACTCTTGCTCCTCAAACAGTTTTTCTGACCAAGTACAAAGTATTTTTCAGAGGTGAACTAAATGCTGTCACTTTATCTCTTCTGTTCCAGGGTTCTCCATAACTACATGCTCTGGCGCATCGTGGCAGCTCTAAGTGAGCACCTGTCCACTGCCTTCCGCAGCACCATTCATGAGTTTTCCCGAGAGATTGATGGCACCGAGCAGCAACTGGAGCTGGGCAAACTGTGCCTCACCCAAGCCAACAAACACTTTGGCATGGCCTTGGGGGCCTTGTTTGTCCAGAAACACTTCTCATCAAAGAGCAAAGCCAAGGTTTGAATATATGTGGACTGATGGAGGGATGCTGGACTAGCCAAGTGTTGTAAATGAATTATATGGATGATTTGATACTTTCTTTTTTGTTTTGTTCTTTTCAGCATTTGAGTAGATTGTGTATATACAATCAGTCTTCATGTTCAGGTCAGGAGCATCCTGAGCAAATACATTTTAAATCTTTTCACAAAGAGGATTAAACCCCTATAAAACAAGGTTGTTATGAAATTGAAGAACAACAGCGCACATACAGTATATTCCCTAAGGAGGAACTTGCGCTTTGTTGTTATTGCAAAGGATTTAACCTAGCTTCTTAAAAACAATATGGGCGATATGTCATCAGAGATAAAAGGTCACCGGCTTCAAGGTGAAGTGGGATCAGACTGATGGAAGCTTTGTCAGAGTCAATGAGCAGAATGTGTTTTTTTCAACAGGTTTACCTCAGGATGGTGCTTAGGATTTTGCTCCCTAGCCTCAGCCTGCAACTCATTGGATCTTGCTGTAACTTGCACTGCCTCCCCCTTCACCCTGTCTGTCCCCAGCAGTCAAATAAAGAGACAGCTTGAGAGTCTCAAGTGGAAGTGTGAGGGCACCACAAAAAATATTAGAAAAGAAAAGAAACCAAGTGTCGCAATGGGCAAGTCAAAGTCTATACCCTAACCCTGTTGAACTAGTGTGGGATTTCAGGTAAGTAGGATTCCATAGCAGATGCTATGCCTTAGTGTGAATTTGAAGAATAGCCCAGTGCTGTGAAAGACATTCTTACTTGTTTCAATCTTAAAAAGAAAAAAATATCTGCCTTCATCAACTATATATACCACTTGCCCTAATGTCGCAATATGAAAGTATGAAAGTCCCGAGAGATGCAATCATCTTCGTGTCTTAGCAGCCTACTCATATCGGGATAAAATAGCTAGCATTGACATGATCACATTTTTTTATTTTTACTGCTTTTAAAACAATTCAGCTTGATTTGCTTTCTGGAAAAACTCTAGAAAACACAAGTGGATGCCTCCACTACTGACCACCAGGCAAACAGACCAGTTTTAGCAACAGAAGGATTTTGTGTCTGAGCAGGTGGTCACCTGTACACATCGAATTTCCTGCCAAGAGTCCTGCCATCTCAGAAATACTTAAATACTTGGCATTGAGGTATTGTATCAGCAGTGGACAGAAGGCTGAGTACAGAGAACTGGTGGACCAATTTGTGGCATGGTGGGCGAGCAATCACCTCATCTTGAACTAGACTAGTGCAGATGATGCAGATGATGAGGTAAAAATATTTCCATGGTGGGAGAACAGCTGGAGGTGGCGGAGGATAACAGGAGTGGTTACATACCTAGTGGTTACTAACCTAGTGGTTACATAGGTGGGCTTGGGTTTTGAGGACCCAGCTTAAAGTCTCCAGGTTGGTACCCAAGGTGAACAAGGCCCTTAACCCCAATTGCTCACTGGGTGCTGGAAAATGGCAGCCCACTGCTCCAACTAGTAATGGGTCAAAAGCGGAGGACTAATTTCAGTGTGTTTCGTGAAATGTATGCTGATAAATAAAGATTATTATTATTATTATTACCAAAAGATACAATTGGACTGAATGGAGACTGAAAAGAACAGAGTAGACTCTGTTGCTTGTGGAAGCTTAGATCATTCAAATGTTTGCAGCATGTTTCACATGTTCTCTCAAAAAGATAGTTCAAATCTTGGATGAGGTCTTTCTTTGTTAAATGTGCTGGGCCTGTGTGGGGTTTTCCACGTACTCTGGCTTCTTCCCACAGACTAAAAACATGTATGTTAGGTTAATTGGTGATTCTAAACTGAAGGTTGTGAGTGTGAGTCTGTCCGAGTTTGTGTCTCTCTCTGTAATTCATTTGATGGACTGACGATTTGTTCAAAGTCTTGCCCTGTGACCCAGTACTGCTGGGACAGTCTCCCTTCCACTGCCCACAGTTTAATTCAAAATGTAATAACCCAGACATACAGAAAAGAGACAGCAGTCAAACACTGTTTAGGGCCTATCCACCAGCAACAGCTGCTTACACTTTGATATACAAGATTAGATTAGAGAGATTAGATAGTCCTTTATTCATCCCTCAGTGGGGAAATTTGCTTTGAGCAGCAGCAGTACACACAACACAAACATGCAGCAAAAGAGGGATAAAAAGTAAAAAATATGCTTACTCCTCAGGTTAAGAAGGAGACCTGAGCTCAATGTAGGGCCCTCCCGGGGTTGGCAGAGGATGGCAATGCCCAGGACTGACTTAAGGCTGAAATATGCTTCTGCGTCACCCCAACGCAGAGCACACGCCGCAGCCGTGACGCTGTGTTGAACCCTTCTGACTTCTCCGTCTCTCCATTTGGTCGCGGTGCAGTACCCCCCGCGGCCACTAGTTAGCGATCTTTTTCTGAATGGTTTATCCGACTTTTTCCGGTCACAGTAAATCAAAGAAATAAGGACAACTATTGTGCAAAAAAACAAAAACAAAAAAAATCACACATAAACGAAGAAAAGAGCCCTGGAAGTTCACTACTGATTCAAACCGGAAACCGGAAATGCTTCGCTTTCAAACGAACCAATCACAGCCCTCTCGGTCTGCGTGTGGACGGCGTCTCCTCGACGCGTAGTTACAATTTTCAGGAGGTGCACGTCAGTGACGCCGCAGGTGACGGCGTGTCCTCTGCGTCGATCCAAACCACACGCCGTAGGCACGGCGTCATTTTGACGCAGAAGCATAACTGAGCCTTTAGGCAGAAGCACGGGGTGGTAACAAATGGGCAAAAATCGTGGATAAAAATATAATTAATATAATTACAAAATATAAACCATATATACAGTGGAATGAAATTAAAGGTTGTGCAAAAGAAAGCCGATAGGATGTGTATGAGGTATAAAGATATTGCACATCTTGTTGTTACTGTCCATTTGCTACTGTGATCAGCCTGGTTGTGGAGTCTGATGGCAGCGGGGAGGAAGGACCTGTGATGCCTCTCAGTGATGCATCGTGGGTGATGAAGCCGGTCACTGATGGAGCTCTCCAGGGCTCTGACAGTCTCATGAAGGGGGTGGGAGACATTGTCCATGATGGATGGCAGTTTGCCACCATCCTCCTCTCCCCCAACACCTCCACCGGATGGAGACTGCAGCCCAGGACAGAGCCGGCTTTCCCCACCACCTTGTCCAGTCTCTTCCTCTCTGCTGCTGTGATGGTGCTGCTCCAGCAGACCACACCATAAAAGATGCCCGACGCCAGCACACAGTCATAGAAGGTCCTCAGGAGGCCGCCCCTCACTCCAAAGGACCTCAGTCAGCGCAACAGGTGGAGTCGGCTTTGGCCTTTCTTATAAAGTGCCTGAGCGTCTATGGTCCAGTCCAGTTTTTTCTTCAGGTGAACACCCAGGTACTTGTAAGAGTCCACAATCTCAATATCTGTTCCCTGGATGTTCACCGGAGAGGGGGGAACTTTGCGCCGGTGGAAGTCCGCTACCAGCTCCTTCATTTTCCCTGCATTAATCTGGAGGCGGTTCCGCTGGCACCAGTCTACAAAGCTGTGGTTCAGTTCTCGGTACTCCCTCTCGTCTCCGTTGTTGATGAGACCGATGATGGCGGAGTCATCCGAGAACTTCTGGAGGTGGCAGGTTGTTATGTGGTGGGTGAAGTCGGCCGTGTAGACAGTGAAGAGGAGGGGGGCCAGGACGGTCCCCTGTGGAGCTCCTGTGCTGCAGACCACCGTGTCAGACACACAGCTTCTTGTCCTCACAAACTGTGGTCTGTTTGTGAGGAAGACCAGGACCCATGATGTCAGCGGCTGGCAGACTCCAGCATGGTCCAGTTTGTCCCCCAGCAGTTGTGGCTGGATGGTGTTGAAGGGACTGGAGAAATCATAGAACATGATCCTCACAGCGCTTCCAGCCCGCTCCAGGTGGGCCAGGGACCTCTGCATCAGGAAGATGACGGCGTCCTCAAACCCGATGCTCGGCCAGTAGGCAAACTGCAGCGGGTCCATGGAGGAGCTCACCAGGGGGCGCAGGTGGTGGAGGACCAGCCTCTCAATTCAATTCAATTCAATTCAATTTTATTTATATAGCGTCTAATACAACAGATGTTATCTCTAGACGCTTTCCAGAGATCCAGAACATGAACATAAACATAAACATAAACCCCCGAGCAATTATTATATAAACAATGGCAGGTAAAAACTCCCATAGTGGGAGAAAAGCCTTAAGCCGAACAGTTGCAAGGAAAAACTCCCCTTTAGGAGGGAAGAAACCTTGAGCAGGACCAGGCTCATAGGGGGGGACCCTCCTGCCGAAGGCCAGACCGGGGGAGTCAGGGACGTCAGCAGCACACAGCAGGCAGGTGGAAGCAACAGCGGGATGACCAGAGGTGGGGGGGGGGCGTCAGCAGCACATAGCAGTCATGATGTGGAAGCAGCAGCGGGATGACCAGAGGGGGGGGGGGGGGATGCAGGCAGGCGGAAGCAGCAACAGCAGACATCCACGTAGGCAGGTGGAAGCAGCAACGGGATGACCGGGGATGGGTCCGGAAACACAGGCCAGAACGCAGCTCCCGAGGCTCCAGCCTGCAAACATGCACAAAAGAGAAAAAAGGGGGGCCGGCACAAGAAACTACAGGAACGATGGACAAAAATGATAGCTATGAAATATTTATAATAAATAAAAATGGTAATGGAGAAGAGAGGCAGGGAAAAGGAGAGGAGAAGAAGGGTGAGAGGGATCATGTCGGTGCCCCCCTGCAGCATAAGCCTATAGCAGCATATCTACCGCGAAGCTATATTTGAGACTAACTATTATAGTCTTGTTCTATAGACAAGTTTACGAGCCGTTTCCGCTCTACTTCCTAAACTCCTCCCTCTAAGCAGTCCACTTCCGTTTTGGCGGTTTCCAATTGATTAGAGTGGCAACATTGCTCTGACAAAGAGGGACAAAATGGATATTTCTAAGAAAAAAAGTGGTTCGGGAACGACATGTCTCGGCAGTTGGATGTAAGAACTCGAGGAAGCACCTGAAGGAGTGGTCAGATAGAGAGAGCTGCGACCAGAAAACCAGCTGCAAAGAGACACGTCCATGCGCTGCTTTGTTTACTTTTTTCCGCTGCCTCCCCCGGAGAAAAAACATGGATCTGAGGGTAAGTTCAGCAACTTTAGCTGTGAAGCTGACAGTACTGTTAATTATGAAGAAGTTGTCATACACTAACATTGCTACTGGTATTTTTATAAGGCAGTTGATGGTTTTGAGATGGGACAAACAATGCGTGTGTGTGTGTGTGCGTGGCTGCGTGTGAAAAAATCTGCCAGTGGAACAAGATTTTTTTGCTTGTAATAAGAAGATAAATCTTGTCCCACTGGCAGATTTTTCTACTTATTTCAAGTGAAAATGTACTTGAAACAGGTGAAAATTGTCAAATAAGTTATTTTTTTGGTAAATACTCTTGTTTTAAGTGTAATGAGATTTTTTGACTAAAAATGAGACATTTTAACTATAAATAAGACAAATATTCCTGGTAAGATTTTGAGTTTTTGCAGTGCAACGTAAATATAATGCAATTTGGCTGGCTGTTGTGATGATTGTGTGTGTGTGAGTGCAATGTACAACACAAACACAAATGGTACAATTTTGACCATTGTGATGTTTTTCTCTTCCCCTTTTTAGATGGTCCTGAAACCTGTCAGCCTGCCTGAGGCCGAGCCTGCTACACAAGTGATGTTGTTCATTAAATAAAGATAAACAGCAAATACTGTGTGCATTGTATTTTTTAATATTATATATGAATATTTTTTATAGTGATGTAATTGTGTGGGATGCTTTTGTATTTTACTATGGAGGTAAGGGAACTGTTAATTGAATTTGTGCACATAAATCAAATGTGTGCATATTCTACAGTTGTGCATAAATAAATAGAAATGTAAACATTTAAGTCAAATCATACATATAATATGTAGTGTATTTTCTCTGTGATTAGAAGATTATGAACACGGATTACAGAGAAAATACACACTATATGTATGATTTGACAAATATTTAAATTTTTTATTTATGCATAACTGTAGAATAATATGCACACATTTGATTTATGTGCACAAATTCGATTGACAGTTCCCTTACCCCATATTTTACTTTTTTATTCCTGTTAAGATTAAACATATGAATTTTATTGTTGAAGCCATTTGTTTAGTTTCCTCAAAACTCAAAATTCATCCATTATTAATGTACAGTATGAGCTTACTATGAATGATGAACTGTTAAAAGACATTGTAGCACTCTAAGGAAGATAAGGCCTATCATTCATGATCGTAGTTCAGTGCAATAATGAAATGAAATTAAGTTTCATCAAACTTTATTTTCACAGTACAAACATCTGTTGGTTCCTAAATAAGGCTGCTCATTTTGGTTTTAAAATTCTGAGATATTTACTGCAGAACTGTAACCTTCCCTCAACAAAATCATCAATTTTTGGGAGTATGTGTGAAAGTTGGTTGGGTGATGGCGGGAGGCAGAGCTGCAGGAGAATATTCCCAGGGCTGGTCCTCCACTCTTCATGAGTCCTACAGAGTTTCACCTCCTGTGCCGGTTCTGGAGTGGTAGAAGATGGCTGTGAAGTTGGTGACGACTGGTAAAGATCCTTCCTGTTGTGTGTGTATTGTGTTAAAGTTCTTTATTTTCTGTAATGCAATTAAAAAAACAAAAATGTTATACATTCTGGATTCATTACAAATCAACTGAAATATTGCAAGCCTTTTATTATTTTAATATTGCTGATTATGGTTTAGAGTTTAAGATTAAGATTCGCAGAATATTCAACATTTTTTAGATAGGATATTTGAGTTTTCTTAAGCTGTAAACCATGATCAGCAATATTAAAATAATAAAAAGCTTGCAATATTTCAGTTGATTTGTAATGAATCCAGAATGTATGACATTTTGTTTTTATAATTGCATTATAAAAAATGCCCAGGCAGCACGGTGGCTTAGTGGTTAGCACTGTTACCTCACAGCAAGAAGGTCCCCGGTTCGACTCCCAGGCCCGGCAGGGGCTTTTCTGTGTGGAGTTTGCATGTTCTCCCCGTGCTTGCGTGGGTTTTCTCCGGGCACTCCGGCTTCCTCCCACAGTCCAAAAACATGCATATTAGGTTAATTGATGATTCTAAATTGCCCGTAGGTGTGAGCGTGAGTGTGATTGTGAACATGGTTTGTGTGTCTATATGTGGCCCTGTGATGGACTGGTGACCTGTCCAGGGTGTGCTCACCTAAAATGAGCTGGGATAGACTCCAGCAGACCCCCGTGACCCCGTAAGGGATAAAGCGGGTAAGATAATGAATGAATGAATTGCATTAGAAAAAATCACAATATTCTAATTTTCTGAGACAGTCCTGCACTTCATCTTCTGACCAGCATTTCTTTCAGACCCAGCTGTTCTGTCAGTCAGTGCAGGCAAGCCCGGTTTTCCCGTCTCACAGCATTTTCTACCTAGAGAAAAAAAAAGCCAAGTAGACTATGATGTAGTTTGGATACCAAAAATGAAGACATATATGTCAAATAATCTTGTTACCTTCCATAAGATTGCAGCTGAATGGGAACACGATCTCCAGGTCCAGCAACACGAACATCCCGCAGGTCTGACTTCTCCAGCTTCAGTTACAGAAGCCGAGCTTTATGCCCTGCATTGTTCAAACACTGGCTAGGCTCGACATTTGCTTTCAAATAAACAAAACGATCATGTTTGTATGACATGACAAAACCGACTTTGTCTCTGTGCAGATATTGATAAACCTCAGAAACTTTCAGTTTGTCCATTGCGGATTGCAGGAAGTAGGAGCAGATCCTGCTGTCAGTTCTGCTGCTGTCATCACGTTATCCTCCCAGTTTTGCACTGAATTCGGGTGGGGGGAGTAACGCCATCTCCAGTCAAAGTAGTAGAACCGTGTTCCCATGGCTAAGACATAGTTGTCGACATTAAAAACTCACGAGCAGCGACTCTTTGCTTTAGGTTTGTGTCCACGCCGCTGTGTTTACACCGGTAAATGCTGCGCAAACCCCTCCCACCGGAAATGACATGCATTGATGCAGAGGAATGGCAGCGCCCGTGTTTTGGCGCGTAAACTTGTCTATAGCTGCAACTATGACTACTGACTCTAACACACTAGAGTTTACACTACCTAGAGATTTACCAACACCAGCTAGAGGTTTACTAAACACTAACTATAGGCTTTACTAAACAGAAAGGTTTTAAGTTTAGTTTTAAAGGTGGAGGTGGTGTCAGCCTCCTTAACCCAGATTGGAAGTTGGTTCCAAAGTAATGGTGCCTGATAGCAGAACGCCCGCCCTCCAAATCTACATTTAGATACTCTAGGAACTACGAGTAAACCTGCACCCTGGGAGCGGAGAGCTCTGCCAGGAACATAAGGCACTATCAAATCTTGTAAATACTGCGGAGCTAAGTCGTTTTGGGCTTTATATGCAAGTAATCAAATTTTAAATTGAATTCTGAATTTTACAGGTAGCCAATGGAGCGACGCTAACACTGGAGAGACGTGGTCTCTCCTGCTGATTCCTGTCAGCACTCGTGCTGCTGCATTCTGGATCAGCTGGAGCCTATTCAGCAAATTACTTGAACCAACTTCCAATCTTCCCTTATGAGCCTGGTCCTGCTCAAGGTTTTTCCCTCCTAAAGGGGAGTTTTTCCTTGCCACTGTTTGGCTTAAGGCTTTTCTTCCCACTATGGGAGTTTTTACCTGCCATTGTTTATATAATAATTGCTCGGGGGTTAATGTTTATGTTTATGTTTATGTTTATGTTCATGTTCTGGATCTCTGGAAAGCGTCTAGAGACAACATCTGTTGTATTAGACGCTATATAAATAAAATTGAATTGAATTGAATTGAATTACAGTAATATAGTCTAAAAGATACAAGAACTACATGAACTAGTTTTTCTGCATCACTCTGCAAGAGGATTTTCCTAATTTTTGCAATATTACGGAGATGGAAAAACGCTATTTTACAAACCTGATTAACATATGGTTTAAACGACAAATCCTGATCGAAAACAACACCAAGGTTTCTCACAGTTGCACTGGAAGCCATCGCAACACCATCTAGTCCCTTCCTAAGATGCTCTGGACCAAGAATGATAACCTCTGTTTTATCTGAATTTAGAAGCAAGAAATTTCTGGACATCCATTCCTTGATGTCCCTAAGACATGCCTGAAGTTTAACCAACGGTTCTGTTTCATCCGGCTTCATAGACAAGTAGAGCTGCGTATCATCAGCATAACAATGAAAGTGTATGCCGTGATTCTGGATTATACTTCCCAACGGCTGCATGTATAAACTAAACAAGATTGGCCCTAGCACTGAACCCTGCGGAACACCATAACAGACCCTTGACTGTTCTGAAGAAACCTTGTGTACATGAACAAACTGGAACCCGTCAGATAGATATGATTTAAACCAACGTAGAGCTGTCCCTTTAATCCCAACAACATGCTCTAACCTGTGCAGTAAAATGCCATGATCTACAGTGTCAAAAGCAGCACTGAGGCCCAGTAGAACCAATATGGACACTAATCCCTTATCTGAGGCCATAAGGAGGTCACTCGTGACTCGAACCAGTGCTGTCTCTGTGCTATGATGCATTCTGAACCCCGACTGAAAGACTTCAAATAGATAATTTCTATACAAATAGTCACATAACTGGCTTGAAACTGCCTTTTCCAGAATTTTAGATACAAATGGAAGGTTGGAAATTGGCCTATAATTAGCTAAGGTGTCTGGGTCAAGAGAAGGTTTTTTAAGTAAAGGTTTGATTACTGCCACTTTGAAAACCTGTGGTACATATCCTAAGCTTAGGGATAGGTTAATTTGGTCTAGTATTGTCGCACCAATAAGAGAAAAAACATTTTTGAATAGTCGAGTCGGGATGGGGTCTAACATACATGTGGTAGACTTAGCTCTATTAACGAGTGAAGTCAGCTCAGGGAGGTCTATAGTGTCAAAACAGTCTAGAGTCAAGTCAGAGCCTAGGGAAGTTGCTAAAGCTGAAGAAACGCCCACAACCGGCTGGTTGATTTCTTCTCTAATTCTCGTGATTTTACTGTTAAAGAAGCTCATAAAGTCTTCACTACTGAGAGCTGCAGGAATGCACGGCTCAACAGAGTTGTGACTCTTTGTCAGCCTGGCTACAGTGCTGAACAGAAAACGTGGGTTACTTTTGTTATCCTCTATCAACGTTGAATAATAAGCTGTTCTTGCTTTGCGAATGGCTTTTTTATATACTATTAGAATATCTTTCCATTCACGATAGGAGTCTACAGACTTACAAGAGTACCACTTCCTTTCCATTTTACGCACGTTTTGTTTGAACATGCGAATATCTGAATTGTACCAGGGAGTTAAGCTCCTGTGGCTAGAAACCCTCCTTTTCAAAGGAGCAACTTCATCTAAAGCTGAGTGCAACAGATCAGCAGTGTTACTAACAAGAAAATCAACATCAACATCAGAGGTAGAACCCAGGTCACTGGCCTCTATTGCTTAAGTAGAGGCTTCACTATTTTCCACTGTTGCAAGATGAGCAATGGCCTCCTTAAATTTAGCTGATAGTTTCATCAGATAAACATCTGCTAAAATAATACCTCCTGCCCTGCACTTCAACATCAACAACATTCAATTCAAACGTTATTAAATAATGGTCGGATAAAAGGGAGTTAACAGGTGACACCAACAGATCATCAGTTTCAACACCGTAGGTGAGAACGAGATCGAGAGTATGATCAAAACAATGCATCGGCCCGTCCACTTTTTGTGAGATACCCATTGATTCTAGAAGAGAATTGAAAGCTAATTTAAGATTATCGCTTTCAACATCCATATGAATATTAAAATCACCCACTATGATGAATTTATCTGTACTGATCAATAATCCAGAAAGGAAATCTGAAAATTCAGATAAAAACTCTAGATAAGCGCCAGCAGGGGGCTGATACACTACCACTAACACAACTGGCTTCTCTGATTTCCAGCTCGGAAATTTCAGACTAAGCATGAGGCTTTCAAATGTATTATAATTGGACTTAGATTCAATCTTTATTTGGAGACTGGAGTTATAAATTGCTGCGACTCCTCCACCTCGGCCCGTGTTTCTAGGAATGTGATGATTAAAGTAGCCGGGCGGAGTTGATTCATTCAAACTAAAATACTCTTCCACCTGTAACCATGTTTCTGTTAAGCAGAAAACATCACTCCTACTCTCTGTAATTATATCATTTACTAACAGAGACTTGGAGCTTAATGATCGTATATTTAGTAGTCCGCATCTAATTTTTCGGTCTCTTATTGGTACCAAATGTGCATTGGTTTTAATTTTTACAAGATTATTTTGGTTAACGCCTCTATAACGCCTGGTGAACTTGTGGAGGGCGGGGAACTGCAACCACTTCTATTTTGCTAGGCACCTGGCTAGAGTTACCAGTTACAGATTGTCCCAAATTAACATGGCTGTTTCACTCGCGGGATACAAGATTCAGGCATTCGTTTGAACTGCACTTTTCAGTCTTAGCCGCTAGGTGGAGGCAGAAACTACGACTTGATATGAGTTCTGTTTTTACAGAGGGCGGGAGTCGGGCTGCATCTGACGTCATCACCCTCCACCACTGATTGGTTGGGGGACGCTGGGGGGGCGGGGCCCATCTGGGGGGGCGGGGACATCAGACGGCTGAGTCAGGAGGCTGAGGATTCCTCGTTGCATTTTGTAATAAATGTCCAAAATGTAATAACTTTTTCATTTTGCATTTTGTAATAAACTGCCCCATTTTGTAATAGATTTTGCCACATTATGTAATAAGTTATTGCATTTTGAGAAGATTATTATAAAATGCACTTGCAACTTTTTTTATTTTCTACGAAATGTAATAACATGGTGCATTATGTAATAATACCTATTATTGTTATTTGTTTAACAATGAATTTATACAAGAGTTGCTTTTGTTGTTTTTTATGCAATTTCCCTTAGAGCTATGTAGCCCAATAAATCTATGTATAAAACTCCAAATATAACTTTAGTTTCCTATTTGAAGTTTGGAATTATATAGGCCAATGACAAACAAATAAACTATGCTTTAGAGTTGTTATTACATAATACACCATGTTATTACATTTTAGAGAATAAAAAAGTTGCAAGTGCATTTTGTAATAATCTTCTCAAAATGTAATAACTTATTACATAATGCTGCAAAATGTATTACAAAATGCGTTGGGGTAGTTTATTACAAAATGTGGCAGTTTATTTAAAAATGCGGCTTTATTACAAAATGAAATGACAATGTTATTAAATTTTGGACGTTTATTTCAAAATGCACCGTCATTACAAAATGCGGCTCAACAGAGCTGCTGCGCAAGGGACAAACCCGAGCATTTATCCAATGACGGTGTGTTTGGCTGCAGTGGAACAACCCACTGCAGTTTCAGCTTCATAAGCTGCAGGAATGAATCAAATCAAATCAAACTTTATTTATAAAGCACCTTTCATACATAGAATGCAACAGAAAGTGCTTTACATAAAACAAATAAACATAAAACGTATTAATGCCCTTCCCTCCTCCCCCCTCCCCGCACACACGCAGAAACATGGTGTAGACATGGCTGAGCACTGAGGATCCAGGTGAGGAAACGGTATCAGGGAGCCGTCCACACCAGGATGGCTTCATATGAGAAGGAAGTCGCGTCTGTGACTGTGATAAGATTCTGAACTTAAGCTGAACACGTTCAGGCGCATACAGTCAATGAAATGTAAACACTACAGTACATATTTGACCACTTATTTTTTGACATTTTAAAGGAAGCTGAGATTCCCTTGTAGTCTTAGAGGAATCGCCAATACTGAGGAGAGAATTAAAAATCTAGACGGCGATAAGTCGTTGTCACTTCAGACAAAGGCCTATTGACCCAAGCATTCCTTCCTAATTGCTTGACAAAGGCGCAATCTCAATTCCCCTTCATTCGCCCTTCTTTTCTTCCCTACCCCCTAAAAAAGAAGGGGGAGATTTTAGGGCACTTGAAATCTAGGGCACTTGGCCCAGGTGTCTGTCCCATTCTCCTACTCCCTCTCGTTTTCATCCCTACCCTGATCAGGAAGCTGAGAGCCAAAAGCTGTTTTAATTTCAGCTGTAGCGCTGTTAATATGCCACTTTATTAAGTTTTAATATTTTTTCAGGCATAAAAGTAACCTTAAGATCGCCAACCGGGGCTCAGTTTATCCAAATAACGCCTGTTAAGAAATTTGACTCGACGTTTTCGGAGATGAGAAGAACAAGAATAACAGAATAAGATACAGAAAGCCCATTCTGATCTGCTGATCTGCAAAGCGCAGACCTCCCGTGGCTTTCCCATTCATGTGTATGTGCTGCCGTGGCGCAACAGCGGGCCGCTATGCAGCCGAGCTCGGCTATACCAGAGGCCGCATGTCGTGGTGAATTGAACTTTTTTTTTTCTCCCGCACTAAGATATTTGCGGAGAAAGAATCTCTGTGAACCTCATGTGATCACTATCACATCTCGGTTGAGGATGCTCAAAATTCACTCTGAATTCATTCAGCAACTGCGTCGGAAGGTAATGTTATAAGAGTGGCGTGGTTCCTTTAAGGGACGGGGCAGCGTGTGCGTGTGTGGGAGAGCGAGAGAGAGAGAGAGAGAGCGGAGCGGAAAAGCAACGCGGTGTTCGAGTGACTGGGAAAACAGCAAGCAGAAAAGTTAGTTAAAGGAGCTTGAGGCTCCTTTTAAGAAATGAGACTCTCTAGCGCCACCCTTCACCACGACGGCCGTTGGGGGTACTGCAGCCAACAGTGAAGCCGGCACGGGGGAACGGGGAGAACGTGCATGCAGCGTCATGTGACGTCACATCCGCAGCCCAGCGCGGGAAATTCTAGACCGAATTGCAGCACATTTTGCAGCACACAGCCTGTTCAAGGCAAAGGAGAGATACACTAGAGGGCTCATTCTTTTGAGTTTGGAACGCTTCATCTTACATTATTACTAGAAAACTTAAAATGTATACAGATTTTTTTCATAAATCTTGCCACAATCCGGCCTCAAGCGTTAAGCCGGAAAAGTGCAGTGTAAACGTTGTTGGCCTTATGAATAAAACCTGCAGCATTCGAGACGAAGTGGAGTTCCCGTAATAAAGAAATCAGATTTTTGATGTGATTTTTATTTTGAAGATACGAAAAAACAACAACAAACTGGAACGTGAATAAAGTGCCCCTTAGATGGGCAACAAACAGTGAAATAAAACGCAGCCTGCATTTATAAAAATAAAACGACATCCTTTTGAAAAGGTAAAATAGGTATATAAAATTAGAATAATATTTTAACATTTTGATTTATGTGCAAATGCCAAGCAAATCAGTGCAAGGGTAAAACGCAGCACCATCTTCTCTTTTGTCAGACCCAATTATTGATCCAAAAGCTTATGTAATTATTTACAGAGTCACAGCACCCAGGTCGGGATTCGAACCTGCAACCACAGAAGGTCTGTATCCTTAGAACCTCTGCTAACGCCACTGCGCCACCAAACAGTTGACTTTTACTTTTGAGCTCTGAGCAGCCCGAGAACGGGACGCTTTGACGAATCAATACAATCAATGGTGGCATGTCGGTTTATAAGAATCTTTTTGCCCAGAATAAAAAAGAGCGACAACAACGACCCATAACTATTTTCTCGAAAAAAACACCCCTGCACTGCGGCTTTAGGAGAAAAAGACGCTAACAGAGTCCAGATGCAGCAGTGGATATGAATGACTGTATTTATTTTGGTCGTTTTTCAATATTGTTTACATGTGTCCTACATTAAACAGAAAAATAATTATAATAATAATAATTTATTTATTTATTTATTTTTTTTCCCCTTGTCTGCACACATATTAATGATTGATACCATGACGGTAGAAACCAAAAGTATATATATGTGCATTATTACTATATTTAATATATATACATATATATACGCATACATATGCGTACACACACATAAATATACACATACAAACCCAGTGATTTTTTTTTTTTTTTGGGGGGGGGGGGGGGGGGGTGACGACATCCACTGCCAATCCAGGAAGCAGGAACACACGGAAACACACGTCAAGCACTGGAAATGTGCAACAAAAAACCACAAACACAACACGAAACCGGCACGGAGCCAACCAAAACAACAACAGCAATCGACCTAAATCTTAAGATCTGATCGCAGTCTGAGCTAAGCTACCGCTACCGCTACCTAACCCCAAAAACTAGAGAGCCAGCAGAGCCAGCAGAGATTTGATCATTTGTCCTTACACGTGCCTTGGGAGAGCTGTATAATATTTTTATCCAGTCAATGAAAGGTTCACCAAATCCAAATTTATGTAAGGTTGCCAATAGAAACTTCCAATTTACCTTATCAAATGCTTTTTCCGCGTCTAAGGATATAATAGTAGTTTCCTGTTTATTGATACTGGAATAGTCTATAATATTTAATAATCTGCGAATATTAGTAGACGAATGTCTACCTTTAATGAAGCCTGTTTGATCCGGATGTATAATAGAAGGGGTGACTCTTTTCAGACGTTCAGTAAGGGCCTTGCTAATTATTTTAAGGTCTACATTTATCAATGAAATTGGGCGGTAGCTCGATGGGAGCAAGGGATCATCCTGACGCACCAGCAGTGTAGGAAACAGGCTGCAGGCATGCTCAGCAGGCTCATTTCTATACAAACACAGTCATGAAGTAGTTTGCATTGATCATTCATGGTAGAAAGTGGGCGTGTAGAGGGCGGGATATGATGCAAATTCACCTGCGCAACCTTCCAGGTGGACTGTGATTTATAAAGAGAACATTGCGTGCAGATGTACGTGCACATGGTTTTATAAATCAGGATTTTTTTTGTGCGCACACCATTTTCGGCTTTTGAGCGCACGTACACTTTTAGTATGAATCCTACGCACTCTTTTATAAATGAGGCCCCTTGTCCTTGAGCAGGTCTTGAATCTCAGGGGTGATCCATGGTTTGCTGTTTGCAAACACTCTAAGGGCCCAATTTACTAAGATCCTAAATAAAGAGTACTAAATTGCGTGTGCACTGAAAAAGTTTGCGCGTGCTGTTGTTGTGTGTTTTGCGGGTGATCAACTAAGATTGCATGCGCAATTGATAACAGGTGCAAACCTCAGTATTTAAATGAGGTGTTGCGCGTCTTACGGTTTGCGGCGCAAACTTTGCGCCATGGAGAGTGGATGGAAAGCAGGATATAGTCGCAAGCGCAAAATGAAATTTGACGAGTTGGAGTTATAGAGATATTAGTGGAAGAGGCAAATTGTTGTATTCAGCACCCCTGCCGTGAAAAGCACCCCCTCGTATATTCAATGATAAGTAGACCAAGAAAAAAAACAACACACTGACACTTCAATATATTTATATATACACACTCACACAAACACATACTTAGGAGTTTATATTATATATATTTACAAATATTATGGAAGACAACACAGTAAGCAGGCTATTAATTAATGACATCAATAACCATTTACCCGATTTTTTTATTTTTACCCGAATCCATGAGCGCATTTAAACATGAATCATTAACACAAAACTGGACGCTAAACAGAACATGGACAACAGAACATGAATAGAACACGGAATGAGAATATCATTTTTGTCAGACGAGGGGGTGCTTTTCACGGCAGGGGTGCTGAATACGGCACGACACCGGGGTATGACTGCAGAACATAGGCGCACAATGAGAAACACTTTTTTCTCCATGAAAACACGTGATTTATTTATTATCACAAATAAAAAAATGAATGTGCCTCCTGTGGCAACCTTTTGCTGAATAATACTCGATTTAACATTCAAATAAAATATTTCTCCTTTTGCATCTGGAGATTAGCACCTTCCTTTCGAACGTATTAAATACAGACGCAATCACAATCCACGCAAAAACTTTCAGGCTTGGTAAATCTCATTGCGCGTGGTAAATGGACCAATTTGCATCTTCCCCTCCCAGTATTTAGCGATTTCTGGCTGGTACGCCCCATATTGATTATTCATCAGGGCAAAAGTACTAAATGAATTGCGTGTGCTATTTTGCGCATTTGAGAGACGCAGTCCTCTTTGCACGCTGTTAGTAGATCAGCTGGCACTTTGGTTTGCGGGTGCTGTCAAGTTTGCACACGTTTTTACACACGCAAACCTTTAGTAAATCGGGCCCTAACTGTCTTAGTTGGTATGGTGGAGTCTACACAGAGGTTTATGTAGTCCGTGACACAGCTGGTGAGTCAATATCCTCCCCATGGTCCTCAGAGAACACATCCCACACCGTAGTCTCAAAACAGTCCCGAAGAGTCTCCAGCGACTCTTGGTGTGTGTCTCTGGTGTGGGTGACTGCTGGTTGTCTGCGTACCAGAGGCTAATACAGGGGGAGAAGGTGTATAAGGTCATGATCAGATCTTCCCAGGGGGGGAGAGGGGATGATGTATCTTTAAGGTTGGCATAAAAAAGGTCCAGTGTTTTATTTCCTCTGGTGCTGCAGGTGACGTACTGGCTGAAGGTTGGCAGTGTGGATGAAGGAGAGGCATGATTGAAGTACCCGGTAATTAAGAGGAGGGCATGTGGGTGCTGTGTTTACAGCCTGCTTACGCTGGAGTGTAGGACATCACGGGCTGAGTCTGCATTAGCAGAAGGAGGGACATACGCAACTATCGCGATAACACGCGAGAGTTCCCTCGGCAGGTAATATGACCTCCTGATAACAGCTAACAGCTCAATGTCCCCACTGCAGAGTTCCTCTTTAATAGTGATGTGTCCAGGGTTACCCTATCTATCCTTCACAAACACAGCAAGCCCCCTTCCTTTTTTCTTACCACTCTCCCCTGTCCTGTCTGCCCTTATCAAATGAAATCCATCCAGAGTGATGTTGGAATCCGGTGTTTGCTCCGTTAGCCAGGTCTCCGTGAACAGCAGCATGCTACATTCCTGGTATTCCCTTTGGTACCGTGCTAGCGCCGTTAGCTCATCCATCTTATTACCAATGGATCTCACATTCCCGGGGATGATGGTGGGGAGTGTCGGCTTGGAGCGTCTTCTTTTGCTCCTCTTCAGTTCGGGGGGAACTTCAGGCTTGTAGTTGGTTAGCTTCCCTTGGCTTCAGAAGGCTAACCGCTGTTCACGGTTGTAAACAATGGAGTGTCTGCTTCCTGTTGCTTTGGTGGTTGCTGGGATGATGAACCAGGTGAAAAATAGCATAAATAACAGGGCCAGCCTCACAGTTTTAACAAACATGATGCCGCCCGGTAAAAAAAACACGCTCCCACAGAAAACAGGACCAACAAATAGTCCACAACAGATAGGAATGGGACAATAAGTCAAACTAATCGATGGAGCTGCTGCAACAAGTCGCCATTAGCGCGGCGCCATCTCATACATCAGCAAACAAACACAAATATAGTACATACAGTATATGATTACTTAGCCTTGTAAACCAGCCAAGTGACCTAACCAGATTTTTTACATGTTCTATTCTTATCAAATTTAAACCAAAGAATTATATTGTCCTCCTTGCACTAAATGAACTGCTAAGATATATCTAGTCTTTGCCTTTCTGCTCACGATGGTTCTTTTAGAAGTGTTGGATTCCAAAGCTGAATACAAATATTCTTGTTTGTTATTGTTTATTTCTTAGAAAAAGACATAACTCTTTGCGCATGTATGTAATGACCAACTTAAATACCCCAGCCTCCTGACTCTACTCATGAATACATATATTTATTTATTATTTATTTATTGGTACAGATCTGAATCTGTATTTTCTGTATTTTCTCTGGAGCAATACTTATTAGTTTTGCTCTTTGTCTTGGTCAGTCACACTCAGTTCCTCCTCCTCATACTTTCTGTTTCTCTTTACTTTCACCTGAGTCCTCTGCAATAGGATTTCTGTTTCGGTCTTATGTCCACTCTATGGGGATATAGGTCCCAATGGGATTTCTAACCTCTGTAACCTCATGCTCTTTCTTTAAACCCTTCATCACCTTCTTTCACCTTCCTCATATTTGTGCTCCCCATCCCCAAAACTTCATCTTACATTAATCTTTTCTCCTCTCTCCTCTCTTCTAAACTCTAACATCTATGCTGAAGCTTAGTACTACTGGGTGGTAATTACTTTCTATGTTTGGGAATTTAATTGAAAGTTAAGTTATCGGGTTCCTTACATTTCATTTAAGATTATAATAAGATACCAAGTATAACTTATATAAATGCTTCAAGCTAGTGGAGGTTTTTGATTAATCTTTAGAGCAATGATTTTTATGATCATGACCAAAGCAGTGATGGCAATCATAAAGCATCTTAAAATCTTTTTAAAATCACAAAACCAGTTGTATCAGTGCTTCATGTATTCTGCGGCCCTTGTCTGTGCTATGGAGAAGCCTTTATGAAGTTCACTACATTTTTGTCCATGCGTTGTCATGTGTTTCTTTAACATTGTTTAGTCCTAACTATGTTTCAGTGTGCACACAGGTAGCGGACCTCATTAGACACGAGTGATGTACCAGAACAGAGGCCATTGGCAATGCTTGTAACTTTCACTTACGCTGCTTACCTTGGCATGAACACCAGTTAATAAATCTCAGGAGTTTTATTTGAAATGCAGGAGGCACAGAGGAAGAAAAACAAACTTTTTCCTTATCCTCATTTACAAATGTAAAATACAGCATGTCCAGGTGTCTTAGTTGTATTTTGAGAAAGCACCTGTCAAATTCCTAAATAACTACCTATTGGTACACAACTGCCTATTGGTACATATCAAAGTTTATTTCACCATGGTAAGCAGCCAGCAATAGTTATTTTCATTCAGTAAAATAGAGGAACCGGAGCCAATGAGGAACTAACCAACTACAAGGTCATACTGTTGTATCCTGCTTATGATACAAGAACAGGAATTGTATTCTCAAACCTTACAAATACTTTACACATTTTTCAAAGTCCAAAGTCCTGAGCAAATGTTATTCACATGCGATGCCCTCTGCCTTCCAGGTACAGGAACTGGTAGAAGACATAAAACATTCTCTGGACCTCCGCCTACAGGAGCTTGACTGGATGGATGAAGCAACAAGGGAGGCTGCCCGGGCAAAGGTTATCCTAACTCAGCCTCTGCAACACTAACATAGCTTGCTGCAAGATCAAATTAGTATTTGAAAAGGATTTAATTATTTCTTTATGATTATTTTCTTCAGGGAGGAGTTTGATGGATTGCGTGGTTAGATAGTGTGATTGGATACATCAAGGGCTTGACATTGAGAAAAAAGGATTGCCTAATCCGGTTCTCTCTATGGTACTGATTTAGGTTCTGCACTGGAAGATATCCCTTCTAATGCTTTTACAAGCTAAAGTTAATCCTTTTAGTGGGCCATGCTGAATATAAAGAGCTTCCCTGTAATCCTATTACATTTGGTGTGCTTGATTAGTTGATGCATGTCTGTGTGCTCAGATGGCAGCAAAACAAAGTGTACTGTATGTGAGGCTGTTAGTTACTACAGGTGGATGTGGGATAGAGTTGGACAGGTCTGGTTGTTTCTCCTTCCCTCATCCACTGAGTTATTCATTTCCATTCCCAGCTGAAGCACATGATGGTGATGACAGGATACCCAGACTTCCTGCTCAAGCCTGATCTCATTGATCAAGAATATGGGGTGAGTCATGAAAATCCTATTTCACTTTGAGTCATCACTTCACACAAAAACTCAAACATCACACCTTCCAATCACTTCTCCCAGCAACCTGTTCTCTCTGTTCACCCCTGTTCTGAATTTTTCATCAGTTATTACTGTACATCCTGAATGAAAATACACACTTTCATTTGCAAGATGCTGATAAGACCGTTTAGATTAAAAAAGAAAAGTTGATCATGTGTATTGATTTTGGTGATCCAACTATCACGTGTCCATACACGCATGTCATGAGCAGAGGCCACCCCTTTAAATAGCATTCATCGATCTGACCAAAGCCTTTCATCTGGTGAGCAGGAAAAAGTCCTCTTCACTGTACTTAAGAAGATTGGATGCCCTCCCAAGCTCCTGAGGATGATCATGTCTTTCCATGAAGACATGCAGGGGTACTGTCCTGTATGATGGCTCTTTCTCAGAGCCTTTCCCAATCAAGAGCAGAATGAAACAAGGCTGCATACTTGCTCCCACATTCTTTGGTGTCTTCCTCTTGCTGTTAACTGTCCCATGCCTTCAGCCAGTCAGAGGTTGTGTACATTCACACAAGGAGCGATGGAAGCCTCTTCAACCCTGCCTGCCTTTGAGCCAAAACAAGCTGTGGTAGACCCTGATACATGAGATGTTCTTTGCTGGTGATGCAGCTCTGACGGCACATTCTGAAGAGGCTCTACAGTGACTCAACTGCTTCGCCAATGCATGCCGAGAGTTTGGCTTAACAAGCCTGAAGAAGACCAACCTCATTGGTCATGATGGGAGCAGCAGGCCGAGCATCTCCATTCGGGACTACACCCTTGAGGTTGTCAAGGAATTTACATACCACCATCTCCAGCCACCTCTCCCTGGATGCGGAACTGAGCCAACAAAGCAGCAACGGCAATGGCTCGTCTGGCAAAGAGGGTCTGAGACAATCCCATATTGACCATCAGAACCAGGATGCAGGTATACTAAACCTGCATACTCAACAAACTATTGCAGAGAGTCGTGGGTGGTGTCATCCGCTAACTGTCCATGCCTGAAGACATCTATATGCAAGTTATACAATTATAATTATTTTTATTATTATTATTATTATGATTTGCATTAATGGGCGTGGCCTAATGGCTCAACAGCGCCCCATAGAAAACCTCGTGCCTCAAGCCCCACAATACGGTTTGACGTACATGCACGAAAATCGGTACACACCTGTATCATGTCACAACTTAAAGAAAAGTCTCTTGGCACCATGGCCGAAACCGAACAGGAAGTCGGCCATTTTGAATTAATCGTGTAATTTTGGCGCAATTTATGCCATTTCTTCAGCCATTAATGCGGCCCAAACCGTAAAGTGCACCCAGGTGTGTTATACATCAAAATGTGCGTCTCGATCCTGCGATGATGGGCATTACTTTTCTCAGTCAAAAGCGTTACCGTGGCGACGATAGACGCCTAAGAAGCGTGCCCCCCCTTCATCTGATTGGTTCATATTTGATAGTTCCTACTTTTTGCTATAACTTTTGAATGGTTTGATATAGAGTTGTGGGTGGTGTCATCGGATTCGGTTTTGAGTCCTTGACCATAATTGGTGCAAATTAGCCCTGGCCCTTCTTCTGATTGGTCGATATTTGATAGTCCCTATTTTCTGCCATAACTTTTGAATGGTTTGACATAGAGAGTCGTGGGTGGTGTCATCCACTAAATGTCCAGGCCGGAAGAATCTACATGCAAGTTATACAAGCTCTTCCACTGCAGCCTGAACGTGCACAAAGGTGCGAGGGCCCGTTCATCGCTGCTTGCAGTTTTCATTTCTAGTATTATTTCATGGACATATTGATCTCAGAAAAAAACTAGCAAGTCCCATTGTTTATTTAACTTGTACCCTTCAGTGTGTCAAATTTTCTGATAAACAGCCTAATAATCGAAAAGAGCTGTACTTATCATTTTTGACTTGACTGTGAACATTAACCTCACACAATGAGACTGAGAGTGTAGATCTTGCAGATAAAATCAATGAATTTTCTCTTTGCCCACAAGTTGTTGCTTTCAGTTTCAGAACATCCATTTAAAGATGTTAGTTTCTGGAAAGAAATGAGAACCACCCTGGTTGAACTGCAGCAACAGTAAGATTTTCCAATTGCAGCTAAAATCCTGATATAAGCAGGCATGATCTTTTTCTTTCTTTCTCTGACCAGAGCAAAAAAGTAATTTATACTTTTATGTACATTATTTCCTGTTATCATATCTAGTAAAAGGCAGCACGGTGGCTTAGTGGTTAGCACTGTTGCCTCACAGCAAGAAGGTACCCAGTTCGACTCCCAGGAGTTTGCATGTTCTCCCCGTGCTTGCGTGGGTTTCCTCTGGGTACTCCGGTTTCCTCCCACAGTCCAAAAACATGCATGCTAGGTTAATTGATGATTCTAAATTGCCCGTAGGTGTGAGTGTGAGTGTGTCTGGTTGTTTGTCTGTATATGTGGCCCTGCGATGGACTGGCGACCTGTCCAGGGTGTAACCCCGGCCTCTCACCTGAAAATAGCTGGGATATGCTCCAGCAGACCCCCGTGACCCTGCAAAGGATAAAGCGGGTATAGATAATGGATGGATGGATATCTAGTAATCTGTTCCACAAAAGATTGCTTCACATTTTAAAACGTAAATGGTTGTGATGTTGTGATGTAGGTAAGCTCACAAGTGATGTGTCATTCAGTGGAACAGAGTGGGGTCCTCCAAGAGTCTCCTACCAGTGATGTTTATTACATGTGCTTGCTCATGTGTGCACAAAGAAAACACCCCATTTGCTTAAAACAATGCAGAGCAGTAGCAGAGGTGAAACAAAGCACATGGCACCTCAACAAGAAGTAAATGACAACACAGACATTAAACAAAACTTTAGTTGGCCTAATTAGACTTCAGTTCTTGTTCATATAAATGGGCTGCTGACAGCTTATGTACATCATGCTATATTTGCTACAGTGCAGTTGTATAAACTGTAATATGGAGAAAAATCATTTACATTTGAAACATTTATCTTTCTTTAATTAAGATGTCATATGTTTACTTAAAGTTAATACTATTGAAAGTTTTTAGGCTGTAGCTTAATATACTTGTCCTTATGAGAGCTGAAATAATTACGTATTTAAGATTTCACAAGATATCATGGATACTTGAAATGTCAGATTGTAGCTTTTGTTTCAGCTTTGCCTATAAGCAATGTGTTGTTTAATTTTATTATTAGTTAGTTAGTTTAGTTGCTTCTCCCGACGGGAAAAACGTGGAGTGTTTAAAAAATATTTACATTTGTGACTATTAACACATCTACAGTCCGGAGGGCAGCACAAAGTTTGGAATCAATGGTGACATTCACTTTTACCCACTTTTAAGTAATTCAGATCTCCTGTCCGGTTTCCTACACCTGTGTTTCCAGCACTGGAAAACAAAGAGTATTTCTTACCCTTCGGGGGACATATTTGAGAATTATCCCTTTTGGGCTTTAATCAGGTGATGCAGATATGTGATATCTTGAAAGATGAGTTGTTTCACTTCTTTCAAATTCTAGAAAACAAAGAAATACGTTTTTAAACAGACTCCAGTGTTTCGTAGGCTGTGAAGTACTTACTAAAAGGCACACAACAACTAGTATCTTCTACAATACTCTGAGAAACGAGCCTGCTCTCCCCTTGGGGACTGAGATAGGGCTGGCAATGGGGGATGCGTGTGGAAATTACAGAAGACGTGGGAGGACATCTGGAATAATTCTTGAAAAATAACTTCTGTAACCCAACCAAAGCATTGAAAAAATATATTACTCAAGTTACTATACATCTGTCTCCCTATCACATGTCCAAAGTTAAGCCGATGGCTTCCTTAATGTTAGATAAATGAATACAGGAACACTTACACACTGTTTTTTCATCGTGCCCCAAAATACAAACATGCTGAAAATCTTTCCTGAATGAACTACAAAATATGTTCCTTGAAACAGATACAGGTAAGATCTCTTAAGTTCACTGACACATGTAACACGAAACAATCTGATGACTTTGCAAGGATAATATATATAGCTACACTGGACATCTGCAAAACCTTTAAAATCTCCAGCTGGCTCAAGTTAATTATGCAATATATCCCTCAGCCATTTGACATGTCTCATACACTCCAGAACTGACTAATAAAATGTGGAAACTCTTGCTTGATTATGAAACATGAACACTTCTTCCATCACCATAAAACTTTTTTGTATGGTGTGAGACACTTAAAAATAATACACTGTGGATCACCATTACAGTACGTGTTTATATTGTATATGTGGTTGTTCATGGTAACATGGGAAAAGAAAACTCGCTCACATATATTATTTTATTTTATTTTGTAAATATTTAATGTATACAGTTTCATATTTTCAACAAAGGGTGAGGCTGTTCTCATTTGGTCACTATTGTGTTTATTTTGCAGATTTGAAAATGTTATTTCAACATGAGCACATTTCCCTAAATGTCAAAATATAATTTCAGTGCCTAACATTCAGTGAAAATGTTCAGTGTCTGACTCACCTTGTGTCTGGGGCTTGCAGTTTGAAGTGAATGATAAAACATACTTCAAGAACATCCTCAACAGCATCAAGTTTAACATCAAGCTGTCTATCAAGAAAATCCATGAAGAAGTGGACAAGACAGCGTGAGTGTCACATTTTATCAAATATCATGTAAGCCACACTGCCTTCTTAACTCTGACATGCAGTATGGAGTTAAACAAAAACAAGGCTGTCATCTGACATTCAGCCTGAGCTCGTGCAGCTGGAGCTCTCACCGCACATTGCATTTGGACCCAGCTGAATGTGTTTCTCCAATATGTTTGACATGCCCGACATGTGTCCTAGTGAATTTCTTTTTTTTCTTTTTAGTTTGACATATTTTTTGCTGTTCATTTAAATTAAAGCAACATATACCAAATCAACATAAACAGCTGCAGAGAATCCATTTCCATTATCTACAGCAGCCAGGCAGCAGCAGAGTGCTGTGGGACATATGGTTACTTTTATAAAATACAGTCCAGGATTGAGTGCTCTCTATTATGACAGCACAGCACAGTGCCGTGACATTAATATTCCAAGGTGCTAGAAACTAGTATATCATTAGTGCCCTGAAGAGTTAAATCATATACTTCCTCTTTATCACAACAATGTGAATGTGTCATTACTCACTCTGTCTTGTCACTGTGATATATAAAAAAAAAGGTAGAAACATACCTCCTCATCTATCTCCCCCTGTTTTCCTCCCCTACATTTATCTGCTGTTTATGCAATGCCATCCGTCTTAAAACAAAACATCTCACACTTTTGGATTTAGTCTTTTGGAGGATTCTGTGCCAATCGATTTGACTGGTTTTAAGTGGATTACCATAGAAGTAACTGTGTTGTCGTATACAGAGAGGAACTTTGGCCATGAGACCGCACACAGTGAATGTTTCCCAACAGGGGATTTAAGAGGAGCTCGACAGATGCGTTTCAAATTCTGTTCAACATTCAGTGGCTGGGTTGGTGATTTGAAATTTGCTGTCAGGAATCCTGTGTCTGAAACCCTGTTTGTCTGATGCTGTTTTTGTCCTCAGGTGGCTTCTTCCCCCACAGGCCCTTAATGCTTACTACCTCCCTAACAAGAACCAAATGGGTAAGAACATGACTCGTCATTGTAAATACTTCTATTTCTATTCAGCACCACAACATGGACCTTGCTTTAGTCATACGTCAATTACACAGTATTGGTGTCTGTTTTCAGTAAGTCCTGCAGTGGCTTCAGGGGGGAAAAAGCCCCTCATCTTGTCATATTCCACCTCATAACTCGCCTTTTACTTCGATCTCAACCTCTCACACTTAATGCCTCCCTGGAGGAAACAGAAACAGTTAACCCCTTCCTGAATTTTAACACATCGAGCCAGACTATCAACACTCCCCTTCCATCTCATATTCTCCTAAAATTAGCTCACTGAATGTGTCTGCTTCCCTACTGGATTAGATCTCTTCTAGAAAAAATCAATGGAATGCTTACAAACTGATGCTGGAGGACACGAGGAGTCATACATGCACAAACCTGTTTTTTTTTTAAACTCAGAAAATTAATTTCTTTTCTTAAAGAAAATGTATATATAAATTAAAGCTGCAAGCAGCTTTAACCGTCCCCTCGCACTCATGGCCTGCGCTGAGCTCTCACCTGAAAGCAGCTCTCTGGAGTTACCAACCTGCCAGCCAAGAGTTTTTTTGTTGCCGGGTAGGGTCTGAGTTTCATCTTCAAGCGCTTCATGAATGCGTAGCGGAGGTTATAACACACATCACTCTTAACATATACACAGACCCACACACACACACACACACAGAGGGACAGAATAACCACCACCGTTTAATGTATTTTTCTTTAAATCTTTACATTTTCTTTAAATTTGGAGTATCCGCAAATGTAAAATGGGCTAATTCAAATAAACATCTTCTTTTAGTCCATTTGGGGCTAGATGTGTTTTTCTTTAAATCTTATAATGTAATAAAATAATAAAACAGAATGATATAAAATAAACACAAGAAATATTTTAAACAACTTTGCTGCTGATATGTAGATAAGATAAGATAAGATAAGATAAGATAAGATAATATTATCCTTTATTTCTCCCTCAATGGGGAAATTCACTTTGTGCAGCAGCAGTACTTAACACACACATGCAGGGAAGGGTAAAAAAGTAAAAAATATATAATTACGAAATATAAACAGTATATACATTGGAATGAAAAACAACAAGTAGAGCAGTACGGGAAAGAAAGAAAAAAAAAAGCAGGTAGGATGTGCATGAGGTAGACAGATATTGCACATCTTGTTATTACACATGTTATTATTGTCCGTTAGCTACTGAGAGCAGGCCTGGTCATAGAGTCTGATGGCAGCGGGGAGGAAGGAACTGCGATGCCTCTCGGTGGTGCATCGTGGGTAACGAAGCCGGTCACTGATGGAGCTCTCCAGGGCTCTGACAGTCTCCTGAAGGGGGTGGGAGACATTGTCCATGATGGAGGACAGCTTAGCCACCATCCTCCTCTCCCCCACCACCTCCACAGGACAGAGCCGGCTTTCCTCACCACCTTGTCCAGTCTCTTTCTCTCTGCTGCTGTGATGCTGCTGCTCCAGCAGACCACACCATAAAAGATGGTCGACGCCACCACAGAGTCATAGAGGCCCTCAGGAGGCCGTCCCTCACTCCAAAGGTCCTCAGGAGGCCGTCCCTCACTCCAAAGGTCCTCAGGAGGCCGTCCCTCACTCCATAGGTCCTTAGGAGGCAGTCCTTCACTTTGAAGGACCTCAGTCTGCGCAGCAGGTGGAGTCTGCTTTGGCCTTTCTTATAAAGTGCCTGAGTGTTTACAGTCCAGTCCAGTTTTTTGTTCCAGGGAACCCAGGTACTTGTAAGAGTCCACTATCTCTATCTCTATGTCCGTTCCCTGGATGTTCATCGGAGACGGGGGGACTTTGCGCCGGTGGAAGTCCGCTACCAGCTTTGTTTTCCCATTATTAATCTGGAGGCGGTTCCGCTGGCACCAGTCTACAAATCTGTGGTTCAATTTCAATTCAATTCAATTCAATTCAATTTTATTTATATAGCGTCTAATACAACAGAGTTGTCTCTACACGCTTTACAGAGACCCATACCCAGAACATGACCCCTGAGCAGTTATTACATAAACAATGGAAGGGTAAAAACTCCCCTAGTGGGAGAAAAACCTTAAGCCAAACAGTGGCAAGGAAAAACTCCCCTTTAGGAGGGAAGAAACCTTGAGCAGGACCAGGCTCATAAGGGGGGACCCTCCTGCCGAGGGCCAGACTGGTTCAGTTCTCGGTACTCCCTCTTGTCTCCGTTGTTGATGAGGCCGACGATGGTGGAGTCATCCGAGAACTTCTGGAGGTGGCAGTTTGTTGTGTGGTGGGTGAAGTCGGCCGTGTAGACGGTGAAGAGGAGGGGGGCCAGGACGGTCCCCTGTGGTGCTCCTGTGCTGCAGACCACCGTGTCAGACACACAGCCTCTTGTCCTCACAAACTGTGGTCTTTTGGTGTGGTCTTTTGGTGGTCTATAAAATGGTGATAAATTGTGAAAAATGCCCAGCAGGGGGGTGGGGGGTGATGGTGGTGCAGCAGGGGGTGGGGGGTGATGGTGGTGCAGCTGGGGGGGATGGTGGTGATGGTGGTGCAGCAGGGGGGATGGGGGTGATAGTGGTGCAGCAGGGGGCGTGGGGGGTGATGGTGGTGCAGCAGGGGGGGTGGGGGGTGATGGTGGTGCAGCAGGGGGGGTGGGGGTGATGGTGGTGCAGCTGGGGG
The DNA here is from genome assembly GCF_033807715.1 of Cololabis saira. Classification (NCBI taxonomy): domain Eukaryota; kingdom Metazoa; phylum Chordata; class Actinopteri; order Beloniformes; family Belonidae; genus Cololabis; species Cololabis saira. The sequence continues at coordinate 1,018,314 of NC_084590.1, read as the reverse complement.
GGATGGTGGTGATGGTGGTGCAGCAGGGGGGATGGGGGCGATGGTGGTGCAGCAGAGGGCGTGGGGGGTGATGGTGGTGCAGCAGGGGGGGTGGGGGGTGATGGTGGTGTACAGAGTGCTGTGCAGCTGGCCTGATCGACGAACCTGCAGTAAAAACTGTTCAGCTGGTTCTGTGCCTGAGGCTGCCTGCAGGGCGTGGCGCTGTTCTTCTGAACCCGGTGATGTTCTGCAGACCTGTCCACACAGAGGAGAGGTCAGGGTTGGCAGAGAGGCGACTCTCCAGTCTTTCGCCGTAGTTCCTCTTTGCTTTCCTGATCTCCCTCGTCTGAGTGTTCCTGGCCTGCTTGTACAGGGCTATATCACCGCTCATGTAGGCCTCCTCCTTGGCTCAGCCGCAGCTTCCTGAGGTTCGGTGTGAACCAGGGCTTGTTGTTGTTGTATGTGCCGAAGGTGTTAGTCTGCACACACATGTCCTCACAAAAACTAATGTAGGATGTCACAGTGTCCGTAAGTCCATGCAGGTCTGTGACTGCAGCTTCTAAAGCACTCCAGTCCGTGCAGTCAAAGCAGGCCTGAAGCTTCAGCTTTGACTCCTCTGTCCACTTCTTTAGTCCTCACCACTAAAAACAGAGGTTTTTAGTTTCTGCCTGTAGGTCGGGATCAGATGAAGGAAACAGTGATCAGAGTGTGCGAGTGGGAACAGAGCAGTATGCTTCCTTAATTACAGTGTATCAGTGGTCGAGAGTCTGCGTGTCCCTGGTGGGGCACGTCACATGTTGCCTGTATTTAGGAAGTTTGTGAGTGAGGTTTGCTCTGATAAACCTTACAGATACAATATTGTCCTCGTACCTTCAGTGTTCGGGCCCTAATAAACCTTACAGATACAATAGGGTCCTCGTACCTTCAGTGTTCGGGCCCTAATAAACATTACAGATACAATAGGGTCCTCCCACCCTCGGTGTTCGGGCCCTAATAATAATAAACACGACAGATCCAATAGGATCTTCGCACCCTCAGTGCTTGGGCCCTAATTAATTGATCTATTCTTAATTCTTCCTTTTTCCGTGTTTTATACATTTTCATAATGATCTCATGTTCTTGTGATTTTGGCTCTGTCTCAAGAAAATGGTCAGAGGTTTAGTTTCTAAATAACAGTTAGCATATAATGGATTCTTCTCTTTTGATGAGGCATTTGCTTATTTCATGAAAATGCTCACAATCAGAAAAGGACAACTGTGATGTTGAGGTTCCTGCAATATGTTGGGCAACATTGTCACTTTTTTTTTTTTTTTTTTAATTCAAGATCTTTTTATTTAAATTTTCACAAAGTAAAAAAGGTGAAATGCTGAATGTCAATTACAAATATTTTGAGTAGGCATGGGCATGTTAATCATAGCATACACCAGTGTACAAAATATAAAAAACAATTAAACAGTATGAAAAAATATAAAATAGTAACAAAAACAGACTTCAGACCAAACTAATCCCTCCCATGTCACTGCCAGATTACTAATCACAATATGAGGTCATTCTAACATCAAAAGTCTGCACTAGGAATACAAAAGAAATATGAAGTATAGTTCACAGGGTCTGGAATGCTTCTAGAAAAGGTCCCCACACTTTCTGGAACTTATTTGATTGCTGAAGCGAGTATCTAATTTTCTCCAGTTTTAAGCAGGACATGATGTCTTCCAGCCATTGTGCACGAGTAGGAGGGAAGGGATCCTTCCACCTGAACAGAATTGCCCGACGAGCCAAAAGGGAGGCAAAAGACAAAGTGTGCCCCTGTGCAGTGGTTAACTTCCTTCCTCCCTCCATGACCCCAAACAGGGCAGTCAGTGGGTTTGGTTCTAATCTGATTTTAAGCACCAGAGAGAGAGTATGAAATACTTCCATCCAGTACTTGTTTAGACATGGGCAGGACCAGTACATGTGGATGAGAGAGGCTTCTGCTACTTTACATCTTACACAGTATGGACTAATATCTGGGTACATGGAGGATAACTGCTTTGGAGATATGAGCCCTGTGTACCACTTTAAACTGAATTAAGCAGTGACGTGCGCACAGGGAGGTTGTATTAACCAGTTTAAGTATGGACTCCCAGGTATCCTCTGATAAGGGAAGCCCTAAGTCCTGCTCCCATGCTGCTTTGAGTTTATCTGTAGGGGCACTCCTAAGATCCAGCAACATGCCATAGAAAGACGAAATGAGCCCCTTTTTGAATGGGTCTGTGGCAAGAACTTTGTCAACTGTGGTCAAGCCTATCGATGCACCAGGGCTGGGTGTCTGGGAAAGAACAAAATGTCTAGCCTGAAGATACCTAAAGAAATGTGATTTTGGAAGGCTGAATTTACTACTTAACTGCTCAAAAGATGCCACGGTGCCATCTATGAACATATTTCTAAAACGAATCATACCCCTCCTGTGCCATTCCTGGAAGGTGGGGTCCTCAAGGGATGGTTTGAAAAAGTGATTTGATGCAATGGGGCTAAGAAGAGAGAAGCTGTGAAAGCCAAAAAACTTCCTAAATTGGGCCCAAATTCTAAGGGAATGTTTAACCACTGGGTTTTTGATTGATTTAAGTGAAGGAAGTGGAAGTGAGGAGCCGAGTAGGGCAGGAATTGACAGGTCATCAGTTGGATGTAACTCCATCGCCACCCAGTCAGGGCGGTCAGCGCCGTCGCAGGTTAGCAGCCCAATAATAATAACGAAAGTTTGGGAGGGCCAGACCACCTGCAGACTTTATTTTTTGAAGGTGAGTCTTGTTCAAACGTGGCCGTTTACCCCGCCATAGGTATGAAGATATAACTGAGTCAAGGGACTGAAAAAAAGAACCAGGAATAAAGAGTGGTAAGGTCTGGAAAAGGTACAAAAATTTAGGTAAAATGGTCATTTTAACTGAATTGATGCGACCCACAAGAGACATTGACAGGGGTGACCATTGTGTAAGGATTTTTTTGGTCTCATTTAACAATGAGATAAGATTCTCTTGGAGCAGGTCTTTGTGTTTCCTTGTCACAGATATGCCTAAATAGGAGAATTTGTCATTTACGATTTTAAAGGGAAAATTGGAAAGGTCTAAAGCATGCGATTCGAGATTGGTAGGGAAAAGCTCACTTTTGCTGAGATTCAGTTTATAGCCTGAGAGTTTCCCAAACTGACTGAGAAGTGACAGCGCAGGGGGTAATGAGGCCAGAGGGTGAGAGATGAAAAGCAAGAGGTCATCGGCATAAAGCGAGACCTTATGTTCCCTGCCACCTCTCCAGATACCGGACACATCCTCACAAGATCGGAGCATGGGACTAAGGGGGCACCCCTGACGGGTTCCACGATGCAGATTAAATGGTTTTGACCGTTGAGAGTTAGTACGAATTGAGGCTGTTGGGTACAAATAGAGAAGTTTAATCCACAGAGCAAAGTTCGGACCAAAACCAAACCTGTCCAGCACAGCAAAGAGATAATCTCATTCGACGCGGTCGAATGCTTTCTCCGCATCCAGAGAGACAACGCATTCAGGGATAGCCTCAGAGGCAGAGTAGATAATATTGAACAGTCGCCTTGTGTTGAAGTGAGACTGCCTACCTTTAATGAAGCCAGTTTGGTCTTCAGATATAATTGTGGGGAGGGCATTCTCCAGCCTATGGGCTAGGACTTTAGCTAAGATTTTAGCATCTGTGTTTAAGAGGGAGATGGGCCTGTAGGAGGCGCATTCAGTAGGATCCTTCCCTTTTTTAGCTATGAGGGTGATACAGGCCTCTGAAAAAGAAGGAGGGAGGGAACCGTGGCTGAAGGATTCTGAAAGAACTGTAGATAGCAATGGGGAAAGCAGAGTAGAAAATTTATTTAGAAATTCCGCCGGGAAGGCATCAGGGCCAGGACATTTACCCGACTGTAGTGAAGAAATGGCTTGAGTTATCTCCATCAGGGATATTGGTTCTTCTAATGTCTTCCTTAGATCTGGTGAAAGACTGGGAATACTAAGACTATTTAAAAAGTCCGCAATCTCATCTCGATCAGTCTGAGATTCCGAGGTGTATAGCTGGGTATAAAAGTCCCTGAATGCTTCATTTATGAGTAAGTGATCTGTAGTTACATGGCCATTTGGTAATCGAATCTTAGAAATATTTTGTTTAGCCTTAGAGCCTTTAAGTTGGTTGGCTAATAATTTGTCAGATTTGTCTCCATAAACATAAAACCTGGTTTTACTTTTCAGAAGTGACTGTTCAATTGGGTGAGTGGTAAGCAGGTCAAATTTAGTTTTAAGTTCTAGCCGCTTTTTGTAAAGATCTGGGGATTTAGTCCGAGAATATTCTTCATCGACCTCTTTGATTTGGCGGGCAAGGTCTGATCGCTCCCTATAAGATTTTTGCCTCACCCTAGCAGTGTAGGATATAATCTGTCCCCGGAGATAAGCCTTGAGGGAATCCCAGACAGTTAGACTAGACATTCCTGGAGTCATATTCGTGGATAGGAAAAAGGCTATTTCCGTTTCCATTGATTTAACAAAATTTCTGTCCGACAGCAGAGTTGAATTGAATCGCCACTGTCTGTCTCTCTGAGGTAGGTCAGGAAGGGACATGGTTAGGACCACAGGAGCGTGGTCGGAAATGACAATGCTCTGATAAGCACAGGAATGAACCAGGGGAATCAGTTGATTATCAATAAAAAAATAATCAATCCTCGAGTATGTGTGGTGCACTTGTGAGAAAAAGGAGTATTCTCTGTCACATGGATATAAAGAACGCCACACATCACAAACACCGTAGTCAGAAAGGAACGCCTGAATAAGACGGGCTGACTTACTTGCTGTGCCGGGGTTGGTAGAGGATCGGTCTAGGACTGGGTCGAGCCAGCAATTAAAATCACCACCAAGTATGAGAGAATATGTATTAAGGTCAGGGAGCAGTGAAAACAGTCGTTCAAAAAAGACTGCATCATCTGAATTAGGGGCATAAACGTTCACAAGTACGACCAATGTATTGAATAATTTCCCAGAAACGATCACGTAGCGACCAAACTTGTCAGAAATCACATTGTGCTGCTCAAATGAAACATCCTGACTGATCAGAACTGAAACTCCTCGGGCCTTAGCTTGAAAGGAGGAGTGAAATCCCTGCCCTGACCACCTCGGGAACAGGCGGCTATTATCAGAACTGCGAATATGAGTTTCTTGTAGAAAGGCTATTTCTGTTTTAAGATGTTTTAGATGTGAGAAGACCCTTTTCCTTTTAACAGGGTGATTCAGACCCTTAACATTCCAGCTCACCAGCTTCAAGTATCTATTCATAATATCTAAGAAGAAAAATTAGGAGGTGAGCACAATGACCTAGGCAAAAAAAAAGAAAACGGAAAGGAGGTTGAATGTGACCCACATTAAGTAATGAGTTGAAAAGAGTTAATGCAAAGTTTCTGGCAGTGACATATCCCCCCGACCCACCCACCCCAAATAAGACAGCTGCTATAGAAAAAGAAAAAAAAAAGCAGCAAGCTCTTCAAAACAAACAAAGTGCAATAACGCATCTTCCTGTCCTACACACTAATAGCTTTTGCTCCCGTATCATGGGTATATACATATTAGCACCTTAAAACGTGTAGATATAAATAAAAAAAAGAAATACCCTCTCAAATCTTGACCTGGAAGTCCCGATATGAGCCCAGAAATATTTGTACAAAAATATAAAATATAAAACCTCCGACTTAAGCAGCGTAAAAGTAAGGTTAACAGCTTACAATTATTACAAAACTTATAGATAATTCGGAAAAGCTTTTATTTTTTCGTTTCTTTTCTCTCCCTCTCCACCACTTATTTTTTCCCCTTTTTGCCCCTCCCCTCAAATAGCCAAAAAGAACTGCAAATTAATAACATTTGCAAAGGGGCAGTCAAACTAACAACAGAGAAAATAATGTTCTAAACACACTAACCCCTAAAAGATTTCAGGCAAAAAAAAAAGACTGAAAAAACAGTTGTCGCGGGGTACTCACCCTCCCCTCAGGAATAATATAATGACTCACGTAAAAAAAAAGAGAGAGAAAAAAAGTCAGTCAGGGAGCGCCAGTGAACCACACCGGGCTGCAGGGCGGAGCCGTGAAAGCTTCCAACAGTCCCGTTACGGCGGGTTTGAAGCTTTGCTGCGACTCGTGATGAATTTGCGCGCCTCATCCACGGAGCCGATCCACTTCCTGGCCCCCCCGGACAACGTGAGCCGGAGCCGGGCGGGGAAGAGCAGAGCCGGCTTCAGACCCAGGTGATAGAGCTCCGACATAACTCCGCTGTATTCCGCTCGTTGGCTGGCAACTTCGGGGCTGTAATCCTCCACGACCCGGATCGGGTGGCCGTGATATTCCAGCCTCCCTCTCCGCCGCGCTTCCCTCACGAGGATATCCTTGGTCTGGAACCGGTGCAGGCGGAGAATGACCGGACGAGGTCTCTGTCCGGGTGCCGGCTTGGCGGCGAGAGAGCGGTGCGCTCTGTCTATTTCTGGCGGTGACGGCAGCGTATCATTCCCGAACACCTCACACAGCAGCTTGGAGAAGAAAGCCGTAGGAGACCTCTCAGTAGACTCCGGTAAACCCAGGATACGGATGTTCTGCCTCCTGCTACGGCTTTCCAAATCTACGACCTTAGCCTTTAGCCGAGCATTATCATCCCGTAAAGTCGAGCAGATGCCTTCAAGGTCCGTAACTCGCTGGCTGAGGTCTTCTGTGGCGAGTTCAAGGGACGAAACACGTTGGCCATGGTCCTCGACCGCGAGCCGCGTTTGGTCGAGTTTGGAGTCGAGCTGACTGAAAGTATTTTTGAACTCGGCGGCCAGGGCAGCTCGGTGTTCCTCCAGCAACGTGGTAATGGCCAGGGTTAAGACAGCGCCAGCATCGTCCTTTTTGCCCGACTTGCCGCTCTTCGAAGCCAATCTCGGAGGTAAGTGGGCTCGTTCGAGACAAAAAAAAAGAAAAACAGCAACAGGGAATCCTTTTTAAAGGAAAAAGTTTGAAAGTTTGAGGGCTTGGTGGTTTAAAAAGTTTGGCACTCACGGGAGCACTCGCGAAACACGTCTACTCCATCTGCTCACCAACCGGAAGCCTCAACATTGTCACTTTTAATTATTTTTTTTCATGTGCACTGAAATGGGTTGCTGATGGTACTACTACTAAATACTACTACTACTACTACTACTACTACTACTAAATATATGATCGTTAGTACTAAATATACGATCGTTAAGCTCCAAGTCTCTGTTAGTAAATGATATAATTACAGAGAGTAGGAGTGATGTTTTCTGCTTAACAGAAACATGGTTACAGGAGGAAGAGTATGTTAGTTTGAATGAATCAACTCTGCCCGGCTACTTTAATCATCACATTCCTAGAAACACGGGCCGAGGCGGAGGAGTCGCAGCAATTTATAACTCCAGTCTCCAAACAAAAATTGAACCTAAGTGCAATTATAATACATTTGAAAGCCTCACGATTAGTCTGAAATTTCCGAGCTGGAAATCAGAGAAACCAGTTGTGTTAGTGGTAGTGTATCGGCCCCCTGCTGGCGCTTATCTAGAGTTTTTGTCTGAATTTTCAGATTTCCTTTCTGGATTATTGATCAGTACAGATAAATTCATCATAGTGGGTGATTTTAATATTCATATGGATATTGAAAGCGATAATCTTAAATTAGCTTTCAATTATCTTCTAGAATCAATGGGTATCTCACAAAAAGTGGACGGGCCGACGCATTGTTTTGATCATACTCTCGATCTCGTTCTCACCTACGGTGTTGAAACTGATGATCTGTCGGTGTCACCTGTAAACTTTTATCCGACCATTATTTACTAACGTTTTAATTGAATGTTGTTGATGTTGAAGTGCAGGGCAGGAGGTATTATTTTAGCAGATGTTTGTCTGATGAAGCTATTGCTAAATTTAAGGAGACCATTGCTCATCTTGCGACAGTGGAAAATAGTGAAGCCTCTACTGAAGCAATAGAGGCCAGTGACCTGGGGCCTGTACTACGAAGCGGGATTTGGGGTTAGCGAGGTAACTTCAGGTTTAACCCTGGGTTTTCAGGACTACGACGGTGGTTCACTTCTTATCGGGGCACATCGCCATGGTAACTTATGCTGAACAGCTAACCTGCTCCGGAGCAGGTTATGTTCGAGATGCTGATCGCCGGGTGTAAAAGCACCGCCCACTGACCAATCAGCTCTCTTGGAAAATGGCATGCCCTTTCGAAGAGAATCCAGTGGAGCTTGGTGCGCGGATCGTGAGAGGATCCCTCCGAACAGAACGCGTATTCAGGGACCACCAAAACCCCTTTGCTTTCCCTGTATGAACGATCCAAAAAAATCAAAAAAAAGGAAAAAAGGAAAAAAAGAAAAAAGAGGTGGAGGAGAAAATAAAAAATAAATCAATCAATGAATAAATAAAACAAATCATCACCCAAAATCCGATGTACAGTCAATCCAAAACTAATACCAATTAAATAAATAAATCAAGAAGAAATCAAAAAGAAGATGCATTTGTAAGGGGATAGCAAAAAAGGGATTTTCAATTTCGTCCCTCGAACATTCTGAGAAGTCACTGTAAAATACTAAACACCCCCCTCCTGAAAAAATAAAAAATAAAATAAAATAAATAAAAAAACCCAATTCTTTGGTACAGCATCAGCACAAGTTATCGGTCAACAACAATAGTTATAGAACCAATATATACAGGACTGTCTCAGAAAATTAGAATATTGTGATTTTCTGTAATGCAAACACAAAAACAAAAAAATGTCATACATTCTGGATTCATTACAAATCAACTGAAATATTGCAAGCCTTTTATTATTTTAATATTGCTGATCATGGTTTACAGTTTAAGATTAAGATTCCCAGAATATTCAAATATATGTTTATATCCCTATGAATTTACACATTTATACAGTCAGCGATCTTTTGCAGTTGCATTTTGCAGCTGCAACTGTGTTGCTTTTTGCCTGTATTATATGCCTGATACTCATCATATTTCCGTAAAATTATTGTTTGCTCTTCGCTACTGAAATAAGCGGCTCTGACAGCGGACTTCTCCATGCTTGCGATTGGTCATGCGCTGAAAACACTGCCCCTTTTATGTGCACGCGCTCATATCCAGATTGGAGAAACCTGGGTTGATATACCGAGTTGATAACCACCGTCTTGTGACCGCTTAGCGTGATTGCAATTGTCCGGGTTAGTGTATCTGGATAAGGAAAAGATATCCTGGGTATGTTGAACTTGCTTCGTAGTACAGGCCCCTGGGTTCTACCTCTGATGTTGATGTTGATTTTCTTGTTAGTAACACTGCTGATCTGTTGCACTCAGCTTTAGATGAAGTTGCTCCTTTGAAAAGGAGGGTTTCTAGCCACAGGAGCTTAACTCCCTGGTACAATTCAGATATTCGCATGTTGAAACAAAGCGTGCGGAAAATGGAAAAAGTGGCACTCTTGTAAGTCTGTAGACTTCTATCGTGAATGGAAAGATATTCTAATAGTATATAAAAAAGCCATTCGCAAAGCAAGAACAGCTTATTATTCAACGTTGATAGAGGATAACAAAAGTAACCCACATTTTCTGTTCAGCACTGTAGCCAGGATGACAAAGAGTCACAACTCTGTGGAGCCGTGCATTCCTGCAGCTCTCAGTAGTGAAGACTTTATGAGCTTCTTTAACAGTAAAATCACGAGAATTAGAGAAGAAATCAACCAGCCGGTTGTGGGCGTTTCTTCAGCTTTAGCGACTTCCCTAGGCTCTGACTTGACTCTAGACTGTTTTGATCCTATAGACCTCCCTGAGCTGACTTCACTCGTTAATAGAGCTAAGTCTACCACATGTATGTCAGACCCCATCCCGACTCGACTATTCAAAAATGTTTTTTCTCTTATTGGTGCGACAATACTGGACCAAATCAACCTATCCCTAAGCTTAGGATATGTACCACAGGTTTTCAAAGTGGCAGTAATTAAACCTTTACTTGAAAAACCTTCTCTTGACCCAGACACCTTAGCTAATTATAGGCCAATTTCTAACCTTCCATTTGTATCTAAAATTCTGGAAAAGGCAGTTTCAAGCCAGTTATGTTTATGTTTATATAGAAATGATCTGTTTGAAGTCTTTCAGTCAGGGTTCAGAATGCATCATAGCACAGAAACAGCACTGGTTCGAGTCACGAATGACCTTCTTATGGCCTCAGATAAGGGATTAGTGTCCATATTGGTTCTACTGGACCTCAGTGCTGCTTTTGACACTGTTGATCATGGCATTTTACTGCACAGGTTAGAGCACGTTGTTGGGATTAAAGGGACAGCTCTACGTTGGTTTAAATCATATCTATCTGACAGGTTCCAGTTTGTTCATGTACATGAGGTTTCTTCAGAACAGTCAAGGGTCTGTTATGGTGTTCCGCAGGGTTCAGTGCTAGGGCCAATCTTGTTCAGTCTATACATGCAGCCGTTGGGAAGTATAATCCAGAATCACGGCATACACTTTCATTGCTATGCTGATGACACACAGCTCTATTTGTCTATGAAGCCGGATGAGACAGAACCGTTGGTTAAACTTCAGGCATGTCTTAGGGACTTCAAGGACTGGATGTCCAGAAATTTCTTGCTTCTAAATTCAGATAAAACAGAGGTTATCATTCTTGGTCCAGAGCATCTTAGGAAGGGACTAGATGGTGTTGCGATGGCTTCCAGTGCAACTGTGACAAACCTTGGTGTTGTTTTCGATCAGGATTTGTCGTTTAAACCATATGTTAATCAGGTTTGTAAAATAGCGTTTTTCCATCTCCGTAATATTGCAAAAATTAGGAAAATCCTCTCGCAGAGTGATGCAGAAAAACTAGTTCATGCGTTTGTATCTTCTAGACTGGATTACTGTAATGTGTTGTTAGCAGGATGTCCAAGTAATTTGCTGAATAGGCTCCAGCTGATCCAGAATGCAGCAGCACGAGTGCTGACAGGAATCAGCAGGAGAGACCACGTCTCTCCAGTGTTAGCGTCGCTCCATTGGCTACCTGTAAAATTCAGAATTCAATATAACATTTTATTACTTGCATATAAAGCCCAAAACGGCTTAGCTCCGCAGTATTTACAAGATTTGATAGTGCCTTATGTTCCTGGTAGAGCTCTCCGCTCCCAGGGTGCAGGTTTACTCGTAGTTCCTAGAGTATCTAAATGTAGATTTGGAGGGCGGGCGTTCTGCTATCAGGCACCATTACTTTGGAACCAACTTCCAATCTGGGTTAAGGAGGCTGACACCACCTCCACCTTTAAAGCTAAACTTAAAACCTTTCTGTTTAGTAAAGCCTATAGTTAGTGTTTAGTAAACCTCTAGCTGGTGTTGGTAAATCTCTAGCTAGTGTAAACTCTAGTGTGTTAGAGTCAGTAGTCATAGTTGCAGCTATAGAACAAAACTATAATAGTTAGTCTCAAATATAGCTTCGCGGTAGATATGCTGCTATAGGCTTATGCTGCAGGGGGGCACCAACATGATCCGCTGGGCGGTGCCTCTCACCCTTCTTCTCCTCTCCTTTTCCCTGCCTCTCTTCTCTATTACCATTTTTATTTATTATAAATATCTCATAGCTATCATTTTTGTCCATCGTACCTGTAGTTTCTTGTGCCGGCCCCCCTTTTTTCTCTGTTGTGCATGTTTGCAGGCTGGAGCCTCGGGAGCTGCGTTCTGGCCTGTGTTCCCGCGCCCCCCCCCCATGTTCATGTTCTGGATCTCTGGAAAGCGTCTAGAGATAACATCTGTTGTATTAGACGCTATATAAATAAAAATTGAATTGAATTGAATTGAATACTATAAGCCTTCCAGGAGCTTGGTCATAAATCAAAGCCTTGAACAATTCACCTTTTTTCTGGTCACACTCATGTATGTACTTTGCAAGTTTGGAGCTCACTCAGCCAGTGAGGTGTTTGTCCATATATTGACATCCATTTTTGAGTTTCATGAATACTCCTTTTGTACCTGTTTGAAATAGGATCAGTTTATTTTTTATATATTTATGTATTCTTTTTTTAATGTATTTATTAGCACTGCATTACCCATGTATCAGGATAAGATTTAGGATTTCCCCTTGAAAGGAATTTGGTGATATTCATGTCAGATGTCAACAGTTTGTCTAATATTCTGTGACATTTTTTTTGTCTTATTTATAGTTTTTCCTGCCGGCATCCTTCAGCCCACTCTGTACAACCCTGAGTTTCCACAGTAAGTACCCCGTCGCCCACCACTGCCCCGGCCTCTTCATAGAGAGCCAACAGTCTCCAAAACTGCAACAGCATATGTCATTAAAGGCAGTGTTATTCTGGAAAGCCTTTGCTAAAGTCCCAACACACCTTATTAACTAATTTAACTACCCATCAAGAGCTCAATTATTGAACAACCCTTTGCTAATGGAACAGATGTCATTTAGAGGTCGCCTCCCTAAAGTTGACACCATTGAGTAATTTGGTGGTGCAGATGTAAATTGCCTCCTCTGTCTCTTTTATCTCTGATTCTGCCTTTAAGATATGATCTTCATGAAAAAATATTAATGAACACTGAAGTGGTCGTGCAACTAAATCAGAACACATATTAAGCCAGGAACACATTTATGACTGAAACTAATTACATGCCCAACCCAAACTGAACACACAAACTCATGGGCAATTCAAAATTCATGACTAGAATCATCTCTGCTGTTTTGTTTCCTGCTAAACTAGCCCATGAATTTATATTCACATCACCGTATGTGTGTGTGTGTGAGGGAACAAAGCTCCTCCTTAAAAGCTGTATCAAAATTGCAGTTGTGATGACAAAATTATTCTATATTCTGAAAAGAAGAGAACATTTGATTGAACAAAAGTAGCATTTAATCAACTTCATAGAAAATATAATTTAAATCAGAAACTATATGAACAAATATGTATTTCATGCATACGTCCAGTCTTGACATCACAGGTTACAGAAATTATGACAGTTCATGGAAAATAATATATAGCTTGGTGAATAGATATGACAAGCAAATATAATAATAAATTAAAGCTGCAAGCAGCGATGAACGGTCCTCCACCCTTGTGCACGTTCAGGCGTGCTGCAGTGGAAGCTTGTATGACTTGCATGTAGATTCTTCAGGCCTGGACATTTAGCAGATGACACCACCCACGACTCTCTATGTCAAACCATTCAAAAGTTATGACAGAAAGTAGGAACTATCAGATATCGACCAATCAGATGAATGGGCGGGGCTAATTTGCACCAATTATGTTCAAGGACTGAAAACCATGTCCGATGACACCACCCACGACTCTTTATGTCAAAGCATTCAAAAGTTATTGCAGAAAATAGGAACTATCAGATATTGACCAATCAGGAGAAGGGACGGGGCTAATTCATGCCAATGAAAGTCAAGTACTCAATACCGAGTCCGATGACACAACCCACGACTCTCTATTTCAAACCATTCAAAGGTTATGCGCACATTTTGATGTATAACACACCTGGGTGCACGTTACGGTTCGGGTGAAGAAGCGGCTGAAGCAATGGCATAAATTGCGCCAATATTACACGATTAATTCAAAATGGCCGACTTCCTGTTCGGTTTCGGCCATGGCGCCAAGAGACTTTTCTTTAAGTTGCGACATGATACAGGTGTGTACCGATTTTCGTGCATGTACGTCAAACCGCATTGTGGGGCTTGAGGCACAAAGTTTTATCTGTATGGACCAATCAGACGAAGGGGGGGCGCGCTTTTTGGCGTCTATCGTCGCCACCGTAACGCTTTTGACTGAGAAAAGTAATGCACATCGTCGCAGGATGGAGACGCACATTTTGATGTATAACACACCTGGGTGCACTTTACGGTTCGGGCGAAGAAGTGGCTGAAGAAATGGCATAAATTGCGCCAAAATTACACGAATAATTCAAAATGACCGACTTCCTGTTCGGTTTCGGCCATGGCGCCACGAGACTTTTTCTTTAAGTTGTAACATGATACAGGTGTGTACCAATTTCCGTGCATGTACGTCAAACGGTATTGTGGGGCTTGAGGCACAAAGTTTTCTAGAGGGCGCTGTTGAACCATTAGGCCACGCCCATTAATGCAAACCATTGAATATCGAATTTTTCGCTATGCCTGGCTTGCCTGCAAAATTTGGTGACTTTTGGGGCACGTTTAGTGGGGCAAAAAGGCCCTCATTTCGTCGGGAAAAATAAAAACGAGGAAAAAAATAAAAAATAATTCCTACAGATACAATAGGGCCTTCGCACTGTAAGTGCTCGGGCCCTAAAAAGGGATATTTATAAATAGCATGTGTGTAGAAATGGGTACAAATTCAATAATTTTGGGCCCTGTTGGAAGGAAGCCAGTTTAACTTTACGCATTCAGTATCATCAGTATCATGATACTTATTCCACTCGTTTTCACTAATTTCTATAAATGTCAACATCTTTAAAGTATTTTTTTTTAATTGAACTTTAATTGAATAATTTTTCATCTTTTTCATACCACTTGTGACCAATATATGCATATTCTGTCTTTAACCAGTCAAGTCCTTTTGCATGTTTGCATGATAAATGTCAGAAATTGACGAGGAATATTCATTCCCATTCTATGACATTGATTCAGAGGAGTTTGTAGACACTGATATGGAGTGTTCTGGTGACCAAAGCAAATTTCCATCCATCCATCCATTGTCCACCGCATTATCCGAGTCCGGGTCGCGGGGGCAGCAGTCGGAGCAGGGATCCCCAGACTTCCCTCTCCCCGGACACTTCCTCCAGCTCTTCCGGGGGGACTCCAAGGCGTTCCCAGGCCAGCCGAGTGACGCGGCTCTACTCCGAGCTCCTCCCGGGTGACAGAGCTCCTCACCCTATCTCTAAGGGAGCGCCCCACCACCCTGCGGAGGAAACTCATTTCGGCCGCTTGTATCCGGGATCCCGTTCTTTCGGTCATGACCCAGAGTTCATGACCATAGGTGAGGGTGGGAACGTAGATCGACCGGTAAATCGAGAGCTTTGCCTTTCGGCTCAGCTCCTTCTTCACCACGACGGACCGATACAATGACCGCATTACTGCGGCCACCGCACCGATCCGCCTGTCGATCTCGCGCTCCGTTCTCCCCTCACTCGTGAACAAGACCCCAAGGTACTTAAACTCCTCCACCTGAGGAAGGAACTCTCCCCCGACCTGGAGGGTGCAAGCCACCTTTTTCCGGTCGAAAACCATGGCCTCAGACTTAGAGGTGCTGATTCTCATCCCAGCTGCTTCACACTCGGCTGCAAACCGCCCCAGTGCATGTTGAAGGTCCTGGCTCGAGGGAGCCAACAAGACCACATCATCTGCAAAAAGCAGAGATGAAATCAAGTGGCTCCCGAACCGTACCCCCTCCGGCACTTGGCTGCGCCTAGAAATTCTGTCCATAAAAATAATGAACAGAACCGGTGACAAAGGGCAGCCCTGCCGGAGTCCAACACGCACCGGGAACAGGTCTGACTTACTGCCGGCAATGCAAACCAAGCTCCTGCTCCGGTCATACAGGGACCGTACAGCCCTCAGCAGAGGGCCTCCGACCCCATACTCTCGGAGCACCCCCCACAGGATGCCACGTGGGACACGGTCGAAAGCCTTCTCCAGGTCCACAAAACACATGTGGACTGGTTGGGCAAACTCCCATGCGCCCTCGAGCACCCTGCGGAGGGTGTAGAGCTGGTCCAGCGTTCCACGGCCAGGGCGAAAACCGCATTGTTCCTCTTGAATCCGAGGTTCGACTATCGGCCGAATTCTCCTCTCCAGCACCCTGGAATAGACTTTCCCCGGGAGGCTGAGGAGTGTGATTGGGTAGTTGGAACACACCCTCCGGCCCCCCTTTTTGAAGAGAGGGACCACCACCCCGGTCTGCCAGTCCAGAGGCACCGTCCCCGACTGCCACGCGATGCTGCAGAGGCGTGTCAGCCACGACAGCCCCGCAACATCCAGAGACTTGAGGTACTCAGGGCGGATCTCATCCACCCCCGGTGCCTTGCCACCGAGGAGCTTCCGAACTACCTCGGTGACTTCAGCTTGGGTGATGAATGAATCAACCTCTGAATCCTCAGCCTCTGCTTCCTCGACGGAAGGCGTGTCAGTGGGATTGAGGAGATCCTCGAAGTATTCCTTCCACCGCCCGACGATGTCCCCAGTCGAGGTCAACAGCTCCCCTCCTCCACTGTAAACAGTGTTGGCGGAGCACTGCTTCCCCCTCCTGAGGCGCCGGATGGTTTGCCAGAATTTCCTCGAGGCTGACCGGTAGTCCTCCTCCATGGCCTCCCCGAACTTTTCCCAGACCCGAGTTTTTGCTTCCGCGACTGCCCGGGCCGCAGTCCGCTTGGCCTGCCGGTACCCGTCAGCTGCCTCGGGAGTCCGCCGAGCTAGCCAGGCTCGGTAGGACTCCTTCTTCAGCTTGACGGCATCCCTTACTTCCGGTGTCCACCACCGGGTTCAGGGATTGCCGCCGCGACAGGCGCCGGACACCTTACGGCCGCAGCTCCGGACGGCCGCGTCAACAATGGAAGTGGAGAACATGGTCCATTCGGACTCAATGTCTCCGGCCTCCCTTGGAATCCGGTCAAAGCTCTCCCGGAGGTGGGAGTTGAAGACCTCCCTGACAGGGGAATCTGCCAGACGTTCCCAGCAGACCCTCACGATACGCTTGGGTCTTCCAGGTCTGACCAGCTTCCTCCCCTGCCAGCGGATCCAACTCACCACCAGGTGGTGATCAGTTGACAGCTCAGCCCCTCTCTTCACCCGAGTGTCCAAGACATACGGCCGAAGGTCAGATGAAACGACAACAAAGTCGATCATTGACCTCCGGCCTAGGGTGTCCTGGTGCCACGTGCACTGATGGACACCCTTATGCTCGAACATGGTGTTCGTGATGGACAAACTGTGACTCGCACAGAAGTCCAACAACAAAACACCGCTCGGGTTCAGATCGGGGAGGCCGTTCCTCCCAATCACACCTCTCCAGGTAACACTGTCGCTGCCCACGTGAGCGTTGAAGTCCCCCAACAGAACGATGGAGTCCCCAGTTGGGGCACTTTCCAGCACCCCTCCCAGGGCCTCCAGGAAGGCCGGGTACTCTGCACTGCCGTTCGTCCCGTAGGCCGAAACGACAGTGAGAGACCTATCCCCGACCCGAAGGCGCACGGAAGCGACCCTCTCGTTAAGTGGGGAGAACTCCAACACATGGCGGCTGAGCTGGGGAGCTATGAGCAAGCCCACACCAGCTCGCCGCCTCTCACCATGGGCAGCTCCAGAGTGGAAGAGAGTCCAACCTCTCTCAAGGAGTTGGGTTCCAGAGCCCAGGCTGTGCATGGAGGTGAGCCCGACTATCTCTAGTCGATACCTCTCAGCCTCCCGCACAAGCTCAGGCTCTTTCCCCCCCAGCGAGGTGACATTCCATGTCCCTAAAGCCAGAGTCGTCGTCCGGGGATTGGGTCGCCAGGGCCCCCGCCCACGGCTGCCACCCAAATCACACGGCACCTTCCCCTTATGAACCCTCCCACGGGTGGTGGGCCTACGGGAGGGCTCCAAAGCAAATTTGAAAATCTAAATTTTTCTACTTTTAGTCACACAGAGCACACAAGGTATGGGCATGAGAATAACACAGACTCAGATATTTCTATAATAACTTTGACTGTAACTGTGAATACTACACTGAAACTGAAACATATTGTATTGGACCACTCTCTATCAATTATACATTTAAACAGCAGAAGTATTCACAGTAACTTTACATCTATTAAGGATTACCTGAGCAAACTCCCCAAGTTTAACATAATTGCAGTCTCTGAGACATGGCTTAGTGAAAAGAAAGAAGCAGAAATTGAACTGGATGGATATGTTTTGTTTACAACCAATAGAGAACAAAAAAAAGGGAGGAGGAGTAGCCCTCTTTGTCAATAACAAATTAAATTGCAAAATAGTAAAGGACATGTCTACAACAATACAGAATGTGATGGAATGTATAACTATAGAAATTATAACCGAAAACTCTAGAAACATAATTGCAAGTTGCATCTATAGAAAACCAGGTTCCTGCTCAGACATATTCAAGGATGTGATGGTTGAAATGTATGGACAAATTAAATATATGAAAAGGGTCCTTCTATGTGGAGACTTTAATGTAGATCTGCTAAACCCAAATGAACAAAAAGAAAATAGTGATTTTATTGACACAATGTATAGTTTACGTCTAGGGATGCCCCGATACCGATACTGGTATCGGATACTGGTATCGGTATCGGGGCCGATACTGCCCTCATATACTCGTACACGCAAAAATTATCCGATACCACGCACCGATACTTGTAGTTACTGGTTAGCGCCGCTAGGGGGAGACGTTGAGCCGCACCGCGGCTCCCCGGGCCTGGCAGCCTGGCTGAGCTGCTGCTCTGTGGCTGTAGCAAGAGTGTGCAACATAATTTCATTTAGCCTGTTTTTTAAATTCTATTTGATTGTTTATGTTGTTTCCAGAGGTGGGTAGAGTAGCCAAAAATTGTACTCAAGTAAAAGTACTGTTACTTCAGAATAATATGACTCAAGTAGAAGTAAAAAATAGTCATCCAAATAATTACTTGAGTAAAAGTAAAAAAGTACTTGGTGAAAAAACTACTCAAGTACTGAGTAACTGTTGAGTAACGTCTGAAGTACAAAATAATCATCTTCAGGCAAATTAAATCAATAAAATAAATAAAAAATAATTGGTGATTCTAAATTGCCCATAGGTGTGAGCATGAGTGTGTTTATATGTGGCCCTGTGATGGACTGGTGACCTGTCCAGGGTGTAACCCCTGCCTCTCACCTGAAAATGACAAAATTTCAAGCCTTTGTACTTTTATCTATTTTTTTAGATTTAGATTTTTTTAACCAGGCAGAACTAGAACAAGCCCATGAACTCATAGAAACTGTGTGTGTTTGAGTCTGTGTAAATGTGACAAAACATGCAAAAACAAACATTTTTCCCAAAGAATCACCCAGTGATGTCATGAGATTGACGGATAAAAGGGATAAAAGAAAAGTAACAGCTCAACGTGGCCTAGCTGGCCGAGTTTTGTTTAAAATTGAATTTCTGCAAATAAAACCTGTCTTCCAATTCATTGCATTTGTCATTGCATTTTTAGCCTAGTTATTTTTGTGATAGAAGTATCGGATCGGTACTCGGTATCGGCGAGTACACAAATTAAAATACTCGTACTCGTACTCTGTGTGAAAAAAATGGTATCGGGACATCCCTATTTAGGTCTACTCCCTACTATCTTAAAACCAACAAGGATAACCAGCAACAGCGCAACTTTAATTGATAATATTTTTACCAATGAACTGGGGAGTAAAATTGTAAGTGGACTGCTACTATGCGATATAAGTGATCACCTTCCAGTATTTGCCACATTTCAGAACCTTCTAAAGAACAAACCAAACAATGATACTGATAATAACAGATTGATGAGGCTTAAAACACCAGCTGCCATAGAGGGTCTTAAGGATGACTTAAGGAAACAATGTTGGAGGGAGGTCTATTCCAAACATGATCCCAATGAATCATATGAGGAATTTCTGAAAGTCTTTAACATCCTTTATGATTTATATTGCCCTATAAGAACACAACGGCGGAAAAATAAATATGAAAGCAAGCCCTGGATGACCAGGGGGCTGGAAAATGCATGTAAAAAAAAGAATATCCTATATAAACAGTTTCCAAAAAATAGAACTAAGGAAGAAGAAAGAAAATGTGAGAAATATAAAAACAAATTGACAAATATAATGACAATCTAATACACATTCTCACTGGTGGTGGTAAGCTACGTTTTGTAGCCACAGCTGCCCTGGGGCAGACTGACAGAAGCGTGGCTGCCATTCCGCGCCAAACGGCCCCTCCGACCACCACCAACATTCATACACATTCATACACATTCACACGGGCCAGGTGGGTAAGGTGTCTTGCCCAAGGACACTACGACAGTAACTGGGATGGAGCGGATCATTGGACGACCCGCTCTACCACCTGAGCTACTGCCGCCCGGATTATTACTACCAATTATTGGAAAAGAACAAAAATAATACACAGGGCACATGGAAAGTGCTCAACACTATTATTAAAAAGGGTACTGGAAAATCTGATTATCCAAACTATTTTATTAAAAATGATAAACAAACTGCAACCACATTAAAGAAACAGCAAATGAATGTACTGACTATTTTGTAAATGTAGGCTTTAATTTAGCAAAGGATATTGCTGATCCCTTACTAAGGGACAGGGTAGAGGTGGATATTATCACTAGAAACCCAAACACCATCTTTCTGAAAAAAGTAGAGGAGAATGAGTTAGTAGATGTGGTTCGCAAGTTTAGAAATAAAAAATCCACCGACAGCACTGATATTGACATGGCACTAGTAAAAGATATTATAGAATACGTAGCTAAACCACTTACACATATTTGTAATCAATCATTTCTAACTGGTACTTTTCCCAACTCAATGAAAATAGCCAAGGTTATTCCAATATACAAAAACGGAGATAAGCACATTTTTTCAAATTATAGGCCAATTTCACTTCTTCTCAAAAATAATAGAAAAACTCTTTGCCACAAGATTAGACCACTTCATTGAAAGTCACGCCCTCTTTAGTGAACATCAATATGGATTTAGGTCAAATAGATCAACTGCAATGGCAGTGATTGATTTGACTGAGCAAATATCCTCAGCCATTGAAAAAAATGAATACACAGTTGGGATCTTTATAGACCTTAAAAAGGCCTTTGACACAATTGATCATACTATACTCTTGGAAAAAATTGGAAAGATATGGAATCAGAGGAAAAGCACTTTCATGGCTTGCAGACTATCTGGCAAATAGAAAACAATATGTACAGTCAAATCAGATCTGATGCGAGTAACATGTGGAGTTCCTCAAGGATCAATCCTGGGCCCAATACTGTTCACTCTGTACATAAATGATATCTGCAATGTGTCTTGAAATGTGTTCTTTTTGCTGAAGATACCACCCTGCTGTGCTCTGGAAAAGATTTGGTCGAGCTCCTGAATACAGTTCAAGAGGAATTAACTAGATTAAAACGATGGTTTGACATTAATAAATTATCTTTAAACATAAATAAAACTAAATTCATATTATTTGGATACCGTAAACCTAATGACCAGCCACAAATTAAGATTAATAATATCAAATTAGAAAGAGTATATGAGAATAAATTCTTAGGTGTTATTATCGATTATAAACTATGCTGGAAGCCACATGTAAACCACGTTAAGTCAAAATGAAATCCAAAGCCATAGGAATATTGTATAAAATAAAGGACATCCTCAACCAAAATTAATTACATCTGTTACAGCTGTTTCCTAGTCCCATACATTAACTACTGTGTGGAGGTCTGGGGACACACATATAAATCAATAACAAATTGAGTAAGATGCATGCACTTATGACAAGATGATGTTTTTTTAGACGTAGCTTTCGTGTATAAAGGGACTGTTGGTTGGGCGAAGGGAAAAAAAAAGATTCTAGCACTGGCATGGCAGCACCTGCGTCCAACTGGACTCACAGCAGTCTGACCAGCACTGATCCAGCTATACCCTCCTATGGGATTTTGTGCTTGTGTTGTTCTCTCATATGTAAGTCGCTTTGGATAAAAGCGTCTGCTAAATGACAGTAGTAATAAGGTAGCTGCTTCCAGAACACATGATGGTGTGTCTGATTCTTCTCAGGTACAGGCTAGGACTTTGTATGCAGCTGACATTTCTTCTGGTTATGCTCCACTTGTCTCAGAAGGTTCTGTATCTTTGGTTGGCAGTGAGGAGAAAGTGCCTGTTAAGATATTCAGGCCTATTGAGGGATGCTGGTGCTTTGTTACTTTTGTTGTCAGTCTGGTTTTTTTTGCCCAACATGACACTGATAGCTGTGTTCCAATACGAAGTATCGGAATGAACACACTATTTGTTCCTGTTCATAAGGTATACTTCTGCTGTGACCTGGTACAGGGGAATGTAGATGCAGGTGTCATCCAGAGTTGCCATTCACTGGTGTTGATATTATCTTGGGTAAAGACTTGGCAGGTCCACGTATGTGGCATGATCTATTAAAACATTCACCTCTAGCCACAAGTTTCTTCTGCCTCTGTGGTAAAGCATTCAGTGAGTAGTTTGAGCACGGATAGGAGGAAGCCAGCAGATAATTTAGGAAGACATATCATTCCATGTCCTTTGTCGTTGCCTGTTGACCAATTGAGTGTGTCTCTTGCAGATCTAGTGGCAGATCAGAAGGCTGATCCTTCATTAAAAGAACTGTTTGATTTTGTGCCGACTTCTGGTGTAGAGGTTGGTCCATCTTATTTTCTGAGCAATGATTTGCTGATGAGAAGATGGGTCCCCCGTGTATCAGGCTTGGATGGCCTGACAGTGATCAAATTGTCTTGCCGTGCACGTGCAGAGCTCTGGACCATTACGTCAGAATTCCCAGCGTGCAACACTCTAGAATGCAAAAACCCTAATTTTGTGGAGTTTCTGCGCTGGTAAACAGTAGTAACAGTGCCCGATAGCTGTTGTGCATCGGGATGCCAGAATATTAGAAAAGGGGGGACAGAGCTTTTTATCTGATTCATAAAGATCCAGAGAGGCGTGATAAAAATGTATTTATGCCATGAAACCCACGAACAAGACAGCTGACACATGAGAGCAGCTCTCCAGCTTTGAAGTTGCAGTGGGCTCCAAGCATAACACTATCCTTTCTGAGCATTACCCATGCCTTCATATAAGTGCCATTTAGTCTTTGTGAATGATCAACTTGAGGGAAAAAAAAGAAAAGGCATCATAACTGTCATAGACATATGGAATATAATGCATGAGGTGGCACCTTCAAATTTTCATTCACACAGTGAAAAAATCGAATTTATCCAGCGAAAATCCACGCTGATTTTAATTAACATGGTGATTACATTAGCCTACATTGAATGTGTTGTGCCTTTATTAATTAAATAAATATGCGCTTACCCTTCCAGTAATGATAAAATAATCCTTTGCTGGCAGAGTCAGAAGTGTCACGCCTTGTAAAGCTGTCTAAAAAACAAAAAAAACAGACAGATGTGAGCTGTATGGATGGATGAATGGTGTTTATTTTTCTGTAGAAAGTAGAAACTATCAAATATGGACCAATCAGATGAAGGGGGGGCGCGCTTTTTGGTGTCTATCGTCCCCACGGTAACGCTTTTGACTGAGAAAAGTAATGCGCATCGTTGCAGGATCGAGACACACATTTTGATGTATAACACACCTGGGTACACGTTACGGTTCAGGCTGCATTAACGGCCGAAGAAATGGCATAAATTGCACCAAAATGACACAATTAATTCAAAATGGCCGACTTCCTGTTTGGCTTCGGCCATGGCGCCAAGAGACTTTTCTTTAAGTTGCGACATGATACAGGTGTGTAGCGATTTCATGTACGTCAAACCGTATTGTGGGGCTTGAGGCACAAAGTTTTCTAGGGGGCGCTGTTGAGCCATTAGGCCACGCCCATTAATGCAAACCATTAAATATCAAATTTTTCGCCATGCCTGGCTTGCGTGCAAAATTTGGTGACTTTTGGGGCACGTTTAGGGGGGAAAAGAGGCCCTCATTTCGTCGGAAAAATAAAAACGAGGAAAATAAAAATAAAAACGAGGAAAATAAAAATAAAAATGAGAACTGCCACAGAATAAAGGAGGACCTTGTCGTAAAGATTATTATATTTCAGCATAGTTTAGGATCTTGATGGTAGTGGGTAATAGATGGATTAACTTGTCTCTGAAAACATGGTTAACTATTATAGCTAGGAATGACATGCTCGAGCAGGTAAAAATCTTGAAATGGTGTTGTTATCATGTTGATTTTGCTCCAAATCAAATGGATGGTACCTATAAGAGATGGGTTAAACAGGGTCTCTCCTTATACTGCACATTTTTCAACAAGGCAACAATAAAGAGCTTCCAGACGTTGAAAAGACTACATGGTTTAAATAATAAGGATTTTTTTAGATTTCTTCAGGTGCGCCATCACATAAACAATGTTATGGGAAAAGGCCAGAAAGCAAATGATAATAGCTTATTAAAAGTATTTATGAGCGCTTACAGTGATGATTCAGGGCTTAAAGTCATCTCTAGACTTTACAGGGGTCTTCAGGAGGCTAAAACAGTAAATACCAATTATGTTAAGTTAAAATGGGACAGGGAAACCAACCTATCAGAGGATGTTTGGATGAAATACTGTGAATTCCAATGGAGAATATCACAGTCAACTTCATGGCGATCTTTCAGCTGGAAGTCTCTTATTAGATATTTTATTACAGCTGCTCAGAGCTGTCACCATTCAGGCTCCTCCAGCTGCTGGAGGTTATGTGGCTCCCAAGAGGCTAACGACTACCACTTGTTTTGGGCCTGTCCAAAAGTAAATGCTTTCTGGCATAAAATCCATTCAGAGTTAGTGAAGATTTTTGGTTCAGATGTTGCTTTTAACTGGGACAAATTTCTGGTGGAGGAGGAAGTTGGACAGACCAGGCAGACTCAAACGTATTGTGAGGGTCTGTTGGGAACGTCTGGCTGTATGTATGACTCTTCACAACCTGTTATTTTAGAGGAGCTTGCCGTTCCAACGATCACCCCAGAAGACAGCTTATGGATAAACAGACATAATACAGCAGGCAA
Organism: Cololabis saira; assembly: GCF_033807715.1. Classification (NCBI taxonomy): domain Eukaryota; kingdom Metazoa; phylum Chordata; class Actinopteri; order Beloniformes; family Belonidae; genus Cololabis; species Cololabis saira. Next base: position 993,588 of record NC_084590.1, on the reverse strand, counting down.
TTAAATCAATGCAGAATTGCAAGTTGATGGGTTTTCAGTCGAAATATACTGGGGAATTTGCAGATACTTAGCCAGTTGTATCGGTACATTTTTAAATAACAAAATCTGCCACAAACCATGACACAGGCTACAGTTTCAGCACTGCTCAAAAAAGACCCTTTATAATGCAGCTCATACCACTCAATAAGCCTTTTAAACTGTCACTGTCACACTGACAGTGTGATGTGTTTAGTTTGGTTTTAATTTTTTTTCAAAATTCTTTTTTCGTTTTTTCCCTTATAGATATCAACAGTCACGTTCCATTACAGACCTAAATGTGTACTAGTCTGTTTATATCAATAAATATATGTGCAATGATGCGCGTGTCTGTTCAATACAACTGATCAGACCAAGCGCAGACACAAGCTGCTCTGATCCAGATGGGTGGAGTTGGAACAAACTGTCACACAATGTCGAGAGAACGAGACAGAATCAGGAAATTTCCATCAGAGGATGAAAAAAGAAAAAAAACTAAAGAAAATGGAAGAGTTTAATGCCTCTCTGAAAGGCTCGTTTGATAAATTTGTTACAAAAATCACAGATCCAGCCGGGTCTCAAGCAGCCGTTGGGCCCCGCGTCGAGGCAAGCCCAGATGATGATGAGGCAGGGGAAGGTATCCAGTATTTTGCTAATTGTAGAGTTAAAATTGCGCATATAGACACCCGATCCGACCCGAAAAACCCCAAAAAATTTGCGCGAGGGCCATCCCTAGCCATTTCGCACAGGGCCTCGCAAATCTCCCAGGTGGCTCTGTATATATATATATATATACATATATATATATATACAACATACATACATACATACATACATACATACATACATACATACATACATACATACATACATACATACATACATACATACATACATACATACATACATACATACATACATACATACATATAGTAGCTCAGGTGGTAGAGCGGGTTGTCCAATGATCAGAAGGTTGGCAGTTCGTATCCCGCTGTGTCCCAGTTACTGTCGTAGTGTCCTTGGGCAAGACACCTTACCCACCTTGCCCCGTGTGAATGTGTTTGAATGTTGGTGGTGGTCGGAGGGGCCGTTTGGTGCGATATGGCAGCCACGCTTCCGTCAGTCGGCCCCAGGGCAGCTGTGGCTACAAACGTAGCTACCACCGCCGGTGAGGATGTGTATGAATGAATAATGATCTCTGTAAAGCTCTGGGTGCCTAGAAGGGCGCTATATAAAACCAAGCCATTATTATTATCTTATATATATATATATATATATATATATATATATATATATATATATATATATATATAATATGATGGAATAAAACATTTCTAAACTACAGGGTAGTGGCTAGACTACCAGTCCCTGAGATTATTCTGCCCCGTATTGCTTCCTTCCAACTAACTAAAAGGTTAACTTAACAACAGGTTTCACAACACGTTCTGAACGTGTCATCTTGACTCTTGGTGTCAGTGTCACAAAAGTATCGGCACAGTCAGGGCCAGGGAATTTCTGTCTGGTAACACTGCTGCCTGGTGGGGAGGATGTTGTTCCTGATGGAGTTTCTGTAACTTCCTTGTTAACGATCTGCAAGTGCCGGCGGTTTCGTCTGATGGTGTCCCCGCCTGGCGTTTTCACAACAAACGACCATGGTGTGTCGCCTGGATGTCCCCAGTTCCACTCCATCCCTTCTCGATGTCGGTTTTGAGATGTACCCCCTGTCACCCACATCCAAAACATGAAGTGTTTTTGCTGAATATCTCCTGTTGTAGGTGCTTTAATATGCTTTTTTGACTTTGGTGTTGTTCTGCTTCACTGTAGACAGATCAGGCCAAGCTGGTCTCAGCAAGTGGTTCAGCTTGGGGACGGTGGTCCTTAGTCTCCTTCCCATAAGGAGTCTAGCTGGACTCTCCTTGGTTGGTTCTGTAACCTCGTCTCGGTAACTCAGAAGGGTGAGCATTTGGCTGTGCGAACTGCTCGCTCAGCGAGCCCATTAGCCTGGGGATAATACGGGCTCGACGTTGTGTGCAGTATGTCATACTTAGACGTAAAGTGCTTGAACTGCTGCGATGCGAACTGTGGGCTGTTATCCATTATCATTTCCTCCGGTATTCCAAACCGTGCAAATATGCTCAACAGCTCTCTCATCACAGCTTCACTAGTGGTACTGGTGAGGCTCAATATCTCCAGCCACCTTGAGTAGTAGTCCATGACTACCAGGAAGTACTTTCCTTTAACCTCACACAAATCAACTGCGAGTTTCTGGCAGTGGGGTTGTGATAAGTGGCTCCCGGTGCTGGCTTGGTTTGTGTTTGTTGCAATGAGAGACTGCACCTTGTGCTTTACTGCTGAGCTGATTTTAGGCCACCAGATGGCATCTTTGTACCTTTCTCGACATTTGATCCCCATGGTGGATCCTTTCCAACATCTCTGATCTTAGAGTTTGTGGAATCAGTATTTGGTTTGCTCTTTTCAGCAGGCCGTTTTGTTCACTTAGACTGCTTCTGTCCCTGAAATAGTCCATGGCAGGCATGGCGAAACTTCTCTCATGTTGTGGCCACCCTGACATGATATAGTGTCTGACCAGCTGCAGAGAGTCGTCTTTAACAGTTTCCGCCTTTGTGCGCTCTACCACTGACTGGTGCTTTTTCTGTTCCTCAATAGCATCCACATATGCTTGGCCATCCTCGTTTAGTCCAGTATCATCCACTTTAGACTCCGGGTGCCTTGACAGTGTGTCGGGCATAACCAGGTTCTTGCTGGGATGTACTCAGCGACTGGGTTGAACTTCATGAGACGGATAAGAAGACACTGACATCTTAAAGGAGCTCTCCCCAGGTCTCTGTGGTTGATGAGCCTCACTAGCGGTTTATGGTCAGTCAATAGTCTATACCTCTCCAAACCACACAAATACAGGTAAAATCTCTCTGAAGCCCACACACCAGCGAGACATTCTTTCCCTATTTGTGCGTATTTCTTTTCTGCTTCAGTGAGAGTACGAGAGCAGCAGGTTTGAGCGTACCTCCATGATCCTGCAGCAGTACGCTACCAAGTCCATAACTGGATGCGTCACCGCCTACTACTGTGGGTCTCTTTGGGTCAAAGTACTGGAGCACGGGAACAGAGGATATCAGTGCTTTAACCTTCCTGAAGCCTTTATTCCTGCTGGGGGCCCCATGTCCATGGCACACCTGTTTTTATTAATAATAATAATAATAATAATAATAATAATAATAATAATAATAATAATAATAATAATAATAATAATAATAATGACTTGGTTTTATATAGCGCCCTTCAAGGCACCCAGAGCTTTACAAAGATCATTATTCATTCATACACATCCTCTCCAGTGGTGGTAGCTACATTTGCACCCACAGCTGCCCTGGGGCAGACTGACGGAAGCGTGGCTGCCATATCGCCCCTAACGGCCCCTCCGACCACCACCAACATTCATACACATTCAAACACATTCACACGGGGCAAGGTGGGTAAGGTCTTGCCCAAGGACACTACAACAGCAAACTGGGACAGAGCGGGATTCGAACCGCCAACCTTCCGATCATTGGACGACCCGCTCCACCACCTGAAGTACTGCCGCCCCAACAGTTTCGTTAAGAGGATGCAAAGTGTCAGACAAGTGTGGTACGTATCTGACAACATAGTTCACCATACCCAGCACCCGCTTCATTTCAGTTACCGGTACATTTTTTAGTGTCTCCAAGGCTGTGATGTCGGACACCCTCTTTGGGCAAGTGGCGATGCCGTCCTGGCTAACAACATGGCCTAAAGAGTGAAGAGAGCTCTGTCTGATCTTACACTTCTGGCAGTTAAGTTTCAAGCCAGACCTGTGGATAGTTTCCATAACTTTTTCCAGATGGCGGTCGTGTTTTTCCATTGTGGCTCCGAACACTAGAATATCATCCATATAGACCACTGTTCCCTCATGGTCCTGCAACAGCTCCTGTATTTTTCTCTGGAATATTTCTGGTGCGGAAGTTATTCCAAAAGGGACTCGTTTAAAGCAGTAGTGGCCTTTTGGAGTTATAAATGTGGTTAGCTGTGAGCTGTCTTTAGCCAGGGCTATTTGCCAAAAGCTGCTGGCTGCATCCAGCGTCGTGTACACTGAGCCTCCAGCTAGTTTAGGCAGAACACTGTTGACAGTGGGCAGGACATACTTTTCTCTTTTAACATTCTCGTTCGGTTTGGTGAGTCCTACACAAATCCTCACTCCTAGTCGGTATGATCACTGCTACCATAGGCGCAACCCATTCTGTGGGCTCCGTCACGCGCTCTATTATGCCATTCTTCTCCATCCACTTTAACTCCTCTTCAACTTGTGGCAAAATTGGAATGGATATACGGCAGGGTGCTGCAACACAGTATGGCTCTGCGTTTTCTTCAAGGACTATTTTCAGCAGTCCTAAGCCCAGTAAAGTTGCAACTGATCTGCTCAGCAAATTTTCGCATGTAGACTTAGCAACTATCACTCTGAAGTAGCAGTCTTTAGTTTTACTTCCTTCAGATACCTGAATAGTGACCAAAAACTGTCCTTTATGGTCCACCTTTCCTCCTGGACTGTCGATTTTTGACGTCACAGATCTCCGTTTTGGTTTTTCACAGAATGTTGCTTAATTTATTATTGTGGTGTCTGCACCTGAATCAATTTTCAAGTTGACTGCAGTCCTGCATATCACTAGTGTAGTACGCCATAGTGGCTCTGTATCAGTGACGACTTGATCCACTGTTGCTCCGCTCTTATTAGCAGTCTTATCTATGGAGCCCAGGAATAAGCTGTCAATTTCCTCTGTCACTTCTTGGACTTGTCTGGTCCTGCATTTGACAGCAAAATGGCCTATTTTGTTACATTTGTTACATTCTTTATTCTTTGCTGGACACTGGTCTCTCTTATGAATGCATCCGCACACACACTTACCCGAAATAAGTCACTTGGAGAAAGTGAAAACTTTATCCACTGGACTTTGCCTGTTTGTTCCACTCTCACTATGGAGGTAGATTTGTGTCTTAATTATTAAATTAAAAAAAAGATTGCTTCAATCAAAAAAATATATTTTCAATTAAAAAAAAATTCACTTCAATCAATAAAAATGATTTCAATCAAAGAAAAAAAGTATTTGAATGCAAAAGAATATTTGACACTCAAAAAAATGCATTTGAACGCTGTTTTTCTTTGATTGGAAATGTTTTCTTTGATAGAAGTGAAGGTTTTTTTGTTTGAAGCAACTTTTTTGATTGACGTAGTGTTTTTTTGTGTTTGGGCCATATTATGGGTAGGACAATCAAATAAAAAAAGTGTTTGAATGCAAAACAATATTTTAGACCCAAAAAATTGCATTTGAACACTTTTTTTAAATTTAAAATATTTTTTTCGATTTGAAGTGATTTTTTTTTTGATTGAAGTGAAAAAGGTTTTGAAGTCTTTTTTTTTTATTGAATCATTTTGACCCAAACATCCCGCAGTGGGCGGATGCTTCCCTATTGGTCAGACCAGGGTCAGGCATGTTTGAGTGACAAGTGTCTACACCAACCACGTCTTTCTGACAAGCAAGTTATGGTCGCCAGCAAGACCTGCGTGAAGCTGCCATGCCACCCCAAGCAAAACTCAGTGAAAATATTCTCAATCATTTGTGCTGGTTTGTGCAGAAGGACATTTTGTTTGTGCTGCTTTAGTTTTTAAGATATCGCTCCCTTAGAGATAGGGTGAGGAGTTCGGTCACCCGGGAGGAGCTCGGAGTCGAGCCGCTACTCCTTCACATTGAGAGGAGTCAGCTGAGGTGGCTTGGGCATCTGTACCGGATCCTCCTGGACGCCTCCCTAGGGAGGTGTTCCAGGCATGTCCCTCCTCCCTAGGGAGGTGTTCCAGGCATGTCCCTCCGGGAGGATGGATGGATGGATGGATGGATGGGTGGATGGGTGGATGGGTGGATGGAATTTGAGATGATGCGTTCATGCTGGTATTGCGCAATGCCCGGGCAGCCTCCTACAGCTGGGCTTTTTCATCCAAAATAACTGTATATATATATATATATATATATATATATATATATATATATATATATATACATATATATACATATATATATATATATATATATATATAGTGGTTTTTTTTATGTAGTGGTTTTTAAAGATCAGTCATATGGAAGATGGCGGCAGGTGCAGCAGTGCGTGCTGGAAGTGCTGCGTGCCCTCGATCAAAATCGGAGATTTTAATATATAAAACATCTGATGGTAAAGTGATAGTGGAGGACGAGCTCTTGAACTTTATTGTCATCAAAATGAAAACTCTGTCACATGATGAGGTTGTTTTGTTGGCCTCGAACAACTTCTCATCTGAGTGGATTGAGGAATCCAAACGAATGCTGTTTGACGTGTTCGCGACTACTATACGCTGCATCAAGCACAAAGGCCCGCAAAAGGACAATAATAACATCAAAGACTGTCTGAAGGTGCTAAATGAGTGCGGTGAAAACATCCCTAGATTTGTTTCGCACTACCTGGATGAACTTCCACCTGTTGGATTTGGCAGCATGGATGCGTCTGCGCTGCTCAGTAGAGTGGAACAGCTGAGCCATGAAGTCTCCAGGCTGAGAGAGGCCCTGGACGCGCAAGCAAGCGTAAATGAGGACCTCGGGGCGGCTACAGCGGCCATGGATCGCCGGGTGACGGCAATGGAAAAGCTCCGTGGATCTCCTAGACGGGCTCACCGGGACGGTGGCGCGTCCGCGTCTCCGGAGAGAGAGGGGCAGAGAGAGCGGCAGGCGGCGCCTGCTCACCTGTCACGGGGAGGAACCCCGAGTCTCCTGCCGCAGTCACCGGCGTGGAGCACGGTGGTGGGGAAAGGAGCGCGCAAGAGCCAGAAACCTCCAAACGCAGCCGTACAGCCCCATACAGGTGCTGTGCAGGCTCGTCGGAAACGGGAGCAGCGGAGAAAAATGGGGATAATTGGTACCGTCACCGAGAGCAACATCCCAGTTGTTACAACTAAACTGGTGAGTGTGTTTGCAACCAGATTTTCTCCCGATCTGGATGCTGTCACTCTCTGTTCCTATCTGACTGAGAAACTGGGCAGACCGGTGACCTGTCGAAAGATTGACTCAACCCGGAACAGATTCAGTTCGTTTCATGTGTCTGCTGAATGTAACGAAGTGGCAGACATGTATGACACAGAACTTTGGCCGGCGGGGATCTATGTGCGCCGCTACTTTGAGGCTCGCAGACCCAGGGCTGACAGTGTCAGCGCGGCCCGCGGATCAGCTGATCTGTCACAGCAGCCTTCTGTGTCTGGCATTACACCTGCAGCTCCACGGGAGAGCAGCAACCAGGCCGGGGCCCAGCATAATCAGAAATAAATGAATATCAATATCATGGCACAAAAAATATGATCAGTTGGTTAACGTGGTCAGATTAGATGTGGTCTGGGCCATAGGAATTGAATTCTGCTGTGGTGACAAAAAATGTGTTATTCTGAACATCTATACACCCTTTGAAAGTCACCAGAATGAAGATGAATACCTGCACAGGTTGGCTTGTGTTATGTCTTTCATACAGGACAACGTTTCCACCTGTTTTTTTATTGTGGGTGACATGAATGCAGATATTTCTGATGGCAACTCCTTATTTGCAAATCATTTAATACGGTTCTGTTCTGATAATGGTCTGACTCTCTCCAGTAAAGTGCTCTTGCCAGATAATAGCTTCACTTACATCAGTGAGGCGTGGCACACAACCTCATGGTTAGATCACTGCATATGTACATCTTCTGCACATGACTCCTTAGAGTCCATGTCCATTAATTATGAACTTGCCACTTCTGACCATGTGCCTTTGTTTTTATCTGTGAATCTGGGCAACCTACCTGCTCTCTCATCTATGAGCAATGATATGCGTGCAGGGAGAATAGATTGGTCCAAGTCGACTGAGGAGGATCTTAAAGCATACTATGTTCAGTCTGACATCTTGCTGAGTAATGTGAAGCTACCAAAAGATGCAGTTATATGCGGTGATATTAACTGTAAGAATCCGCAACATGGTATAGAGTTGTGCTCCCTGTATGATCATATTGTAGAGTCCCTCCTTGTGTCAAGTAGGCCTCTGTATAAGACACACGAGACATACACAGCCAAGCCAGGCTGGAATGAATATGTAGAAGAGGCTCATGCTGAAGCTAGGAGGGCCTTCAAAGCCTGGGTGGAGTCAGGGAGACATAAACATGGTCCCTTATTTGATTACAAGAAACGGGCAAATGCAAATTTTAAATATGCGTTACGTCTTATTAAAAGAAATGAGAATTAAATCAAGTCTGACTCACTTGCAAAGAAAATGCAAAATAATAATTTAAATTAAAGCTGCAAGCAGCGATGAACGGGCCCTCGCACTCACGGCCACCGCCCCCATAAGCATATCAGAAATGACACCACCCACGACTTCCTATGTCAAACCATTCAAAAGTTATAGCAGAAAATCGGGACAACCAATCAGAAGAAGGGGCGGGGCTAATTCAGGCCAATGAAGGTCAAGGACTCCATACAGAATCTGATGACACCACCCACGACTCTCTATGTCAAACCATTCAAAAGTTATAGCAGAAAATCGGGACAACCAATCAGAAGAAGGGGCGGGGCTAATTAAGGCCAAAGAAGCTCAAGGACTCATTACAGAATCCCATGACACCACCCACGACTGTCTATGTCAAAATATTCAAATGTTATAGCAGGAAATAGGGACAACCAATCAGAGGCAGGGGCGGGGCTAATTTTCGCCAATTATGGTCAAGGACTCAATACCGAGTCCGATGACACCACCCACGACTCTTTATGTCAAACCTTTCAAAAGTTATGGGAGAGAAAGGTATTCTAGTGGGCGCTGTTGAGCCGTTAGGCCACGCCCATTAATGCAAACCATGAAATATCAAATGTATCGACAGGCCTGGCTTTTCTTTAAGTTGCGACATGATACAGGTGTGTACCAATTTTCGTTCATGTACGTCAAACCGTATTATGGGGCTTGAGGCGCAAAGTTTATTCTGTCTGAACCAATCAGATGAAGGGTGGGCGCGCTTTTTGCCGTCTAGCGTCGCCACGGTAACACTTTTGAAAGAGAAAAGTAATGCGTGGTGTCGGAGGATGGAGACGCACGTTTTGATGTATAACACACCTGGGTGCACGTTAGGGTTCGGGCTGAATTAATGACCGAAGAAATGGCATAAATTGCGCCAAAATTACACGATTAATTCAAAATGTTCAAAATGGCTGACTTCCTGTTCGGTTTCGGCCATGGCGCCAAGAGACTTTCCTTTAATTTGCGACATGATACAGGTGTGTACCGATTTTTGTGCATGTACGTCAAAGCGTATTGTGGGACTTGAGGCACGAAGTTTTATCTGTATGGACCAATCAGATGAATTGGGGGCGCGCTTTTTGGCGTCTATCATCGCCACGGTAACGCTTTTGACTGAGAAAAGTTATGCACGTTATTGCAGGATGGAGACGCACATTTTGATGTATAACACACCTGGGTGCACGTTACGGTTCTGGCGAAGAAGCGGCTGAAGGAATGGCATAAATTGCGCCAAAATTACATGATTAATTCAAACTGGCCGACTTCCTGTTGGGTTTGGGCCATGGCGCCAGGAGACTTTTCTTTAAGTTGTGCTATGATACAGGTGTGTACCGATAAAGGAAGCTCTGAAAACCTTAACAAACCATGGTTTACTATAGAACTTAGGAAATCCGCAAATTCAAAATTTAATGTCTATGAGTTTTGGTTCAAATATAAATCATTGGTATAGTATGCATAAATGGCTTTATGAGGGTGACACTTCCATTATAGATAAAATGTATTTCAAAATGGTTTTCAAAAATGAAAGGACACATGAGTCTATCTTTCTTGAAAAGTTAATTTAATAACTGATAATTAAAATATACATTTTGTTAAGGAAATCTATTAATTTTGAGATAAATAACGGTCGCCCCCAATTACTTTTTTAAGGTCGTTGCCCTATTAATGTAGATTTAAAAACACTAAAATACCTTTGTTTTAAGTTTTCACATATATGCACACTACATTCCAAATGTTTGGAAAATGGCCAAATACATCTTTATTTTAAGTATTTTAAAAATAGGCCTCTCAAAGGCCTTATACATCATTGACCCACAATTGTGATTCAGGCTTAAAGCTCCCCTGCTACACGTCATTCAGGCAGCCAATCAGCACAGAGCCTCATTAACATAGCCCCCCCTCCCCTCAGAATCCCTCATAGACAAGGTTAGAAACGGTAAAAATAAAGACATGGCCCAAAGGCTGAATTTCTCATTTATGTAGAAAAAACCTTCAAAAGCTTGTTTTTAAGACATTCAATGCCTGTTTAAAATATACATTAAATGCCATAATAGGTCACCTTTAAATAATTTTTAAGCAAATGAAGCAACGGTAAATTCTCGCCAAATACAGTAAATTCCAGTTGTCCCTGAACGCACCAGGAGGATAATCGGCTTTTTAGAATTCCGACCGGTCCCTGAATGCACCTCCTCCGCGGCGCTGCGCGGTGCCGACCAGATCTCGGCTGAAAGCCGATAATAATATAATAAAATTGCAAAGCTGCTGTGAAATAAGGTGTAATACATGCACTGTAATTATTTTCTGTATAAAAATTGAATTTAAAAAGACGGGTTTGACTCAAAATCAGTGTGGTTTTATTTAAGTGGTCTCTGTCTCGGTAGAAGACAGAGACATGAAAGACATGGTAAAAAGCGAGCTGCATTACAGACATGCGCCGCCGAAATACATCGGTGAAAACTATTCCACAGGAATATTTCACCATAGATGTCTTAAGACGACTCTACAATTATGCACACAATAAAAAAATACTTACAGATTAGGTTGGGACTCGTGTGAAAACACTGGAGGATTCATGTCGTGTGAGGAACGTCAATACGGTGCGCACGCAACAACGTCCCCCCGCTCCCCCCCTCCTCCTCCCTCCCCCTCGGCCTCCGCTCCGCTGCAGGACTGGCCGGCACACAGAGACAGCTTGCTTTAAATCCAATGGATTTAAATAAATATTCATTACCAATCGTGCGTTTTACGCACCTTAATGCCAAAAATATATTTTCACATCACAGTAAACAATATTTTTACGAAGTTTACGAAGTTAATTGGACATGGCATGACAAAAATATGATTTAATTGTATATGAATACATTTTTGGAAAAAGAGAGTTACAAAGTTCTTCAAAAGCGATATGTACCAGCGTATGATTTTTTAGTCATGTCGAAATGTATCTAAATCTGACATTTTATTGTCTTAAGACCAAGCCTATGATTTTAAATTATTATTTTACCAAAAAATTCAGAGTGACGTAAAATGGCAGTTCCCTTCAAGTTATGACCACGATACTCAACACAGTTAATAAGGACGCTTATGACAATAATATGTGTCGATTTCATTGTGATTGGATGAATGAAACAGCAATGACAGCACATAATTTGATGAAAAATGTATACCTGACCAAAAGGTGGCGCTATGGAGTTCATCCAAGATTGTCATATCCACTTGTTCAGAATGGAAGCCTGATTACATGTATTGATTTTGGGTTAATTCTGACCAATTATGTTTAAGTTACAACAACTTTTATGTTCATGGTGAGACCCCGAAATTTTACTACCTCTAACGGCCACGCCCTTCGATAAGAACGTACAGTTTTCTCTGTCAGTCATCGTCAATGTCTTACCAATTATCTGACCAACTTTGAGATCATTAATCTCATCTCGCTTGGAGCACAGATGCATACTAGAAGACATGACAATTCCTGGTGCCAACAGGTGGCGCTACAACCGATCCTGAATATTCCACCACATATGTCTTCAGGCTCAGCCTACAATCATGCACATACGTTTTCGGCCACATAAAATAATGTATTGCTGAATTACAGCCAATTGATGTTTCATGGCGAGGCTTAAAAATGACCTCAAACTTCGCCGAATGACTACGGTCAAGCCCTCTGGTGAAAACTTAAAAGCTTCGCAATTTAGCGTCGGCCATGTGTCTAGATTGTACAAACCAAGTTGTGAGCCAATTCGATAAAATCTCTAGGAGGAGTTCGTTAAAGTACGAGGCCTAGAAATGATCAGAATTCATGAAAAATGACATTTTCTGTTCAAAATGCCGGACTTCCTGTGTAACTTAGACCATGGGTCCAAAAGACTTTTTTGTAGCTCTTTGTCTAATATAATACACACATAAAGGTCATTGCTGTAAGTCAAACCATATTGTGGGGCTCGTCAAAAAACATAAAATAGGTGGCGCTATAGAGCCCATTCTTGTGGACCCATGCCTGTCGCCCATAAAATACGTAATTTTACGCGACTCTGGAAGCGTGTGCAAAATTTGGTGAGTTTTTGAGCATTTTAAGGCCTCCAAAAAGGCAATTTATTTACGGCGAGAATAATAATAATAATAATAATAATAATAATAATAATTAAAGCTGCAAGCAGCGATGAACGGGCCCTCGCACTCACGGCCACCACCCCCCATAAGCATATCAGAAATGACACTTACGACTTCCTATGTCAAACCATTCAAAAGTTATAGCAGTAAAAAGGGACAACCAATCAGAAGAAGGGGCGGGGCTAATTAAGGCCAAAGAAGCTCAAGGACTCATTACAGAGCCCCATGACACCACCCACGACTCTATGTCAAAACATTCAAAAGTTATAGCAGGAAATAGGGACAACCAATCAGAAGAAGGGGCGGGGCTAATTTTCACCAATTATGGTCAAGGACTCAATGCCGAGTCCCATGACACCACCCACAACTCTTTATGTCAAACCTTTCAAAAGTTATGGCAGAGAAAGGTTTTCTAGGGGGCGCTGTTGAGCCGTTAGGCCACGCCCATTAATGCAAACCATAAAAATCAAATTTATCGCCAGGCCTGGTGCAAAATTTGATGACTTTTTGGGCCGTTTAGGGGGGCAAAAAAGGACCTCCTTTCGTCAGAAGAAAAGAAAGAAAGAAAGAAAGAAAGAAAGAAAGACAGACAGACAGACAGACAGACAGACAGACAGACAGACAGACAGACAGACAGACAGACAGACAGACAGACAGACAGACAGACAGACAGACAGACAGACAGACAGACAGAGACACACATACAGAGAAAATCATGGCGGTACAGATGAGAGGATAGTAGTTAAAATCAGATCACTCAAATGAACGACGATCATACAGTACAGCTGTATCTCATGGTCCAGAATGTATGATATTATATTAATCTATTATACCATATTATATTACATGTTGTTATATCATATTAGCGTACCCAGTAATATAGCATATTGTATTATTATATTGTATGTTGCTTCATTTCATATATTTTTGACTGTATTATATTGTAAAATTATATATCATAGCGATTGCATTATTATATAATTTCATTTATAACACTAAAATACAATTCCTCACACACACACTCCTTCCAAATGTTTCTTTTTTTTGCTCCATTATGACAATTGTATGCTGTCATCCATTATGTTTTTTGTTTTTAAGTTTGTTATGTCTGTTATTCAAATATATTAATACATTCATTAATATGCTATACTGTATTTTGTTTTGTGTATATTGTGTGTGTGTTTGTGTATGTATATATATATATATATATATATATATATATATGTGTGTGTGTGTGTGTGTGCGTGTGTGTGTGTGTGCGTGTGTGTGTGTGTGTGTATACCTGAATAGCATAACCAGTAGTGTGACTACCTGCAGAACGTAGTTTAGCATGAAAGCCTGCATATTTAACGTACATCAAGCATCCTGTATCGTAGCTACATGTCTGCCGTTTGTAACAAAGAAAACTGCGTGAAAATCGGTTGAAAATTAAGCAAGTTATAGTTATTTTACTTATGCAGACACCTCCTTCCACAATAGAAGTGAACGCACTGGAGTCAAAGCGATACCGATCCAAGGAATTTCTCGACTAACTTATGCTGCTTATCACTACATTTAGATAATAAAATTAGTAAAACTGTTAACCAGATGCTTTTTAATTTCCTATGGAAAAATCGTATACATTACATTAGAAAAAGTATAGTCATGAATACTTATGAATCTGGAGGGCTTAATTTCCTGGATTTTAAAACTTTAAACAATACATTTAAAATTAATTGGGCGAAAAATTTTATGAAGAATCCCACCTCAATCTGGAATTTTATTCCCCACCATATTTTCTCTCGTTTTGGAGGCCTTCATTTCATACTGTCTTGTAATTATAATGTAGAAAAAATTCCAGTTAAGTTATCTGTATTTCATAAACAGGTCCTCCTTGCATGGACTCTTATCTATAAGCATAACTTTTCACCCCACCGTTATATTATTTGGAACAATAGAGATATCCTAGTTAGAAATAAATCCTTTTTTTTAAACCTGGTTTCAGAACCGGATCTGGCTGGTGAGTCCGCTGCTAAATGAGGAAGGAGTTGTGCTGTCTTACGGAGACTTTTCATCACGACATAGTCTTCAAATAACTCCTGAAGAATTCTCAGTTGTCGCTAATGCTATTCCATCAGGCACCTTAATGCTTTTTAAAAACAGTTGTACTTCCTCGTCTAGAAATGTGTCTGTCCCATTCTCAACTGACTCCCCAATAGGTAAAATATGTTTTTCACTGACCCAAAAGAATAATAATAAAAGGGTACGTGCCTTATTTCAAAAAGATATTGTTGCTACTCCTAATATTACTGTTTATTGGAATCGTTTCACAGATCATATTGATTGGAAAAAAACTTGGATGCTTCCTAACAAGTTTTTAATCACAAATAAGGTTAAGGAGGTCTCTTACAAAATCATACATAAATATGATCCTGCTAACCATTACATGCAGAAATTTAAAAAGGACATTAATACAAATTGTTCCTTCTGTAATTTACATCCAGAAACAGTTGTCCATTTATTTTGGCTTTGCTCTCATTCGAAAAAACTATGGGCAGATATTAGCAAATTTATTATTGACTCCTTTGGTATAGATTTTAATTTATATTGGGAAAATGTTGTTTTTGGTTTCCATTGTTTCTCTAAAAAAGAAGGAAAATGTTACTTTTTGATAAATCTGTTTTTATTTCTTGCCAAATTCCATATTCATAAGAGTACATTTTCAAAGAAAACCCCTTGTTTTTTTGTTTTCCAGAAAGAAATGGAACTTTACTTGAAATTAATCCTAAAATCAACAAATGAAAAGGCTTTTAAAACCGTAGACTTGTGTTACGTTTAATCTTCTTGAATAACAAACATCACCCCTGGCACATGTTCTGTTTTTTATTTGTATACTGTTTTGTGATAATTCTTTTAAATAAAGTAAAAAAAAAAAAAAAAAAAAAAAACCGATCCAAGATGGCGGCCACGCCCGATGTTCTCAGGCAGTCAATGCGGCGCCTTGACCAAGATGGCGGCCGCGCTGAACACCAGCCCGCACGCCTGCGCGCGCATTCCAAACTCCACCCCCTCCACCCACCCCCACCCCCCCGCCCCCGGGGGAGCTGCGCACGCATTCCAAACACCTTCGCCCGGCGGGAGCTCAGCCCCTCCCCTCTCCACTCTGCTGGAGCTGCTGGAGCTGAGAGACTGAGAGATCAACATGTCAGGCAGCCTGATCACACATAAATATTATTTAAAAATCACTCATGTATCTTTGACTTATGGAATTAACATGATATTTTTTCTCATTATAGTAAACAACATATCTATGAAGTCGGATGTCAATTTTGACATTTTGTGACAAAGACATAGCTTTTTATGTTATTAGTTCATTTTTTTAATTTTTAGAGTGACGGAGTTCTTCAAAAATAATATGTTCCAGTGTATGATTTTTTAGTCCTGTTGTAAGCTATCTGAAACTGCCATTTAATTTTCCTTACACAAAATCTCTGATTTTTAATTAATATTTTACCAGAAATACAGAGTGACATAAAAATGCCAATTCCTTTCAAATTACGACCATGATACGCGACACGGTCAACAAGGGACCTACTGACAATCATATGTGTCGATTGGATTAAGATTGGATAAACCAAACAGCAACTAAAGCACATAATTTGATGAAAAATGTATACCTGACCAAAAGGTGGCGCTATGGAGTTCATCCAAGATTGTCATATCCACTTGTTCAGAATGGAAGCCTGATTACATGAATTGATTTTGGGTTAATTCTGACCAATTATGTTTAAGTTACAACAACTTTTATGTTCATGGCGAGACCCCGAAATTTGACAACCTCTAACGGCCACGCCCTTTGACACAAACTTACAGTTTTCTCTGTCACTCATCGTCAATGCCTTACCTATTATCTGACCAACTTTGAGATCAAGAAACTGATCTCGTTTGGAGCACAGATGCAAACTAGAAGACATGACAATTCCTGGTGCCAACAGGTGGCGCTACAACCGATCCTGAATATTCCACCACATATGTCTTCAGGCTCAGCCTACAATCATGCACATACGTTTTCGACCACATCAAATCATGTATTGCTGAGTTACAGCCAATTGATGTTTGATGGCGAAGCTTAAAAATGACCTCAAACTTCGCCGGATCACTACAATCACGCCCTCTGGCAGAAACTTAAAAGCTTCGCAATTTAGCGTCGGCCATGTGTCTAGATTGTACAAACCAAGTTGTGAGCCAATTCGATAAAATCTCTAGGAGGAGTTCGTTAAAGTACGAGGCCTAGAAATGATCAGAATTCATGAAAAATGACATTTTCTGTTCAAAATGCCGGACTTCCTGTGTAACTTAGAGCATGGGTCCAAAAGACTTTTTTGTAGCTCTTTGTCTAATATAATACTCACATAAAGGTCATTGCTGTAAGTCAAACCATATTGTGGGGCTCGTCAAAAAACATAAAATAGGTGGCGCTATAGAGCCCATTCTTGTGGACCCATGCCTGTCGCCCATAAAATACGTAATTTTACGCGACTCTGGAAGCGTGTGCAAAATTTGGTGAGTTTTGGAGCATTTTAAGGCCTCCAAAAAGGCAATTTATTTACGGCGAGAATAATAATAATAATAATAATAATAAACATCACAGATACAATAGGGTCCTCGCACTTTCAGTGCTCGGGCCCTAATAAAGCTGCAAGCAGCGATGAACGGGCCCTCGCACTCACGGCCACCCCCATAAGCATATCAGAAATGACACCACCCACGACTATGTCAAACCATTCAAAAGTTATAGCAGAAAAAAGGGACAACCAATCAGAAGAAGGGGCGGGGCTAATTCAGGGCAATGAAGGTCAAGGACTCCATACAGAATCTGATGACACCACCCACGACTCTCTATGTCAAACCATTCCAAAGTTATAGCAGAAAATCGGGACAACCAATCAGAAGAAGGGGCGGGGCTAATTAAGGCCAACGAAGCTTAAGAACTCATTACAGAGTCCCATGACACCACCCACGACTTCCTATGTAAAACCATTCCAAAGTTATAGCAGAAAAAAGGGACAACCAATCAGAACAAGGGGCGGGGCTAATTAAGGCCAACGAAGCTCAAGGACTCCATAACGAATCTGATGATACCACCCACGACTCTCTATGTCAAACCATTCAAAAGTTATAGCAGAAAATCGGGACAACCAATCAGAAGAAGGGGCGGGGCTAATTAAGGCCAACGAAGCTCAAGGACTCCATACAGAGTCCCATGACACCACCCACAACTTCCTATGTCAAACCATTCAAAATTTATGGCAGAGAAAAGTATTCTAGGGGGCGCTGTTGAGCCGTTAGGCCACGCCCATTAATGCAAACCATGAAATATCAAATTTATCGCCAAGTCTGTCTTGCATGCCAAATTTGGTGACTTTTGGTGAACTATCAAATATGGACCAATCAGATTTCAAAATGGCCGACTTCCTGTTCGGTTTCGGCCATGGCTCCAAGAGACTTTTCTTTAAGCTGTGCCATGATACAGGTGTGTAGCGATTTTCGTGCATGTACATCAAACCGTATTGTGGGGCTTGAGGCACAAAGTTTTCCCGGGGGCGCTGTTGAGCCATTTTGCCACGCCCATTAATGCAAACCATGAAATATTAAATTTATCGCCAGGCCTGGCTTGCATGCCAAATTTGGTGCCTTTTGGGGAACTATCAAATATGGACCAATCAGATGAAGGGGGGGTGCGCTTGTTGGCGTCTAGCGTTGCCACGGTAACACTTTTGA
Source organism: Cololabis saira (assembly GCF_033807715.1). Classification (NCBI taxonomy): domain Eukaryota; kingdom Metazoa; phylum Chordata; class Actinopteri; order Beloniformes; family Belonidae; genus Cololabis; species Cololabis saira. The sequence goes on along the minus strand of NC_084590.1, from coordinate 975,342 downwards.
AAGAGAAAAGTAATGCGTGTATTCGCAGGATGGAGACGCACATTTTGATGTATAACACATCTGGGTTCACGATACGGTTCGGGCCGTATTAATTCTCGAAGGAATGGCATATATTGCTCCAAAATTACGCGATTAATTCAGAATTTTCAAAATGGCCGACTTCCTGTTCGGTTTCGGCCACGGCGCCAAGAGACTTTTCTTTAAGTTGCGACATGATACAGGTGTGTACCGATTTTCGTTCATGTACGTCAAACCGTATTATGGGGCTTGAGGCGCAAAGTTTTTTCTGTCTGAACCAATCAGATGAAGGGTGGGCACACTTTTTGGCGTCTAGCGTTGCCACGGTAACGCTTTTGAAAGAGAAAAGTAATGCGTGGTGTCGGAGGATGGAGACGCACATTTTGATGTATAACACACTTGGGGGCACGTTACGGTTCGGGCCGTATTAACTGCCGAAGGAAGGCATAAATTTCGCCAAAATGACACGATTAATTCAAAATGGCCGACTTCCTGTTCGGTTTCTCGACATGACGCCCAGAGACTTTTCTTTAAGTTGTGCCATGATACAGGTGTGTACCGATTTTCGTGCATGTACGACAAACCGCATTGTGGGGCTTGAGGCACAAAGTTTTCAAGGGGGCGCTGTTGAGCCATTTTGCTATGCCCATTAATGCAAACCATTAAATATCAAATTTTTCGCCAGACCTGGCTTGCATGCAAAATTTGGTGACTTTTTGGGCACGTTTAGGGGGGCAAAAAGGCCTTCCTTTTGTCAGAACAATAAGAAGAAGAAGAAGAAGAAGAAGAAGAAGAATTAAAGCTGCAAGCAGCGATGAACGGGCCCTCGCACTCACGGCCACCGCCCCCATAAGCATATCAGAAATGACACCACCCACGACTTCCTATGTCAAACCATTCAAAAGTTATAGCAGAAAAAAGGGACAACCAATCAGAAGAAGGGGCGGGGCTAATTCAGGCCAATGAAGGTCAAGGACTCCATACAGAATCTGATGACACCACCCACGACTCTCTATGTCAAACCATTCAAAAGTTATAGCAGAAAATCGGGACGACCAATCAGAAGAAGGGGCGGGGCTAATTTTCACCAATTATGGTCAAGGACTCAATACCGAGTCCCATGACACCACCCACGACTCTTTATGTCAAACCTTTCAAAAGTTATGGCAGAGAAAAGTATTCTAGGGGGCGCTGTTGAGCCGTTAGGCAACGCCCATTAATGCAAACCATGAAATATCAAATTTGTCACCAGGCCTGGCTTGCATGCAAAATTTGGTGACTTTTGGAGAACTATCAAATATGGACCGATCAGATGAAGGGGAGGCGCGCTTTTTCGCGTCTAGCGTCGCCACGGTAACACTTTTGAAAGAGAAAAGTAATGTGCGTCGTCGCAGGACAGAGACGCACATGTTGATGTAAAAAAAAAAAAAAAAAATTGCTGACAAAAATTTCAGGATCTAGCCAGGCTCGAACTCCCGACCTCTGGCACCAAAGACGGATATGCTCTCGGTGAGCTATGTCTCAGCCATAACTTTCGCTTTGACTTACTGCTTTAGCAGAGACCAACATAGCAATAAAATGTCTGGGTCTTTTTTTCCTAATTTTTTAAATATTTGTAAGGTATAAATATTAGTAAAACACTACTATTTTATTTATAACTCTTTCTGTAACCATTCTACCGAGGTTCTAACCGGGCTGAGCACGGGACTATTACTGACGTCACCACATTACAACAGCTGATCGGTCGGGGGGCGGGGCCGTCATCACCCTACTCGCCACTGATTGGTCGGGGGGCGGGGCCGTCATCACCCTACTCGCCACTGATTGGTCGGGGGGCGGGGCCGGCAGACGTTTGAATCAGGAAGCGGGAGTCAAACCATTAAAAAGTTATAGCAGAAAAAAGGGACAACCAATCAGAAGAAGGGGCGGGGCTAATTAAGGCCAACGAAGCTTAAGGACTCATTACAGAGTCCCATGACACCACCCACAACTTCCTATGTCAAACCATTAAAAGTTATGGCAGATAAAAGTATTCTAGGGGGCGCTGTTGAGCCGTTAGGCCACGCCCATTAATGCAAACCATGAAATATCAAATTTATCGCCAAGTCTGGCTTGCATGCAAAATTTGGTGACTTTTGGAGAACTATCAAATATGGACCAATCACATGAAGGGGGGGCGCGCCTTTTTGCGTCTAGCGTCGCCACGGTAACACTTTTGAAAGAGAAAAGTAATGTGCGTCGTCGCAGGACAGAGACGCAAATGTTGATGTAAAAAAAAAAAAAAAAAAATTGCTGACAAAAATTTCGGGATCTAGCCAGGCTCGAACTCCCGACCTCTGGCGCCAAAAACGAATATGCTCTGGGTGAGCTATGTCTCAGCCATTCCTTTCACTTTGACTTACTGCGTTAGCAGAGACCAACATAGCAATAAAATGTCTGGAACTTTTTTTCCTAATTTTTTAAATATTTGTAAGGTATAAATATTAGTAAAACACTACTATTTTATTTATTACTCTTTCTGTAACCATTCTACCGAGGTTCTAACCGGGCTGAGCACGGGACTATTTCTGACGTCACCACATTACAACAGCTGATCGGTCGGGGGGCGGGGCCGTCATCACCCTACTCGCCACTGATTGGTCGGGGGGCGGGGCCGTCATCACCCTACTCGCCACTGATTGGTCGGGGGGCGGGGCCGGCAGACGTTTGAATCAGGAAGCGGGAGTCAAACCATTAAAAAGTTATAGCAGAAAAAAGGGACAACCAATCAGAAGAAGGGGCGGGGCTAATTGAGGCCAACGAAGCTTAAGGACTCATTACAGAGTCCCATGACACCACCCACAACTTCCTATGTCAAACCATTCAAAAGTTATGGCAGATAAAGGTATTCTAGGGGGCGCTGTTGAGCCGTTAGGCCACGCCCATTAATGCAAACCATGAAATATCAAATTTATCGCCAAGTCTGGCTTGCATGCAAAATTTGGTGACTTTTGGAGAACTATCAAATATGGACCAATCACATGAAGGGGGGGCGCGCCTTTTGGCGTCTAGCGTCGCCACGGTAACACTTTTGAAAGAGAAAAGTAATGCGTGGTGTCGCAGGATGTAGACGCACATTTTGATGTATAACACACCTGGGTGCACGATACGGTTCGGGCTGAATTAACTCTCGAAGGAATGGCATATATTGCCCCAAAATTACGCAATTAATTCAGAATGTTCAAAATGGCCGACTTCCTGTTGGGTTTTGGCCATGGCGCCAAGAGACTTTTCTTTTAGTTGCGACATGATACAGGAGTGTACCAATTTTCGTTCATGTACGTCAAACCGTATTATGGGGCTTGAGGCGCAAAGTTTTTTCTGTCTGAACCAACCAGATGAAGGGTGGCCGCGCTTTTTGGCGTCTAGCGTCGCCACGGTAACGCTTTTGAAAGAGAAAAGTAATGCGTGTGGTCGCAGGAGGGAGACGCACATTTTGATGTATAACACACCTGGGTGCACGTTACGGTTCGGGCTGAATTAACTGCCGAAGGAATGGCATAATTTGCGCCAAAGTGACAGGATTAATTCAAAATGGCCGACTTCCTGTTCGGTTTCTCGACATGACGCCCAGAGACTTTTCTTTAAGTTGTGACATGATACAGGTGTGTACCGATTTTCGTGCATGTACGTCAAACCGTATCGTGGGGCTTGAGGCACAAAGTTTTCAAGGGGGCGCTGTTGAGCCATTTTGCCACGCCCATTAATGCAAACCATGAAATATCAAATTTTTCGCCAGGCCTGACTTGGGTGCAAAATTTGGTGACTTTTTGGGCATGTTAAGGGGGGCAAAAAGGCCATCACTTTGTCAGAAGAAAAATAATAATAAGAAGAAAAATTCCTGCAAATACAATAGGGCCTTCGCACTGAAGGTGCTCGGGCCCTAATAATTCCTGCAATTACAATAGGGCCTTCGCACTGCAAGTGCTCGGGCCCTAATAATAATAATAATAATTAAAGCTGCAAGCAGCGATGAACGGGCCCTCGCACTCACGGCCACCCCCCCCCCCATAAGCATATCAGACATGACACCACCCACGACTTCCTATGTCAAACCTTTCAAAAGTTATAGCAGAAAAAAGGGACAACCAATCAGAAGAAGGGGCGGGGTTAATTCAGGCCAATGAAGGTCAAGGACTCCATACAGAATCTGATGACACCACCCACGACTCTCTATGTCAAACCCTTCCAAAGTTATAGCAGAAAATCGGGACAACCAATCAGAAGAAGGGGCGGGGCTAATTAAGGCCAACGAAGCTTAAGAACTGATTACAGAGTCCCATGACACCACCCACAACTTCCTATGTCAAACCATTAAAAAGTTATAGCAGAAAAAAGGGACAACCAATCAGAAAAAGGGGCGGGGATAATTCAGGCCAACTAAGCTTAAGGACTCATTACAGAGTCCCATGACACCACCCACGACGTCCTATGTCAAACAATTAAAATGTTATAGCAGAAAAAAGGGACAACCAATGACAAGAAGGGGCGGGGCTAATTCTAGCCAATGAAGGTCAGGACTCCATAAAGAATCTGATGACACCACCCACGACTCTCTATGTCAAACCATTCCAATGTTATAGCAGAAAATCGGGACAACCAATCAGAAGAAGGGGCGGGGCTAATTAAGGCCAACGAAGCTTAAGGACTCATTACAGAGTCCCATGACACCACCCACAACTTCCTATGTCAAACCATTCAAAAGTTATGGCAGATAAAAGTATTCTAGGGGGCGCTGTTGACGCCCATTAATGCAAACCATGAAATGTCAAATTTATTGCCAAGCCTGGCTTGCATGCAAAATTTGGTGACTTTTGGAGAACTATCAAATATCGACCAATCACATGAAGGGGGGGCCCGCCTTTTGGCGTCTAGCGTCGCCACGGTAACACTTTTGAAAGAGAAAAGTAATGCGTGTTGTCACAGGACGGAGACGCACATTTTGATGTATAACACACCTGGGTGCACATTACGGTTCGGGCTGAATTAACTGCCGAAGGAATGGCATAAATTTCGCCAAAATGACACAATTTATTCAAAATGGCCGACATCCTGTTCGGTTTCGGCCATGGCTCCAAGAGACTTTTCTTTAAGTTGTGCCATGATACAGGTGTGTAGCGATTTTCGTGCATGTACGTCAAACCTTATTGTGGGGCTTAGGCACAAAGTTTTCTGGGGGGCGCTGTTGAGCCATTTTGCCACGCCCATTAATGCAAACCATGAAATATCAAATTTATCGCCAGGCCTGGCTTGCATGCCAAATTTGGTGCCTTTTGGGGAACTATCAAATATGGACCAATCAGATGAAGGGGGGGTGCGCTTGTTGGCGTCTAGCGTCGCCACGGTAACACTTTTGAAAGAGAAAAGTAATGCTTGTAGTCGCAGGATGGAGACGCACATTTTGATGTATAACACACCTGGGTGCACGTTACGGTTCGGGCTGAATTAACTGCCGAAGGAATGGCATAAATTGCGCCAAAGTGACACGATTAATTCAAAATGGCCGACTTCCTGTTCGGTTTCGGGCATGACGCCAAGAGACTTTTCTTTAAGTTGTCCCATGATACAGGTGTGTACCGATTTTTGTGCATGTACGTCAAACCGTATCGTGGGGCTTGAGGCACAAAGTTTTCAAGGGGGCGCTGTTGAGCCATATTACCACGCCCATTAATGCAAACCATTAAATATCAAATTTTTCGCCAGGCCTGACTTGGGTGCAAAATTTGGTGACTTTTTGGGCATGTTAAGGGGGGCAAAAAGGCCATCACTTTGTCAGAAGAAAAAAAAAAATAATAATAATAATAATAATAAAAATTCCTGCAAATACAATAGGGCCTTCGCACTGCAAGTGCTCGGGCCCTAATAATAAACATCACAGATACAATAGGGTCCTCGCACTTTCAGTGCTCGGGCCCTAATAATAAACATCACAGATACAATAGGGTCCTCGCACTTTCAGTGCTCGGGCCCTAATAAACATCACAGATACAATAGGGTCCTCGCACTTTCAGTGCTCGGGCCCTAATGATTTCTGGAAAGAAATTAAAAAGATTAATAATTGTAAAACCTCTCTGCCAACAAATATTGATGGTGTAAGCGGTCCAGAGGAAATTACTCAGTTGTGGCAGAAACATTATTATGAACTGTTCAACTGTGTTAAGAGTAACAGCTTCACAGTGGGCAGTATTGATAACTCTGAAGATGTGGCAGTCTCTCCACAAGAAGTCTTTGATGCAGTTATGATGCTAAAAGATAATAAGGCATGTGGTAAGGACAAGATTTCTGCAGAGCATTTAAAATTTGGAAGTAGAAGACTCTGTCCTCTGCTTGCCATTTGTTTTACTGGGTTTTTAGTTCATGGTATTTTACCTGATTCTATTTTATCTGTTGTATTGGTGCCTATTATTAAAGACAAAGCTGGCAAAATAAATAGTAGCGAAGATTATCGGCCTATAGCCTTAGCCAGTATTTTATCCAAAATCCTGGAGAGGATCTTACTGAATAGGCTAGAACGGTTTCTCCTCACATCTGATAACCAGTTTGGTTTCAAACGTAGACATGGGACCGATATGTGTATTTTTGCTCTAAAGGAGATTTTAGATCTGTACAATAGGCATAATTCCACAATGTTTCTGTGTTTTATTGATGCTTCTAAAGCCTTTGATCGTGTAAACCATGAAAAATTGTTTTATAAATTGCACAGCAGAGGTGTTCCCAAGTATCTTTTAAGGATTCTGATTTTTTGGTATGCTCATCAGGCAATGTATGTAAAGTGGGGTAACTTCATGTCTGCTCCGTGTGGAGTATGCAATGGAGTTAGACAGGGCAGCATTTTATCTCCATTTTTATTTAATATTTATATGGATGACTTATCCAAGCTGCTCAGTGGTTGTGGTACAGGCTGCGTGGTCGGTAACACCATCATCAACCACCTGATGTACGCTGATGATTTAGTTGTTTTTTCACCATATAGTGCTGGTCTTCAACAGCTACTGAGGGTCTGCTCACAATATGGCCTCCACTTTGACATTCTCTATAATGCAAAAAAAAGCAACATAATGATCGTCAGGACCAAAGAGGACAGCAAACTGTCATTTCCTGACTTCTTTTTGTCTGGCACTGTCCTCAAAGTGTGCAATGAGGTTAAATACTTGGGACACTATTTTAATGACGACCTGTCTGATGATAGGGATATTTATAGACAGCGTCGTGCATTGTATGCGCAAGCGAACACACTTGTACGCAAATTTGGTGTGTGCTCTGTACCTGTGAAGGCTGCACTTTTTAGAGCCTATTGTACTCCCATGTATACTGCTCACTTGTGGCGTCGCTATAAAAAGAGCAGTATGCAGAAACTTCATGTAGCCTATAATGATGGGATGAGGCTGTTGCTCAAGGTGCCACGCTGGAGCAGTGCAAGTCAGCTGTTTGTCAGGGTCGGTGTGCCTACCTGCACTGCTGTACTGCGTAACCTTATGCACAGATGTATGTGCAGGTTGTCGGACTCTGGGAACAATATCATTTTCAAACTGACTAACCCTGCTCAGAGCTCAGTCAGGTTCTTTTCCAGAATCTGGAATCATTGGCGTATCAGCCTTTATGTAAATATGATGTGATTACTGTGGATTTTATCCTTATTTTTTGTACCCTTTGTCTGTTGTCTGTTGTGCTATGGACCCTGTGTCCTTAATAAAGCTTATTATTATTATTATTATTATTATTATTATTATATATATATATATATATATATATATATATATATATATATATATATATATGAATTTCACGGAGACTGAGATGGAGATGTTGTGGATGAGGTGGAGGACAGGAAAACCACATTATTTGGTGGTCACAATAAAAGTAGAAAAAGTATATAAATAGTATAAAATTATGCGAGTGAGTGGCAGCACTCTGTTGCTGCCCGTGAGTGCCACGGCACAATTTCCACTGGGGACAGCACCCCCTCCTCCCCTCTCCCCTCAGTGCTGCTCAAGGCTGATTTATGGTTCCGCGTCACACCAACGCAGAGCCTACTGCGTAGGTGCGCGTCGCCACGTACCCTACGGCGTAGGCTCTGCGTTGTTTTAACACGGAACCATAATTTAGGCTTACACCCGCACGTAAAGGTTTCACGCGCGCGTAAAACTCATTATATATTTTAAAAGAAATCTGTGTCCCTTTAAGACTCTACGGAGCCCCTCATTTGTTCTGTCCTCAGTCACTCTACGGTTGCCGCGGTGGGTGACGAGGAGGTTCCCGGCGTGTCCTGCACCTCGGCTGCAGCTCCAGCACCAGAGTCTTGACTGACGCTGTGCTTCAAACACAGAGGGACACGATAAGCGCTATTATGTTATAAGTCTGATATGTGATGAAATTATTACGAGTATGACATGAATCTGGCTTCATTTCACCACCTCACCGCCTGCGTTGCCAGTATCTTAAGTAAGTTCCTACGGGAGGGTCAGGGTTGCCGTAGAGATACGCAGATTTTTCGGTTAGTTTTTTCTTTTTAAATCCCAACCTTTGCGTAGAAGGTGGCTTTCGCATCTTTCAAGCCCTGTTTTGTGCGCAAGCAAGCTTTATAAATGAGGCCCCAGCCAGTATTTAGTCCAAAATACATTATTATACCAGTAAATATCCACAAACAGCCGCTGCATCATTTGAAATTAGCCGCTCAATGTCCCAAATTTTCAACGTATTATTCGCTGTAACTCCGCTTTGCATGTATACATCACAGATATCTTGGTCTCAAAATGCAGTCTGTACACTGCCCTTTTGATTGACACCTTATTCGACCATACAGGAGCTTCCCTGTCCTCTCCACAGCCTACAATAGCTAATGAGCGCCTGTATTGAAAGGAAGCCCATCCCCCCTTTTGTCATGAAAAAAATGGGCCAGTTGGAACCAATCGTGCTGATAACTGGCACATTGTATAGCCAATGAAATTCTGAAAACAACAATGTGCTGCTTCAGGGGGTGATAACAAAGCCACAACAAGGAAGTACATGCATAAAGGGAATTACTTGCAGCGAATGAAACGTGCCTCCGTGTTTTGACTCTTTTACTGTATATGCAAAGTTTAGCTTAATGTTTCTGTCTTTTTTTCAGCAATATTGGTAGTGAATCTGGATATGGGATAAGATACCTCTAAGTGTCAACTTTCATTAGAGGCCAAAATTATGACTGTACGTTGAAGAGTTATGCCCTTTTATCCTTTTAGGTACAGTATGTGACCATGGTTAGCCAACTGTTCTTTTGGCGTCTCCACATGGCCATTTCTCGAAAGGTCTAGTTACAATCTTGCATGTGTAAAATACTAATTTTTTTGTGGTATTGATGTCAAATTTGAACTTGCACTAGATAAGGCTGCTGGCTGTGGTGCCATTGTGTTTTCCAGCTAATACTGTAAGTCACAGCTACACTCATCTGCAGACATCTGGTTACAAAACAAATTTCCGGCAGAAATAAAAACCTTCTATTTCAGTGTGTTTAAACTTATATTTATGGAGCTAGAACAGTCTCATAATTGACAAATGCACAGGACAAGTTTTACAAATGCACAGACCGATTCGCAAATGCACACACCGTTTCACAAATGCACAGAACAATTCACACGTGCGTAGGACAAGATATACAAATGTATTTTTGATGCACACACAAATATAACATGATTTACAAATGTTTTTTTGTCTGTGAGCTGCGCTGGATTTGCGTGTAACTTTTGAGACTCCCCTGACGTGACTCGATCCACAAATACGTTTTTTTTTAACACGGAAGGATCTGCAACCAATCAGATGTCTTCCTTTGTTTCAGCCAATCATAAGAGCGCACCTCACTTGGGGAGCGATTTACTCGTAAACCAATCAGATTAAAGGTGGCGGATACACCTGCTGTTTGAACTGCGTTAGCGCCGTTCGCTTAGTTTGATAAATCACAGAGCGTAGGCTGTGCTATTTTAATCTATTTACATTTTCTTCCTTCCAGTATTGTGCAAAATAGTGTGTAAACGCCATATCTTGCATATTCCTTGAGAAAAACTTATTAACTAATAAGGGCTATTTTGCATATTTGAAAGACAGTCCTCAGTGCAAATCTGTTAATAAATGGGGTTGTACATTTATTTGAGTGTTCTTACTGTGCTATGAGGTTTGCACACACTACATGCAATGTTTTAGTATATCCAGCCCAAACACTGCATCCACATGCTCCTGGCCCGTGAGTCAAAAAGTTTGCCCCCCCCCGGGCTAGCCGTTATCACTTCCCCATCTGTAATCACCATGCTACCGCATTTAGCGAGGCATTCAGCATCGCTAAATGCCAACCCAGCATTGTATAAACGCTACAGTCATTTTTGATTTCGCTGTTGAGTCAACATGTTAAACGGTATATCCTGATTTAAGGATCAGGATATACGATATAAGTAAATAAAAGCTCTGTTGATAGTGACCACCCCTGGTCACTATCAACAGAGCTTTTATTTACTTATAGAAGTCATTTTTATAATGTTTTTTCAGTGGATGTAACAGCATAGACAATGTTGTTTTAATTGAAAAAAAACGGACATATCATCAAGTGTAAATAAAATATAAAAATATTGTTAAAAAATGTGGTTGGTTGTTCATACGGTATGTAGCAGCACTATGGACTGCTAATCTGTCCAGGGTGATACCAGCACCCTGGGGGGAACCAAACAGAGCTGGCATAGGTTCTCTCAGAGCCCTGGGATCCTAAATAGGAACAAACAGGTACAGATATGGAAAGTTGAAAAGAGTTTCCTAGAAAGAAGTCAGGAGTCTGTAAAACAGATGAGGGACCAGCACCACTCTGGAGCCAAATCAAGGCCAAAAGTTTTGCTAATTTGAAAATAAAATTTGAACCTGAAAATTATTTTTTACAGTTTCAATTTTTCAAGTGATTGGCAGTGGAAAAAAGGGTTAGGGTTAGGGTTAGGTACTAGATATGAAATGTGTCACTAGATACTAGTGTGTCACTAGATACTAGTGACACATTTCTGTTTAAAAAGCTGTTTTAGACCGTACTTGGTAGTATGTGGAAGTGGGAAATGTCAAACTTTAAAGTGTGGCTGTTGAACTGTACAGTCTGGCATAGTTTATTGCTTTTATACTGCGATTGGTGCCAAGTATGGTCTAAACACATTTCTGTTTTTAAACAGAAATGTGTCACTAATATCAGTTTTTTCCACTGCCAATCACGTGAATATGGTGTATATACAGTGTTCAATCATACTTCTACTGATATCTTCTGCAACCTACGTTTCCTGAAGGCAACATGACTGAGGAACGTCCCCCGCCTTCTCTGTTCTGCTGTCACTCATGATGCCACGCCCCTCTCAGTTGATGCCACGCCCCCAAATTTGAAACTGAAAAAAAATATCTGAAACTGAAAAAAAAGATGTGAAACTGAAAAAAAAAGATCTGAAACTGAAAAAAAGATTTGAAACTGGAAAAAAAGTTCTGAAACTGAAAAAAAGATTTTTCAGGTTCAAATTTTATTTTCAAATTAGCAAAACCTTTGGCCTTGATTTGGCTCCATACACCACCTCCCTTTATTCTGCAGGAAGTGCTGGCTCTCAGTATCAACAGAGAACCACAAATAACATTGATGGTTTTCTTAAAAAATATTTCCTGTTCAACCCCAGTCCCTTTTCTCTCTGTTGTGCACTGATCAGTGAGCACAACAAACCTTGCCTTGCCAACATGTTCCGAATGTTTCTATGGTAATTGACATACTTATATTCACTACTTAGTGATCAAACCTGTTTTCTGGAATACCCCTCCGATTTTTTTGTACTAAAAATAGGGTGAATTATCTTTTTCACACGACCATTTTTCCCTACATTCTGCTAGGTCTCTGAACTACGGAGGAATCGGAGCCATCATTGGACATGAGCTGACTCATGGATATGATGACTGGGGTAAGAACCATAAATCTCTCCCAAGACATTCACTTTTATCACCTTTTTAGGTTTTGCTTTTCTGGTACCTCATGTTTTGTTTTTGTGTATTTGTCATTTTGGTTTTTCTTTTTTAACTTTTGTGAAATATTTAGACCAATGAAAAGTTAAGGTTTGGAGTCACAAACTACAACTTTGATTTTCAGTCAAAAGTGCTGTCCTTTGCGATTCATCTTAATACAAGAAGGATGCAGCATTTCTGCTAGCCACCCATATAACATGTTTCTGGTACGTCTGTATCCTATCAGCTTATTGCTTAATGCTCAAAAAGGTTTATTTGTTAATTGTTTGTTGTTAATTTAACCAGGTCTATTGCTCACGAAGAAAATACATTTGTCAGTGTCACATCAGAATTTACAACCCTGAACCAAAGTAAACTGGGCCGGGATGGAAAATGAATTTTTTAAATAAATTGATATTGGAGTTAATTAGGATAAAAGGATTCTGCTTTTATATCAAGTTGTTGTGATCACATTCACTTCTTGACATCCCCCATTTGAAATTACTTTTTTTCATCTCAGAACCTACTAGCCCTTATTGAGAATGTGCCACATACAGCAAGTAGTGTATATTAATAAATGAAATGAAGTAAATGAGATCAAATATTAAATATTTTGGATTCATTTTATCGACAATTAAATTACATTTAGGATAATTATAAAATGGTTGAATTTTTTTGTTTGTTTACTTGGTTTTACTTTCTACACCATCTCAACTTTTTCTAATGAGCATATGAAACTGGGCTTTAATGGGTTTGGTCTTGCCACTACCAGTAACTATTGAAATGGGTCAAGTCATTTGGACTAAGGGCCAAAGTTGTAGGTTGTGTTTTCTTCACGCTAACCCGCCCCCGCCATTTCACCTCTCATCTTAGTGATGCAATGGTTCATGTCTCTAGGGGGCCAGTATGATCGCCATGGCAACCTCAAACAGTGGTGGACCGAGGACTCTTACAGGAAATTTCAGAGGAAGACTGAATGTATCGTCAAGCTCTATGATAACTTCACTGTATATAACCAGAGGGTGGGCTTGCACACGCACACATACACACATACAAACACTTTATGACATTCTCGGTATACGAGTTCCCTCACTTTAAGACCGATATAAGATTCATACTGAAAACCCTCCCCAGTGTCTGCTAGAAAATAGTTTGAAAATTTACTTCTGACCAAATTTACTTTTTTTACTCTTGGGTGATCATAATTACAGGTTAAAAAAAGAGAGAAATTATTACGAATATATTGCCCACAGGACAAAACAGCTTTACAATTTAAAGATCATACTGTTGTTCACAGTTTGTACAATTCTGCAACTCTGCAAAAGTCATAACAAGCTTTGTCAATTAGACATGATAGCTTGCTGTTAATGCTTTTTGGAACATTGAATTAACTAAAAGATACAATATCTCAGTTCTTTCTGCCTTAGTTTCTTTTTAATCGATTAAATTCTTTCATCTAAAAAAGGTTTGTTTTTAAAGCTTTATGGTTTGGTGGTATTTCATTAGCTTTACTACCCAATAAACACATTCAATATTGATCACTTTAGCACTTGTCAAATGTAGAGGAAGACACAGTTCAGAGGTTTATAGGCATTATAATAGTTTTTTTGTTTTTTTATTGAAAATATCCTGATCCTGCTGATGTCTTACAATGAAATAAGAACAGCCAGTGACATACGACATATGATATTTAACAAATATGTTTAACATATTTAACAAAAACTTAGCCAGTGTGCATCAGTTTTAGTAGTGCTGGCATTCATTTATGCAAGTCTCTTAAAGTCCCAGCATAGTATTCAGTCAGATTTTACAAGACTACATCAAATCTTGATACCTTTCTTTATCAGACTTTACATGTCCGGTTAGGTTCCTTGTCATGTTACGTGAACAAATTTTAGGTAAACTTCAGAACCGGTGACGTCCCGGTAATTTATACATCCTATTTTTTATAAGAGTCAAAGTGTAAAAGCCTGATGTTTTCATATTCCTATTCGTATTCTCATAGCATTTTTATTGTTATTGGACAATGCCAGAAAAGTTGCTTCACCCTGGTTCCAATATTCGCTAGTGTAACCTGACTCCATCCTAAAAGACATGAACGTAAGTCAGATGGAATACTTTTCTTGTTTCTGTAAGATGTTCCCCCTCTCATCCAAAAAGCTTCTTCAGTTCTAAGTGGCTGGCGGATTGTGTGTATAAACTGCAGTTGAGATAGTTGTTTAATGTCTCCTGTAAATCACTTAATCCACATTGGAGTCTTTTGTCCAGTGTAGCTGTTCATGTCGTCAGCACATGAGATGTTTTGGTCACATGAATGTGGGTTGGAGATTCAGGGCTGCATTGAAAGTGCCGTTTGTGTTCCAGTTGGCAGTGTAAATATAATCTGTCCATCATCAGAAATCTGCACATTCAGGCTTAATCTAATACTTTTTAACAGAGGCAAAAGGAAAAAGAGCACAGATACATTTCCAACCAGAGGTTATCCAAGCTGGGCCTTTGTGAAGTCAGCGAAGACATCTGGAAAAAAACAAAACAGCACAACATGAAACAGAGCCACATGTAGAAAGAGCCTGAGACAATTTGAAGGTTCTTCTCCAAGAACATCCCAGTGCACTTCAAACCTAATACCACCCTCAGACAAAACTGTACTCACACCAAGGACAAAACACCCAATCAGAAACTGAGTGGTGATGTGTGTGCAGCCTTGTGCAACGAGGGGTGCTTAGGTCTTATTTTACACTAAACTCCACAAACATCTTACCTGACGCAGTCCACCAGTCCACAAGGAGGGACTTTCTTTTGAGGACAGTAATATGCACATTTTGGACGAATACGACAGGTTTGTGAGGAGGAGTATCGACGGCTGGATCAATGATCTACACTCACAGAAATGAACGTCCCAATAACACGCCTGAAACTCAGTCAGTTAAAACTAAATAAGCCCTTTGGATAAAAGATAAAACATCTTCAAACGCAAGAAAATAAGTTACATTTCCTTCAAGCTTTTCAGTATTACCATGACTGACAGAAAATATAGGATACACTAAAAGAATATTGTGTTTTGCTTTGAAATTGTTCACTTTACAAGGCCTGTGAAAGCAACCACTCTGCCATTTAGATACATAACGGAGGTTAAGAGTTCTTCTTGTTTTGTAAGCTTGCTTTGTGTGTATATGTAGGTAAATGGTCGCCTGACACTGGGAGAGAACATAGCAGACATGGGAGGACTAAAGCTGTCATACTCTGTAAGTAAAAGCTGATGCAGTCGTCGTTCTAATATTCCAGCAAGATCATGGGCCCGATTTACTAAGATCCTAAATAAAGAGTACTAAATTGCGTGTGCACTGAAAAAGTTTGCACGTGCTGTTTGCGTGTGGTTTGCGGGTGATCAACTAAGATTGCGTGCGCAATCGATAACAGGTGCAAACAGCAGTATTTAAATGAGGTGTTGCGCGTTTTAAGGTTTGCAAGCGCAAACTCTGCGCCATGGAGAGTCTGGATGGAAAGCACAGTCACAAGTCACAAGCGCAAAATGAAATTGAACGAGTTGGAGTTAGAGATATTAGTGGAAGAGGCAAATAAACACATTCATGAACTACAGCAAAGAAATTTAAACATTACCAAAAGAAACGCAATATCGGAGAAAACCTGCGATAGAATAAATGCAGTTGGTAACACAAAAAACGGAAAAACGTCTGGTTTTTCATATTTCAATTTTAGGCACAGATCAAAAATACGAAATAGAAAAACGGGCCACAGGACTGAATTTGATTTTAATATTGAATTGGTCGGGTTTGCGTGACCCGGCGGTGCTCGGCATGATCTGAGGAGAAAAAGACAATCAGACGCAGAGCTGGAGAGCGCTTTGATTCAATCTATTTATGAGTTAAGTTTTTATTCAGATGTCCACAGTATATTGCAAATATTATATATTATATAGCAAACACTGACAGTAAATGTGTGACAGACGGGACCATCATATGGCCGTCGATTTAACGCAGAAGCATAATTCAGGCGAAGCTGCAGTCTGCCTGCGCTGATCACTGACACAGCGGGTCGGAGTGGATTTGGTCATGATGTTTAACCTGTGTTTTGTGATTAATAAGCACGGGTTTTAATTAGGCTAAATGTTATTTACGAAGGATGATTTCACGTTCAATAAGATAAGTAATCAATAAAATACAAAGTTTTGGCACAAAGGCTTGGCCTGCTTGTGGCCGAGTGGAGGGGGGCACATTAAAAGAAGGTGGCAAGATATAAGGCGGAGAACTAAAGAAAAAGTGGCCTTTAATAAAACTTGTGCAACCATTTTTAAAATAGCATGCAGCAGAATAAAGACTCTCTCTCTGCGTATTCTTTGATTTTGGATGTCGCCTCCTTGCCACAATAACAGCAGCAGCAGATTAGCACCTTCCTTTCGAACGTATTAAATACAGACGCAATCACAATACGCGCAATTACTTTCAGGCTTGGTAAATCTCATTGCGCGTGGTAAATGGAGCAATTTGCATCTTCCCCTCCCAGTATTTAGCGCTCTCTGGCGGTTACGCCCCATATTGATTATTCAATTCAATTAAATTCAATTTTATTTATATAGCGTCTAATACAACAGATGTTGTCTCTAGACGCTTTCCAGAGATCCAGAACATGAACATAAACATAAACATAAACATAAACCCCCGAGCAATTATTATATAAACAATGGCAGGTAAAAACTCCCATAGTGGGAGAAAAACCTTAAGCCAAACAGTGGCAAGGAAAAACTCCCCTTTAGCAGGGAAGAAACCTTGAGCAGGACCAGGCTCATAAGGGGGGACCCTCCTGCCGAAGGCCAGACTGGGGGAGTCAGGGACGTCGACAGCACACAGCAGGCAGGTGGAAGCAGCAGCGGGATGACCAGAGGTGGGGGGGGGGGGGCGTCAGCAGCACACAACAGTCATGTGGAAGCAGCAGCGGGATGACCAGAGGGGGGGGGGTGCAGGCAGGCGGAAGCAGCAACAGCGGACATCCACGTAGGCAGGTGTGATAGAAGCAATGGGATGACCAGAGGGGGGGGAGGGCCGGGAACACAGGCCAGAACGCAGCTCCCGAGGCTCCGGCCTGCAAACATACACAAAAGAGAAAAAAAAAAAAAAAAAAAGAGAAAAAAGGGGGGCCGGCACAAGAAACTACAGGAAAGATGGACAAAAATGATAGCTATGAGATATTTATAATAAATCAAAATGGTAATGGAGAAGAGAGGCAGGGAAAAGGAGAGGAGAAGAAGGGTGAGAGGCACCGCCCAGCGGATCATGTCGGTGCCCCCCTGCAGCATAAGCCTATAGCAGCATATCTACCGCGAAGCTATATTTGAGACTAACTATTATAGTTTTGTTCTATAGCTGCGACTATGACTACTGACTCTAACACACTAAAGTTTACACTACCTAGAGATTTACCAACACCAGCTAGAGGTTTACTAAACACTAACTATAGGCTTTACTAAACAGAAAGGTTTTAAGTTTAGTTTTAAAGGTGGAGGTGGTGTCAGCCTCCTTAACCCAGATTGGAAGTTGGTTCCAAAGTAATGGTGCCTGATAGCAGAACGCCCGCCCTCCAAATCTACATTTAGATACTCTAGGAACTACGAGTAAACCTGCACCCTGGGAGTGGAGAGCTCGGCCAGGAACATAAGGCACTATCAAATCTTGTAAATACTGCGGAGCTAAGCCGTTTTGGGCTTTATATGCAAGTAATAAAATTTTAAATTGAATTCTGAATTTTACAGGTAGCCAATGGAGCGACGCTAACACTGGAGAGACGTGGTCTCTCCTGCTGATTCCTGTCAGCACTCGTGCTGCTGCATTCTGGATCAGCTGGAGCCTATTCAGCAAATTACTTGGACATCCTGCTAACAACACATTACAGTAATCCAGTCTAGAAGATACAAACGCATGAACTAGTTTTTCTGCATCCCTCTGCGAGAGGATTTTCCTAATTTTTGCAATATTACGGAGATGGAAAAACGCTATTTTACAAACCTGATTAACATATGGTTTAAACGACAAATCCTGATCGAAAACAACACCAAGGTTTCTCACAGTTGCACTGGAAGCCATCGCAACACCATCTAGTCCCTTCCTAAGATGCTCTGGACCAAGAATGATAACCTCTGTTTTATCTGAATTTAGAAGCAAGACATTTCTGGACATCCAGTCCTTGATGTCCCTAAGACATGCCTGAAGTTTAACTAACGGTTCTGTTTCATCCGGCTTCATAGACAAGTAGAGCTGCGTATCATCAGCATAACAATGAAAGTGTATGCCGTGATTCTGGATTATACTTCCCAACGGCTGCATGTATAAACTAAACAAGATTGGCCCTAGCACTGAACCCTGCGGAACACCATAACAGACCCTCGACTGTTCTGAAGAAACCTCATGTACATGAACAAACTGGAACCTGTCAGATAGATATGATTTAAACCAACGTAGAGCTGTCCCTTTAATCCCAACAACATGCTCTAACCTGTGCAGTAAAATGCCATGATCAACAGTGTCAAAAGCAGCACTGAGGTCCAGTAAAACCAATATGGACACTAATCCCTTATCTGAGGCCATAAGAAGGTCATTCCTAACTCGAACCAGTGCTGTCTCTGTGCTATGATGCCTGACTGAAAGACTTCAAACAGATCATTTCTATACAAATAGTCACATAACTGGCTTGAAACTGCCTTTTCCAGAATTTTAGATACAAATGGAAGGTTAGAAATTGGCCTATAATTAGCTAAGGTGTCTGGGTCAAGGGAAGGTTTTTTAAGTAAAGGTTTAATTACTGCCACTTTGAAAACCTGTGGTACATATCCTAAGCTTAGGGATAGGTTGATTTGGTCCAGTATTGTCACACCAATAAGAGAAAAAACATTTTTGAATAGTCGAGTCGGGATGGGGTCTAACATACATGTGGTAGACTTAGCTCTATTAACGAGTGAAGTCAGCTCAGGGAGGTCTATAGGATCAAAACAATCTAGAGTCAAGTCAGAACCTAGGGAAGTTGCTAAAGCTGAAGAAACGCCCACAACCGGCTGGTTGATTTCTTCTCTAATTCTCGTGATTTTACTGTTAAAGAAGCTCATAAAGTCCTCACTACTGAGAGCTGCAGGAATACACGGCTCCACAGAGCTGTGACTCTTTGTCAGCCTGGCTACAGTGCTGAACAGAAAACGTGGGTTACTTTTGTTATCCTCTATCAACGTTGAATAATAAGCTGTTCTTGCTTTGCGAATGGCTTTTTTATATACTATTAGAATATCTTTCCATTCACGATAAGAGTCTACAGACTTACAAGAGTGCCACTTCCTTTCTATTTTACGCACGCTTTGTTTCAACATGCGAATATCTGAATTGTACCAGGGAGTTAAGCTCCTGTGGCTAGAAACCCTCCTTTTCAAAGGAGCAACTTCATCTAAAGCTGAGTGCAACAGATCAGCAGTGTTACTAACAAGAAAATCAACATCAGAGGTAGAACCCAGGTCACTGGCCTCTATTGCTTCAGTAGAGGCTTCACTATTTTCCACTGTCGCAAGATGAGCAATGGTCTCCTTAAATTTAGCAATAGCTTCATCAGACAAACATCTGCTAAAATAATACCTCCTGCCCTGCACTTCAACATCAACAACATTCAATTCAAACGTTATTAAATAATGGTCGGATAAAAGGGAGTTAACAGGTGACACCAACAGATCATCAGCTTCAACACCGTAGGTGAGAACGAGGTCGAGAGTATGACCAAAACAATGCGTCGGCCTGTCCACTTTTTGTGAGATACCCATTGATTCTAGAAGAGAATTGAAAGCTAATTTAAGATTATCGCTTTCAACATCCATATGAATATTAAAATCACCCACTATGATGAATTTATCTGTACTGATCAATAATCCAGAAAGGAAATCTGAAAATTCAGACAAAAACTCTAGATAAGCGCCAGCAGGGGGCCGATACACTACCACTAACACAACTGGCTTCTCTGATTTCCAGCTCGGAAATTTCAGACTAAGCGTGAGGCTTTCAAACGTATTATAATTGCACTTAGGTTCAATTTTTGTTTGGAGACTGGAGTTATAAATTGCTGCGACTCCTCCGCCTCGGCCCGTGTTTCTAGGAATGTGATGATTAAAGTAGCCGGGCGGAGTTGATTCATTCAAACTAACATACTCTTCATCCTGTAACCAGGTTTCTGTTAAGCAGAAAACATCACTCCTGCTCTCTGTAATTATATCATTTACTAACAGAGACTTGGAGCTTAACGATCATATATTTAGTAGTCCGCATCTAATTTTTCGGTCTCTTATTGGTACCAAATGTGCATTGGTTTTAATTTTTACAAGATTATTTTGGTTAACGCCTCTATAACGCCGCACCTGGTGAACTAGTGGAGGGCGGGGAACTGCAACTACTTCTATTTTGCTGGGCACCTGGTTAGAGTTACCAGTTACATCATGTAATCTTATAGTTTCGTTGGCAGGCGTTGGTCCTCGAGAAGCAGCAGAGAAGTGTGTTAAACTACAGCTCTGCATCCTGGCCTGGACCCTGCGATGTCAGGGAGAGGGTCTAATGAAACAGGCCAAATTACTAGAGACAAGAGCAGCACCATCCCGGGTGGGATGAATGCCGTCTCTTCTAATCAGACCGGGCTTTCCCCAGAACGTTTCCCAATTGTCAATAAAGGCCACGTCGTTTTCTGAACACCACCGATACAACCAGCGACGGAGCGAGAGCATGCGACTAAACATGTCATCGCTGGTCAGATTGGGGAGGGGGCCAGAGAAACCTACGGAGTCCGACATGGTTTTAGCGTAGTTACACACCGAGACAATATTCATTCTGGTTACTTCCGACTGGCTGATTATTCATCAGGGCAAAAGTACTAAATGGATTGCGTGTGCAATTTTGCGCATTTCAGAGACGCAGTCCTCTTTGCACGCTGTTAGTAGATCAGCTGGCACTTTGGTTTGCGGGTGCTGTCAAGTTTGCACAGGTTTTTACGCACGCAAACCTTTAGTAAATCGGGCCCCATGTGTTTTATCTGAATGTCAATTACTTGACAATGTTTTCAGTGTTTTATTGGACAGCAAAGTCTCTTGGATGCTGCATCATTCATTTCAAGGCTGAGCACCTAAATAGTTTGTGGAGAGTGTTTTATAGATGCAGATACAAAAGGACAAAGGGAGGGAATGGACCATTGACATTATTAATTACTTTTGGTCATGTCAGTCAGAATAAACAACAAATCAACTTCATGAAGCGTCTCAGGTTTCAGATCCTAAATTGACTTGACTTGAAAAGATGTTAATTTAGACACATGTAAGAAGGATCATATTTGTTTGTGTATCTCCTGTCGTTGATCACTCTGTCTCTCTCAGGCGTATCAGAAGTGGGTGAGGGAGCACGGTCCAGAACGGCCCCTGCCGGGCCTCAAGTACACTCATGAACAGTTGCTCTTCATTGCCTTCGCTCAGGTACATGAGGGTCTCAGTAGAACCCAGATTAATGCCTTTCATTACATTTACATAATAAATCCTTTTAGCTTCCACTTGCATTTGTAGAGATTATCACAGAGGGCAAGTAGGAGTTAAATGATACCACCATTAGCTGGGAGATGCAATCGCTATTGGAGAGATTGAAAATGCAGCCCTGATGACAGAAGAGAATCTCCAAGCAGTGGACCACCTATGATCCTCGTAACGATTACAACTCATCATTCAAGTTCAGCGCTTTCATTGAAATTCATGGCTTAATGTAACAGTGGCAAAAACTAGGCACGTTTAATAATGCAACACAGAGTATCTCAGCCCACAGCAAAGTTTTATGAAGATCAGGAATATGTGCATGCATTCATTTGAAATGTCATTTGTATGTGTGAATAAAAAGCTTGAGGCAATTCAAGCAGCTTAGTCAACATTAATGCAGTGAAGCCCAGGAACCTGCACAGCAGGCCAGCAGGCTTTTAAACATACTCTAGCTTACAAAAAACATCAAGAATTGAGGTTTTAAAAGCATTGATCAATGTGTTAAATATTGTTAATAACTGTCTGGTCAATATAATGTCTGATTGTATTGCTCATGGTCACAGTTCAGGATGTTTTTGTTATAAAGTTATATTCACATTTGGGAAGACTGAACTAAAAGAGGTTGTTAGATTCCCTTCATGTCGGCATATCTGACCACTATTTACACTCATTTCAGTTAAAAAGAAAAAGATTTTCAAATATAAGACGTTCACATGTTTCTTGTGCATCCGGTATGGGCCATTACTCTTTTTTTATTTATTTGATTAGCTTTGGTAGCAGTGGAAGAAATGCTCAGATGTTTATGAAAATAAATGAACTATTTTATGAGTAAAGAGATTTCATTCAAAATCTTACTTCAGTATATTTTCTGATAAGTGATTCAGAATCCTATAGTTATGAAAAATTAACAGCTCTTTTGAGAGGAAAGGCCCTTGAGTAACATCACGACGTATGCTCTCTTCATATGAAGTAACTTTTTATATTTTATTGTCGTAAAGGCAAAGAATAATATGAGTTCAAGTAGCTTAAAATAGTAATTTTAAGACTGTTCTTTGCGACTGTTTACTACTGATCCTTCCGAACAGGTGTCCTATTGCAGTTCAGCTGTATCCATGTCACTGAAAATCATTGTTGTATTGATCTTCTCTTTTCAGAACTGGTGTATGAAGAGAAGATCTCAGTCTATCTATTTGCAGCTGCTAACTGACAAACATGCACCGGAGCATTACAGGTACAAAGTGGTACTAAATGGACTCACCTAATGGAAATTAGAACATCTTCCTTGTCATACTTTTATGTATTTGATTTTAGAAACAATTAAAACTAAGAAATCATTTCCAGATCCCAGATTTTGGTTGACTCAGTTAAAAGTTAAAGGTGTAGTCAGATTGTGGTTTATAGTTTGTGCATTCAGTCGTGCAAGGTGTGGGGAGCAAATATACAAATGTTCTCGAAGTCCACAGTTCATTTTTTTTTTTCTTCCCTGCAGGGTGATTGGCAGTGTTTCCCAGTTTGATGAGTTCTCCCGGGTTTTCCACTGTCCAAAGGGATCCCAAATGAACCCTACGGACAAATGCTCCGTTTGGTGAATTCTCTGTCTGGACTGATGACATTCATTTTTTTTTAGCTTTCACTTAAAGCTCCCTACCTGTCCCACATCAGCTCCCTACCTGTCCCACATCACACATACTACAGAGCCAGAGGGAAATACAAAGAAAATAAACCCTTTCATGCCACACACATTACAGAGATAATCTTTACTATTTAGTTAGTAACATGTTCATTAGTATAGCATGGCTCACGTGAACATTTATTGTTTACAGTACATACACATACATACATATATATATATATATATATATATATATATATATATATATATATATATATATATATATATATATATATATATATATTGGGGGGGGATTGTGCTCTTGTGTGTCCTGTATAAAAGAGGGATTTTCGGTAAGCGAATATATATATATATATATATATATATATATATATATATATATATATATATATATATATACAAACACACACACACACACACACACACACACACACACACACACACACATTTTTTTACATTTAAGTTTATTTTGAAATCATCTATTTTTATACTTAATATTTCACAAACATTATGCATAGGATTCTTGAGCAGTTAGATTTTTAATTAAACATGTTTTTTTTTTTGTAGCATCATCTAAAAAACAGAATACTTACCTTAAAACTTTTGTTATGTAAATTAGGAAAAAAAGCCCAATTTAAAATGTACAAGATCTGTAGCATCTTTGTTCCTGCCAGAACATTGTTATTCTTTAAAGGAGGTCCTGAGGTTTGTTTTGTGTTGCAGTGCTGCACTCTTGTGGCTGCAACGATCCATGCTCAGCTGCCTGTCCTGCCTGCACTGCTCCCTTGTGCTTGTGTTTGTACATTTTTAAGGATTTGTCACTTTTTTTAAAACAAAAAAAAAAGGTAGACTCATGTTGGATATTTTTCTCAGGATTTGTAGCAAAGTGCAGCAAAGGATGGAAGATCTTTTTTGTCATCATCAACATTCAACTCTTCAACCAACACTGTAAAGACACAGAAGCTGGTAAACCTTGGCAGGATTTCCACTGAACTCTTGATCTTAAGCAAGCCAGGAATCAACACAGAGTTTCAACTCATAGTTAGAGTCACCCTGTACATTTCAGTACAAATATCATAGGTGGAAAAATCCTACATTTCTACAGTGTTACTTAAAAAAAAAATTAAAAAATATGAATTTTATATAAATACAAAAGTAGGAGTCTTTGTACAGCATAGATGTATATCAGATGTTATGGTTGTGGAAGCAGGTGCATGTTCCATCCTCACCAGCATTCATTTCTCATTAATAAAAATAGAAGACCTAACACACGTCCTTACAGCTGCTAGTTCACATGTTGCTGCTATCTCTTCTCCCTGTTAGTCACCGTCTAATGTTTGAATAAATACAAGGGATCACTGTCTGTGTTCGTGTATTTGTATAATCAGCGTAATTGTTTTTCCAGTTGTATTCTTGCAGCATTCACGTATTCAACCTCCTACAATGCAAACCAGGTCTCTGAATGTTTGTTGGCTAGAGTCCACCGCTCTGCCTCCAGCTGCCTTACCTCAACCTAGAAGAGATTCAATTCATTCATTATCAACAAACTGTGTAAACAACCCCACAGCACTGTGTAGCAACCCCACAGCTGTTGCTGTGGGGTTGCTATTACATGCTTATCAGCTCATTTCTATCTTAGTTGCACATCATGACATCCAAAACTTAAAAGTTTAAAATAAACAAAACCACATTGCAGAGTGCGGGGAAACCTGAGTACAGCCACAGCACTTCCACAGGAACTAAGAGGAGAAGTAGAAGCCAAGTTCTGTCATGAAAATGCACTTGATTTATTGATTAACATAAAGTTTAAGCATCTCTTTAAACCACATATACAAGTACACATGGAGTGGGATGTTGATTGCAAAGTTATCAGAGGCAGTGGGAAAGAAACTGTTCTTGTATGTATAAAAATGCAGCTGGTTTAATACAAAACTACTATAGTTTTATTAAGAAGTACAAAAGCTGTATTAGTAAGAACACAAAAGCTTTATTGAAAAAAAGAGGTTGAGAAACTCATCCAGCTTACATCCATCCATGATGCCATGCTGACAATGGATGTCCTCGTAGCTATGGAAAAACTGATGTGTTCATTTTATTTGTTTATAATATAAAACACACATATATATATATATATATATATATATATATATATATATATATATATATATATATATATATATATACACACACACACAAACACACACACATACACAAACATGTATTTTTTTTAACACACAAACAGATAAACGTTTGTAAACATTTTCTATTTTTTTTTATTTTATGGTAATGTATGCCTTTATATGGGTCACTGTTATCAATTGAGTTGAGTAAACAATTCAATTCAATTTCAATTCAATTCAATTTTATTTATATAGCGTCTAATACAACAGAGTTGTCTCTAGACGCTTTACAGAGACCCATACCCAGAACATGACCCCCGAGCAGTTATTACATAAACAATGGCAGGTAAAAACTCCCCTGGTGGGAGAAAAACCTTAAGCCAAACAGTGGCAAGGAAAAACTCCCCTTTAGGAGGGAAGAAACCTTGAGCAGGACCAGGCTCATCAGGGGGGACCCTCCTGCCGAGGGCCAGACTGGTGGGTCAGGGACGGCAACAGCACAGCAGGCAGGTGGAAGCAGCAACGGGATGACCGGGGGTGGGGACCGCAGGCCAGCACGCAGCTCCCGAAGCTCCGGCCCAATCAGCAAGTCCCAGGTTGGGGTTCAGGGTCAGGAAAAGACTTGTGCTCCGTAATGCAAGCTACAGCCACCCACGACCACCTGCAGGACAAAAGAGAGAAAAGGGAGGAGAAGGGGGGGCCAGCAACGGGATGACCAGGGGTGGGGACCGCAGGCCAGCACGCAGCTCCCGAAGCGACGCTAACACTGGAGAGACGTGGTCTCTCCTGCTGATTCCTGTCAGCACTCGTGCTGCTGCATTCTGGATCAGCTGGAGCCTATTCAGCAAATTACTTGGACATCCTGCTAACAACACATTACAGTAATCTAGTCTAGAAGATACAAACGCATGAACTAGTTTTTCTGCATCACTCTGCGGGAGGATTTTCCTAATCTTTGCAATATTACGGAGATGGAAAAAGGCTATTTTACAAACCTGATTGACATATGGTTTAAACGACAAATCCTGATCGAAAACAACACCAAGGTTTCTCACAGTTGCACTGGAAGCCATCGCAACACCATCTAGTCCCTTCCTAAGATGCTCTGGACCAAGAATGATAACCTCTGTTTTATCTGAATTTAGAAGCAAGACATTTCTGGACATCCAGTCCTTGATGTCCCTAAGACATGCCTGAAGTTTAACTAACGGTTCTGTTTCATCCGGCTTCATAGACAAGTAGAGCTGCGTATCATCAGCATAACAATGAAAGTGTATGCCGTGATTCTGGATTATACTTCCCAAAGGCTGCATGTATAAACTAAACAAGATTGGCCCTAGCACTGAACCCTGCGGAACACCATAACAGACCCTCGACTGTTCTGAAGAAACCTCATGTACATGAACAAACTGGAACCTGTCAGATAGATATGATTTAAACCAACATAGAGCTGTCCCTTTAATCCCAACAACATGCTCTAACCTGTGCAGTAAAATGCCATGATCTATAGTGTCAAAAGCAGCACTGAGGTCCAGTAGAACCAGTATGGAAACTAATCCCTTATCTGAGGCCATAAGGAGGTCATTCGTGACTCGAACCAGTGCTGTCTCTGTGCTATGATGCATTCTGAACCCTGACTGAAAGACTTTTCAGTCAGGGGTAAACAAATTCATTGAGTCTTCTTACCTCATAATATCCCTCTCTGCGACAAGTTCTGCTGTTTACAATCAAAAAAAGTTACATTACTCTCAAATTCGTATGAAATTGCATTTCATTGGAAATAACAAAAATTCAAAGCCACTGTACCTTCAACTGGGTCCCAAGATGTACTCGGATAAGCTCATCCCAGTTGGCCCCTCCAGCACCGGCCCACCGGCTGGTCTCCTGTATGGTGTCGACTCATTTAAAAGGTTGATATTGGTCAGTTGATAAATGTTAGGTTTCTTGCACAAACTATTACAAGAGATGAACCTCTGCTGTTACATTAGACATTTTTTTTTTAACTAATGGCAAGATGGCGACGACAATTTGTCATATCCTAAGGTTTCTTTTTTCCAGACAAAGTTCTGACTTCTTACCTTCCGTCTGACAGTTTCGGCGGTTCTCCCGCCTTCCTCAGAGTGTCACGTGATGGGAAGTGACAACGTCCTTATCAGCTGTTTTTACTATGAGGGCGTGACCGACCTGCCAGGTTTGACAGGTCGGTCATGGATGTGGTCTCCGACCGGGGTCCGCAGTTCACTTCTATCTTCTGGAGGGAGTTCTGTGCTTAGCTTGGGGCCTCCGTTAGCCTGTCCTCTGGGTTTCACCCCCAATCCAATGGCCAAATGGAGCACATGAACCAGGAAATGGAGATGGCACTACGCTTAATGGTGTCACGGAACCACTCTTCTTGGTCCCAGCAACTCCTGTGGGTCGAGTACGCGCACAACTCCCTCACTAGCTCAGCCACCGGTCTCTCTCCCTTTCAATGCTGCTACGGGTACCAACCCCCACTCTTCTCGGCACTTGAGGGAGAGATCACCTGCCCCTCTGTCCAGGCCTTCATCCGTCACTGTCGCCGCACCTGGACCCAAGCTCGAGCAGCCCTTCTCCGAGCCTCGGACCGCTACTGCTTGTCGGCCAACCGGCGTCGCACTCAAGCGCCAACCTACCAGGTTGGCCAGAAGGTGTGGCTCTCCACCCGGGACCTCCCTTTCCGGGTGGAATCTAAGAAGTTGGCTCCCAGGTTCATCGGCCCTTTCCCCATCTTGAACGTCATTAACCCCGCCGCAGTGAGACTTCAACTCCCCCAGAACATGTGCATCCACCCCACCTTCCATGTCTCTCAGGTCAAGCCAGTTTTGGGGAGCCCACTGGTGCCCCCCACTCCACCACCACCGCTTCCTCGCCTCATGGATGGAGGGCCAGCATACTCTGTTCATCGCCTGCTGCGCTCCCGCCGTCGTGGCCGGGGACTCCAATACCTCGTTGAAGGCTATGGTCCGGAGGAGAGGTCATGAGTCCCTGCTGGTCGCATCCTCTGCCCTCGTCTCATTGCAGACTTCCATCGGGAACACCCTGACCAACCCTCCAGGTCGACCTCTGCTAGGGCTACTCGTCCTGGGCCATCGGGCCCTTCCATGCCGGTCATCTCAGAGGTGGATGGGGTCTCTTCCTCCTCCGAGGACTCATCCTCGGACAACGAGAGTTCCCTCCCCCTGACCCCCTCCGCCCACCCGGCTGAGGTGATGGACTGGTCTGGCTCTGAGGAGTATTAGGCCCTCCTCCTGGCCCCCTCCTCCCGGTGTTGCTTTTTGGGACGTCAGGAGCCATCCCTTGAGGTGGGGGTTCTGTCATGGTCAGTCCTCCGCTCTGATCTGCCTTCAGTACTTTTCCACTCCCCTCTCTCGTGCTCACCCCAACTGCCTGCCACGCCCACCTCGTCACTCACTCCACTCACCTACTCTCCCAGCTGCAGCTCCTCAGCAATCAAGAAGGTACATAAACTCCACTCTCCTCTTTGCCCACTGCCAGATTGTTCCTTTGCCATCCAAGACTCTCCAGCGTTCTCTGCCCTGACCTCCCGTTGCCGACCCTGCCTGTTCCTGGACTCTGCCTTGTCTCCTGCTTTCCGGTGCCTTGTCTTCCGAACCTGACACTGATTCCTGCCTTATCCTGGTCCCGTATTCCTGCCTGCTCTTCGCTCCTGTTGAGAAATAAAGTGAACCAGACTACTACCACTTTGTGCTCTGTGTGCCGCTTTTGGGTTCTCTGCCGGCCGTAACACAATTACATGTTGTGTCGAGCCATGGTAGTTTAAAATAACGACTTTGATGGGATCATAATACAATTGGATTAAAATAGTAGTGGCCCTAGCACTCCCAGTCAAAACACCATTATGCTTTTCAAAGGTCGGATTACGGTTGCATTTTGGTGAGTAGCTAACCAGAAATCGGAATATAACAAAGCCGTACGAGTAAGGGCTTACAATTGAACTCCAAATATGTACATTACAGCCACAATATCATGAAACAGTAATATATTTCACATACATTTTGTGGGCGCAGGTCAGGATGTCAGAATATAGCAGACATCTACACGGACAGGTGGAAGCAGCAGTGAGATGATCAGAGGGGGGGGGCTGCAGATCAGCATGCAGCTCCTGAAACTCCAGCCTGCAAAGATGCACAAAAGAGAAAAGGGGGGGGGGGGCATTTTAGAGAGTGATTTCATACTAAAAAGGAGTGTGTTGCTCTCTCCGTGATCCAAATGTTTTTTTTTAGTCTTACTACTTAAGCATTAGATATGGAGTTTGTTTCTTTGTTTACTGTTTAAACATAAAAGTGTAATGCTACAGTGTGACATTACACATAATATCCTTATTTTGATGGAGCAGCAATGCGACCAAAATGTGCCTTCTGATGATGTCCAACTTCAACGTTTACAGAGAATATGTATGAAATTAGTTGCTGTTTTAATTTCACGTTTAAGATTTCCAATTTCAGGGGTTGGATTATGTCGACTAGCTCACCAGTTTCTTCAACTGATAGAGGCGCAATTAGTCACACAATGCATTTAACACGGCATGGAATTTTAATGAATAGAGATGCATTACCATTGCTGTCATTGCCACCTAATCAGAAGCCATGAATGCAAAAAAAATGTAATGTGTGAGTTTGAAATGGCAACGGCAGGCTACAGGAATAACTGAAACATGTTCTTATATTTACAAATATTTTGTCGAACTATTGTTTGTTTAATCCTACGTGAAACTGCGGTTCTGAAAGCGGACCAGGCATTGTCTTCCCCTTACTGGTGTGTGTGTGTGTGTGTGTGTGTGTGTGTGTGTGTGTGTGTGTGTGTGTGTGTTGTGTGTTGTGTGTGTGTGTGTGTGTGTGTGTTGTGTGTGTGTGTGTGTGTGTATGTGTGTGTATGCGTGTGTGTGTGTGTGTGTGTGTGTGTGTGTGTGTGTATGTGTGTTGTGTGTGTGTATGTATGCGTATGTGTGTGTGTGTGTGTGTGTGTGTGTGTGTGTGTGTGTGTGTGTGTTGTGTGTGTGTATGTATGCGTATGTGTGTGTGTGTGTGTGTGTGTGTGTAATAATCCTATCAAAGCTCCACCTGAAGTGTATATATAGTGGAGGAGGGGGGGGCGCAACCCCGCCACCCGCGAGACCAGAGGCCGACAAGGAAGAACCCGGAACCCAGGCCACCAGCAACCCCACAGAGGGCAAGAGGAGGGCGGGAGGCAACCCACCGCCAGGGAGCCCCACTCCCACCCCCCATTGGCAGCTGAGGAGACCCGCGGGCGGGGCCCCCACGACCATTGGAAGAAGCAGCCAGGGAACCTACGGCGGCGGACCAGGACCCAGGCGAGCCCGACCACCCGACCCGGGCCAGACACGTGGCCAGGAGGCCCTCACCCCCCAGGCCAACGACCCCCACCCGGCGAGAGCCCAGAGAGCCCGGAGAGACAGAGCTGCCCCGGCTGCCGACGCGGGCAGGCTCACCGGCCCCCACAAAAGCGGCCCTCCAGGACCAGAGGGGCGCCCCGCCGCAGAGGCAGGGGGGACCGGAGACGGGCCCGGAGAGAGGAAACCCCCCAGACTCAGGCATCCCATTCATCCATCCATTCACCCATCCGATTCCTGTAATAATAATAATAAAATATACTAACAATAATAATAATAATAATACCAATAATATTGATAACCATCTTTGTATAGTAATAATATGAATGAATTATTAAATTTTGTTGTCCTGCCAATGGAGGCCCAAATCCTCCATGGCAGGACCCTTCCATACCGCATTCTCACCGACAAAGACGCACAATCACGCACCGTTTCCCCCTCCCCGGGGGGTCCAGCACCGTTTCCCCCTCCCGGGGGGGGGTCCAGCACCGTTTCCCCCTCCCCGGGGGGGTCCAGCACCGCCAGAAGGCACCCCAGGCTGCGGGGCGAGCCCCGCAGGCCCGGGCACCTCAACCCGCCCGTCCCAGGCCGACGAGGGAACGCGGGTGATGTGGGCCCCCCTCCCGACCCTGGTGCTGAGTGCATGTGACTAATGCAATAAAAACAGTTACGTAACGTTTTGTGTTAGTGGGGTCACACTCTTACGCAGGCAAAGCCTGTACGATATGGAGGTATCACACACGTTTCCATAGTTTAGCTCTTAATCACTTGAAGTAGTTACCGTCAGGGCTGCCCCTCTCTAAACGCAGAACACACGCTGGCCGCGCAATGATTGGCAGCACCCGACATGTGACCAATCAGAGGAGGGGCACGTGCAGGCTCTTGCAGCGATGCAGAAAGTGAGATTTCAACATGTCGTCCAAAAGACATCACGAAAGAATCAGGAGCGAGCAAGAAAAAAATACAATACACTTGGAAACTCGTGCTTCACTTAAAGGAGCATGAGGCAGGATTGAGGCAGGATGTTACGTGTACTAGTATGGGGGGGCAGTTTGGTGTTTTCTCCTTGTTATGCAAACGTCATCAACTTTATAGTTTACAGATAAAGGATGAGACGGAGAGGTGCGTTCAGTTTAACTGTTTACTATCTTTCCATCGGTGTTACATACAAAACGGTCCGTGTAGAAACCCAAACCCTTACAGGACACCTTCCCCTTTCAGTAAGAAATATCACACTTAATAAAATATCAAACGGTACCATGTTATCACCTGTTTTCACCTCTCTATCCTTTTTTTTTTTTTTTTTTTCAGAAAATAAATAAGCAGTCTCAGAATATCAGAACAAAACATCCATACCATCACAATACGTCTTTTTCTTTTTTTTCTTTTTTTTTTCCAGAACATAATAGAATGAAGAAGAACGAGAAGAAATATTTACCCCTCCCCCAGTCTCTCACAAGTTCAGCCTAACCGGAGGGCGCAACACTCTCCCAGAGGAGGTCACATAGGGTGCATTGGTGGTATCAGAGTGTCTATTGTTCCTGTCACCCAGAGCTGGTTCGTGTGTGTGTGTCTCTGTGTTACCTTGTTCCATGGTTGCCTCAGTTATGATAGGTGTTGTCATCTGTGGAGCAGGTTGCTGAAGAGTGCGCAGGTGAGCGCGGTTTCTCCTCACCTGTCCGTCGTCCGTCTCTACGATGTACGACCTGGGTGTTGACGCCTGCTGCATAACAGTCCCTCCCCTGTTCTCCCTGGGGAGCCATATATTTTGGCCACACTGCAGTGTAGGTAAGGGCCGGGCCCCGTGCCGCAGGTTGTAGCGACGTTGTTGACTCTCCTTCGCCAGCATCTCTGATTTTCTGAATTCTCTGATGTTTGGCCAGCGAGGGAGTAGTGCCTTTGGGTGTTGTGGTATGTTGGAGCGAATCTCTCTCCCCATGAGGAGTTGCGCAGGAGAATAACCGCTCTCCAGGGGGGTTGCACGGTACGCCATCAGCGCCTTTGCCTTGTCTCCTCCTCCTTTCCACAGCCCCTTCACTGTAGCCACAGCCCGCTCAGCCTCCCCGTTTGCCTGCGGATACCGTGGACTGCTGGTCACATGGGTGAACCCATACTCACGAGAAAAGTTCTGGAACGTCGACCCACTGTATTGAACTCCGTTGTCTGAAACCACTGTCTGCGGGGCGCCGTGACGACTGAATATGTCCACCAGCGCTGCCACAACTGTCTCAGCCGTAGCCACCTTGAGGTGTGCAACCTCTATGTAGCATGAGAAAAAGTCCACTATTACCATATAAATCTTTTTCTCCCAGAAGAACAAGTCTGTAGCGACGCGTTGCCAGGTCCTGCACTGGTGTGGGGACCAAGGGCTCTCTGCGGTCTGCCCTATGTTGTGAACATGTGTCACATTTTTCCACTAATTGGTTGATATGTACTGACAGTCCAGGCCACCAGACTGACTGACGTGCTCTCTGACTGCACTTCACGATCTCTTGGTGTCCTGTGTGCAGGTCCTTGAGCACTTCTTGTCGGTCAGCTAGGGGGATCACAATCCTCTGACCACGCAGCAGTAGCTCCCCTGCCAGGGTGAGATTCTCTCTTTCAGGCCAGTATGCTCCCAGCTCCGGTGGGAGGTCATGCTTCTCAGGCCAGTTTTGCACAGACAGGGTCGACACTCTGTTTTTCCTGAATGCTCCTCAGCCTGGCTTCCATGGCTGGGAGGCTTTGAACAACTGCATCCACGAACACTTTAACTTCTGTTTCTCTGTCCACCTCCTCTTCAGAGAAAGTGTGTTCGACAGGAGCCCTCGACAATGTGTCCACCATTATCAGACGCTTACCCGGTACATGTACAACCTCGTATGTGAATCTCATTAGTCTCAGTCGAAACCTCAGGACTCTGGGTGGGAGCTCATCCAGCGCTTGGTTACTAAGCAATGGCACAAGTGGCTTATGATCCGTCTCCAGCCTGAATTTGAGCCCCAGAAGGTAGGATGACAACCGCTCACACGTCCATGTAGCTGCCAACGCTAGTTCTTCTCTGCACTCGACAAGCTCCTAGAGATGAATACGACTGGCTTCCACGTCCCATCTTTCTGCTGCTGTGTCAGGACTCCCCCGATACCATAAGACGAGGCATCTGCAGATACACAGGTCTCTGCTGTGGGCGAGTACGGGGCTAACCCCCTCGGAGAATTCAATTCTGCTTTCAGTCTCTGAAACGCTTCTTTTTGGGGGGCACCCCAGACCCATTCATTATTTCCACACAGCAGATCTTTGATTGGGCGAGTGTATGTGGCCAGATGAGGTAAGAACTTCCCTATATATTGGGCCATTCCCATCAGTCTTTTCACTCCCTCAACGTCGGTGGGCTCAGGCATGTCCAAGATCGCTCTGACTTTAGCTGGATCTGGGGTCACCCCATCTGCTGTGATGCGGTGCCCCAGGAACATGATACTCTTTTGAGAAAACTCACATTTTTCCTTGTTCAGCGTCAGGCCTTCTGCCTGTAGTGTCTTCAGGACAGTCGCTCATTGTGCTCCTGTATGTCCTTGCCATACACGAGTATGTCATCAGCATGACACTGGACCCCTGCGCAGCCTTCCAGCATCTGCGACATACGACGTTGAAAATGCTCTGGGGCTGATGAAATCCCGAACGGGAGGCGGTTGAATGCATACCGCCCGAACGGGGTAATGAAGGTCGTGAGAAGTTTGCTTTCTTCCGACAGCGGGATCTGCCAGAAACCAGCAGTAGCATCCAACTTTGTGAAAATATTTGCCCCCTCAAGCATGGCCAGAGTCTCATCTACTGCAGGCAGAATGTGTCTCTCTCGTCTGACATACTTGTTCAATGGTGTCATGTCTACGCACAGCCTTATTCTTCCTTTTGGTTTGGGGACCACGACTAAGCCAGTGCACCACGGTGTGGGGCGTGTCACCTTGGATATCACCCCCATTTTCTCCATTCGTTCCAGTTCTGCTCTCACCGTCTCTCGCAGGGGCAAGGGGACACGACGTGGAGTTGAAAGCGTGTGTGGGACAGCATCGGGCTCTAGCTCAATTTTGTAGGGCTCTTTTAACTTCCCTAAGCCCGAGAACACTTTAGAGAATTTAACCCTGACATCTTCTTGTTGGACTGCGACTGTGTGCAGCCGTTTTATAAGTCCAAGGGCCTCTATTGCAGGAAGGCCTAGAAGGGGCCTGGTTAACTCTTGAACAACATAAATTATTTGTTTTGTTGTTTTCTGTCTGATGGTCAGCTCACCTCTGAAACAGCCTTCCGTGTTCAACTTGTATCTTCCAGGTCCATACAGTACTTTTTGTGGTGACTGTAGAGGTCCATGTTGTCCAACTGAGTGCATGCTGCTTGGAACCGCTGTGACTTGGGCGCGTGTATCCAGCTTGAATATAGACTCCTGTCCATTTAGTTCGAGCAGTTCCAGCCATTCATCCTCTGGTTCCTCAAAATTCACCACATTCAGGAATGCAAAGTCCTCCTCCTCTCCATCATGAAAAGACTCAGTGTGTGCCAGTGTGATATCATGGAGTCCTTTTCCTGATCTGCAGATCTTCGCGAAATGTCCCTTTTTATGACACCATTCTGCATCACGAGCAGGGCACTCCTTCCACATGTGTTTTCTTATATTTCCACACCTGCCACACCCGGGAGAACGTGTGTCAGATTTGTACTGTATTTTCTGCCACTTGTCTCTTTGTATGACTTCCACACAAGGTTTGCATAGACAGATTGTCAAAAGTTCCATCTGTACATTTCCACATCTGCCACATCCCGTCTGTTAAAACGCGCTCTTTCAAATATGACGTTCCTCTTACTCACACAATGTGCGTTGAAAGCGTCCGTGACATCCTTGTAATTTTCCTTCTGTGCGTCTGTGAGCGGCAACACACTTAGGGCCAAATCCACAAAAGGATTGCGCGGCTTTTGCGGCCGCTAAACCGGTGCAAATGAGACAAAAAGAGAGCGTCTAATTCACAAAGCACCCGCAAAGGGCGAATTGCTCCACAAACTGCGCTGCCAAGCAAATAGTGGCAGTCTGCGCCGGTGCCATTTGCATGCATGCAAATTAGGTAATATTCATACATTCGGCGCAAAATTGCCCCCTTTCTATGCAAATAAGCCCCATTGCAAAAAGCGCCTAATTCAGAAAGGCCAGCGCTATTTGCCACACGCAAAAATAGTGGAGCAAATACCGTCTTTCAGAAGCGTGTATTAAACTGCGCGCAAACTCAGCTCATAAAAGTAACAGGATGGAGTTCAGGATTCATAAGGGGCTGCTTTATTACAAACAATTCCACCATATAAACATATAAATCTAGAATGTGTGTGTTTAACAGCTGACCTGTAGGTGTGTGTAGCAAAACAAAGAACATGAATTACCATCAGATCCTGATCTGATCCCGATCCGGTGTTAATGAAGTTACTGGTGCTGTGCCTTGTGCGTAAATGCGCACAACCTCTTAACATTTGACATTTCATTAGCTTACGGTATGTCATACAGACACTGAGGTCTTTTGATGTGTGTGTGGAGATGATGGCTATGTTCTACCACACGATGGTGGCCAGTGCACTCTTTTTTGCTGCTTTGTGTTGGGGGGGCAGCCTTGCAATCAAAAACACCAGGCGACTGAACAAACTGGTAAAAAAAAGCGGGCTCAGTGTTGGGCAGGAGTCTGGACCCGCTAAGATCTGTGGTGGAGAGGGGCACACTGGAGAAGCAGGAGCAGCTGCAGCGGCCGGCTCCGCAGCCTCCGCTCACTGCGCTGCAGAACGAGCGGTTCAGGAGATCCTTGCGTCCCCGCAGCAATAAGACTGTTTAAGTCGTCCTGAACTCAGTTTCACACACTCACCTCTGCCACAACTGGACTATATTTTAGTTAGCACTTTACATGATATTTGTTTAAAAACCTTATATGTTTATTTTAATATTATGAATGTGCTTTTATTGTCTGAATGGAAGTGTGGTTGATTTTTATGTTTATGTTTTGATGAGCTGCTGGATGGTTGAATTTCCCTTTGGAGATTAATAAGGTTCTATCTATCTATCTATCTATCTATCTATCTATCTATCTATCTATCTATCTATCTATCTATCTATCTATCTATCTATCTATCTATCTATCTATCTATCTATCTATCTATCTATCTATCTATCTATCTATCTATCTATCTATCTATCTATCTATCTATCCATCTATCTATCTATCTATCTATCTGCATGCGAAATACTAGTACAAATACGTGAAAGTTGAGGCTACTGTGCTCTCTGCAGTTTTCATTAGGGACCAATCTGTGTGCTGAAATATGGAGAACAATGGAAACAGCTCCGCTCACTCAGACAAGTGCAAATTGCACTCAGCCGCAAAACTTTATGGGCGTGTTTGCTCCGGTATATCATTAGAGCAAAATCTTTTGTGAATAGGACCTTAAAGCAGGGCAAATTGCGGGCGCAAATGCGGCGCAATTCACAGCGCTATTTGCGGGCGCAATCTGTTCTTTGTGGATTTACCCCTTAATATGTCCTCGGCATCGTCTCCCGCCGCATACATGAAGGCATTTACTTGGAATTCTTCTGATTGTTTATCCAATCCGGACGCTATCCTATAACGTTCAAACCTTTTCATCCATCTCGACCAGTCATTGATGTTGCTGAAATCAAACTTGCCCGGCGGGGCTAACTGTGGTAGCGCCGGCAACGGTGCTGCTTCGTCTCCCATTCTGTTGTCGTCTTTTCCTTTCTTTCACTTTTCCACGTGTGTTCTTATTTAAATCCGATCTTCTGACACCATGTTATGTAAACGTCATCAACTTTATAGTTTACAGATAAAGGATGAGAAGGAGAGGTGCGTTCAGTTTAACTGTTTACTATCTTTCCACTGCCGACGTGCATCGGTGTTACATACAAAACGGTCCGTGTAGAAACCCAAACCCTTACAGGACACTCCTCTTTGCTCCTGCTCCTCTCTCTCTCCCTCCACTCTGTCTCATACTCACAGGTCCAGCCCATTCCCTCCACTCGGTTCCACCCCTCTCCACCGGTTGGGCCACCACTCAGCGGTCCCACCAATCAATTCAGCTCATCACCAGATATAAAGCACCTGTGTCCCAGCCATCAGGCTCTTCTCCTCCAGCTGCAATCCTCCTGTGCTCCAGCCAACAGTCTCAGTACTTTGTTTCTCAGTTCTTAGTTTGAGCTCTCAGTTAACCTTCCCCAGTAGTGCATTTTCAGTTTGCAAACTTTCTCACTCAGTTTCTTACGGGGAAGGGACAGGGTAAGATGGGGTACCCTGTACACTGCATCACGTAGGTAATTTTTTGTTATGTACACCAGGTTAGAGGTGAGTGCTACATGTTGTAACTTCTTTTTTTAGGTAGAGTAGGGAGTTTTATTTTGGCTAGGTAGGTTATATTTTGTTGACTATTAGAATAGCATTGTTTTGATTGTACTCTTTATTTGGCACCACCAGTCCCTTCCCTTAACCTTTTGTGTTGTTGGATTTTCAGAGGCTTTTAGTTAATAAACAAGTCTTTTCTGTTCACTTTACCCAGTTGTCAGTATTCCATTTCTTTCATTTTTGGGTATACACATGTTAATGTCCCTATCGAGCCAATTACCACCACCTTGGGACATTACATTTGGGGGCTCGTCCGGGAAACACCTTGTTATCCAATCAGTATACCCAACAGTGACGGATATTGTGAACTGAATTTTTGTTTAAGTATCCAGTCATGTTTGACGTTGAAGTTTTTCTGGCTCAGCCAAGCTTTGAAACGTTTAACAGATTTTTGAAGGAGGATTTGATAGACCTTGCAAGCCATCTTAGAGTGCATGTTACAAAGCCGGTACGTAAAGAGGATGTTAGGACTAGAGTTTTGGACAAACTTATTGATCTGGGTCTGTTGTCTGTTCCACACCCATCTCCTGGAGGGCAGGTAGAGGGTGCAGAGAATGTGTTTAAAAGTTCACTGTCAGACAAGATAGTCACTTATCTAAATGAGAGAAAAGAGTCTTCCTTGTCACATTTTGGCCGATGAGTTTGTCCTCACACACAAACAGGTGTTTGTGTCTTCCCAAGCCCCAAAATGCTTTGTGTTTAGGCTTGTGAAAACGGATCACAGTTCTTCACAGCCTGACAGAACTAAAACTGATGTTTCGTCCTCAAAGGAGGAACGTGAGTGTTTCCTATTGCCGTAGGAAAGGCCATATCATTGCTGATTGTTTGACATTAAAGAGAAAGCAACAGTCCTCGTCAGGTTCTTCATCAAACCCTTCACAACCAAAAGCTGTGAGTCTGATTAGAACTGTTCCGGGGTCCTCTACAGAGCCCCCCCCCCCCCCCCCTCATCAGGCATTAGATGCTTGTTTCAGGCCTTTCATCTTTAAAGGTTTGGTCTCTCTAACTGGAGATCATAAAGACCAGAAGCCAGTTAGAATATTGAGGGATACTGGAGGGTCACAGTCCTTTATCCTTGCTGATGTTTTGCCACTGTCTGAAGGTTCCTCTTGCCAGTCTAATGCAATTATGCAAGGTATTGAAATGGGGTTTGTTCCAGTACCCCTGTGTAACCCAAGGTTGGCCTGGTGAGCAGTGAGCAGGGGAAAGCAGGTGAAAGCATTTGCCAATCAGTGTGTGTGTGTGTGTATATATCCGGGTCAGCCTGGGGTCACTTCCTCTTCCTGCATCCACTTGGTGATCAACACTGGGCTGGTGCAACGTGGGCAGACGGCCTTAATAGCACTTTGAAGGCACTTTAAAATGCGAGATATGCAGCTATCAGTGGTGAGCTACTTCTCTTATTTTTGACTAAGTCATACAATGTCTTGTTGAGCTGAACTCAAGCTTTTAAAGATGCTAACGACTCGCAAACGACCTGCTAGCATAAACAGTTAGCATTAGCATATGAAAGCTCATTGAAAAGATTTCATTATTTGATTTTGAGATGTAATTTGATTTGGCTTTATATTCTAGCCCTGAACGACTGAAGGTTTGTTCTTTTGTTTGTGAATTGTGTTTTGTGGCACTTTTTTTTGGTTAACTTTTGGCTTTATTTAAAGCCATTGTAACAGCACTTATAGTGGTTTTACCTATGACATTTGGGTAAATGTTGATGCTATTTTTGAGAATTTAAGATAAAAAATGTTGTACAACTAATGAATTTTGATTTAAGAGATATTGATTGCTCTTTTCTGACCTGCTTGACTGTTAAATCATGTCTTGTTGATCTTCCTAGTCGTCAGCTATCCCAAATGCCAGTTGTCATAACAAATGAATCTGATCATGATGTCATCATCCCTGCTCGATCAGTCATTGCAGAGATGAGTGCGATCCAGTCCATTTTGTCAAAAGAACAAAGTGTTTCTCACCCCGCTCTTGCCAATCCTGCAGTTTCAAAATCACAGATGACCTTTAACTTTGGTGATTCCCCACTCTCACCGGAATGGAAAGAACGCATAACCAAGAAACTCAACAGTATGCCAGAAGTTTTTGCACAACATGATCTTGACTTTGGGCAGAACTGATAAGGTCACTCATCAAATCAGACTTTCAGATAAAACGCTGTTCAAGCACAGACCAAGACCGATTCATCCTCAAGACATCGACGCTGTTCGCAAACATCTACAAGATCTTCTCGAAAGCGGTGTAATCCGTGAGTCTTCATCTTCCTTTTCGTCACCCATTGTGGTGGTCAAGAAAAAGAACGGCAGCATACGTCTTTGCATTGACTATCGGAAGTTGAACTTGCAAACCATCAAAGATGCCTATGCTTTGCCAAAGCTTGAAGACACATTTACAGCTCTGTCAGGATCTAAATGGTTCTCAGTACTCGACCTGAAATCTGGTTATTATCAGATAGAAATGGAAGAAGCAGACAAAGCAAAAACGGCCTTTGTTTGTCCCTTAGGATTCTGGGAATTCAATCGCATGCCTCAAGGAGTCACCAATGCGCCAAGCACTTTCCAGCGTCTTATGGAAAAATGTATGGGAGAAATGAACTTGAAAGAAGTCCTTGTCTTCATTGATGACTTGATTATATTTGCACCTACGTTAGAAGAACATGAAGCAAGGTTGTTAAAAGTGCTTGAGCGACTGAAGGAGTTTGGTCTAAAACTCTCCTTGGACAAGTGTCTGTTCTTCCAAACATCTGTCCGCTACCTGGGCCATGTGGTTTCCCGCAATGGTGTTGAAACAGATCCGGAGAAAGTCTCTACTCTCAAAAGCTGGCCAATTCCCAAAACTCTGAAAGAGTTAAGATCATTTCTTGGCTTTGCTGGGTACTACAGACGGTTTGTGAAGGGGTACTCTGCCATTGTAAAGCCCCTTCATGACCTCACATCTGGTTATCCACCTTCACAGAAACACTTGAAACCAACGTTAAAATCTGAAAAATATCTGAACCCCAAAGAACCTTTCGGTGGTCGCTGGACACCAAATTGCCAGCAAGCTTTTGACACCATCATTGAGAAACTAACTTCTGCCCCAGTTCTAGCTTTTGCAAATCCCCAAAAGCCATACATCCTTCATACAGACGCCAGTTCCACTTTCGCGCAGACCACATGGTGGTCTGTCAGATGATCTTAAGTCCCAGAAAGAGAGAGAGAGAATATGGAGATTTGCTCATCAACATCTTGCTGATCCTTCTATGGTTTCCATTGACAAACACACTGTCCAA
Source organism: Cololabis saira (assembly GCF_033807715.1). Taxonomy (NCBI): domain Eukaryota; kingdom Metazoa; phylum Chordata; class Actinopteri; order Beloniformes; family Belonidae; genus Cololabis; species Cololabis saira. The sequence continues at coordinate 933,925 of NC_084590.1, read as the reverse complement.
GCCATTTGTGACAGACAGCTCATTTACAGTTCAACCAAAGATGGTCCGCATCACAGTAATCTTGCCCTTGTTCAGTCACTTTCAACTTCCAGTGATGGACTGCCTGATAGTTTTATGTATGATCAGCCGTTTGGATCCTCTGTCATACCTCAGCTTACAGACACTGAAATGGCTGAAAAGCAGCGCGCAGACCAAACTATCAAACATGTCATACATCAGTTGGAAATGGGGGAGACGCCACCACCTGCATTGAGGGATGAACTTCCCGAGTTGCCCCTTCTCCTACGAGAAATAAATCGGTTGGAGCTCCGGAACAACATTCTTGTGAGGAGGAGGCAAACAGGACCTCAGTGTACTTACCAACTCGTTCTACCCCAGGAATTCCGGCTACAAGTCCTGACAAGTCTACATGACCATATGGGTCATATGGGGATTGAAAGAACGCTTGACTTGGCCAGAGCCAGATTTTATTGGCCAAGAATGTATAATGATGGGTACAGCAAGATAAAGACATGTGAAAGATGTGTGAAAAGGAAATCATTGCCAGAAAAAGCTGCGCCCCTTGTAAACATAAGAACCACAAGACCCCTTGAACTTGTCTGCATGGATTTCTTGTCATTGGAACCAGATCAAAGTCAGATCAAAGACATTCTTGTGATGACTGATCATTTCACAAAGTATGCAGTGGCTGTTCCCACACCTAACCAAAGGGCCAGAACTGTCGCAAAATGCCTATGGGACAATTTCCTTGTTCATTATGGAATTCCTGAAAAACTGCACAGTGACCAAGGACCGGACTTTGAATCTCGTACAATAAAATAATTATGTGAAATGGCTGGCATCCACAAAGTCAGGACAACTCCATATCATCCCCGAGGGAATCCAGTTGAACATTTTAATCGCACACTGTTGAACATGCTTGGGACGCTCAGAGATTAGGATAAAACTCCTTGGAAGGACTTTGTAAAACCACTTGTACATGCATACAACTGCACAAAGAATGACGTCACTGGATTCTCCCCTTATGAACTCATGTTTGGTCGTCAACCACGATTGCCTGTTGATTTAGCTTTTGGACTACCTGCAACTGATACCCAACATACCTCACATTCTCAATATGTCCAGGATCTCAAATCTCATCCCGAGGAGAGCTATAAATTGGTAATGGAGAATGCAGAAAAGGTCATGCACCGCAACAAAATCAGATTCGACCGACATGTAACTGCTTCTGACTTGTCGGTAGGAGACAGAGTCTTGGTCAGAAATGTCCACTTGAGAGGAAAGCACAAGATTGCAGACAAATGGGAATCAGATCCATATATTGTTGTAAAGAGAGCTGGTACTCTTCCCGTGTACACAGTCAGACCTGAAGATAAAGCTCGTCCTCTACGAACATTACACAGAGACCTTCTTCTTCCTTGTGGGTACTTACCTGCATCGAGAAGAACCCCCTCAGTGAAGCAAACCATCAGACCAAGCACTCGCTCAAATCCAGATCCTGTTGACAATCATACAGACTCAGAAGACCTGTCGGATGATGAAATAATCCCAGCTCACTGGTACACTGAAACGCCTACCTCGGAATCCCCAACATTCACCACAATACTTAGTATCCCAAAAGTTTCAAAACCAGCACATTCCAATATGGTTCCCACTGCCCCAGAAGCTACTCAGCAACTGCCCTCTGAAGAGATAAATGCTGCACCTGTGGACAACATTGCCCCCAGCTTGGACCACTCAGATGATAGCACTGGTGGGGCAGTCTCTGAGGATACAAGCAGTGCACCAGCACAAAATACTACATACCCCTTGGATAGCCCCATAGGTGGCAGCACTGGAATGGCTGGCACAGAAGAGGAAAACATGGACAACTCTATCCACTCCCCTCAGTCTACCCACATGGATGATGAACTCCCTATGAGATGCTCAACTAGGACCAGGAAACCTCCGGAGCGACTTCAATATACCAAACTAGGACAGCCTGTATTGGATACCATTCAATCACTATTCCACGGACTAACCACTGCCTTTGCATATGCTCTAACCGATCCAGATGTTCCCCATGCTACGCACCAGCCACCAATTCACACCCAACCAGTTCCATGTCACGGGACGTACATGAGATCAGGGGGGGAAAGTGTAACCCAAGGTTGGCCTGGTGAGCAGTGAGCAGGGGAAAGCAGGTGAAAGCATTTGCCAATCAGTGTGTGTGTGTGTGTATATATCCGGGTCAGCCTGGGGTCACTTCCTCTTCCTGCATCCACTTGGTGATCAACACTGGGCTGGTGCAACGTGGGCAGACGGCCTTAATAGCACTTTGAAGGCACTTTAAAATGCGAGATATGCAGCTATCAGTGGTGAGCTACTTCTCTTATTTTTGACTAAGTCATATAATGTCTTGTTGAGCTGAACTCAAGCTTTTAAAGGTGCTAACGACTCGCTAACGAGCAGTTAGCATTAGCATATGAAAGCTCATTGAAAAGATTTCATTATTTGATTTTGAGTTGTAATTTGATTTGGCTTTATATTCTAGCCCTGAACGACTGAAGGTTTGTTCTTTTGTTTGTGAATTGTGTTTTGTGGCACTTTTTTTTGGTTAACTTTTGGCTTTATTTAAAGCCATTGTAACAGCACTTATAGTGGTTTTAACTATGACATTTGGGTAAATGTTGATGCTATTTTTGAGAATTTAAGATAAAAAATGTTGTACAACTAATGAATTTTGATTTAAGAGATATTGATTGCTCTTTTCTGACCTGTTTCAGGTCAGGTTTTTTAATTTAAACCTTTTGGATTGGGACAAAGAATCCCCCTACGATCTCTACGAACTACCTTGGACTCAGTGAAACCTCCACAACTGGTGGTAGGATGGTCCGTGTATCTTTTGGTCATTGGATTTTTCCGTCATGAGTGGGAATCAAAAAACAAAAAACGATTGGTTTATTTGATTTTCCTTTTAAAACAAAAAACAAATATTGAATACACTGCATTTTTTCTTTTTCTGTGTTAATATGATTTAACAAAGATTCAAAATACGCTTTTATTTTCGTTTTCTATTTCATATAAGAAAAATGAAATCCCTAGTCAACAGGAAGGAAAAAATGAACCAAAAACAACCGTTTATTCATATTCGTGCACCGGAAGCTTGCATTTACAACCGAGTGAACTTAGTTCTGGATATTTAACAGGCATTCCTGTGACAATTCTCTCCAGGGGAAGTTTGATTTTAATATTTTATTGGTCGGGTTTATGTAAAATGGCTCTGTATGCTGCAGTTCGGGTAACCATGGCAACCATAGCGGCGCTGAAACAACAGATTAAGGATTATTTTTTAAAGATTGATTAAGGACTTGTTCCACAGCGGTTTGACGCACAATGACATTTCCTGCACGTTGCAGCAGATGTGTCTCCTGCAATGCTCAGAAATGAGCGTCAGAAGATTCTGTGCTCGGCATCATCTGAGGAGAAAAAGGCTACGCAGAGCTGGAGAGCGCTTTGATTCATCATGGCCGAATGACCGGCTATCTGTCTTCACTGGGGGTGCATGCTGGAGAAGGTTGGGTTGGAAGAATTAATTTAGTCCCACGCGTGAGGTATCCACGTGATTACCATTATATGTATAAATTGCACTGCAGCACAAACTTTACCTGACGCCGGAATTCATGGTATGGCTGATGGAGCTCTCTCAGGTTCTTCCAACCCGACCTTCTCCAGCAAGCACCCCCAGTGAAGACAGATAGCCGGTATTGCGGCTTTCCTGTACTTTTAAGAGCCGCTTGAGAGTTTATTGTTAGGTCCTGTATATTTGCATGACGCGCTGCTGACAGAGAAGTAGGCTACGCTGAGTCCGACAGAAGTTTTATGGCGTTTAATGACAAAACTCAGCCACAACGGCCTTCCGACATGCTTAATGGGTTTTAAACGTGTACACTGCAAACGTGATCGGGGTGATCAGTGTTCAGTACAAAGCTGTCAACAAAAGCTACGGCTCCCTAACAGCCTGTCCTAACTGCATGCGAGCGTCCGACTGTCGCGCCGCACTGCGTGGCATCGGACCCGCTCTGAACGCGTTATCGGCCCCACGTTCTACCACGTTCTTTTGATTGACAGCTGAGACTCGCCTTTTAGAAGGCTGATTTATGGTTCCGCGTTACACCAACGCAGACCTTACAGCGTAGGTTACGCGGCGCGGTCACCAAACGGTGCGCGTCGCCGCGTACCCTACGCTGTAGGCTACGCCGTCGATTTTACGCGGAACCATAAATCAGCCTTTATTCACCCGCCCGTGCGCTCCTGAAAGAAACTCCTAACATTAGCCGACTCCTAAAAGAGTAAAGGGACAAGTAAAAGATGGGTGATTACTTGTAATCTCCCTACGTTTGTACTTTCTAAACAGAAAACAAGCTTATTATTCGGTGGAATAAGCGGGGAAAAAACCGAACAATTAATAACGGCGTGTGATTACGCAATCAAACAGCGAACAGCTGGAGTGACCGGCGTGCGGTGCAAACATGTCAGCATGTCAGATCATTACTGGGATGTGGGGAAAAAGCAGAGGACACGATCAATCCGGCAGGATCCGGGACAAATTAAGCCCTAATAAGATTAAGATAAGATTCTTATTATATCTTATTATCTTATCAGAACCTTCCAGCCTGGCGATCTCCCTCCAGCAGCTGCCACTTTATTGAAGTTCTTGTATTGAAATGACTGTTTCCTACAGCGCTTTACACTTTTTTTTCAACTTTCAACCGGCTTTCAACGCGAGCGACGGGAAGAAAATAGAATCAGGGCGTGCGACAAAAGTCCAGCTCAAAACGACGCCGCGTCGCTCGCAACCAGTGTAGACAGTGCAATAAAAAATAAAGCAATGGAACTGTTTTTGACGCTGACTCTCGCTCGCGTCGCATGCAGTGTGTATATTTGCAATATACTGTGGACTAAAAACCTCATAAATAGATTGAATCAAAGCGCTCTCCAGCTCTGCGTCTTTTTCTCCTCAGATCATGCCGAGCACAGAATCTTCTGACGCTCATTTCTGAGCATTGCAGGAGACACATCTGCTGCAACGTGCAGGAAATGTCATTGTGCGTCAAACCGCTGTGGAACAAGTCCTTAATCAATCTTTAAAAAATAATCCTTAATCTGTTGTTTCAGCGCCGCTATGGTTGCCATGGTTACCCGAACTGCAGCATACAGAGCCATTTTACGTAAACCCGACCAATAAAATATTAAAATCAAACTTCCCCTGGAGAGAATTGTCACAGGAATGCCTGTTAAATATCCAGAACTAAGTTCACTCGGTTGTAAATGCAAGCTTCCGGTGCACGAATATGAATAAACGGTTGTTTTTGGTTCGTTTTTTCCTTCCTGTTGACTAGGGATTTCATTTTTCTTATATGAAATAGAAAACGAAAATAAAAGCGTATTTTGAATCTTTGTTAAATCATATTAACACAGAAAAAGAAAAAATGCAGTGTATTCAATATTTGTTTTTTGTTTTAAAAGGAAAATCAAATAAACCAATCGTTTTTTGTTTTTTGATTCCCACTCATGACGGAAAAATCCAATGACCAAAAGATACACGGACCTAGGATCAACCCTTTTTTTTTTAACTGGATGAAGATTACTCTTGTTCCTTGATTCCCTGGACAAAAGGACTTGAAAAGAAAACTAACTCTAAGGAAGAGAACGTTCCAATCTCAGACATTGAGATTTGTGTGTTTACTTTGATTTTGTTTTGTTTTATTTTGTGAATTTCAAATACAAATCATTATTTTCAAACTTAAGTTGTGTCTGTGGTTTTCATAAAAATTGGACTTCTCATTGAACCTTCGTTACACCTGCATAATGTCCATATTCAGTCTGATTTGGTGAGTGGAGTTTTCAAAGTTGCAGTCTGCCATGCTTTACCTGTGAAAGGTGTAGACTTCATAATGTCTAATGATATTGCTGGGGGTAAAGTAGTACCAGTGCTAGAGGTGATAGACAAGCCAGCCCTTGATTCAGTGTCTGATGTGTTTCAGCAATGCCCTGATGGTGTCTTTCCGGCATGTGTAGTTACCAGAGCTCAGAGAAAGAAATTTGGTGTTGATTTGTCTGAGTCTTTCCTAGTGTCTGACCCAGAGGAGGCCATGGTAGATAAAACACAGACCACAGTTAATGTTGAGCCTGAAGGAGCAGGAGCTCAAGATGTCAGTGATTTAAACCTGCCTGTTGACCGTGCACAGTACATAGCAGAGCAACAGAGTGATGTCACCCTTGCAACATGTCTGGCTGCCGTGCTAGGCAAAGAGGAAGCAAAAGCCAAGAGAGTAGCTTACTATCTGGAAGATGGTTTGCTAATGCGTGCCTGGTCTAACCCTGCTGCAGAAGGAATGGACTGGGGTGTATGCCACCAGGTGGTGGTACCTCAACAACATCGTCAGCAAGTGCTGTCCCTGGCTCACGACCATCCTAGGTCCGGTCATCTTGGTGTCACCAAGACATATGATCGGGTCCTGAAACACTTCTACTGGCCAAGGTTGAAACGTGATGTTGCTCAGTACTGTCGTGCTTGCCATGCCTGTCAACTTGTGGGTAAGCCAAACCAAGTTATTCCGCCTGCTCCTCTCCACCCTATCCCGGTGATGGGAGAACCGTTTGAGTCTGTCATAGTTGACTGTGTGGGTCCTTTACCCAAAACCAAGTTGGGGAATCAGTTTCTCTTGACTGTCATGTGTGCCGCAACCAGGTTCCCAGAGGCCATTCCCTTGCGCACAATTACTGCAAAAGGGGTCATTAAAGCTTTAATTACGTTTTTTCTACTTTTGGCCTGGCTCAAGAAGTGCGAACAGACCAGGGTACTAATTTCAAATCGAGACTGTTCACACAGGTCCTAAAAACCTTAGGCATTAAGCATAGGGTGTCCAGTGCCTACCACCCTCAGACACAAGGGGCATTGGAGAGATTTCACCAGACACTGAAATCAATGTTGCGTAAACATTGCTTTGAGTCAAGAACATGTTGGGATGAGAGTGTTCCTCTTGTTTTATTTGTGATTCGTGAAACTGTTCAGGAGTCACTAGGTTTTAGTCCTGCTAGCCTAGTTTTTGGACATGCTGTCAGAGGCCCTCTCAAGGTCCTTAAAGAGCAGTTGGTTAATACTGAGGCAACCCCCCAGTCAGTTCCTGAATATGTTACCCAGTTTAATGAGCGTTTAAAGCAGGCTTGTGCCTTAGCCAAGAAGGCATTAGTCTCTTCTCAGGTGACCATGAAACAGCATTATGATAAGAAGGCTGTTTTTCGCTCATTTAACCCAGGAGATAAAGTGTTAATGTTGTCACCCATACCTGGTTCTGCTCTTTCTGTGCGTTTCTCTGGTCCCTACTTTGTGGAACGGAAACTCGGTGAGACTGATTATATCATCCGCACACCTGACCGGAGGCGCAAGACCCGTGTTTGCCATGTTAACACACTAAAACGGTACCACACTGGAGGTGAGTTTCCAGCCAACTCTCCAGATGCAGAACCTGCAGTTTTCGGTGTGGCATTAACTTCCACGGTTGGTGATTCTCAACTTGATGATGATGATGATTTAGTCTTGCGCAACGCCACCCCACAGGGTGCAAGACTAGCCAACTCTGAAATGTTGTTGAATCTACCTTCCGTTTAGTCTCACCTCCCAGAAGATCACATGAGGGAGATTGAGAGGCTAGTCTTGGATTTTCCATGCTTGTTTAGTGATATTCCATCTCAAACGTCAATTCTCAGCCATGATGTTAAGTTGACCACTGCTATGCCCATCAAGCAGCGGGCCTATAGACTTAATCCTGTCAAGCGAGAGACTATGAAACAAGAGGTTGAATACTTATTAAACCATGGGTTTGCTAAGCCCAGCTCCAGTCCATGGAGCTCCCCATGTTTGTTAGACATCAAGTCTGATGGAACCCCAAGGTTCTGCACTGATTTTCGCAAAGTGAATTCAGTAACTGTAGCCGATGCCCATCCACTACCACTTATTGATGATTGTATTGATGAGATTGGTCCATCCACCTATGTAACTAAGCTTGACATGCTCAAGGGATACTGGCAGGTCCCGTTGACACCTGAAGCATCTACCATTTCTGCTTTTGTTACTCCTGATCATTTCTGCCAATATACAGTGATGCCTTTTGGTATGTGTCATCCCTGCTACCTTTCAGAGGCTCGTTAATGAGGTGCTGGGGGACGTCCCACATTGTAAGTCATATTTGGATGACATTTGTGTGTACACGTCAGACTGGAATTCACATGTGTCCGCACTGAGAGGTTTTCGGCCGTTTGACAAGTGCTTCATTAACCCTCAACTTAGCCAAGAGTGAGTTTGGTTAAGGCACAGTTCTCTACCTCGGTAAAGAAATAGGCCAAGGTAAAGTGAGGCCCATCGATGCCAAGGTTTCTGCCATCAGCACTTTCCCAAGGCCTACTACACGGAGGGAATTGCGACGTTTTCTAGGTATGGCCGGGTACTATCGTGGCTTCTGTAAAAACTTTTCCACTGTTGTAGCTCCTCTCACTGCTCTAACCACTATCTCCAAGCCCTTTGTTTGGTCCGGTGAGTGCCAGAATGCTTTTGAGAGCAGCAAAGCTCTCTTGTGTAGTGCACCTTTCCTTTCTGCACCTAACTTTAATCGTCCCTTTAGGTTGGAAATAGATGCAAGTGGTACTGGTGCCGCTGCAGTCTTGCTGCAAACAGATGACCAGGAAATCGACCATCCAGTTTGTTACTTTTCTGAAAAGTTCAACAAACACCAGCTCACATATTCCACTATAGAGAAAGAAACGCTTGCCCTTCTTTTTGCCTTACAGCACTTCGAGGTGTATGTGGGATCGAGCATGCTTCCTGTGGTGGTTTATACTGATCATAACCCCTTGGTTTTTCTTTCCAGGATGTGCAACCAGAACCAGCGCCTCATGCGCTGGGCCCTTATTGTACAGAATTATAATTTGGTCATCCGCCATAGGAAGGGTTCTGAGAATGTTATGGCAGATGCTCTGTCACGCTGTTGGGGCTGATTTTGGTTTAGTTTTTGATTATTTGTGGAGTCACAAACATTTTGTTTGTGTCTTTTGGGTGGGAGGTGTTACGTGTACTAGTATGGGGGGGCAGTTTGGTGTTTTCTCCTCTTTGCTCCTGCTCCTCTCTCTCTCCCTCCACTCTGTCCCATACTCACAGGTCCAGCCCATTCCCTCCACTCGGTTCCACCCCTCTCCACCGGTTGGGCCACCACTCAGCGGTCCCACCAATCAATTCAGCTCGTCACCAGATATAAAGCACCTGTGTCCCAGCCATCAAGCCGTTCTCCTCCAGCTGCAATCCTCCTGTGCTCCAGCCAACAGTCTCAGTAATTTGTTTCTCAGTTCTTAGTTTGAGCTCTCAGTTAACCTTCCCCAGTAGTGCATTTTCAGTTTGCAAACTTTCTCACTCAGTTTCTTACGGGGAAGGGACAGGGTAAGATGGGGTACCCTGTACACTGCATCACATAGGTAATTTTTTGTTATGTACACCAGGTTAGAGGTGAGTGCCACATGTTGTAACTTCTTTTTTTAGGTAGAGTAGGAAGTTTTATTTTGGCTAGGTAGGTTAGATTTTGTTGACTATTAGAATAGCATTGTTTTGATTGTACTCTTTATTTGGCACCACCAGTCCCTTCCCTTAAAGGAGACCTATTATGGCATTTAATGTATATTTTAAACAGGCCTTGTATGTCTTAAAAACAATCTAAACCTTGTATTTTCTACATAAATCAGAAATTCAGCCTCTGGGCCATGTCTCTAGTTTTACCGCTTCTAACCCCTTTTTCTGTGCTTCATTCTAAGGGAAGGGGGGGGTATGATAATGAGGCTCTGTGCTGATTGGCTGCTTGAATGACGTGTATCAGGGGAGGAGAATAAGCCTCGCTCCGGGGACAAGAGCAGCCGGCTGCATGTCCCATGCCAGGGAGCTTTTGCGACAAAATAAAATCCATTGCTTTATTTTTTTTGTATTGACTGTCCTAACTGGCCGCGAGTTTAACGGTTTCAGCGTGGACAGAGAGCGTCCGATGTCACACGTGATAGTTGGACGCTCTTATTCAGTTACACGGTGTAAACGGATCTTAAAGCCTGATTTACGGTTCTGCGTTAAATCGACGCATACCCTACGCCGTAGGCTCTGCGTTGGTGAAACACAGAACCATAAATCAGCCTTAAGTCACCTCGTCTTCACACAGGAAGATTTATAAACAGGTACACCACAGTTCTTTACTCCAATTCCTCAAGACAAATGAATCATGTTAACTGTAAAGAAATCACAACACTGAATCTTCACAAATGGCAACTTTATTGTTAAAAAATAAAACATAAGTTGTATATAAATAACATGTATGCACTATTGCTGGCTCAAGGAAGGACTGTACGTCTTCTGAAGGTGTCGTTGAACAGCTTCAGGTGCTTGGAAGATCTGAAATCATGAACAGAAGAAAAATATATTACGGTACCCGTCGGGGCTCCTCACCGGTCCGGTCCGTGAGCGGCCCCGGAGCTCCGAGCTAAGCTAAATACTTAGCCCATGCAAATATCATACTCATAGACAAATATAAATAACATAAAAAAATAACGTCACTTACCGCTGACTCGTGTGCAGTTGCCGGATCCGTACTGTGGGCACTGATCCTTTTATGAGGGTAAGTGTCGATGCAAAACCTCATCTTAACTGTCCCCTCGCTGTGGAAACAGCCACTGCTTCTAAACAATGGCTGAAGCTCCAGCCGGCGGAGAGAGTTGTGGGCGTGGTTTCAGCAGCGGAGGCCAAACCTCTGCGCCTAGGGTGACGTCACAATAGGCGCAGATTCAGACTGGCTCGTAAAAAAAAAGTCACGTGACCCTGAAAGATTCAGCGGGCGGGGGTACAGACCTTGCAGATTTTCATGGGATTTCATCTTCCCTCAGCTGGCAGGGTGAGGGGAGACCACTTTATATATGTTAAAAAACGACGTTTGTAAAAAAACGTGTTTTTCATAATAGGTCCCCTTTAACCTTTTGTGTTGTTGGATTTTCAGAGGCTTTTAGTTAATAAACAAGTCTTTTCTGTTCACTTTACCCAGTTGTCAGTATTCCATTTCTTTCATGTTTGGGTATATACATGTTAATGTCCCTATCGAGCCAATTACCACCACCTTGGGACATTACACAGGATTTATGAAAAAAATTTGTAAACGTTTTAAGTTTTCTAGTAATAATGTAATGTAGTAATAATGTCAGATTTGTTTATTTATTTCAGTTTTAAGTTTATTTAATATTCATTTATTATTTCAGGTAAAAGTTTTTAATTCATCAACGAGCATGCAGGTTTAAAATACCAAGCATTTCCCTGCAGAAATCTGAAGAAACAACTGCGGTATCAACTGTGTTATCTGTTTAGGCTTCTGTCAGCGAGACAATGGCTGCGTCCGAAATCCCACACTTCCACCCTAATGAGTATGCAAAAACAGTATGTGAGATTTTTTAGTGCGTCCGAAACATTAATAGGTACTCAATAGTATGCGCGATCCATACTCATTCCGGAGAAATTTATTATTATGGATTGGTGGACAATAGCTAAGCAGAAACTTCCCACAATGCAATGCAGCGGTGTTTGGTTGCTATGGTGCTGCGCAGATACGGATATTGCATAAGTATAATAAGTATAATATTATTATATTATAATATTTGTATATAATAACATATAATGTCATCTTGTTTGGGCCAGGATAAATGGGAAAAAACGGAGCGGTGCTGCTACTGCTGCTGTGACACGTCTCTTCCTCCCAATGGCAGGAAGTGACGTGTGCGCTCTGAGTAGTACGTCCGAATTAATGCATACTACTGATATTTATTCAAAAGTGTGCCGAACTTAAGTATACTTTTTAGTATATACTGTATAGTATGGCATTTCGGATGCACTGATGCACATTTTGCAAAGGGACATGCCTGTAACACCTCCCTAGGGAGGGGTCCAGGAAGCATCCGATACAGATGCCCAAGCCGACTCTGACTCCTGTCAGTGTGAAGGAGCAGCGGCTCGACTCCGAGCTCCTCCTGAGTGACTGAGCTCCTCACCCTATCTCTAAGGGAGCGTCCAGCCACCCTGCGGAGGAAACTCATCTCGGACGCTTGTAACCGCGATCTTGTCCTTTCGGTCACTACCCAAAGTTCATGACCATAGGTGAGGGTAGGTGCGTAGATTGACCACTAAATCGAGAGCTTCGCCTTTCGACTCAGCTCCTTCTTCACCACGACGGTCCGGTACATCGACCGCATAACTGCGGACACTGCACCGATCCGTCTGTCAATCTCACGCTCCATCGCTCCAATGCTCCATGCTCTCACTCGTGAACAAGACCCCGAGATACTTGAACTCCTCCACCTGAGGCAGGACTTCTCCACCCACCCGGAAAAGGCACGCCACCCTTTCCCCGTGGAGAACCATGGCGTCGGTTCTGGAGGTGCTGATTCTCATCCCAAACCGCCCCAGCACATGCTGAAGGTCCCGGTCCGATGAAGCCAACAGGACAACATCATCCGGAAAAAGCAGATCCTGTGGTTCCCAAACCGGATCCCCTCCGGCCCCTGGCTGCGCCTAGAAATCCTGTCCATAAAAATTATGAACAGAACCGGTGACAAAGGGCAGCCCCAGAGTCGGCGGCAGAACAGATCTAATTGGGGGGCACATAATAACCAGCGGGGGGGGCACAAACTGCCGTTCAAGAACGCAATATGATGTAAATGCTTAATATGAGTTTGCCATCAACGATCACAGCAAACCAGTTTCAATTACACAACATACTGCAAAATCTCTTTTTAATACACATACACACAAGTGTATTGTGCACCCAAACTGCAAAAAAACAAAAAACAACGACGTACAGGCCACGTTTCTCCCTCCCTCGCCCTCTCCATCTCTCTCTCATACAACGCATACACATAAAAATGTGAACGGTGAATCTCCAAATTTAATTTGACGAAATTAGACAGACCCAAACATTCCACATTTGCGTAATAATAGACACCAAGGCTGGCGCCATGAAGTCAATTAAATGCATGTCTCACCTTTAGAAGAGTTGCACATCTTAATTTTCCTATTTCACCATAGATCACACTTTGGGAAGCCTTCTTTATATTTTAGCGTTATTTCCACGTAGATAAGAGTGAGTTTGATGCTCCTTAACAAGTTTGGTCCACGGATCAACATCAACCCAGCTCCCCCAACCCCTTGCTGCCTGATTGGCTGATTTATGGTTCCGCGTCACACCAGCGCAGAACCGACGGCGTAGGATACGCGGCGACGCACACCGCACCGCGACCCTACGCCGTCGGCTACGCCGTCGATTTAACGCAGAACCATAATTCAGGCGAAGCTGCAGTCTGTCTGCGCTGATACTGACACACCGGGTCGGAGCGGATTTGGTCATGTGTTTTGTGATCAATAAGCACGGGTTTTAATTAAATGTAATTTACGAAGGATGATTTCACTTTCAATAAGATAAGTAATCAATAAAATACGAAGTTTGGCACAAAGGCTTGGCCTGCTTGTGGGCGAGTGGAGGGGGGCACAATAACTCATTTGGGGGGGCATGGCCCGCGGATGACCCCCCATGACGCCGACCCTGGGCAGCCCTGCCGAAGCTTTCTCTTATCTTGCTATGGTTTTCTCTGCTTCTTTTCTCTTTCTGTTTAGCGGTATCTTCCCTCACTCCCGTGGCTGAGATGGAAAAAAACGAAAGAGAGCGCGCTTGCACCCCACTTCCAAGCTGATAGGCTGAGCCTGACCTGCGTAGGCCCTGATTGGTTGCTGAGGTTAGGTACGCCCACTGAGTTCATCTGCTTGCTTAAAAGGTGCAACAATTCTTTCTATTTTAGCTGCAAAACAAAGGGCACTAATGGAAATACATATCTTGCAAGAAGATGAGTTAAAGCTACATAAAAGGGGAGAGCATTTTGAATGGGACGAATAGGAGTTAAAGTTATGCAAAAGAAAAGAGCAGTTATTACTGACAAATGAAATTGCTGAGGAAAAGGCTAAATTAAGCTTCATAAAATCACAAAGTAGTATTGGTTGCAAAATAAAAATGTCAAAGGTTTCAGATGAGATGAATTCTCAAAACATGCTCAAAACAACAATTTCATGTCAATGCCACTGAATGTGTGCCATCACTGCACATTAAACAAGAAGACAATGCAGCTGAAACCACACAGCCAGCTGTGAAGCCTAAAGTTTCTTACTTACCTGAAATGAAACAGCCCCGAGATCCTCGGGGCTGTTTGCACCTTAAAATGTTTATAATGTTTATGTTTATAATTTTGTACATAGAAATTCCACATTTGTCTATTGTCTATTTGTCTATTGTTCATTTGTTTATTGTTACCTTTACCATAGAGAGCGAAACTACCGGAGTCAAATTCCTTGTTGGACAATGTTCGAACCTGGCCAATAAAGATGATTCTGATTCTGATTCTGATTCTCCCTACATGCTCCAATGTTATTTAACAGCTCATGAAGATACTGTGACCAATGTGACACAACATGAAAAACTCTTAAGTAAAACAGATGGATCCCAAATTGACAGCATGCTGGACATAATGAGAAAACAAAAAGAAATTAAAGCTGCAAGCAGCGATGAACGGGCCCTCGCACTCACGGACCCCGCCCCCCATAAGCATATCAGAAATGACACCACCCACGACTTCCTATGTCAAACCATTCAAAAGTTATAGCAGAAAAAAGGGACAACCAATCACAAGAAGGGGCGGGGCTAATTCAGGCCAATGAAGGTCAAGGACTCCATACAGAGTCTGATGACACCACCCACGACTCTCCATGTCAAACCATTCAAAAGTTATAGCAGGAAATAGGGACAACCAATCAAAAGAAGGGGCGGGGCTAATTTTCACCAATTATGGTCAAGGACTCAATACCGAGTCCCATGATACCACCCATGACTCTTTATGTCAAACCATTCAAAAGTTATGGCAGAGAAAAGTTTTCCGGGGGGTGCTGTTGAGCCATTTTGCCACGCCCATTAATGCAAACCATGAAATATCAAATTTATCACCAGGCCTGGCTTGCATGCAAAATTTGGTGACTTTTGGAGAACTATCAAATATGGACCAATCAGATTAAGGGGGCACGCTTATTGGCGTCTAGCATCGCCACGGTAACACTTTTGAAAGAGAAAAGTAATGCGCGTAGTCGCAAGATGGAGACGCATATTTTGAGGTATAAGTCACCTGGATGCACGTTACGGTTCGGGCCGTATTAATTGCCGAAGGAATGGCATTAATTGCGCCAAAATTACACAATTAATTCAAAATGGCCGACTTCCTGTTCAATTTCGGCCATGGCGCCAAGAGACTTTTCTTTAAGTTGCGACATGATACAGGTGTGTACCGATTTTCGTTCATGTACGTCAAACCGTATTATGGGGCTTGAGGCTCAAAGTTTTTTCCCTCTGAACCAATCAGATGAAGGGTGGGCGCACTTTTTGGTGTCTAGCGTTGCCGCGGTAACGCTTTTAAATGAGAAAAGTAATGTGCGTCGTTGCAGGACAGGGACGCACATATTGATGTAGAAAAAAAAAAAATTGCTGACAAAAAAGTCTGGATACTGCGGGAATTGAACTCTGATCTCTGACTGGAAAGACGGGAACACTCTGGCTGAGCTAAGACTCAGCTTCTCATTTCTATTTGACCTACTGACTTAGGAGAGACCAACATATCGATATTTAGTAATGTAGGTCTGGAGCTGTTTTTTCTAATTTTTTTAAATATTTGTAAGTTATAGATATTAGTAAAACCCTACTATTTTAATTATTACTTTTTCTGTAACCATTCTGCCAAGGTTGTAACCGGGCTGAGCTGGGAATATTTCTGACGTCACCACATTACAGGGAGCTGATTGGTCGGGGGGCGGGGCCGTCATCACCCTACTCGCCACTGATTGGTCGGGGGGCGGGGCCGTCATCACCCTACTTGCAACCGATTGGTCGGGGGGCGGGGCCGTCATCACCCTCCGCGCCACTGATTGGTCAGGAGGCCGGGCCGTCATCACCCTACTCGCCACCGATTGGTCGGGGGGCGGGGCCGGCAGACGTTTGAATCAGGAAGCGGGAGTCAGCGCGAGAGCGACTGGCGGCTCGTGGCGATTTTATTATAAAAAAGGGACAACCAATCAGAAGAAGGGGCGGGGCTAATTCAGGCCAAAGAAGCTCAAGGACTCATTGCAGAGTCCCTTGACACCACCTACGACTTCCTATGTCAAACCATTCAAAGTTTATAGCAGAAAAAAGGGACAACCAATCAGAAGAAGGGGCGGGGCTAATTCAGGCCAATGAAGGTCAAGGACTCCATACAGAATCTGATGACACCACCGACGACTCTCTATGTCAAACCATTCAAAAGTTATGGCAGAGAAAAGTATTCAAGGTGGCGCTGTTGAGCCGTTAGGTCACGCCCATTAATGCAAACCATGAAATATAAAATTTATCACCAGGCCTGGCTTGCATGCAAAATTTGGTGACTTTTGGAGAACTATCAAATATGGACCAATCACATGAAGGGGGGGCGCGCCTTTTGGCGTCTAGCGTCGCCACGGTAACACTTTTGAAAGAGAAAAGTAATGCGTGGTGTCGCAGGATGTAGACGCACATTTTGATGTATAACACACCTGGGTGCACGATACGGTTCGGGCTGAATTAACTCTCGAAGGAATGGCATAAATTTCGCCAAAATGACACAATTTATTCAAAATGGCCGACATCCTGTTCGGTTTTGGCCATGGCTCCAAGAGACTTTTCTTTAAGTTGTGCCATGATACAGGTGTGTAGCGATTTTCGTGCATGTACGTCAAACCGTATTGTGGGGCTTGAGGCACAAAGTTTTCCGGGGGCGCTGTTGAGCCATTTTGCCACGCCCATTAATGCAAACCATGAAATATCAAATTTATCACCAGGCCTGGCTTGCATGCCAAATTTGGTGCCTTTTGGGGAACTATCAAATATGGACCAATCAGATGAAGGGGGGGTGCGCTTGTTGGCGTCTAGCGTCGCCACGGTAACACTTTCGAAAGAGAAAAGTAATGCGTGTAGTCGCAGGATGGAGACGCACATTTTGATGTATAACACATCTGGGTTCACGATACGGTTCGGGCTGAATTAACTCTCGAAGAATGGCATATATTGCTCCAAAATTACGCAATTAATTCAGAATGTTCAAAATGGCCGACTTCCTGTTCGGTTTCGGCCATGGCGCCAAGAGACTTTTCTTTTAGTTGCGACATGATACAGGAGTGTACCAATTTTCGTTCATGTACGTCAAACCGTATTATGGGGCTTGAGGCGCAAAGTTTTTTCTGTCTGAACCAACCAGATGAAGGGTGGGCGCGCTTTTTGGCGTCTAGCGTCGCCACGGTAACGCTTTTGAAAGAGAAAAGTAATGCGTGTGGTC
This sequence comes from Cololabis saira, assembly GCF_033807715.1. Classification (NCBI taxonomy): domain Eukaryota; kingdom Metazoa; phylum Chordata; class Actinopteri; order Beloniformes; family Belonidae; genus Cololabis; species Cololabis saira. The sequence goes on along the minus strand of NC_084590.1, from coordinate 916,444 downwards.
GCAGGAGGGAGACGCACATTTTAATGTATAATACACCTGGGTGCACGTTACGGTTCGGGCTGAATTAACTGCCGAAGGAATGGCATTAATTGCGCCAAAGTGACACGATTAATTCAAAATGGCCGACTTCCTGTTCGGTTTCGGGCATGACGGCAAGAGACTTTTCTTTAAGTTGTCCCATGATACAGGTGTGTACCGATTTTCGTGCATATACGTCAAACCGTATCGTGGGGCTTGAGGCACAAAGTTTTCAAGGGGGCGCTGTTGAGCCATTTTGCCACGCCCATTAATGCAAACCATTAAATATCAAATTTTTCGCCAGGCCTGACTTGGGTGCAAAATTTGGTGACTTTTTGGGCATGTTAAGGGGGGCAAAAAGGCCATCACTTTGTCAGAAGAAAAATAATAATAATAATAATTAAAGCTGCAAGCAGCGATGAACGGGCCCTCGCACTCACGTCCACCGCCCCCCATAAGCATATCAGAAATGACACCACCCACGACTCTCTATGTCAACCCATTCAAAAGTTATAGCAGAAAAAAGGAACAACCAATCAGAGGAAGGGGCGGGGCTAATTCAGGCCAATGAAGGTCAAGGACTCATTACAGAGTCCCATGACACCACCCACAACTTCCTATGTCAAACCATTCAAAAGTTATGGCAGAGAAAAGTATTCTAGGGGGCGCTGTTGAGCCGTTAGGCCACGCCCATTAATGCAAACCATTAAATATCAAATGTATCACCAGGCCTGGCTTGCATGCAAAATTTGGTGACTTTTGGAGAACTATCAAATATGGACCAATCAGATGAAGGGGACGAGCGCTTTTTCACGTCTAGCGTCGCCACGGTAACACTTTTGAAAGAGAAAAGTAATGTGCGTCGTCGCAGGAAAGAGACACACATCTTGATGTAAAAAAAACACAAAATTTGCTTACAAAAATTTCAGCATCCTGCCAGGCTCGAACTCCCAACCACCGGCACCAAAGATCGCAATGATCTGGTTGAGCTATATCTCAGCTGATATCTCACATTGACTTACTGGCTTAGGAGAGACCAAGATAGCGATATAATGTCTGGAACCTTTTTTTCCTAATTTTTTAAATATTTGTAAGGTATAAATATTAGTAAAACACTACTATTTCATTATTACTTTTTCTGTACCCATTCTACCGCGCTTCTAACCGGGCTGAGCACGGGACTATTTCTAACGTCACCACATTACAACAGCTGATTGGTCGGGGGGCGGGGCCGTCATCACCCTACTCGCCACTGATTGGTCGGGGGGCGGGGCCGTCATCACCCTACTCGCCACTGATTGGTCGGGGGGCGGGGCCGGCAGACGTTTGAATCAGGAAGCGGGAGTCAAACCATTAAAAAGTTATAGCAGAAAAAAGGGACAACCAATCAGAAGAAGGGGCGGGGCTAATTAAGGCCAACGAAGCTTAAGGACTCATTACTGAGTCCCATGACACCACCCACAACTTCCTATGTCAAACCATTCAAAAGTTATGGCAGATAAAAGTATTCTAGGGGGCGCTGTTGAGCCGTTAGGCCACGCCCATTAATGCAAACCATGAAATATCAAATGTATCGCCAAGTCTGACTTGCATGCAAAATTTGATTACTTTTGGAGAACTATCAAATATGGACCAATCACATGAAGGGGGGGCGCGCCTTTTGGCGTCTAGCGTCGCCACGGTAACACTTTTGAAAGAGAAAAGTAATGCGTGTAGTCCCAGGATGGAGACGCACATTTTGATGTATAACACACCTGGGTGCACATTACGGTTCGGGCCGTATTAATTGCCGAAGGAATGGCATAAATTGCGCCAAAATTACACAATTAATTCAAAATGGCCGACTTCCTGTTCGGTTTCGGCCATGGCTCCAAGAGACTTTTCTTGAAGTTGTGCCATGATACAGGTGTGTAGCGATTTTCGTGCATGTACGTCAAACCGTATCGTGGGGCTTGAGGCACAAAGTTTTCCGGGGGGCGCTGTTGAGCCATTTTGCCACGCCCATTAATGTAAACCATAAAATATCAAATTTACCGCCAGGCCTGGCTTGCATGCCAAATTTGGTGCCTTTTGGGGAACTATCAAATATGGACCAATCAGATGAAGGGGGGGTGCGCTTGTTGGCGTCTAGCGTCGCCACGGTAACACTTTTGAAAGAGAAAAGTAATGCGTGTAGTCGCAGGATGGAGACGCACATTTTGATGTATAACACATCTGGGTGCACGATACGGTTCGGGCCGTATTAATTCTCGAAGGAATGGCATATATTGCTCCAAAATTACGCGATTAATTCAGAATGTTCAAAATGGCCGACTTCCTGTTCGGTTTCGGCCATGGCGCCAAGAGACTTTTCTTTAAGTTGCGACATGATACAGGTGTGTACCGATTTTCCTTCATGTACGTCAAAGCGTATTATGGGGCTTGAGGCGCAAAGTTTTTTCGGTCTGAACCAATCAGATGAAGGGTGGGCGCGCTTTTTGTCGTCTAGCGTCGCCACGGTAACGCTTTTGAAAGAGAAAAGTAATGCGTGGTGTCGGAGGATGGAGACGCACATTTTGATGTATAACACACTTGGGGGCACGTTACGGTTCGGGCCGTATTAACTGCCGAATGAAGGGCATAAATTGCGCCAAAATTACACAATTAATTCAAAATGGCCGACTTCCTGTTCGGTTTCGGGCATGGCTCCAAGAGACTTTTCTTGAAGTTGTGCCATGATACAGGTGTGTAGCGATTTTCGTGCATGTATGTCAAACCGTATCGTGGGGCTTGAGGCACAAAGTTTTCAAGGGGGCGCTGTTGAGCCATTTTGCCACGCCCATTAATGCAAACCATTAAATATCAAATTTTTCGCCAGGCCTGCCTGGCATGCAAAATTTGGTGACTTTTTGGGCACGTTTAGGGGGGCAAAAAGGCCCTCCTTTCGTCAGAAAAATAATAATAATAATAATAATTAAAGCTGCAAGCAGCGATGAACGGGCCCTCGCACTCACGGCCACCGCCCCCCATAAGCATATCAGAAATGACACCACCCACGACTTCCTATGTCAAACCATTGAAAAGTTATAGCAGAAAAAAGGGACAACCAATCAGAAGAAGGGGCGGGGCTAATTCAGGCCAATGAAGGTCAAGGGCTCCATAAAGAATCTGATGACACCACCCACGACTCTCTATGTCAAACCATTCCAAAGTTATAGCAGAAAATCGGGACAACCAATCAGAAGAAGGGGCGGGGCTAATTAAGGCTAACGAAGCTTAAGGACTCATTACAGAGTCCCATGACACCACCCACGACTCTCTATGTTAAACAATTAAAATGTTATAGCAGAAAAAAGGGACAACCAATGACAAAAAGGGGCGGGGCTAATTCAGGCCAATGAAGGTCAAGGACTCCATACAGAATCTTATGACACCACCCACGACTCTCTATGTCAAACCATTCCAAAGTTATAGCAGAAAATCGGGACAACCAATCAGAAGAAGGGGCGGGGCTAATTAAGGCCAACGAAGCTTAAGAACTCATTACAGAGTCACATGATACCACCCATGACTCTTTATGTCAAACCTTTCAAAAGTTATGGCAGAGAAAAGTATTCTAGAGGGCGCTGTTGAGCCGTTAGGCTACGCCCATTAATGCAAACCATGAAATATCAAATGTATCGCCAAGTCTGGCTTGCATGCAAAATTTGGTGACTTTTGGAGAATTATCAAAAATGGACCAATCACATGAAAGGGGGGGGGGGCGCCTTTTGGCGTCTAGCATCGCCACGGTAACACTTTTGAAAGAGAAAAGTAATGCGTGGTGTCGCAGGATGTAGACGCACATTTTGATGTATAACACACCTGGGGGCACGTTACGGTTCGGGCTGAATTAACTGCCGAAGGAATGGCATAAATTTCGCCAAAATGACACAATGTATTCAAAATGGCCGACATCCTGTTCGGTTTGGGCCATGGCTCCAAGAGACTTTTCTTTAAGTTGTGCCATGATACAGGTGTGTAGCGATTTTCGTGCATGTACGTCAAACCGTATTGTGGGGCTTGAGGCACAAAGTTTTCTAGGGGGCGCTGTTGAGCCATTTTGCCACACCCATTAATGCAAACCATGAAATATCAAATTTATCGCCAGGCCTGGCTTGCATGCCAAATTTGGTGCCTTTTGGGGAACTATCAAATATGGACCAATCAGATGAAGGGGGGGTGCGCTTGTTGGCGTCTAGCGTCGCCACGGTAACACTTTTCAAAGAGAAAAGTAATGCGTGTAGTCGCAGGATGGAGACGCACATTTTGATGTATAACACATCTGGGTTCACGATACGGTTCGGGCTGAATTAACTCTCGAAGGAATGGCATATATTGCTCCAAAATTACGCAATTAATTCAGAATGTTCAAAATGGCCGACTTCCTGTTCGGTTTCGGCCATGGCGCCAAGAGACTTTACTTTTAGTTGCGACATGATACAGGTGTGTACCGATTTTCGTTCATGTACGTCAAACCGTATTATGGGGCTTGATGCACAAAGTTTTTTCTGTCGAACCAATCAGATGAAGGGTGGGCGCGCTTTTTGGCGTCTAGCGCCGCCACGGTAACGCTTTTGAAAGAGAAAAGTAATGCGTGTTGTCGCAGGATGGAGACGCACATTTTGATGTATAACACACTTGGGGGCACGTTACGGTTCGGGCTGAATTAACTTTCGAAGGAATGGCATAAATTTCGCCAAAATGACACGACTAATTCAAAATGGCCGACATCCTGTTCGGTTTCGGGCATGACCCCAAGAGACTTTTGTTTAAGTTGTCCCATGATACAGGTGTGTACCGATTTTCGTGCATGTACGTCAAACCGTATCGTGGGGCTTGAGGCACAAAGTTTTCAAGGGGGCGCTGTTGAGCCATTTTGCCACGCCCATTAATGCAAACCTTTAAATATCAAATTTTTCGCCAGGCCTGACTAGGGTGCAAAATTTGGTGACTTTTTGGGCATGTTAAGGGGGGCAAAAAGGCCTTCACTTTGTCAGGAAAATAATAATAATAATAATAATAATAATTAAAGCTGCAAGCAGCGATGAACGGGCCCTCGCACTCACGGCCAACGCCCCCCATAAGCATATCAGAAAAGACACCACCCACGACTTCCTATGTCAAACCATTCAAAAGTTATAGCAGAAAAAAGGGACAACCAATCAGAAGAAGGGGCGGGGCTAATTCAGGCCAATGAAGGTCAAGGACTCCATACAGAATCTGATGACACCACCCACGACTCTCTATGTCAAACCATTCCAAAGTTATAGCAGAAAATCGGGACAACCAATCAGAAGAAGGGGCGGGGCTAATTAAGGCCAACGAAGCTTAAGAACTCATTACAGAGTCCCATGACACCACCCACAACTTCCTATGTCAAACCATTCAAAAGTTATGGCAGATAAAAGTATTCTAGGGGGCGCTGTTGAGCCGTTAGGCCACGGCCATTAATGCAAACCATGAAATATCAAATTTATCGCCAAGTCTGGCTTGCGTGCAAAATTTGGTGACTTTTGGAGAACTATCAAATATGGACCAATCAGATGAAGGGGGGGTGCGCTTGTTGGCGTCTAGCGTCGCCACGGTAACACTTTTGAAAGAGAAAAGTAATGCGTGGTGTCGCAGGATGAAGACGCACATTTTGATGTATATCACACCTGGGTGCACGTTACGGTTCGGGCTGAATTAACTGCCGAAGGAATGGCATAAATTTTGCCAAAATGACACAATTTATTCAAAATGGCCGACATCCTGTTCGGTTTCGGCCATGGCTCCAAGAGACTTTTCTTTAAGTTGTGCCATGATACAGGTGTGTAGCGATTTTCGTGCATGTACGTCAAACCGTATTGTGGGGCTTGAGGCACAAAGTTTTCCGGGGGGCGCTGTTGAGCCATTTTGCCACGCCCATTAATGCAAACCATGAAATATCAAATTTATCGCCAGGCCTGGCTTGCATGCCAAATTTGGTGCCTTTTGGGGAACTATCAAATATGGACCAATCAGATGAAGGGGGGGTGCGCTTGTTGGCGTCTAGCGTCGCCACGGTAACACTTTTGAAAGAGAAAAGTAATGCGTGTAGTCGCAGGATGGAGACGCACATTTTGATGTATAACACACCTGGGTTCACGATACGGTTCGGGCTGAATTAACTCTCGAAGGAATGGCATAAATTGCGCCAAAGTGACACGATTAATTCAAAATGGCCGACTTCCTGTTCGGTTTCGGGCATGACGCCAAGAGACTTTTCTTTAAGTTGTCCCATGATACAGGTGTGTACCGATTTTCGTGCATGTACGTCAAACCGTATCGTGGGGCTTGAGGCACAAAGTTTTCAAGGGGGCGCTGTTGAGCCATTTTACCACGCCCATTAATGCAAACCATTAAATATCAAATTTTTTGCCAGGCCTGACTTGGGTGCAAAATTTGGTGACTTTTTGGGCATGTTAAGGGGGGCAAAAAGGCCATCACTTTGTCAGAAGAAAAAAAAAAATAATAATAATTAAAGCTGCAAGCAGCGATGAACGGGCCCTCGCACTCACGTCAACCGCCCCCCATAAGCATATCAGAAATGACACCACCCACGACTTCCTATGTCAAACCCTTCAAAAGTTATAGCAGAAAAAAGGGACGACCAGTCAGAAGAAGGGGCGGGGCTAATTCAGGGCAAAGAAGATCAAGGACTCATTACAGAGTCCCATGACACCACCCACGACTCTCTATGTCAAAACATTCAAAAGTTATAGCAGAAAATAGGGACAACCAATCAGAAAAAGGGACTGGGCTAATTGTCACCAATTATGGTCAAGGACTCAATGCCGAGTCCCATGACACCACCCACGACTCTCTATGTCAAACCTTTCAAAAGTTATGGCAGAAAAAAGTATTCTAGGGGGCGCTGTTGAGCCGTGAGGACACGCCCATTAATGCAAACCATGAAAAAAAAAATCAGATCACTCAAATGAACGACGATCATACAGTACAGCTGTATCTCATGGTCCAGAATGTATGATATTATATTAATCTATTATACCATATAATATTACATGTTGTTATTTCATATTAGCGTACCCAGTAATATAGCATATTGTATTATTGCATTGTATGTTGCTTCATTTCATATATTTTTGACTGTATTATATTGTAAAATTATATATCATACGATTGCATTATTATATAATTTCAATTTATAACACTAATATACAATTCCTCACACACACACTCCTTCCAAATGTTTCTTTTTTTTCTCCATTATGACAATTGTATGCTGTCATCCGTTATGTTTTTTGTTTTTAAGCTTGTTATGTCTGTTATTCAAATATATTAATACATTCATTAATATGCTATACTGTATTTTGTATTGTGTATATTGTGTGTGTGTGTGTGTGTGTGTGTGTGTGTGTGTGTGTGTATATATATATATATATATATATATATATATATATATATATATATATATATATATATATATATGTGTGTGTGTGTGTCTGTATACCTGAAGTGTGACTACCTGCAGAACGTATTTTAGCATGAAAGCTTGCATATTTAACGTGCATCAAGCATCCTGTATCATAGCTACATGTCTGCCGTTTGTAACAAAGCAAACCGCGTGAAAATCGGTTGAAAATCAAGTGAGTTATAGTTATTTTACTTATGCAGACACCTCCTTCCACAATAGAAGTGAACGCTCTAGAGTTAAAGCGATACCGATCCAAGATGGCGGCCACGCCCGACGTTCTCAGGCAGTCAATGCGGCGCCTCGACCAAGATGGCGGCCGCGCTGAACATCAGCCCCTCCCCCCGCGGGAGCTGCGCGCGCAAACTCCACTCAAATTCAAAAGTTATGGCAGAAAAATCGGGACAACCAATCAGAAGAAGGGGAAAGAGAAAAGTAATGTGCGTCGTCACAGGACAGAGACGAACATTTTGATGTAAAAAAAACACAAAAATTGCTGACAAAAAATTTGGCATATCAAGCCAGGCTTGAACTCTCGACTTCTGGCAGCAAAGACCGCAATAATCTGGCTGAGCTAAGTCTCAGCTATTCCTTTTATTTGACCTACTGGCTTAGGACAGACCAACATAGCGATAAAATGTCTGGAACTTTTTTTTCCCAATTTTTTAAATATTTGTAAGTTATAAATATTAGTAAAACCCTACTATTTAAATTATTACTTTTTCTGTAACCATTCTGCCAAGGTTGTAACCGGGCTGAGCCGGGAATATTTCTGAAGTCACCACATTACAGGGAGCTGATTGGTCGGGGGGCGGGGCCGTCATCACCCTACTCGCCACTGATTGGTCGGGGGGCGGGGCCGTCATCACCCTACTCGCCACTGATTGGTCGGGGGGCGGGGCCGCCATCACCCTACTCGCCACTGATTGGTCAGGGGGCGGGGCCGGCAGACGTTTGAATCAGGAAGCGGGAGTCAGCGCGAGAGCGACTGGCGGCTCGCGGCAATTTTATTATAAAAAAAGGACAACCAATCAGAAGAAGGGGCGGGGCTAATTCAGGCCAATGAAGGTCAAGGACTCCATAAAGAATCTGATGACACCACCCACGACTCTCTATGTCAAACCATTCAAAAGTTATAGCAGAAAATCGGGACAACCAATCAGAAGAAGGGGCGGGGCTAATTAAGGCCAACGAAGCTCAAGGACTCATTACAGAGTCCCATGACACCACCCACGACTCTCTATGTGAAACCATTCAAAAGTTAAGGCAGAGAAAAGTATTCTAGGGGGCGCTGTTGAGCCGTTAGGCCACGCCCATTAATGCAAACCATGAAATATCACATTTATCGCCAAGTCTGGCTTGCATGCAAGTTTTGGTGACTTTTGGAGAACTATCAAATATGGACCAATCAGATGAAGGGTGGGTGCGCTTTTTCGCGTCTAGCGTCGCCACGGTAACACTTTTGAAAGAGAAAAGTAATGCGTGGTGTCGCACGATGGAGACGCACATTTTGGTGTATAACACACCTGGGTGCACGTTACGGTTCGGGCTGAATTAACTGCCGAAGGAATGGCATAAATTTCGCCAGAATTACACAATTAATTCAAAATGGCTGACTTCCTGTTCGGTTTCGGCCATGGCTCCAAGAGACTTTTCTTTAAGTTGTGCCATGATACAGGTGTGTAGCGATTTTCGTGCATGTACGTCAAACCGTATTGTGGGGCTTGAGGCACAAAGTTTTCAGGGGGGCGCTGTTGAGCCATTTTGCCACGCCCATTAATGCAAACCATGAAATATCAAATTTATCGCCAGGCCTGACTTGCATGCCAAATTTGGTGCCTTTTGGGGAACTATCAAATATGGACCAATCAGATGAAGGGGGGGTGCGCTTGTTGGCGTCTAGCGTCGCCACGGTAACACTTTCGAAAGAGAAAACTAATGCGTGTAGTCGCAGGATGGAGACACATATTTTGATGTATAACACATCTGGGTTCACGATACGGTTCGGGCTGAATTAACTCTCGAAGGAATGGCTCATATTGCTCCAAAATTACGCGATTAATTCAGAATGTTCAAAATGGCCGACTTCCTGTTCGGTTTCGGCCATGGCGCCAAGAGACTTTTCTTTAAGTTGCGACATGATACAGGTGTGTACCGATTTTCGTTCATGTACGTCAAAGCGTATTATGGGGCTTGAGGCGCAAAGTTTTTTCTGTCTGAACCAATCAGATGAAGGGTGGGCACGCTTTTTGGCGTCTAGCGTCGCCACGGTAACGCTTTTGAAAGAGAAAAGTAATGCGTGGTGTCGGAGGATGGAGACGCACATTTTGATGTATAACACACCTGGGTGCACGTTACGGTTCGGGCTGAATTAACTTTGGAAGGAATGGCATAAATTTCGCCAGAATTACACAATTAATTCAAAATGGCTGACTTCCTGTTCGGTTTCGGCCATGGCTCCAAGAGACTTTTCTTTAAGTTGTGCCATGATACAGGTGTGTAGCGATTTTCGTGCATGTACGTCAAACCGTATTGTGGGGCTTGAGGCACAAAGTTTTCAGGGGGGCGCTGTTGAGCCATTTTGCCACGCCCATTAATGCAAACCATGAAATATCAAATTTATCGCCAGGCCTGACTTGCATGCCAAATTTGGTGCCTTTTGGGGAACTATCAAATATGGACCAATCAGATGAAGGGGGGGTGCGCTTGTTGGCGTCTAGCGTCGCCACGGTAACACTTTCGAAAGAGAAAACTAATGCGTGTAGTCGCAGGATGGAGACACATATTTTGATGTATAACACATCTGGGTTCACGATACGGTTCGGGCTGAATTAACTCTCGAAGGAATGGCTCATATTGCTCCAAAATTACGCGATTAATTCAGAATGTTCAAAATGGCCGACTTCCTGTTCGGTTTCGGCCATGGCGCCAAGAGACTTTTCTTTAAGTTGCGACATGATACAGGTGTGTACCGATTTTCGTTCATGTACGTCAAAGCGTATTATGGGGCTTGAGGCGCAAAGTTTTTTCTGTCTGAACCAATCAGATGAAGGGTGGGCACGCTTTTTGGCGTCTAGCGTCGCCACGGTAACGCTTTTGAAAGAGAAAAGTAATGCGTGGTGTCGGAGGATGGAGACGCACATTTTGATGTATAACACACCTGGGTGCACGTTACGGTTCGGGCTGAATTAACTTTGGAAGGAATGGCATAAATTTCGCCAAAATGACACGACTAATTCAAAATGGCCGACTTCCTGTTCGGTTTCGGACATGACGCCAAGAGACTTTTCTTTCAGTTGCGCCATGATACAGGTGTGTACCGATCTTCGTGCATGTACGTCAAACCGTATCGTGGGGCTTGAGGCACAAAGTTTTCAAGGGGGCGCTGTTGAGCCATTTTGCCACGCCCATTAATGCAAACCATTAAATATCAAATTTTTCGCCAGGCCTGACTTGGGTGCAAAATTTGGTGACTTTTTGGGCATGTTAAGGGGGGCAAAAAGGCCATCACTTTGTCAGAAGAAAAATAATAATAATAATTAAAGCTGCAAGCAGCGATGAACGGGCCCTCGCACTCACGGCCACCGCCCCCCATAAGCATATCAGAAAAGACACCACCCACGACTTCCTATGTCAAACCATTCAAAAGTTATAGCAGAAAAAAGGGACAACCAATCAGAAGAAGGGGCGGGGCTAATTCAGGCCAATGAAGGTCAAGGACTCCATACAGAATCTGATGACCCCACCCACGACTCTCTATGTCAAACCATTCCAAAGTTATAGCTGAAAATCGGGACAACCAATCAGAAGAAGGGGCAGGGCTAATTAAGGCCAACAAAGCTTAAGAACTCATTACAGATTCCCATGACACCACCCACGACTCCCTATGTCAAACCATTCAAAAGTTATAGCAGAAAATCGGGACAACCAATCAGAAGAAGGGGTGGGGCTAATTAAGGCCAACGAAGCTTAAGAACTCCATAAAGAATCTGATGACACCACCCAGGACTTTCTATGTCAAACCATTCCAAAGTTATAGCAGAAAATCGGGACAACCAATCAGAAGAAGGGGCGGGGCTAATTAAGGCCAATGAAGCTTAAGAACTCAGTACAAAGTCCCATGACACCACCCACAACTTCCTATGTCAAACCATTCAAAAGTTATGGCAGAGAAAAGTATTCTAGGGGGCGCTGTTGAGCCGTTAGGCCACGCCCATTAATGCAAACCATTAAATATCAAAGGTATCGCCAAGTCTGGTTTGCATGCAAAATTTGGTGACTTTTGGAGAACTATCAAATATGGACCAATCACATGAAGGGGGGGCGCGCCTTTTGGCGTCTAGCGTCGCCACGGTAACACTTTTCAAAGAGAAAAGTAATGCGTGTAGTCGCAGGATGGAGACGCACATTTTGATGTATAACACATCTGGGTTCACGATACGGTTCAGGCTGAATTAACTCTCGAAAGAATGGCATATATTGCTCCAAAATTACGCAATTAATTCAGAATGTTCAAAATGGCCGACTTCCTGTTCGGTTTCGGCCATGGCGCCAAGAGACTTTTCTTTTAGTTGCGACATGATACAGGAGTGTACCGATTTTCGTTCATGTACGTCAAACCGTATTATGGGGCTTGAGGCACAAAGTTTTTTCTGTCGAACCAATCAGATGAAGGGTGGGCGCGCTTTTTGCCGTCTAGCGCCGCCACGGTAACGCTTTTGAAAGAGAAAAGTAATGCGTGTTGTCGCAGGATGGAGACGCACATTTTGATGTATAACACACTTGGGGGCACGTTACGGTTCGGGCTGAATTAACTGCCGAAGGAATGGCATAAATTGCGCCAAAGTGACGAGATTAATTCAAAATGGCCGACTTCCTGTTCGGTTTCGGCCATGTCGCCAAGAGACTTTTCTTTAAGTTGTCCCATGATACAGGTGTGTACCGATTTCCGTGCATGTACGTCAAACCGTATCGTGGGGCTTGAGGCACAAAGTTTTCAAGGGGGCGCTGTTGAGCCATTTTACCACGCCCATTAATGCAAACCATTAAATATCAAATTTTTCGCCAGGCCTGACTTGGGTGCAAAATTTGGTGACTTTTTGGGCATGTTAAGGGGGGCAAAAAGGCCATCACTTTGTCAGAAGAAAAATAATAATAATAAAAATTCCTGCAAATACAATAGGGCCTTCGCACTGCAAGTGCTCGGGCCCTAATAATAAAAATTCCTGCAAATACAATAGGGCCTTCGCACTGAAGGTGCTCGGGCCCTAATAATAATAAAAATTCCTGCAAATACAATAGGGCCTTCGCACTGCAAGTGCTCGGGCCCTAATAATAACGCGAAGAATTCCTACAGATACAATAGGGCCTTCGCACTGAAGGTGCTCGGGCCCTAATAATAATAATAAAAATTCCTGCAAATACAATAGGGCCTTCGCACTGCAAGTGCTCGGGCCCTAATTACAACGCTCCTAATGCAACAGCACTGCCTCTCGGCACTACCACAAAGAGAAATTCACATTTTCAATGGTAATCCACTCAAATACCACTCTCTTATTAAAGCGTTTGAAAATTGAGTTGAGCGAAACACTAATAATAATTGTGACATTTTCTTGAACAGTACACCAAGGGGCATGCAAAAGAGCTGGTGAGGAGCTCACAACTCATTGAGTTGGACAGAGATTATGTGAAGGTGAAGACTTTGCTGACAGAACATTATGGGAATGGGCAGTAGGTGGCGGCAGCACACAGGAGAGAGTTCTGTCATGGCCCATTATTAGACCGGAGGATGTGAGGGCCCTCCAGGAGTACAGCCTTATCCTGCGTGGATGCTGTAACGCCATCGAGGATGTGCAGTATTTATATTATCTGGACACGCTCACAAACATGTTGGACATCATTAAAAAACTCCCCTCAAACTTCGAGACCAATGCAGGAGCCACGCATCCGACCTGCAGGAGAAATACAACAGGAGAGCAAGGTTTATGGACATTACTGACTTTGTGGAAAAACAAGTGAAGATTTTTACAGACCCTGTGTTTCAAAATATCTACCAACCAAACAAAATAAACCCAAACCATACACCCCTGTATCATGTCGCAACTTAAAGAAAAGTCTCTTGGCGCCACGGCCGAAACCGAACAGGAAGTCAGCCATTTTGAATTAAGCGTGTCATTTTGCCACAATTTATGCCATTTCTTTGGCCGTTAATGCGGCCCGAACCGTAACGTGCACCCAGGTGTGTTATACATCAAAATATGCGTCTCCATCCTGTGATGATGGGCATCTTAGTCAAAAGCGTTACCGTGGCGACGATAGACACCAAAAAGCGCACCCCCCATTCATCTGATTGGTCCATATTTGATTGTTCCTACTTTCTGCCATAACTTTTGAATGGTTTGACATAAAGACTCGTGGGTGGTGTCATTGGATTGGGTTTTGAGTCAGTCCTTGACCTTTATTGATGAAAACTGCTTGCACAAGGGCTTGTTCATCGCTGCTTGCAGCTTTAATTTATTCTTGTTTTGTGTTAACAACTTTTACTATTATTTTAGTGAAACAAAACCTGTTTAATTTGGATGTAAAAAAAAAAAGAACACTCAGCTGTTTCTGAGTGAGGGCAGCACGGTGGCTTGGGGTTTAGTACTGTTGCCTTCACAGTGCGTCGCCAGTTCCCCATATCTTCTCCAATCTTCTCGTAATTTCCAATTTTTTTTTTGTCTTAGTTTGGCCCTAATACTCCGTCATAGTGTATAAACTGAAAATATATATTTTAAAAAAGTGCTTTAATTCCCCTTTGTTTTTTCATTTAGGTTTTATTATAGGAACTAGATACATGTCAATGTCAACAAAGGTCGACCTATCAGGCTACGAGCACGTAATTGTTTGTAAGTGATTGAGAGGTAGTTATTTTGGATTTCTCCTAAATCTGTCTTAAAATGTAAGATACTGGACCTCGGTTGGGCTGGTGGGACAACGGTGGGAACATTTCCCATATTTTTAAATCCAAAACTTTACAAGAATGCAATATTGATATTACTGTGTAAGTTTTTCAAAAAAATATGTCTCCTATCTGCAATTCTTTTGTGTTATTTTGACTGTTTGACTCAATAAAGCCATTTCAGCTATGACCAAAGCAGACGATGAAAGCATGTATATAAATAAGTGGGGATTTAGGGATGCAAAACACCTCATTTGCTTGGTTCTGTATGTGGGGTGTTCCAGCTCATGTAACGACGATATAAGAAGCTTGTGACTCCTCCTTTCTCTGTTTGCATCAGTGAGGCCCAGCAGCGCATCTGTCTGTCAAGATTATGGCTCTATTCATGGACTCGGAGTTATCTTTACTCAAACAAAACCAACAGAAGGACCTGATGGATATGAAGTCATTCTTGGGGAAGCAGGAGTTATGTAAAGGTGAGTGAAATTATATTTAAAGACTTCAACTAAATATCCCCATACCATGTCTGCTTTTTTTCTTCCTCTTTGTTCATATTTCAGTAGAACTGCTTTAAGGGCAATTTTTCAGAATTACAACTGTAACTTCAACTGTGTAATTATGTAGGAAAACATATGTTTCATTTAACAGCTGATTATTCAGACTTTGTTAAAATAAATAAAAAATAATAATGAGTATTAGTGTGTACAATTTGTATTAAATCACATTTTTGCTCTTTCTCTTTCTTTAGAATGTATATAGTCATTGACATGTTCACAATACAGTCAGAACTGCACTATATCTCAATATTGGCTCTGACTCCATTAATCTATTTGTGGTGGAGAATTGAAAAAACAATGTAGCTCCAAGCATATAAACAGAGGTTGGTTTTAAACAGCAAGTTGTCCAGCTCTTATTTCTCTTGAAATAATTTCAACTGCTCCTCCTGCTTTGGTTGCACAGTTGTGCTTATAAGAAGATTGAAATTGTAACCAAAATCTAAATTTATAGATTTTGATTTGTTGAGCAGAAACATAAATCTTAAAAACAAAATGTATTTGTGACTCTGTTTTCCATATTCTTATTACAAAAGCCAATGTTCCTGAAAACAAGATTTATAGATGAAGCTTTTTGTTGTTATATTTCAAAGTATATTTTAAAGTTTTTTTGTTGTTGTCATTCTTATGCATACATATCCCACACATGAATGTGGTTAGGCAGAGTAAAGCAGTTGATGCTTGTGTGAAAACTGAAGTCTGTTTATATTTTGGAACACACATATTTTAACTGAAAAATATGTCTTTTCTTTACATTACCATTTTGGTTAGGTGCAGACCCCGGTTCCCTTGTCTAAATGGTGCTATATGGTTTATTGCCTCTAATTGTTTTATTGTGTTGCCTCATTCATATGCACCGTCAGGTCCCCAGAGCGAGAGCACCATGTCCTCCCCCGAGCCAGAAACAACCCCCAGTGTGACGGAGGGGCAGAGGAAGAGGAAAAGGACCATTTTCAGCCGAGCCCAGCTGTCTGAACTTGAGCAGGTCTTTGCTCTGACCCCGTACCCCGACATCACCCTGAGAGAGCGGCTGGCCGCGCACACACACCTGCCCGAGAGCAAAATACAGGTACAAATCATTCCTGAAGATGTTTCATTGCCCATAACTCTTCAGTTCCTCCTTTGAAGCTTTCTAGGTGAAAGATAAAACATCTTGAAGAACCGAGAAAAGAACTTCACTTGCCTTGATTTAATCCTTTGAGGATTATTGATTTAGCTGGCTGAGAATATACATCATCATATTAAAACATACTACTTTCATCTATATTTGAGGATATCATTTTGAAATTAAATTTGGTTTCACAAAGACTGATGTGACCTAAATATTGCATAAGGCCATATACAGGACTGTCTCAAAAAATTTGAATATTGTGATAAAGTTCTTTATTTTCTGTAATGCAATTAAAAAAACAAAAATGTTATACATTCTGGATTCATTACAAATCAACTGAAATATTGCAAGCCTTTTATTATTGTAATATTGCTGATTATGGCTTAGTGTTTAAGATTAAGATTCCCAGAATATTCTAATTTTTGGAGATAGGATATTTGAGTTTTCTTAAGCTCTAAGCCATGATCGGCAATATTAAAATAATAAAAGGCTTGCAATATTTCAGTTGATTTGTAAGGAATCCAGAATGTATGACATTTTTGCATTACAGAAAATAAAGGACTAAAGCACAATATTCAAATTTTCTGAGACGGTCCTGTAAATCTTGTCATTTTCATAGGTGTGGTTCCAGAACAGAAGGGCGAGAAGCATAAAGACTGGCAGACTCAGCAAATGCAGCAAGTCTGTCCTGGGTGGGAGAGGGTTTGTGGAGCCCCCTCCAAGACACATCCCCTCTATGTACCCAGCAACAACCACGTTGACGGATATATTTAGGCAAGATCAGAACTCTTGTGAGAATGCACCTCAGATTTACTCAGACTGGATCCAAATTTACAGCGATCCGGTATCATCGCCACAGCCATGTTCCTCAGCCCTGCAGCAGCAGCCCGGTCACTGCTCCAAACCCTCAGCCCTGCAGCAGCAGCCCGGTCACTGCTCCAAACCCTCAGCCCTGCAGCAGCAGCCCGGTCACGGCTCCAAACCCTCAGACGCTCCTCTCTGGGAGGATGAGCAGCACAGGCAGCAGCACAGAGGAGGGACACTCACCAGCTTTATGCCTGGCTCATTTCCTCACCCCATGAGCAGGCAGCCTCATCACCACACCCCCACCTGCTCCTTCCAGGCCTTCACAAAGTTCAAGCCAAAGAGCTTTGCTCCCCCCGGGACCCATCAGGCCGTTTATGGTGGAGGTTACAGCTCAGACCAGGACATCACTGCCCATGCTCCACCAGCGTACTGGGAGGTAACTCCAGGACAGAGCTCCCACCATCATCATCATCATCCACAGATGGGACCACAGACCTCTATAGGATACATATCAGATCTGATTTACAATGCTGCCATTGTTACCAATTTTCTGGAGTTCTGATGGCTCTGAATGATAAGCATGGAAAATGACAAAGACTAAATCTTGTTACAATCAAGGCCCCATTTCTGTTACAATCAACTGATATCTGTTAACATTTAGCTCTGTTCAGATGAGTTAAATTGCCAGACAAGCCTGTAATGTGTTACAGTTGTTATATTGTTTGTCTCTCCAGATCACAGCTCACATTTATGTTGAATGCTTTCATTCTTCTGTGGAATAAATGAAAATATTTGATCATACTCCTTACTGGAATATTCAATGTTAAGTAAGACTTTACATTTTTGATTTTTAATCTATTTTTAATTTTTTTTTAAAAAACCATAGTCCACATTTGCCATTTGTAATCATACAAACTGTATCTTTTGAAGATGTTGCGAAAATAATGGTATCATATAGTTACATGTTTCAACACAATGTTTTTCCTTATACCAAGGACAAGTCCAAAAGGGCTTTATGTGACTATGTTCAAATATCATGATAGTATAAATGTATATTTGTTTTCAACAAATCATTTTTTCAGTGGGGAAGTGATTTGAAAAAAAAATGTAAATTAGAAAAAATACTAATACCTGCATTCATTATAATCAAGGGGGAGTTGCTACTACTTTAATGGACCACATTAACTGTAAAACAATTGATCATATTGAATTCTCCATAAGTTTTAATGTAAAACATTGTATAGTGAACAAATATTGAGTTTAATATCGTGGGATTAAAAAGTACACAATTTTTCCTCTGAAAGATAGAATGAAGGATGGTGTCCATCAAATGTTCTGTAAAGATCTGTAGAAACTCTGCATGGAGGAAGCGCTCATATCATTTGCCAAAGAACTCTTATCTTGCCAAAAACATTTTGCAGCAAACATTGAATTGATGGGTAATTGTTACATATAATGCAGTGAAATCTATGATAAGAATGTAATGGTCCTTTCAAATATGCAACTTAAAAGATTTCTGATTTCATGGGTATATAAAGTATTAGCGATAAGTATATTCTTTGCAAATTATGCAAACAACCTTGGAGTGCAGGTTTTGTTGTAGTTATGTGTCATACATTCTATTATACAGGCCCAAAGTTATCTGTTAAGATTTAGAAACCTTTGGTATAAAACAGGGGCGCAGAGAGCAAGCACAGATACAGCAGGGGGGACCAGGTCTTTTATGGTCTAACATGTAAAATCATTTAAAGCTCACAGTTATTTAATTGTACATCATTTTATTGTTTTTACTGTCTTACAGTTATTATTGTAATAATTGTTTCATTATTGTAACTGTAAGACAGTTGCTACTTAAGTTACTTTAGCTACAATAACAATAAAATGGGAAAGACCAGTGTCACTGAAAAAGAACTCAGAGTAAAGTTTCCTCTCCAGCAGCACACAATATATTTCATGAAGCCAGTTTATTCAAAAATTGTTTTCAGAGATCAGGATCATGCAGCAATTGCAGCCTTAGCTTGTGTGCTGGTCCTAGCTGCTTCTATAAAAACATTGTCAGGTGATAACTTAAGTGGATGCAGCTGACAATGGCCACAGTTACAGAACATGATGTTTTTTAATTCGGAATTAATTATTCCGAATTAAATAATTCCGAATTAAACTATTTTTCTTCGAGTTTACATGGAAATAGTAATTCTGAATTGAGGTTTACATGGAAAACACGTTTGATGGTCTTTCTCCAATTCCTCTCCAGGTCTGGGGGTTGGGAAGGTTCTGATTGGATAGGGGGACGGACCGGAAGTTAAACTACCGGAAGAAAAACTAACTTTACTTTACTACTTACTACTTAGCCGCTACAACTTTGAAAAGCTCACAATTTTGATGTTTCCTGTTTCCATCTGTTCTTTTAATTATTTCTATTTATTAAATAAATGGTCTCTGCTCTTGACCAGCGTTTACTGCGTGCTGCCATCTTGAAACTTTGTTTGGAAAACCAGCCCAGCGCGGAATATAAGCGTCATGGAGACAGACGGGCGAGGGAACGAGCAGAAAGAAAGACCGGAAGAGGAATGAGTGTTTACATGATCGCAGAATTATTCTATTCAGATTTAAAATCAGAATAAACCAGCCACTTACTTCAGAATTAAGCTTAATTCGGAATGGCCATTTTCATTCGGAATTAGGTGTTTACATGGTAATTTTCACTCATTTTAAATCGGATTTAATTTTAATTCTGAATTAAAGAGGAATTAAACTTCCCATGTAAACACGCTCACTGTTTGACTGCTGCTCCACAGCCCCCCCTACAGCTAAACCAAAACCACTGCCTACCACCAAAGCCATTTATACTTCATCAAAATGGATAGCGATATGGACATGTTGAAGTATTCCTTGCACTACATTGAAGTATTCCTTCACTACCTTACAGCATGTACAGTTGAGGTCAACAGCATCCCACCCCTACTACAGGACTGTCTCAGAAAATTTGAATATTGTGATAAAGTCCTTTATTTTCTGTAATGCAAAAATGTCATACATTCTGGATTCATTACAAATCAACTGAAATATTGCAAGCCTTTTATTATTTTAATATTGCTGATCATGGCTTACAGCTTAAGAAAACTCAAATATCCTATCTCAAAAAATTAGAATATTCTGGGAATCTTAATCTTAAACTGTAAACCATAATCAGCAATATTAAAATAATAAAAGGCTTGCAATATTTCAGTTGATTTGTAATGAATCCAGAATTAATGACATTTTTGTTTTTTTTAAATTGCATTACAGAAAATAAAATAACTTTATCACAATATTGTAATTTTCTGAGACAGTCCTGTGTACACGGTGTTGGTGAAGTTTCTCTCCTTGCCTTAGGCACCTGAGTGTTTGCCAGAATCTTCTTGGTCCCAATTGAAAATCACTTTTTATGGCCTCCTGCACACCTGGGAGTTAAGATCTTCCAAAGGTTTCTCTGCGAGACATACAAACCTTCATCAGACATTTGGGCATGCTGAATATGTCCAGCATGAATATCTTATCCAATATTCCACCAGGTGGGGACCAGTTGACAGCTTATATAAAGTTCTGTTTCAAATCTTTTTTATTATTTTTCACAAAGAATATAAAAATACAATGTTACATTGAGAATGTATATCCTGACCAAAAACAACAAAACAACAAATAAAAAAAAATAAAATAAAAAAAAAACCCCACTGAAGGTCTTGCTGGTGCAGGTCCAGGTAGTATCAAAATAGTTGTCTTACAAAACATATCAAGAAAAAAATAAAAATAAATCTTGCAATCCTGAGGTAGTACATTGAGCCCACCAGCCCACCCCCCACCCAAATCCCTAAAAATGTTAATTAAAAAGGCACACAAGGAGGGAAACAAAATTGGCAGGCATATTAATATCTAAGCTTTGAGCTTATCAAATGTCAAGGGTCCACCTTGTTCACTCTCTCATCGTAAAATCTATATTGTATGAGAATCATGAAAATAAGTTAAAAAGGGTTGCCAGGTCTTATAAAATTTATCCTCCGAGCCTCTAATTGAAAATCTTATTTTCTCTAGTGTAAGACAGTGCATAATGTCTCGTAGCCACTGAGTGTGTGTGGGCGAGGCCGCCCCCTTCCATCTAAGCAGAATGGCCCGCCTGGCCAGGAGCAAGGAGAAAGAGATCATATGACGCTCAGTAGATGTCATCCGGGGGTCGTCATCACTAGAAGGACCGAACAAAGCAGTCATAGGATTTGGAACCAGTTTATGCTTCCGAATTTTCGAGAGAGTGTGGAAAACTTCATTCCAAAAAACCTGTAATTGAGGGCACAGCCAGTACATGTGAAAGAGAGTGGCGTCGTCCAACTTGCACTTATCACAGGTGGAGGTGACGTCCGGGTATATGCTGGCTATTTTGGACTTTGACATATGGGCTCTATGAACCACTTTAAATTGTATTAGGCAATGTCTTGCACATAGTGACAATTTATGGATTGATCCCAGGACCGAGACCCAGCGGTCGGCAGATATCGGATGCCCTAAGTCCTGCTCCCACGCAGCCCTGGTCCTGTCCAGTGGCAAATACGGTATCATGGTGATATTATGGCACAATGTAGTGTTGTGCAACTCAGGTAGCTAAGCTGATTAGTTATCCAAGGCTATTAATGAATATTATTAATAATTATTAATAATTAATAAAGTTGACTATTTATCAAATCGTATTATCAAAATGATAATAATTCTCGTCGGGGCACCACCCACGGGCCTTACTCCGGAGGGATTTGATAACTAAACAGCAGAAAATCAGTCTCATATGATTTGAATTATCCTGCATAACAGCAAATCCTACTACCACTTACAGGATAACAGTTGAAGGCGTTATATCCGAACACTAGGCTCTAAATCTTGCATGAAATAACAACAACCACTCATTAAAAATCAATCAGGATTTATTTACATACAGGTGTCAAAAGATGATAAACGCAACACCCCAAATAAACCTGATGGCAGAACTTAAGTATTATAAAACACTTAATTAACTAGGAAAACAACAATCAATAAAAATGAAATGAAAGTTAAATGCATGGAATGGGAAAAAGAAATCAAAGCAATAATAAAAATGATATCACGAACATGGCTGCGTGATGGCGGGACTGTAACCACGCCCCGTGCAGATCTAGACCGGATGTTACTCCCGGTGTTTTAAACGTGACTACGGCAGAAAACAGCGCTTTAAAACATGAATGACTAGCAGAAGGTAGTGACTACAAATTAATGACAACAGTCATGATAATGATGCTGATGTAATCTCAGCTCTGACCACAGATTTAGCTCTGTAACACTCCCAGTTAAACTCATACACCCAGGTCTCAAAACCTCACGCCTCCTCGGGTCTCCGGGTGCCGATCAGGGGTTCCTGCCGGGTCTTTGGTCGGAGTCCGATCCAAGAGAGTCCTCCCGCCTCTCCCACTCCTCCTCCTGACTCTGGAATCACGAGAGGACGGGGGTACAGCTGAAGCAGCCGGCGCTCCCCCCCCGGTCTAGAGGCTATCACGTCGTCTCGGGTGCGCGCGGGGCCGGTCCACTTCTTCTGAGTGCCGGTGCCCCTCGGCCTGAGCGCGTGACCCCGGACGGGGCGGCGGGATGCGTCTCGGTTCTGCGCGGGGCAGGCTGTCCACAGGTCCTTTCAGGTGAACTCAAGAGCAGAGAGAGAGAAGTTAGGAAAGAGGAACGGGTCTCACCCTGGGCCGGGGGCCGAGCTTCGAAGCGGCTTCCCCCCCCTTTCCAGCTCCCAGGGACCGGGGACGCGTGAAGCAGGAGTCGGAGCTCCGGATGAAAAGTTGAGACCGAGTTAATGGGAGCGGCTCCGCGGCTTCAACGGGCTGCAGGTCCAACGGAGCGGCCCGATCCGATGGGGGGGCCTTACACCTCCCCCCAGCCGGGGGGAGAAAGGAAGATGGGACCTTGGCCCGGAGCCAAACGTCCTGCTGCTCAGGAAGAGAGGTTGATCGTAAGAGAAAGGAAAAGGAGAGAGAGAGATGCAGCCGGCGCTGTCTGCGCCGCGGGTCCTCGCTGATCCTCCGGCCAGACCACGCTGCAGACCTCTCCTCTTGTCCCCCCCTTTAGGGGGGGGGGAAGGTCGTGGTCCCTTTGGCCCGGAGCCAAAAAGACGTGTTGACCCGCCAGTTGAATGAAGGAAAAAGAGACAGATGAACGCGCAGCGCGGCGTTTTGATCCTACGCGCGCTGCGGTGACGTCATCGGTGCCTCATTGCGATTGGATGCGCGCCGCTTGTAGGCGCCACCCCCCCCACGCAAGGCATGCTGGGGGTTGTAGTTCATGGCCAGGCGGCCATTTTTGGAGGCACATTACAGCCGATTCTCAGCTGAGCCGTTTTAAAGTTGAATATACACATTCACAAAGTGTTCATACATTTTATAAGTTCAGAGTTCACATGGGCATATGGGCGAGCACAACATCCCCCCTTAGAATCGATGGCCGGAATGCAGGGTCTGGTTGTCGAATCTAACAACGGTGCACCAGTCCATGTGGTCATGACTCTGAGGGCGTGAGCTGGCCTGGTTACTTCCACTAGGCGAGCAATGCACAAAAATATGAAAAGAAAAACATATTCAAAGCAATAACATCATTCATTTACCTAACACAGTGATATCACTCTTGTGCGGTAGATGTGCGGTAGATGAAAGATAAAAGGAGGGGTTAGTTAGGTTTCAGTATGTACACTGTACCTAAAAACAAAAGCTAACAATTTAACCACTCTTTGATTAATTGCAAAAACACACAAATTAACTTATGTTGGCTGTGGAGGCCTGGAAATTGTGTGTAGGCGTGAATTTTCTTTAACGCCCCAAGGTATCCTACCCCCTTTTCCAGGTGTGGAGCAGACTTCCACTTCTGGGTCAGAAAAAATGCGAGGGGGCCGCTGCATAAAAGGTAATGCAGCTGTTCAGTGTTCTTTGGCTAAAAAGGTCAAACGTGGGACCCCCCTGTGCTCTGAGGTACGGCGTCTGCGCCTTGGTTGCTCTTCTCTGGTTTACTTTAAGAAAACGCTGAGCTGCTTCTTCAGCGTCAGTAACAGTGAAACTGGGAAGGGCCGCAGCTCCTTTTGGGTAATTAATTTATCGGCTTACTCACGGTGGCGTCTGACCAGGGGGCTCAGGGGAGGAGCGACCGGGCTTGCCACTTTTTGGGTCCAGCCTAAGAACAGACTTGCCTGTCGGTCCATCTCCATCAGCCTGTCCACCTCTGCTGGTTCTCCGTCCACTGCGATGAGCTCTCTGCCATTAATAACCACACCACAGCCCACGATCCAGACACCAGCGCTTCGCTTGGGATTCTGGCAAGAGATTACACTTATTAACGAAGTCAGCTCACGTTATCACCCAGATTAGAAGAAATTAAACCGATAACAAACCCTGAGAGACCTGAGGGGTATTGGTTATAACCTTAGAAGCAAGAACCAACTGAAAGGAATTAATAAAGTGAATTAAAAAGGAGGAATTTTTAAATAACTTTAAATCAGAGATTCAACTTAATAAAACACGGTAGAGATTAATCTGAGAAGATTAATAACTCACATGGGGTAATCAACAACAGTTCAATTAATGGGATTAAAGAACTTGAAATCAACCATTACCTTCAGTTAAGTATGGTTGCAAAAGGGAATTAATCAGAGATTAATAAAATAGTGATCCATCAATAAAAGTTCAGATTAATAAAATCAGGAACTTACAGCGAGCCAACCATTAGTTTCCATGGAACCTGGTTGCAAGAGGAAATTACTCAAACAGATTAACAAAAATTGAGTGGTAGAAAATGTTCGGGTTAATAAAATTAACAGAACTTAAAGCAAACCCAACCATTACCTTCAGTGAAGTAGTAGTATTAGCTTCAGTGACGTAAGGTTGCAGAGGAAATCAATCACAAGATTAATAATCGTGTGATGAAAAATAAAAGTTCCAATTAATAAAATTACAAAACTTAACAAAGCAATCACCATTAGTGAAGCGAGGTTGCCATTAGAACAGGGAGGTTTAAAAATAACCGTAGGAATCAGATGAGAGGGGAAGAAAAATAAAAATATTTTCTTTCCCAATCAAAATTAATGTTCTGTTATTTCATACAAACTTGGCCTCAAATATTGTTTCTATCGAGAGCCTCACACGGGGCACCATTTATGTTGTGCAACTCAGGTAGCTTGGCTGTCCAGTTATCGAAGGCTATTAATGAATATTATTAATAATTATTAATAATTAATAAAGTTGACTATTTATCAAATTGTATTACCAAAATGATAATAATTCTCGTAGGGGCACCACTCCGGGGCCTTACTCCGGAGAAAATGATAACTAAACAGCAGAAAATCAGTCTCATATGATTATGGTTTAAGTATAGTAGCCTATAATATAATTGAAGGAGTGAGATCCGAACACTAGGCTCTGTCAAACAAATCAATTTGTGACCAAATCTTGCATGAAATAACAACAACCACCATTAAAAATCAATCCGAATTTATTTACATACGGGTATCAAAGATGATAAACAAATACCCAATACATCCCGATGGCAGAACTTAAGTATCATAAAACCATTAATTAACTAGAAAAACAACAATCAATAAAAATGAAATGAAAGTTAAATGCATGGAATGAAAAAAAGAAATCAAAGCAATAATAAAAATGATATCACGAACATGTACGGTTTAAAATATTGTGGCTGCATAAAGATGACTGCGTTTTTTAAAGATGGCAGGACTGTAACCACGCCACGTGCAATTAGACCGGATGTTACTCCCAGTGTTTTAAACGTGACTACTGCCGAAACGGCGCACCAAATGAACAAATAACCGTAATATGCACACAGTAATTTCATTAAACATAAATTCAGGTCTACACCAGTGAATGATCGCCCAGACCGCAGCTCACGCGTCCTCGGGAGTCCGGACCTGAAGCTGCAGGCTCCGTCGCCTGCGGGCGGAGTCCTGCCGGGGGGTTCCTGGCGGGGATCCTCAGTTTCTGCGGCCGCTCGGTCTCTCTCCTCTCCTAACTCCACAGAAAAAGTGAACAGTGTCTGGAGAAACCTCACACCGGCTCTCTGGTCCTGACCGCGTCCTCAGCACACCGCCTCGCTGCGCACGGGGGCCGGTTCCTCCCTTCAGAACGTCGGCTCGTCCCGTGTTGTGTCGCCGGGCTGCGCGAGGGCCTCGCGGTCCAAAGGCTGGAGCTCCTGGCGGGTTTTGGCTCACGGAGCGGTCGTCCTGAATGGAAGACAGGGCTCGGGGAAAAAAGAAAGGAGTTAAGGCAGGAAGAGAGTCCAGAGCGCAGCGCTCTAGGATCGGACCTTGCGCCCGGTCAGTGCGGGCCCCTAGGGCTCCTTGAAACCCCCCTGCCCCACAGCTCTTAAAAGCTGCTGGACAGCAACGCGCGTCCCGGATCATTGGCTGAAGAGAAGAGAAGAGCCAAAGTCTCGGTGCAGCACGGAGTTTTGTATTTCCGCGCGCTGCGATGACGTCATCAGTGCCTCGCTCGGGATTGGGTGCGCGTCGCTCTCAGGCGCTGCCCCATCCCGCAAGGCATGCTGGGATTGTAGTTCATGGCACGGCGGCCATTTTATGAGGCACATTAAAGCCAGTTTCAGGCCGGGGGGGGGTTGACCAGGGTTTCAGAGTTTGAATACGGTATACATTCACAAAATGTTCATAAACATTTATAAGTTCAGAGTTCACATGGGCATATGGGCGACGCCCTACATCCCCCCTCTAGCTGCGAGCGAGGGAATGAAAGGGTCCGTTGTCGCAGCTCGAAAACGGTCAGTCCATGTGGTCATGAAACTCTGATTGAAGGCGTGAGCTGGCCTGGGCGGGTCAGTATCACCTATGCAACTGTGTAAGAGTATGAAAATAAACAAAACACATTCAAGTAATAAAAAAAATGAAATAAAATTGTGAGTGTAGGCCTGAGTTTTACTTCCCTAACACTCCAAGATCCCTGCCCCCCCTTTTTTTTAGGGGTGGGGGGATTTGCACTTCTGGGTCAGAAGTTGTCAGTCAGCTGCAGACGAGTCATGCAGCTCGTTCAGTGCTCTGGCCAACAGGGTATATACGGCACCCCCCCCGGCCTGCTGATCTACGACGTCTGCGCCGTCTCTTGGGCGGTAACCTGGCGTCAGCACCGGGCCGGAACACCTCTCGGTCACTCTGTGGACCGTTCTCAGAATCTACGGTGGGACGTCTCTGTGTTTCCCACGCCAGCTCAGCGTACCCGCGGATTTCTCGCATTTTGAGATCTCGCCTCCTGGTGCAGTAAAGAGTTACCTTACATCGCACGCTTTCATGGAGGTTATGTAGGAATAGAGACTTAAAATGACGATCATTCTCCAAACCGGGAGTGTTGCGTCCCTGGAAAAACGCAGCTCTCAGACGCCAGTAATAATCTTTGGGGGTTTCTGACTCCTGGTGCTTAATTGAAGAAGCAGCCAGAGTAGCTGAAGCCCAGTCGGTTTCAGAAAAGTACTCCTCTAGCAAAGCCTGACGGAGTGCTTCATAGCAGTCTCTGGTTTTAGCTGGAAGGGATCTTATGAAAACACGAACGCTCCTGGCTGTGGTTTTCCAAAGAAGCTTTACCTTCTCGCTAGAGGATGCATGAGGTAAATCTCTGAGGCAATCCTGGACCTCATCAAGATAATTCTCAATATTTGACCCTGGATCATCCGGGTCAAAGTGTTCTATGTCATTGGCCAGGGACTCAAGGTCACGGAGACACAAGCCTTGTCTATGTGGCGGGCCAGGGTCGTCTGGTCCACCAGAACATTCCTGATACAACCGGTCCCTGTGCCGAGAAGAATAATTAGTTCTTGTCTGGTGTGGAACAGGTAGGTCGGAGTGGGGGTTTAAACCACCTGACACAACTTTTTGTCCATCAGGGAAAGGTTCCCGGAAATTTGGATTTACGGCCTTCAGATTATGAGGCTGGCCGCATTTCAGACTCAGCACCTCATCTTGAACCCGCGGAGCAGTGGGCCTGAGGGTGAACGGGGGGCACGCTTTAAGTCTGACCCCCCTTTCCTCATTTTGCACCTTGGTGGCTGCACTTTCATTTCATCCCAGGTGATAAGGTCTGGAACGGTGTCAGTAACGTTTGGGCTACTGCTGTCCCCCTGGGCTCAGACGGGATAAGCAGGTTAACTGCTGGATCCTTTCTCTGGCCCCCTGCTGGCCGTGGGTCAGTGTGAGATTGGTCACGCCTTTCATCACACTGCTGCAAATTGTTAATGATCGGGACACTGGAGAGTTGATCTACTTTAATTTCTGATTCGAGCCGTGGCTCGCGGTTCACATGCTTGTTCTCAACCCACTGCGGCTCCATTTTCTCGGAGCTTCGAGTGGACCCGTTACAGGAGTCCAGTGACTGCTGACGAAAGTCCAGCGACTGCTGGCGGAGACTAAGCGACTGCTCATGGAGGCTTAATGCCTTCTCCCGGAGGCTAAGTGCTTGCTCACGGAGCAGCCATGACTTTTCATGGCGTTCCTCCACGTGGCTGAACTTATGTGACTGGAGCTGGGTTTTGCAACTAAGCACATCGGAGAAGAATGCTTCTCTGGAAGAACTCTTAATTAAAGAGATCAACTCCTGTGTCCTATCACCAGCGTTACGTTCATAATTATGGACGTTATTCACCTCCCCTGAGGCGCATCGACTAGTTTCTCGGATTCGTGCTTGAGCCTCTCTTAACAGGCTTTTCAAGCGTTCAATCTCTTCCTGCGCATCGCAGTGCGCCAACACTTCCCCCTCGTATTTTTGTCGCCACCTGTGTTTGTTTTCCCCAGCATGGAGTTCTGCCTTACGTTGCCATAGCAACGGCAGTTTACCCGGAACGTTGGCTACACGGGCTTTTTTATACGGTTTCTTGGCGAAGCTAGTGAGCTCTGCTATCCTCCCTTCGCAGGTCTGGAGGTCATAGTTATTTATTATGCTCAGCTCATCTCTGGGTATTTCCATAATACGTGCAATTACTTCTTGAGTGTCGGTAAAAGTGACGCTGGGGGAAGCCTCGGCCCCCCCTTCATGGTTACCTGGGCTAGTCATCGCGCGTCTGGCCAGGGGCCCGGGAAGGAAGGGAACCTGGCGAAAAGCTTCCTATTCAAACGGAACTTGCCTGACGGTCCTGAGCGCGTGGCCCCGGACGGGGCGGCGGGATGCGTCTCGGTTCTGCGCGGGGCAGGCTGTCCACAGGTCCTTTCAGGTGAACTCAAGAGCAGAGAGAGAGAAGTTAGGAAAGGGGAACGGGTCTCACCCTGGGCCGGGGCCGAGCTTCGAAGCGGCTTCCCCCCCCTTTCCAGCTCCCAGGGACCGGGGACACGTGAAGCAGGAGTCGGAGCTCCGGATGAAAAGTTGAGACCGAGTTAATGGGAGCGGCTCCGCGGCTTCAACGGGCTGCAGGTCCAACCGAGCGGCCCGATCCGATGGGGGGGCCTTACACCTCCCCCCAGCCGGGGGGAGAAAGGAAGATGGGACCTTGGCCCGGAGCCAAACGTCCTGCTGCTCAGGAAGAGAGGTTGATCGGAAGAGAGAGGAAAAGGAGAGAGAGAGATGCAGCCGGCGCTGTCTGCGCCGCGGGTCCTCGCTGATCCTCCGGCCAGACCACGCTGCAGACCTCTCCTCTTGTCCCCCCCTTTAGGGGGGGGGGGGGTTGTGGTCCCTTTGGCCCGGAGCCAAAAAGACGTGTTGACCCGCCAGTTGAAAGAAGGAAAAAGAGACAGATGAACGCACAGCGCGGCGTTTTGATCCTACGCGCGCTGCGGTGACGTCATCGGTGCCTCATTGCGATTGGATGCGCGCCGCTTGTAGGCGCCACCCCCCCCACGCAAGGCATGCTGGGGGTTGTAGTTCATGGCCAGGCGGCCATTTTTGGAGGCACATTACAGCCGATTCTCAGCTGAGCCGTTTCAAAGTTGAATATACACATTCACAAAGTGTTCATACATTTTATAAGTTCAGAGTTCACATGGGCATATGGGCGAGCACAACAGTAGAGAGGGCGCCCTTCGCTACAGGATTAAATGATAGAAAAGTGTCAATTGGGTTGGGGCCAGGTTTTTTGGGGAAACCTGGCAGAGAGTGACGGATAAAATCCCTGACCTGTAAGTAACGGAAAAATTGTGTTTTGGGCAAATTAAATTTCTCTGAGAGGTCCTTAAAGCAGCACAACGTAACTTTCAGCTTTTCTGAGTTTGGCGGCATCTTTTGGACAAAAGCGGTATTGTTTTACCAGAAAGAACACTACGTTTCCCATGAGCACCAACGCGTACTGCCAGAAAACTCCTGTCCCGTCGCTGCATGTGTTTTGATGAGAGGAGACGGGACACTTTTCTGTTTCACCAAGTGAACAGACAGAACGCAAAAAAAAAGATGTTAAACTGCTGGAAAGGAACTGGAATTTACCGGGATACCTTAAACAAGGAACCCAGGGAGCGGTATATGGAGAAAATAATGATTATTAATTATTATTAATTATAATAATAATTAATCCCTACTGAAGAGCCATGTGTTTCAATAAATTTGTATAATAGTACAACATACAGTACATGTTTTGTATCCCTCTTACTTCTCTTTTCTTTTTTTTGACTGCTATATTATGGTGAATAGACTCCGAGGCGTGAGCAATATTTTTGTTTTCCTCGTGAGATTATTTTTTTCCTCTGCAGCTACAAATAAGAGTTAATATTTTTTCCTCAACAAACTAGTTTTATCTGAAGATTGGGGTTCATTGCACCGCAGAGAGCTGGCCAGCAACTGCGTTTAGCTGGCGAAGTGGGGAATAAAACCTGTGTTTTGATCCGACCCGTCTGTGTGAGTGTTTGTGGTTTAAGGCTGTTTATGGTTCTGCGTTAAATCGACGCAGAGCCTACGGCGTAGGGTACGCGGCGACACGCACCGTACGTTGCGTGTCGCCACGTACCCTACGCCGTAGGTCTGCGTCGATTTAACGCAGAACCATAAATCATGCTTTACTGTGTGTTTGGTCGTTACAGCCGCGATCCAAAGCGAGCCGACGACTCTTTCACTCTTTTACTTTGTTATATCAGATACTTGGCCTGCGTGGTTCTGCCTCCGAGCAGGAAACCGTTGAAAAGTTAAACCATTAGGATCTTTTCCCCACGTCTGTTGTGTGGAGCTGCTGCAGCAGCAACGGGTTACCAGCTTCTGTGGAGCTCTGCGCTCCACGCCCCGCCCATTTTCGTCTCGACTGCGAATCGGGAAGGAGGGGGAAGTGACGTATGCCGTAAAGCAGTCAAAGTCGTAACGATTTGTAGTTTTTTAGTGTGGCAGGGTTCCTACCATGCTCCTCAAAGTTACATAGTGCCAGTGAAGGCGATGCAGACCCCTCAGACCATGACAGAGGTGTCATTAAACCTGTTGGAAGTTGATGTACCATCACAATGACTCTGGAAATATGATATTAAGGTGGAAAAGTTACGTAGTGTCGCTTTAAAGGAGGAAAAACTATCATCTTTGAACAAGGCCGAGAATGAAGTGATGCCTTTCCTATGCCAGTCTATAAAGGAAGTATCATACTGAGAAGGAGTAAAGAAATGGTTGGAGGCAATAGGACTAAGAATCGAAAAATCTGCATACCCAAATGTTCTCCTAAATTGAGTCCACACCCTCAGAGTGGAACATATGACTGGATTTCGTATTTGTTGGGGTATTGGATGATTAAGTGGCGCACCGAGTAGTGCAGAAAGTGACATGTTCTGGACAGAGTTAAGCTCCACAGTTGTCCATTCCGGGCCATCGGACCGAAGGTTGTATCGGTGCCAGAAAGCGAGAGAGCGGATGTTTGCCGCCCAGTAGTAATAGCGCATATTGGGGAGTCCCATACCTCCGTCTTTTTTTGATCGTTGAAGTACCGTTTTGTTTATTCTGGGTCTCTTATTCTGCCAATGTATGTGGAGACAGTCGAGTCTAGTGAAGCAAAAAAGGATTTAGGAACCAATACGGGCAAACATTGAAATAAATATGTAAACTTTGGTAATATATTCATTTTTATAGAGTTTATACGGCCAGTCAGGGTGAGAGTAAGGGGTGACCACTGCTGTAGAGAAGTTCGAACCTGAGTTTGCAAAGGAATGAAGTTTTCTTTGAAAAGGTTGTCAAATTTACGGGTGATCTCTATTCCCAGATACGTGAACTGTCGTCTCTCCGTTGTAAATGGAATGTTACTATAATCCGCACCTAGGGCCTCATCGTTTACCGTTTAATATCTTCGTTTTATGCGAGTTAATCTTGTAACCTGAAAGAGGCCCAAATTCACCAAATAGAGACATCGCCGCAGATAATGAATTTGTTGGGTCCGAGACATACAGCAAGAGGTCGTCAGCATATAGAGAAACTTTGTGTTCTACGCCGCCCCTACGGATGCCAGCAATGCTGGCATTATCTCTGAGTGCGACTGCAAGCGGCTCTATAGCCATATCAAAAAGAATCGGGCTCAGTGGGCAGCCTTGACGTGTTCCACGGCCTAGTTTAAAAGGTTGGGAAGTTATGCCATTAGTCTGAACCGATGCAGTGGGGGCAGCATAGAGCAGTTTGACCCAGCCTATAAACATAGGGCCAAAGCCAAACTTACCCAAAACTAAAAACAAATATCTTCATTCTACACGATCGAACGCCTTCTCAGCGTCAATAGAAACAATACACTCTGGGGTTCGGTCGTGAGAAGGTGTATATAGCACATCCAGTTGGCGTCGGCCATTGAAGAATGAATGGCGGTTTTTGATAAAACCTGTTTGATCAGTGGATATTATATGAGGAAGGGCTTCGTCCAGTCCAGAATTTTAGCATCAGTGTTGAGCAACGAGATAGGACGATAAGAGGCAGGGTCGGTGGGGTCCTTCCCTTTTTTCGCAATGAACGTTATGAATGCCTCTGTCAGCGATGGTGGAAGTGAACTACGGTGGTGTGATTCAAGTAGGGCGGCGGCAAGTTGCGTTGAAAGGGGCTTCAAGAACTGCTTAAAAAATTCAGCAGGGAATCCGTCTGGTCCAGGCGTCTTCCCAGACTGCATCGAAGAGATAGCTTGAGCTAGTTCAGCTTGGACAGTTTATATAAAGTTAATCACTGTACTGGGACTCAGGGTGTCCTGGCATTATACACCACAGCTGTAACTGAGGTTGAAGTCTGGACTTCTACTGGGCCAATCCAAAGTTTTAATTCTTACATTTTCAGCAATTCTGATGTAGAACTGCTGGTCTTTTTTGTCGGGTTACATGATCCAAATGTGTTTTGATAGTGAGATTGATGGTCTCATGTTAGCCTTCATGACAACAAACCTCTTTATGAATGAGAGGGAAGTTCCCAGGATGCATAGCAGCTGACGTAGACCAAGCTTCCCCTCTTTGTCCTAACCAATAATGACTCTGTTCTTCATCTCCCTTTTCCTGCTCTACTTAACTGGGGGTCCCCCCTCATCATCCAGGTCCTGCTCAAGGTTTCTGGGAGAGTTTTACCATGTTTGCCTTTATATCCCACCTCAATTGGTTTACAATGCAGACTCTTAACTTTAATTTAAGAGGTATCACAAAAATATAGCTGTGGGTGTGGTATCAGCTGAGTGGCCGGGGGAAATGTGGAGCAGCAATTAAGGGAACAGTTCCAGAAGAGAGTAAACCAACTGTCTGTCTAAACAGTAACACGCTGGGACCAGGGAAACACCAGACACTAGAGCTGTTGCTGCAAGTCATTAAATAAACTAACCTTGTTGAATCTGTTTGTCTGCCGGAGAGAGACCCTGAGTAGATGGAATCTGCTACAATGGAATCAACAATTTAGGAATTAAAGCCATTTTAAGCAAAGAACCTCCATTTTCAGGGAGCTCAAATTTATTTTGACAAACTGACATGTAAATACAACCATATTTGATGATCTGAATCAATCCTTTGCAGCTCCACTGTATTTGACACACAATATATCAACCCAGTCTCACAGGAAAACGTGGTACAGGCTACGTTGGTCCACATTGCAAAACGTGGCAATGTTTACGATTTGCCCTCCTAAAACGTGAGATGAGAACGCATTCCGTGGCCCATTCATTTTAATGGTTTCTTAGGTTTCGTTTCTGTCACGTGACTTTCAAGCTTTCGGCTGTGAAGGAAAAATAAAATTGCTGCCATTTCTTTGATTCTCGGTCTAAATTGCAATATTTTAAGATAGTTTCGCCATGAAAAGCAGATTCATAGCAAGAAATATTGAAATTTCACAATATTTGTGTGTCTGCTTACCTCACGTCGAGCAACTTTTTTTTTTTTTTTTTTTTTTTTTAAACTTCTTCCGTGGGTCTCTCGCGGTAAAAACTTCTTCTTATAATTACCCGCGGCCCATTCTGACACCATGTGTTGTCTGTCTTAATATATATAGCAGACGAGGCGTGTAGCTGGTCTCATCAAGACGTTTATCTGGCTGCCATGGCAACAACAACTGACGCTTTGAGCTGGCGTGCTGCTGAAGCTACTGCGCATGTGCTAAGCACCTAGGGCATGCTGGGTAATGGAGTTCCTACACAGTAATCCATACAAAACAGGAAACCAAGTGGCTTATATGCTATTTTAATTACTTTTAATATTAGGTAGTTGTGTGAACTGTTAAGATATTATATTTTGTATAACTTTAGATGATATTATTTCAACATAAAACGGCTTTTAGTGTCCCCAGGGTGAAACATTTCTTTGAACTTTGAATTTCAGCACCCCAGTGTTTTTGTGAGACAACCCGGAAATTATTGCTGGCTCCAAAAAAAAGCATGTTGTTTTTTTATTATACCTTTTATTTGACAAGGCAATCACTAAATTAATTAATTTTATGCTGCGTAAATGCAACCTATAAATAATTATCCATACATATATGTTCCTTAGAATATATTGGACACTGGACAATGTAAACCTTTTTTTTGGTAATGAATTATCTCTGGCTTGACAGCTCGCCAGATCGTTTAGTGTATGTGGTGGTTTTATTTTGGAGGGGTGCAGCGTAAGCAATAATATTAAGACTTATTATTTTATCCGAAAACAATTGCATTTTTGAGGCGCATAACTTACTCGAAAAGCACGTCCCATGTGGCGAAAAATTACGTATTCTAATAGTGTCAAAAAGGGGCGTGACCTAATGGCTCACCAGCGCCCCCTAGAAAACTTTGTGCCTCAAGCACCACGATACGGTTTGACGTAGATGCACGAAAATCGGTACACACTTGTATCATGTCGCAACTTAAAAAAAAGTCTCTTGGCGCCATGGCCGAAACCCAACAGGAAGTCGGCCATTTTGAATTAATCGTGTAATTTTGGCGCAATTTATGCCATTTTTTTACGTGTCGTACTTTAACGAACTCCTCCTAGCAGGATCGTCCGTTCGACATAAAACTCGCTCAGGAGACACAAAAGACGTTAACCATGAAAAGTTATCAAAATCGTGATTTTTCGTGAAATGGCGTGGCCGTGGCGCCGCATCAAACTTCAACACTAAACAGGAAGTGATACTAGTAGCTGATTGGCCGATATGTGATCCTCATCATCATCACCATCATCATCATCACCACCACCATCACCTTCATCATCACCTTCATCATCATCATCGTCATCGTCGTCATCGTCGTCATATTCATCATCATCATCGTCATATTCATCATCATCGTCATCGTCATCATCGTCATATTCATCATCATCATCATCATCATCCTCATAACCTTCATCATCATCATCATCATCATCAACACCATCATCATCATCATCGTCATATTCATCATCATCAACACCATCATCATCATCATCCTCATCCTCATCCTCATCACCTTCATCATCATCAATTGGTGGAAATTGCATGCGCGAGGTTCCGTTCATCGCTGCCTGCAGCTTTAATTTCACTTATGTTTACAACATGTAGAGTAATTAATTGGGCAGCGAAGCCTCTGTGTTTTTATATAGGTTTGTCGAGTTGTTAATAAAGTAAAAAAAAATAAAAACAGATTTAAAAGGCCCAGCCCCCAGCTTGAAAAGCTGCCAGGCAACCTGATCTCACAAAAATCTGTGAAATGCCCATGACCTCTCACCACTATTTTCCGTGGTACTGTATATACACGGAAAATGGTATAATTCCGTGTGAGCACCACAGATATTGTACCATGCAAAGTCAATGTGATCCGTTGTCGTGATATATACACGGATTATGACATTATTATTATTTATATATTATTCTTTGTTATAGTGGCTAAATTTGCACAGTTCACTAACGCTTTGAGCTAGGAGTCTGAAATTCTAGACTCTGTATCAGGAGGTGACTCTCATCCACTGTGCCGAGTTTCAGATCTGTGTGACCTTCGGAAGTGTCAAAGGTCACCGCATGTGTTGCTTTTTCGGGCCTGCAAAGCATATTTCGTGTCTATTTTTGCACAGTTCACTAACGCTTTGAGCTAGGAGTCTGAAATTCTAGACTCTGTATCAGGAGGTGACTCTCATCCACTTTGCCGAGGTCCAGACCCGTGCGACCTTCGGAAGTGCCAAAGGTCACCGTGTGTGGTGACTTTTTTGGGCCTTTTTTGTGTGTTTTTTGAATAATTCACTAGCGCTTTGAGCTAGGAGGCTGATTTTTGACTATGTTGCAATGCAGAAGGCCCTTTGCTAGGATATTTTGGTCCCGTGGCTGTACGACTTCCACAGAGATAGTTGGCGTTGCAGAGGGTTCACAGAGTTGAGACTTGGCAAGCCCAATCAAGGCCCCATATGGAGGCCACAGGTCAAGTTTTACTTGGTTTGGTCAAATGTTGTGGCAACGGCGTCCGTTCAAATGTTGGAACAGGTGAAGTTTCAAAGCCCCGCCCATCGAAAAGTACAGGTCCGATCTGCACCAAACTAACGTCTGTCTGATCAGGGGATCCCCCCAAACAACATATAGAAAATTCAGACTTCTATGACTTCTGCAACAGTGTTTCCTCCAAAACGTCCTGGCTGGTTAGGAGGGTTTAGAATCGTATAGGTCTGAGAGCCTCCTGACTAATGGAATGGGGCCTATTCACTAACGCTTTTAGCTAGGAGTCTGAATTTTTTATATGTTGTTTGGGGGCATCCCCTGAACAGACAGACGTTAGTTTGGTGCAGATCGGACCTGTACTTTTCGATGTGATCGACTTTATTAACAACTCGACAAACCTATATAAAAACACAGAGGCTTCGCTGCCCAATTAATTACTCTACATGTTGTAAACATAAGTGAAATTAAAGCTGCAGGCAGCAATGAACGGGACCTCGCGCGTGCAATTTCCACCAATTGATGATGATGATGATGATGATGATGATGATGATGATGATGATGAAGGTGATGAGGATGATGAGGATGATGATGATGGTGATGATGATGATGATGATGTTGATGATGATGATGTTGATGATGGTGATGATAAAGGTGATGAGGATGATGATGATGATGATGATGATGATGACGATGATGATGAATATGACGATGATGATGATGATGAATATGACGACAATGACGATGACGATGACGACGACGACCATGATGATGATGATGGTGATGATGATGAAGGTGATGGTGATGATGATGATGAAGGTGATGATGAATATGACGATGATGATGATGATGATGATGAAGGTGATGAGGATGATGATGATGATAATGGTGTTGATGATGATGAGGATGAAGGTAATGAGGATGACGATGATGATGATGATGATGGTGTTGATGATGATGATGAAGGTGATGATGATGATGATGATGATGATGATGAGGAATATGACGATGATGACGATGATGATGAATATGACGATGATGATGAATATGACGATGATGATGATGATGAATATGACGACGATGACGACGATGATGATGGTGATGATGATGAAGGTGATGGTGATGATGATGATGAAGGTGATGATGAAGGTGATGGTGGTGGTGATGATGATGATGATGAAGGTGATGGTGGTGGTGATGAGGATGATGGTGATGGTGGTGATGATGATGATGATGATGATGATGATGATCACATATCGGCCAATCGGCTACTAGTATCACTTCCTGTTTAGTGTTGAAGTTTGACGCGGCACCACGGCCACGCCATTTCACGAAATATCACGATTTTGATAACTTTTCATGGTTAACGTCTTTTGTGTCTCCTGAGCGAGTTTTATGTTGAACGGACGATCCTGCTAGGAGTTCGTTAAAGTATGACACGTGAAAATGGCATAAATTGCGCCAAAATTACACGATTAATTCAAAATGGCCGACTTCCTGTTGGGTTTCGGCCATGGCGCCAAGAGACTTTTTTTTAAGTTGCGACATGATACAAGTATGTACCGATTTTCGTGCATCTACGTCAAACCGTATCGTGGGGCTTGAGGCACAAAGTTTTCTAGGGGGCGCTGGTGAGCCATTAGGTCACGCCCCTTTTTGACACTATTAGAATACGTAATTTTTCGCCACATGGGACGTGCGTGCCAAGTTTCACAACTTTTCGAGTAAGTTATGCGCCTCAAAAATGCAATTGTTTTCAGATAAAATAATAAGTCTTAATATTATTGCTTACGCTGCACCCCTCCAAAATAAAACCACCACATACACTAAACGATCTGGCGAGCTGTCAAGCCAGAGATAATTCCTTACCAAAAAAAAGGTTTACATTGTCCAGTGTCCAATATATTCTAAGGAACATATATGTATGGATAATTATTTATAGGTTGCATTTACGCAGCATAAAATTAATTAATTTAGTGATTGCCTTGTCAAATAAAAGGTATAATAAAAAAACAACATGCTTTTTTTTGGAGCCAGCAATAATTTCCGGGTTGTCTCACAAAAACACTGGGGTGCTGAAATTCAAAGTTCAAAGAAATGTTTCACCCTGGGGACACTAAAAGCCGTTTTATGTTGTTCTATGTTGAAATAATATCATCTAAAGTTATACAAAATATAATATCTTAACAGTTCACACAACTACCTAATATTAAAAGTAATTAAAATAGCATATAAGCCACTTGGTTTCTGTTTTGTATGGATTACTGTGTAGGAACTCCATTACCCAGCATGCCCTAGGTGCTTAGCACATGCGCAGTAGCTTCAGCAGCACGCCAGCTCAAAGCGTCAGTTGTTGTTGCCATGGCAGCCAGAGGCTGGGCCGCGGGTAATTATAAGAAGTTTTTACCGCGAGAGACCCACGGAAGAGGAGTAAGTTTAAAAAAAAAAAAAAAAAAAAAAAAAGTTGCTCGACGTGAGGTAAGCAGACACAAAAATATTGTGAAATTTCAATATTTCTTGCTATGAATATGATAAAATCTGCTTTTCAATGCGAAACTATCTTAAAATATTGCAATTTAGACCGAGAATCAAAGAAATGGCAGCAATTTTATTTTTCCTCCACAGCCGAAAGCTTGAAAGTCACGTGACAGAAACGAAACCTAAGAAACCATTAAAATATAATGGGCCACGGAATGCGTTCTCATCTCACGTTTTAGGAGGGCAAATCGTAAACATTGCCACGTTTTGCATTGTGGACCAACGTAGCCTGTACCACGTTTTCCTGTGAGACTGGGTTGAATATATAGGTACGTATGATCATGAGCGGTTTCTTTCTTCAGTACTATTGTTTCCATTAGTTTGTCCAAAGAACAAATGAGGCTTTTTTGTTTTAAATCCCTCCATCATCAATACCTGCTTATTTCTATAGGATCATGGGGATATTATTTGCCTCTATTCTGCAGAAGGCAGGGCTATAGCCTGGACAGGTTGCCAGTCGGCTGCAGGGCCACGTTTAGACAAACACTCTCTCCTATAAACAACGTGGAATCACCAATTTACCTGACATACATGTTTTTGTACTTTAAGCCGGGTACCCAGAAAAAACCCATGCAAGCAGACGTTGAACATGCAAACTCCTACAAGTTATGGATTAGGTTATCTTTAGAAATGTATCCTTTACTCTGAGATCTTCTCAGCCAAGTCTCTACCCAGAGCCAGGATCTCAATAATACTTAGTAATCAGTTTTCAAAAATGTAGCAATTACTGTTATTTGATATAAATTTGCTGGTGGTTTCATAACTAGTTGGTACTTTGTTGCATGAGAATGTTTTTAAATCTAATTTCATTTAAAAATATATATATTAAGAAAACAAAAATGGCTGTGGAAATTTGGACAAATTACCTGTTAATAGTTATGTCATAAAAGAAGTTGCATCCAACAGTAGGAATCTGTTGTGTCTGTTGTATCTGCATAGTTTCTTGATCTAAGATGAGCCATGACATGTTTCATGATCCCTCGAGTATTACTTTTCAAAAAATCCTGATTAAAATGATAATTTTTAGTACGATATCGTGAGAGATTTTTTATTTTTTGAGTCAAAATATTTTTCCATATCTATCTACATTGTAAATATCAGGAGGTTAGACTGACAGAAGGGAATGAAAAACAGACAAAAAATGGGAACTAAATTAAAGCTAGGGCTCAGGTTCTATCAGCTTACTGGCTCTGTAATTTGTGCCGGATTTAAGTTTTTGAAATATTACATGAAAGGTATAATACAGGCAGATATAGCAGACATGATTGCCCAGTGTTTGTCCAGCATCAGACAGAGATCTCTGCATATCATAATCATCTCTAATACCAAATAATCTTTCAATAAACCTTTAATCCGAGTGTCAAATCTCAGATTTTAGGATGATACTTTTTGCATTCCAGATGTTGTTCCATCTTTTAATCCATCCTTTAATATAACTGGACTTGACAAGAGTAAGGCAATGTATAAATCATATCTGAAGAGGAGATAAGTGAAAAGGGATCTGTGTTGTATGTGATTGGGTTTGAAACAATATATGTGGTGTTATTGTTCAGGGCAATAAAAATCTAACCCCAAGAAGAAAAATGTTTTTTGATGGTCTGAATTTTCACTTCAAAACAGATAAGGTCAGAGTCAAAGTCTATAAACAGTTTTAGTGACTGTGCCAAAGATGGGAGGCTATTCAGGTCAGTCAATGTAGGAGCAATTTAGAAAATAAATATAATATATATATATATATATATATATATATATATATATATATATATAAATATATTGTATGTAGGAAATCACATTGTAGGATTTTTACCAAATCAATTATTATTAATAATAATAATAATAATACATTTTATTTGTAAAGCACTTTTCTTAAAAAAAGGGCTACAGAATCCAACAAACAAAAAGGAATAAAATTAAGACACATAAGAAACCAGAAGTAAAAGCATTAAAGCAGAGACAATAAAGACATCTATGAAATTGGTAAAATAAGTATTTGTTCACCTACAAACAAGCAAGATTTCTGGCTTTCACAGACCTGTAACTTCTTCTGACTCCTCTGTTACCTGTTAATGGTACCTGTTTTAACTCATTATATTAGTATAGTGATGATTAAACCTAGTATTAGTTGTGTTTCCACCAAAAAGTTCTATTTTGGTTTCATCTGACCATATAACATTGTCCCAATCCTCTTCTGCATCATCCAAATCTCTAGCAAACTTCATATATATATATATATATATATATATATATATATATATATATATATATATATATATATATATATATATATATATATATATATATGCTTGTTTGTCTGTGACCAAATACTTATTTTACCGAGGAATTTACCAATTAATTCAGTAAAAATCCTACAATGTGATTTCCTGGATGCTTTCCCCCCATTCTGTCTCTCATAGTTGAAGTTACCTATGATGAAAATTACAGGCCTCTCTCATCTTTTGAAGTGGGAGAACTTGCACAATTGGTGGCTGACTAAATACTTTTTTGCCTCACTCTATATGTTTTAATGGGATTTACGTCAATTAGTGGCAACCTGCCCTAAGCATTTTTTTTTGCAGTGAGAAATGAGTCATCAGTACCATGAAACCAGCATATATAATAAATATCACACTGATGGCAGAGTATTTTGCCTCAACCAAAATAAGCTCTGTCTTAATTAGGGGGTATTTGGCTGAAAAACATATTTCACAAATGGTACATCACTGCGGGAAGTTTGAGAGACCGCTCTAAAACACCATAACTGTCCAGCTAAATGTAAAATGTCCCTTATATGATGCAACAGCAACATTTTTGACAATATGAACATGAGTAAAATTTTGAGTGAAAGTGTTTGACTGTTGCACTCGGCAAGACTTTGTACACCAGTTAGCAAATTAAAAAAAAAAAAAAAAAAGAATACATGGACTCATATTTATTTTGACTATATACTGCATTTATCACCGTCTGTTTATTTGTAGATTACACAAGAAAAGGCTATCACACTGGATCATTTTGCATTACATTTCCCACTTATTAAAGAGGACTTATTCATCTACAACTAAAGCATATAGAAGTTATAGAACTGATATGTCTATGTCCCTCACTGTCTTACTGAGCAGTATTTATGGTAAACAGGGTGCATTGTTGAGTGATAGCCACTAGTCTTGGACAATAACTGTAGTTAAAGGCTAAGCATCACAAATACATAACATTCAGGGTTGGAGACCAGTTCCAAGTTTCAGATTTAATGACAATTCAACTCCAACACTAGTGTCATCAAGAGCTAGTGTTCTCAGACAATACATACATTACCTGGATTAAAACAATAACAAAGTTCAGGCAATATGCAAAAGTATGGAAAAGGTGATATTCGTACAAGCCTTGACCAGCTGTTTTGGAGTCTTCGACAGCAACAAAGAAGAAAGAACAAGAAAGAAAAAAGTGTTCTATGGTTCCCCTAGTTCTCCCTCCATGGTCCGGACCAGGACGTACAGCTCAGCCAGCCCGACCACAGACGCAGCAATCACCGCTGAACTCACCCGCTGAAACAAAGATGGTTCAGGCAATGTTTATTAGGACAAAAAGAACATTTGAGCAGTGTCATTAAGAAAAACAAAAAGAAACCACTTAATCACCGTCTCCAATTTGATCAACTTTGTATCCACACTAAAGAAATGGTGAAAGATTAGGTTTGTTGCAGGACAGCTGGGCTGCAGTGACTTGCCACCATATGTGCCTATGCGTAAGGCAACCAAGCCACACAATTTTAAGTTATTTTCTTCATTTAACAACCCCATTTGTTTTGGATTATTAGTAATACTACCTTGACTTCCACCTATAGGTGAAAATATCACTTAGGGCAAATCATTTCCTCCGAGTTGGCGTGTGTGGTGTGTGTGTTTTCTTATTATTTGGCTTTAAAACCCCATATTATGTTTTTGCTGGTTTTAAATGGTTCATAAATTCGTGGCATCATGAATTGAGTAATCAAAATGCAAAAAGATTTTAGAACCTCTCAACAGTTTCTTCCTTTCTTCTACTGTGTGAACCTTTTTTCCTTCTCAAACCGACTCCTTCAACTGAAACACGATCGGCCAGTTACTGATTTTAATCAGGATTCACATCTTCCAGTAATGGTTATTTTATAAAAAAATGTATATTTTAGAAGTTTCCTTGCTGAAATGTAGAGATGAATGTTGATTTCAATCAAATCTACAGTTTGGTATTACTCTTGGAGTTC
The DNA here is from genome assembly GCF_033807715.1 of Cololabis saira. Classification (NCBI taxonomy): domain Eukaryota; kingdom Metazoa; phylum Chordata; class Actinopteri; order Beloniformes; family Belonidae; genus Cololabis; species Cololabis saira. Next base: position 872,954 of record NC_084590.1, on the reverse strand, counting down.
TTTAGCATGATCCTGCCAGTCGCTGCTTATCATTACACTAATTTGTGTTAATCGAGAGAGCCTGTCAAAACAATGAAAAACTAGAAGGTGTGCATATGTGTAATCATCTTGTGACTTGTGCACAGTCTCATTCTCCAACTGGCCAACTGTATCAGGGGGACACAGAGCTACGGTTTAACATGATACCCCCAAAGCCACAAGATTGCAAATTTCAACCAGAGCTAAACTCAAAGTGGAATCTGACTGCAATGTCAGAACTTGTTCAAGCTGATCTGCAGTTAAACCAGCTATTTAGTGCTTTTATTTTGAAGGCGTCTCGCCGAGAAATTGTAAACATCCTGAGCTTCGGACTTTGATGGTAAAAGTTTAACGGCAGTAGAAAGTATGTCTGAAAGACTAAACTAGTGTCTTGAAAGCTAAAGTGGTGCCCAACTGACACAAAAAGCACCTTCTGATAAGGATTTGTTTTCTTTGCAAATGTTATGCCTTATTTATGTACATATTGAGTTTTGCTGTCAGCGGTAGGCCTGATTTATGGTTCCGCGTTAAATCGACGACGTAGCGTACGGTGTCGCCGCGCACCCTACGCCGTAGGCCCTGCGTAGGTGTAACGCGGAACCATAAATCAGCCTGTGTAGCTGTTATTACCGAGCGAGCAGCAGCTGCGTCGGTCTGTATTTAAGTTAAATGAAACTTATATGAATGTAGAAAGACTACCTCTATTTTATTTTATTCCTTTATAGCTCTTACGGTGTGTTTGCAGTGTATTTATTGTACATCCAAGGAATAAAAACATTGTGAACCATCAGTTTGAGAGTCATCCATCATCAGGGAATGCTACAGAAATTATTTTTTCTCTGTGCGGCCCGGTACCAGATGACCCACGGCCCGGTACCGGGCCGGGGCCCGGGGGTTGGGGACCACTGCTATAGAGAACCTCAGCATCTTCATCTCTGCTAGAGAACCTCAGCATCTTCATCTCTGCTAGAGAACCTCAGCATCTTCATCTCTGCTAGAGAACCTCAGCATCTTCACCTCTGCTAGAGAACCTCAGCATCTTCACCTCTGCTAGAGAACCTCAGCATCTTCACCTCTGCTAGAGAACCTCAGCATCTTCACCTCTGCTAGAGAACCTCAGCATCTTCACCTCTGCTAGAGAACCTCAGCATCTTCACCTCTGCTAGAGAACCTCAGCATCTTCATCTCTGCTAGAGAACCTCAGCATCTTCATCTCTGCTAGAGAACCTCAGCATCTTCATCTCTGCTAGAGAACCTCAGCATCTTCATCTCTGCTAGAGAACCTCAGCATCTTCATCTCTGCTCCTCCAGCTCTGCCTCCTGTCTTTTCCTCAGTGACACTCAGGGCTTGAAATTAACTTTTTGACCTACTAGCCAAGTAGCTAGTAGGTCAAAAAAGTTACTCGCCAAACAGATTTTTTACTCGCCAAAACCAAAAAGTTGCTTCACTAAAGTATTTCGTCATCACTACTTATATAGCAGTCATACTAGTACCATATAACAGTCATCCCGTTCTTCTCAATCAAATGTGCTGTGTAAAAGGACCTTTCAACTATTCTGGAAGAACAGTATAAATCCCTATGCAGCAGTAAGAAGACGCATGAAGTACATTAGATTCAAATATACTAGGCTGACCATATTTTGATTTTCAAAAAAGAGGACACTCGGCCCGGCCACGAGATAGCCTACTTAAATGATACTCGCAGTTTACACAAAGATTCCTTATAATTTTAATATATTTAAAGTTTATATGTATGGATATAATATTCAGTTATATTACAAAATAATATCTCTCAAAGACGGAAATTCAGATAGGCTTCTCAGAAGTTACTCAACTTTTTTATTATGTCTAAAATAATAACAGTTACAGTCAGTATTCGAATTGTAAAAAAAAATCAGGGGGGATGGTGGATTTTATCATATAGGGACAGATAATTTGTGCTGATTACAAATAATATAATATATTACAAATAATAACACTGACATGACTCTGTCCTTCACAGGATAAGTAAAATGGATCACTGCAAAAACTCAAAATCTGAACAAGAATATTTGTCTTATTTCTAGTTAAAATGTCTCATTTTAGTAAAAAAAAATCTGATTACACTTAAAACAAGACTCATCACTGGAAAAAACAACAATTTTCACCTGTTTCAAGTAGATTTTCACTTGAAATAAGTAGAAAAATCTGCCAGTGGAACAAGATTTTTTTGCTTGTAATGAGAAGATAAATCTTGTCCCACTGGCAGATTTTTCTACTTATTTCAAGTGAAAGTTTACTTGAAACAGGTGAAAATTGTCAAATAAGTTATTTTTCTGGTGATGACTCTAAATGTTGAAATAGCAGTAAAACCACATTCATTGATGAAATGACATAAGGGATGGAAAGGGAGGATGGCAGTTTTACAGGGGGGATGATTTGGACCGTTTTTATTTCAGGGGGGATGATTTGGACCGTTTTTATTTCACCCCCCCTCATCCCCCCTCAACTCCAGTACTGGGTACAGTAACTGTTGTGGTGGTGTTTCACAGTATGAAATGCCAATGCACCCTCCGCTGCATTTACAGCATCCTCTGTTTTTCCGGGTCTAAGAACTCGGTCAACTTTGAAGAGCTACTCTCACTCGCACTGCCTTCTTATGTGTTTCTGTGTCGGATGTCGATGTGAGCTGCATGTCTCCGGCACCTTTATTGGACACAGAAACATAAGTGCCAGCTTTGGCACATATGTCCCGACCGGATTTTTTTTTTCAGTGCATCTGTGAAGCTGCATTTTCGCTTCGGCATCTTGACAGGACGTAAAAGGTGGACATGTCCGGGGAAAAGAGGACGTTTGGTCAGCCTAAAATATACAAACTATTTATTAAATAGCGCCTTCAGCGCTGTTCCCCCCTCCTCCTCCTCCTCCTCCTCCTCCCTCCTCACCTCACACACATTTGTCTTTTTGGGTGGTGGCTGGCACCCTGATATATATCTCCACATGTCGTTTTTTTGTTCAGTTTAGTTTTCTTTAGCTTCTTCTTTAGCTTTAGTTTAGCTTCTTTCTTCTTAGTTTTGTAGTTGTTATGTTCCCTCGTTTACTTTTCTTCTTCTGACCCGTTAGCGGCGCTTGGCAACCAACGAAAATGAGCATTACCGCCACCCTCTGGATTAGAGTGGTATAATTTTTCTAGGTCGCCAAGTGGCGAGACAGCCAAAAATATGTCTCGCCACAGCAAAATCTAGGTCGCAAATGGCGAGTGGCGACTGCTAATTTCAAGCCCTGGTGACACTGTTTCTAGACCAAACAACATCGCTGCTCTCACCACAGTTTTCTACACCTTTCCTTTCATTTTAGCTGAAACTCCTTTATCACACATCACACTTTTCTCCACTCGCTTGCTGCACATGTTTCTTCACCTCTTTTCCACACTCTCCATTGCTCTGAACTTTTGGCCCCAAGTACTTAAAATCCTCCACCTTCTCTATCTCTTCTCCCTGTAACCTCACTCTTCCACTTGGGTTCTTCTCAACACACATAAACTCCGTCTTGCTGCGGCTAACCTTCATTGCTCTCCTTTCCAGGGCAAACCTCCACCACTCTAGCTTCTCCTCCACCTGTTCCCTGCTCTCACTACAGATCTTCATCTGCAAACATCATAGTCCATGGTGATCCCTGTCTAACCTTGTCTGTCAGCCTGTCCATCACCATAGCAACAAGAAGGGGCTCAGGGCTGATTCCTGCTGTAGTCCCACCTCCACCTTGAACTCCTCTGTCACACCTACAGCACACTTCACCACTGTCTTACAGTCCTCTACATGTCCTGCACCGCTCTCACATACTTCTCTGCCACGCCAGACTTCCTCATACAATACCACAGTTCCTCTCTGGGCACCCTGTCATAAGCTTTCTCCAGATCTACAAAGATACGATGCAGCTCCCTCTGAACTTCTCTATACTTCTCTATCAACATCCTCGGACCAAATACTGCATCTGTAGTACTCCTTTTAGGCATGAAACCATACTGCTGCTCACAAATGCTCACTCCTGCCCTTAGTCTAGCTTCAACTACTCTTTCCCATAACTTCAGTGTATGGCTCCTCAGCTTTATTCCTCTGTAGTTGCCACAACTCTGCACATCTCTCTTGTTCTTAAAAATGTGCACCAGCACGCTTTCCTCCCTTCCTCAGGCATCTTGTCACTATCTAAGATCGTGTTGAACAACCCTGTCAGAAGCTCTACTGCTACCTCTCCTAGACACTTCCAGACCTCCACAGGTATATCATCAGGGCCGAGCACCTTTCCACTCTTCATCCTCTTCAATGCCCTCCTCACTCTGTCTTCCCCCTCTTCATCTTCCTCACCGCCAGAGTCATCCTACAGTACACACCACCATCCTATGCTGTCTGCCTACACTGTCACCTACCACTACTTGCAGTCACTGATCTCCTTCAGGTTACACCGTTTACACAAGCTGTAGTCTACCTGCGTACTCCTACCTCCACTCTTATAGGTCACCCTATGTTCCTGTCTATTCTGGAAGAAAATATTCACTACAGCCATTTCCATCCTTTTTGCATAGTCCACCACCATCTGTCCTTCTGCATTCCTCTCCTGGATCCCAAACCTGCCCCTCACCTCCTCATCATCTCTGTTTCCTGCACCAACATGTCCATTAAAGTCTGCACCAATGAAAACTCTCTCACTTCTAGGGATGTTCTGCAGTACTTCATCAAGGTCCCGCCATAACTTCTCTTCTAGCTCACATCCTACTTGTGGAGCATACCCACTAACAACATTGAACATCACACCTTCCATTTCTAGCTTGAGACTCAGTACTCTATCTGACACTCTTTTAACCTCCTATTTATTCCTAACAAACTCCTCCTTCAAGATAACTCCTACTCCATTCCTCTTCCCATCTACACCATGATAGAACAACTTGAACCCTGCTCCTAAACTTCAAGCCTTGCTACCAGCCCCGCCCCTTCCTATACGCAGAGTATGCACATTGCGTAAGGCCCCCGACGGCCAAGGGCCCCCAATTGCCTGAGCGAATTTGCGGAGTTTAGGCCAAGAACGTACTATAGGATCCTCCCACTATCTGAGTACTACAGACAGACCCCTCGCCACAGCTGCTGCTACGGTATTTGCGCAGTGGTGCGTTGTGAATCCAAAAACCTAACTTGGCGTTCAATCTCATGCGTGCACGGTGCAGCAGCCAGCAGCTGTTTGTTTACGTTTACGAGCCGGCGACCGAGCCTGTGGGGGGACACCATGGAGGTATGAATGATTATTATTATTATTATTATATTATTAACAGTTTATTATTTATGTCAGTGTCAGTGGTTCTCAAACTATGACCAAGAGCCTCAGTATTACATATATCTGTATTTGGCCACATACTCCAATTTCAGAATATGTTGGAACCTCCTCAGAAGCAAAAAAAAAAAAAAAAAAGAAAGTTTGCTGAGAAAGATGGGCACCACATTCTCTGGAGTTTTGGTGTAATATTCAATAAATGTTTCTACCTCATTCTGATGTGTTTGTCTACCTACTCTGAATATGGATTTTAATTGTTTTTAAGGTGAGAGAAACCCTTCAAAAACACTGGCCAAAATCAGTCCAAATCGGCCCAAATTGTGCCCAAATTGGCCCAAATCGCCGCGGCGGCCACAGGATGGGCAGCCGGCTTTGCCGGCTGCCACGATTCCTGCTTAGGGCCCCCTGGGAGCCAGGATCGGCACTGCTTGCTACCTTTCCACCTGGTCTCCTGGACACACAGTATAGCCTTCCTCCTCTTTCTTCATGTCAACCAACTCTCTACCTCGATCTATGTGTTGATCTGTCAGCATAATGGCTTAAAATGTGACCACCGTGGTGCAGTTTAATAGTGTTTGAACGGCTAAATTGATTGCATTTATGTCATTGAACTGTCTATCAGGAGTAAACCTTCTTGAAATTGGTGACATTAAACCACATCAGAAAAAAACAAAGTGAGAATCATGATGATATAACACATTGTTTTTATCCAGCTTTTCTTAGAAACAAAAATAAGTTCTTCACAACTGTGCAGAATAATTGTGATTAGTTCAAATAATTATAATCAAGTGATTATCTAATGTCAGACATTCATTTAAGATGGTAAATGTGCTTACCGCTGGAGTCTCGGTGAATAAATACTGGCTGCCCATATAGGAACAGGCAAAAGCAGCAACCACAGTCACAAAGAAGTTGAAAACAGTCACCACCACGGCTCTGACTGACCGCACTGAGGACAAGAAACATTCAAACAAGTCAGATGATACAGTTCTGTCCCTTTTAGGAGACATCCAACAGGACACAAAGCACTGACCTTGTCCTCCAAAATCTGACAGAGTTCCATTTCGGTTGATTTCCTAAAAACAAAGAATGCTTTGTTCTAAATAGTTAGATATGGCAAGAAATTACAAATCTTTCCAAAGCCCACTACATAAATCTGTGAAACCTGTGAATATCCCATAATCTAATTTCCAACAGGGTTTAAAGTTTCATACCACAGTATGACTGAAAAAGCAGCATGTTCTTTTAAGCATGCTAGATTCACTACTTTTTACAATTCCGTTTTACATTACAAAGCAAAACAAATGTCTTCTCGACATAAGTACAGTAGTCAATATAGATCCATTCAGTTGGTGAAATATGACAAGTCATGCATCTTGATTTAATAACAGCAGCTGATAATGTACCTGAGCGTTGACATCACGCGTCATTCTGTTGTACTCCTCATTGGCTAGTTTTGCTTTGATCCGCTTAAGACGTGCAACTAGTTCAGGATTCTAAAATGAGAGAAGTCAGAGATTACTTTTCTATTTCAGCGGGTTATGATATTGATTTTATATTGAGCTCTCTGAGGCCCAGCAGAGACTGTACAATATCAAGGAAAATCTGCTGGTTTCTCCAAGTGCTCCATGGTAGGGCTGGGCGATATGGACCAAAAGTCATATCTCGATATTTTCTAGCTGAATGTTGATACTCGATATATATCGATATTTTTTCTGTGACATAATTGGGGTTTCCCCCGAGGCATTATAGCATAGCATCTCTGTTAGCTTCATTTTTTTCTGAGGCAAACCCTTAAAAAAAACAGTCAGTTTTAATACAAAGCCTCGTGCCAATTGTCACACAGGTTCCTTTATTAACAGAGGTCTGCACAATATCAAAATGTATAAAACAAATGAAATAAAAATAAACTGCCTGCATATATAGAATAAAAATGCTTCTTGTGCCACTGTTCATATCCTGTTTATACATATTTTATACGTATCTTTTGTATTTTTCATATATTTTTTATTTCTGACTTTTCAGTCTTTTTACCCCTCCCCTATATGTGTGTACTGCTGTCAACAAATAAGTTTCCCCACTGAGGGAGAATATAAAGGATATTCTATTCTATTCTATTCTTGAATAAAATAAAACAAATATCCCTTTCCTGCATAACAATTAAATTAAAATACACTATGCAATTAATACAATGTAGACAGTAACAGGCAGACCTTTCCACTGAGGTTGACAGTTGTGCAAATAACAAAACATTTGTGCAAGTCTCAAATAAAACATTCAAGTCAATTTGTCACAAAATAAGCTATATCAAAATCATAAAAAAAAAGGTTTTTTTAATAATTGATATAAACAATATTGTTTCGTACCATATCGCGTTTGAAAATATATCGATATATATTAAAATCTCGATATATCGCCCAGCCCTACTCCATGGAGAGCATACTGACGCACTGCTTCACCAGTAGCACGGTGGCTCAAAGGAAGAATAGAATAGAGCCCAAAAAAACCATGGGCCGCTCTCTCCCCTCACTGGAGGACTCGCACAACAACCACTGGATTAAAAAGGAAAACAGATCACAAGGACACTTTTCCCCCTGGACACTCTCAGTTTGCACCGTTGCCCTGTGTAAATGTTTTATATACTATGGTATTTATCTGTTTGTTTTTTTAGCACTGACTGATGGCACTTTTAATTCCGTTGTTGTATAACAATGACTAATAAAGATCTAATCTAATCTAATATATGTACATTCACAGGCCACTTTATTAGATACACCTGGCCAACGGCTCGTTAACACACATTTTTAATCAGCCAATCACATGGCAGCAACTCAATCCATGTAGGCATGTAGACATGGACAAGATGATCTGCTGCAGTTCAAACCAGCATCAGAATAGGGAAGAAAGGGGATTTAAGTAACTTTGAACGTGGCATGGTTGTTGGTGCCAGACTGGCTGGTCTGAGTATTTCAGAAGCTGCTGATTTACTGGGATTTTCATGCACAACCATCTCTAGGGTTTAAAGAGAATGGTCTGAAAAAGAGAACATACGTAGACAGTGAGCGGCAGTTCTGTGGGAGCGAATGCCTTGTTGATGCCAGAGGTCAGAGGAGATAGAAAGAAGCTGACAGAAAGGCAACAGTGACTCAAATAAGCATGGATCCATCCTGCCTTGTACCAACGGTTCAGGCTGGTGGTGGTGGTGGTGTAATGGTGGGGGGTATTTTCCTGCCACACTTTGGACCCATCAGTACCAACTGAGCATCGTGTCAACGCCACAGCCTACCTGAGTATTGTTGCTGACCATGTCCATCCCTTTATGACCTCAGTGGACCATCTTCTGATGCTACTTCCACCAGGATAACAGCCATGTCATAAAGCAGGAATTATTTCAGACTGGTTTCTTGAACATGACGATGAGTTCACTGAACTGAAACGGCTCCACAGTCACCAGATCTCAGTCCAATAGAACCTTAGGGATTTGGTGGAACAGGAGATTCACATCATGGATGTGCAGCCGACAAATCTGCAGCAACTGCATGATGCCGTCAAGTCAATATGGACCAAAGTCTCTGAGGAATGTTTCCAGAACCTTGTTGAATCTACGCTACGAAGGATTAAGGCAGTTCTGAAGGAAAAAGGGGGTCCAACCCGGTACTGAAAAGGTGTACCTAATAAAGTGGCCGGTAGGTGTACGTGTGTATATATATATATATATATATATATATATATATATATATATATATATACATACATACATATACACACACACTTATAAATATATATGTATATGTACACAGATAGATTATTAGATTATTGTTTCCTGCCTACATACATAGAATAATAACAATAGAAACCACGATGTAACAGTCTAAAATTGTATAACATCCAAATATGTATAATTACACTTACTCTGGGAAGTTTCTCAACCTCTGGCAAGTACAATGAGCTGTCCCCGAGGAAGTCATGCAGGTAGAAAGGGTGCCCTGAATAAAAGTTGTAAGAAAGTGTTACTCACCGTTACATTAAATATCAGTATCATGGAGCCTAAAGATGTGTCTGTTGTTACTCTTGACACACACACACACACACACACACACATACACATACACACACACACACACACACACACACACACACACACACACACACACACACACACACACACACACACACACACACACACACACACACACACACACACACACACACACACACACACACACACACACACACACACACACACACACACACACACACACACACACCAATTGGCTTAAATTGTTTAATATTTTGGGGGATTTTTTTTGTTTTCAATATTTCAAAGTTCTCTTTTATTTCTTTCATTATACATTATTATTTCTAAATACTTAATCTCATTCTTTATTGGAATGTTAAGAGAAATTCACACGTGGATAGTCATGAATTCTAAGTCGCTCACAATTTTTTATATTTAAATTCAGACCAGGGGGACTTCCGGTTGGTGAGCAGATGGAGTAGACGTGTTTTGCGAGTGCTCCCGTGAGTGCCAAACTTTTTAAACCACCAAGCCCCAAACTTTCAAACTTTTTCCTTTAAAAAGGATTCCCTGTATTTTTTTTTGTCTTGAACGAGCCCTCTTACCTCCGAGATGGCTTCGAAAAGCGGCAAGTCGGGCAAAAAAGACGATGCTGGCGCTGTCTTAACCCTGGCGGCCATTACCACGGCCACAGAGTTCAAAAATACTTTCAGTCAGCTCGACTCCAAACTCGACCAAACGCGGCTCGCGGTCGAGGACCATGGCCAACGTGTTTCATCCCTTGAACTCGCCACTGAAGACCTCAGCCAGCGAGTTATGGACCTTGAAGGCATCTGCTCGACTCTACGAGATGATAATGCTCGGCTAAAGGCCAAGGTCGTAGATTTGGAAAGCCGAAGCAGGAGGCAGAACGTACGTATCCTGGGTTTACCGGAGTCGACTGAGTGCGGGTCTCCTACGGCTTTCTTCTCCAAGCTGCTGTGTGAGGTGTTCGGGAATGATACGCTGCCGTCACCGCCAGAAATCGACAGAGCGCATCGCTCTCTCGCCGCCAAGCCGGCCCCGGGACAGAGACCGCGTCCCGTCATCCTCCGCCTGCACCGGTACCAGACCAAGGATCTCCTCATCAGGGAGGCGCGGCGGAGAGGGAAACTGGAATATCACGGCCACCCGATCCGGGTCGTGGAGGATTACAGCCCCGAAGTTGCCAGCCAACGAGCGGAATACAGCGGAGTTATGTCCGAACTTTATAATCTGGGTCTGAAGCCGGCTCTGCTCTTCCCCGGCCGGCTCCGGCTCACGCTGTCCGGGGGAGCCAGAAAGTGGATCGGCTCCGTGGATGAGACGCGCAAATTCATCACGAGTCGCAGCAAGTCTCCAAACCCGCTGTAATGGGACTGTTGAACGCTTTCACAGCTCCACTCTGCAGCTCAGTATGGTTCACTGGCGTTCACTGACTTTTTTTTTTTCTCTCTCTTTTTTTACATGAGTCATTATAATAATCCTGAGGGGTGGGTGAGTACCCCCGCGACAACTGTTTTTGTTTTTTCAGTCTTTTTTTGCCTGAATTCTTTTCGGGGTTAGTGTGTTTAGAACCTTATTTTCTCTGTTGTTAGTTTGACTGCCCCTTTGCAAATGTTATTAATTTGCAGTTCTTTTTGGCTGTTTAAAAAAAGGAGAAAAAAAAAAGTAGTGGAGAGGGAGAGAAAAAAACGAAAAAAATAAAAGCTTTTCCAATTTATCTATAAGTTTTGTAATAATTGTAAGCTGTAAATCTTACTTTTACGCTGCTTAAGTCGGAAGTTTTATATTTTATATTTTTGTAAAAATATTTCTGGGCTCATATCGGGACTTCCAAGTCAAGATTTGAGAGGGTATTTCTTTTTTTTTATTTATATCTACACGTTTTAAGGTGCTAATTTCATATATGTATATATCCATGATACGGGAGCAAAAGCTATTAGTGTGTAGGACAGGAAGATGCGTTATTGCACTTTGTTTGTTTTAAAGAGCTTGCTGCTTTTTTTTTCTTTTTCTATAGCAGCTGTCTTAGTTGGGGTGGGTGGGTTGGGGGGATATGTCACTGCCAGAAACTTTGCATTAACTCTTTTCAACCCATTACTTAATGTGGGTCACATTCAACCTCCTTTCCATTTTCTTTTTTTTTGCCTAGGTCATTGTGCTCACCTCCTAATTTTTCTTCTTAAATATTATGAATAGATACTTGAAGCTGGTGAGCTGGAATGTTAAGGGTCTGAATCACCCTGTTAAAAGGAAAAGGGTCTTCTCACATCTAAAACATCTTAAAACCGAAATAGCCTTTCTACAAGAAACTCATATTTGCAGTTCTGATAATAGCCGCCTGTTCCCGAGGTGGTCAGGGCAGGGATTTCACTCCTCCTTTCAAGCTAAGGCCCGAGGAGTTTCAGTTCTTATCAGTCAGGATGTTTCATTTGAGCAGCACAATGTGATTTCTGACAAGTTTGGTCGCTACGTGATCGTCTCTGGGAAATTATTCAATACATTGGTCGTACTTGTGAATGTTTATGCCCCTAATTCAGATGATGCAGTCTTTTTTGAACGACTGTTTTCACTGCTCCCTGACCTTAATACATATTCTCTCATACTTGGTGGTGATTTTAATTGCTGGCTCGACCCAGTCCTAGACCGATCCTCTACCAACCCCGGCACAGCGAGTAAGTCAGCCCGTCTTATTCAGGCGTTCCTTTCTGACTACGGTGTTTGTGATGTGTGGCGTTCTTTACATCCATGTGACAGAGAATACTCCTATTTCTCACAAGTGCATCACACATACTCGAGGATTGATTATTTTTTTATTGATAATCAACTGATTCCCCTGGTTCATTCCTGTGCTTATCAGAGCATTGTCATTTCCGACCACGCTCCTGTGGTCCTAACCATGTCCCTTCCTGACCTACCTCAAAGAGACAGACAGTGGCGATTCAATTCGACTCTGCTGTCGGACAGAAATTTTGTTAAATCAATGGAAACGGAAATAGCCTTATTCCTATCCACGAATATGACTCCAGGAATGTCTAGTCTAACTGTCTGGGATTCTCTCAAGGCTTATCTCCGGGGACAGATTATATCCTACACTGCTAGGGTGAGGCAAAAATCTTATAGGGAGCGATCAGACCTTGCCCGCCAAATCAAAGAGGTCGATGAAGAATATGCTCGGACTAAATCCCCAGATCTTTACAAAAAGCGGCCAGAACTTAAAACCAAATTTGACCTGCTTACCACTCACCCAATTGAACAGTCACTTCTGAAAAGTAAAACCAGGTTTTATGTTTATGGAGACAAATCTGACAAATTATTAGCCAACCAACTCAAAGGCTCTAAGGCTAAACAAAATATTTCTAAGATTCGATTACCAAATGGCCATGTAACTACAGATCACTTACTCATAAATGAAGCATTCAGGGACTTTTATACCCAGCTATACACCTCGGAATCTCAGACTGATCGAGATGAGATTGCAGACTTTTTAAATAGTCTCAGTATTCCCAGTCTTTCACCAGATCTAAGGAAGACATTAGAAGAACCGATATCCCTGATGGAGATAACTCGAGCCATTTCTTCACCGCAGTCGGGTAAATGTCCTGGCCCTGATGGCTTCCCGGCGGAATTTCTAAAGAAATTTTCTACTCTGCTTTCCCCATTGCTATCTACTTCTTTCAGAATCCTTCAGCCACGGTTCCCTCCCTCCTTCTTTTTCAGAGGCATGTATCACCCTCATAGCTAAAAAAGGGAAGGATCCTACTGAATGCGCCTCCTACAGGCCCATCTCCCTCTTAAACACAGATGCTAAAATCTTAGCTAAAGTCCTAGCCCATAGGCTGGAGAATGCCCTCCCCACAATTATATCTGAAGACCAAACTGGCTTCATTAAAGGTAGGCAGTCTTACTTCAACACAAGGCGACTGTTCAATATTATCTACTCTGCCTCTGAGGCTATCCCTGAATGCGTTGTCTCTCTGGATGCGGAGAAAGCATTCGACCGCGTCGAATGAGATTATCTCTTTGCTGTGCTGGACAGGTTTGGTTTTGGTCCGAACTTTGCTCTGTGGATTAAGCTTCTCTATTTGTACCCCACAGCCTCAATTCGTACTAACTCTCAACGGTCAAAACCATTTAATCTGCATCGTGGAACCCGTCAGGGGTGCCCCCTTAGTCCCATGCTTTTTGACATGGCTATCGAACCGCTTGCCACAGCGCTCCGATCTTGTGAGGATGTGTCCGGTATCTGGAGAGGTGGCAGGGAACATAAGGTCTCGCTTTATGCCGATGACCTCTTGCTTTTCATCTCTCACCCTCTGGCCTCATTACCCCCTGCGCTGTCACTTCTCAGTCAGTTTGGGAAACTCTCAGGCTATAAACTGAATCTCAGCAAAAGTGAGCTTTTCCCTACCAATATTGAATCGCATGCTTTAGACCTTTCCAATTTTCCCTTTAAAATCGTAAATGACAAATTCTCCTATTTAGGCATATCTGTGACAAGGAAACACAAAGACCTGCTCCAAGAGAATCTTATCTCATTGTTAAATGAGACCAAACAAATCCTTACACAATGGTCACCCCTGTCAATGTCTCTTGTGTGTCGCATCAATTCAGTTAAAATGACCATTTTACCTAAATTTTTGTACCTTTTCCAGACCTTACCACTCTTTATTCCTGGTTCTTTTTTTCAGTCCCTTGACTCAGTTATATCTTCATACTTATGGCGGGGTAAACGGCCACGTTTGAACAAGACTCACCTTCAAAAAATAAAGTCTGCAGGTGGTCTGGCCCTCCCAAACTTTCGTTATTATTATTGGGCTGCTGACCTGCGCTCTGCATTCTGGTCCTTCTACTGCGACGGCGCTGACCGCCCTGACTGGGTGGCGATGGAGTTACATCCAACTGATGACCTGTCAATTCCTGCCCTACTCGGCTCCTCACTTCCACTTCCTTCACTTAAATCAATCAAAAACCCAGTGGTTAAACATTCTCTTAGAATTTGGGCCCAATTTAGGAAGTTTTTTGGTTTTCACAGCTTCTCTCTTCTTAGCCCCATTGCATCAAATCACTTTTTCAAACCATCCCGTGAGGACCCCACCTTCCAGGAATGGCACAGGAGGGGTATAATTCGTTTTAGAGATATGTTCATAGACGGCACCGTGGCATCTTTTGAGCAGTTAAGTAGTAAATTCAGCCTTCCAAAAATCACATTTCTTTAGGCATCTTCAGGCTAGACATTTTGTTCTTTCCCAGACACCCAGCCCTGGTGCATCGATAGGCTTGACCACAGTTGACAAAGTTCTTGCCACAGACCCATTCAAAAAGGGGCTCATTTCATCTTTCTATGGCATGTTGCTGGATCTTAGGAGTGCCCCTACAGATAAACTCAAAGCAGCATGGGAGAAGGACTTAGGGCTTCCCTTATCGGAGGATACCTGGGAGTCCATACTCAAACTGGTTAATACAACCTCCCTGTGCGCACGTCACTGCTTAATTCAGTTTAAAGTGGTACACAGGGCTCATATTTCCAAAGCAAAGTTATCCTCCATGTACCCAGATATTAGTCCATACTGTGTAAAATGTAAAGTAGCAGAAGCCTCTCTCATCCACATATACTGGTCCTGCCCATGTCTAAACAAGTACTGGAGGGAAGTATTTCATACTCTCTCTCTGGTGCTTAAAATCAAATTGGAACCAAACCCACTGACTGCCCTGTTTGGGGTCATGGAGGGAGGAAGGAAGTTAACCACTGCACAGGGGCACACTTTGTCTTTTGCCTCCCTTTTGGCTCATCGGGCAATTCTGTTCAGGTGGAAGGATCCCTTCCCTCCTACTCGTGCACAATGGCTGGAAGACATCATGTCCTGCTTAAAACTGGAGAAAATTAGATACTCGCTTCAGCAATCAAATAAGTTCCAGAAAGTGTGGGGACCTTTTCTAGAAGCATTCCAGACCCTGTGAACTATACTTCATATTTCTTTTGTATTCCTAGTGCAGGCTTTTGATGTTAGAATGACCTCATATTGTGATTAGTATTCTGGCAGAGACAGGGGAGGGATTAGTTTGGTCTGTAGTTTGTTTTTGTTACTGTTTTATTTTTTTTCATACTGTTTAATTGTTTTTTATATTTTGTACACTGGTGTATGCTATGATCAACATGCCCATGCCTACTCAAAATATTTGTAATTAACATTCAGCATTTCACCTTTTTTACTTTGTGAAAATTTCAATAAAAAGATCTTGAATTAAAAAAATTCAGACCAGTAGCTTTAGAAAATATTGAAATTTCGGATAACACTGCAGGAATCAGTGAAATATTCTTTAAAAACGGTATTATATCAAATAGATGCATCTTGGAAAGCAAAATACGGCAACACCACTTGGACAATCTGTATACATAAAAATAAATGGAAAAAACAGCAAACCCTCCATAGTATGTTTTTAAAAACGAAATAAAAAATTCTATAACACCTATAAAGGTACTATCAAAAGAAAATCAGTCTAAGTTACAATTTTGCTACGCTTAAACACTTTTGTTGAAATGTCAACCCCTGTGATTATTTTATTTTGTGTTTATTTTATTTTAATTTTTTTATTTAATCTTAGAAGATTATCTTGGAAAAAATGTATAGGTATACTTATTCGCTTGTGTGTTATGAACTTGTTATGTTTCAGTTGCGGGATATTATTATTTACAGTACATGATTGCTTTTCCTATTTGGTCTGAATTTTAATGAAATAAGTAAAAGTTGCCTTTGATATTACCAATGATGAATGAGAAGAAACACCATTTTCATTAGTTTAATATTACCCCAAAAATGTAGACAATAAAAATAGTCTCTCACAATATCCCTAATTTATTGTGAGTAGTATTTTTTTTCGATTTATTTTTATGTATACAGTTTGTCCAAGTGGTGTTGCCGTATTTTGCTTCCCAAGATGGCCGACGATGTTGGACGCGACTGCGCATGTGTGATTCAAATAGGGTAGGGACTCAAATCAGGTAGTGACAGCGCTGAGTGAGCAAATTGCATTGAAATGAATGGACGGCCATTTTCGATGTCCCATCCAGTTTTCATTAATAGATCCATGGTTTATTCTGGCCGAAAAAAGATGACATTATATAATATTATTATATACGAATATTCTCATCTCATCTTCTCCCGCTTTATCCGTTACCGGGTCGCGGGGGCAGCAGCCTCAGCAGGGATGCCCAGACTTCCCTCACCCCAGACACCTCCTCCAGCTCTTCCGGGGGGAGTCCGAGGCGTTCCCAGGGCAGCCGAGAGACATAGTCTCTCCAGCGTGTCCTGGGTCTTCCCCGGGGTCTCCTCCCGGTGGGACATGCCTGGAACACCTCCCTAGGGAGGCGTCCAGGAGGCATCCGGTACAGATGCCCAAGCCACCTCAGCTGACTCCTCTCAATGTGGAGGAGTAGCGGCTCGACTCCGAGCTCCTCCCGGGTGACCGAACTCCTCACCCTATCTCTAAGGGAGCGTCCAGCCACCCTGCGGAGGAAACTCATCTCGGCCGCTTGTATCCGCGATCTTGTCCTTTCGGTCACTACCCAAAGTTCATGACCATAGGTGAGGGTAGGGGCGTAGATTGACCGGTAAATCGAGAGCTTCGCCTTTCGACTCAGCTCCCTCTTTACCACGACGGTCCAGTACATCGACCGCATTACTGCGGACGCTGCACCGATCCGCCTGTCAATCTCACGCTCCATTGTTCCCTCACTCGTGAACAAGATCCCGAGATACTTGAACTCCTCCACCTGAGGCAGGACTTCTCCACCCACCCGGAGAAGGCATGCCACCCTTTTCCGGTCGAGAACCATGGCCTCGGTCTTGGAGGTGCTGATTCTCATCCCTGCCGCGTCGCACTCGGCCGCAAACCGCCCCAGCACATGCTGGAGGTCCCGGTCTGATGAAGCCAACAGGACAACATCATCTGCAAAAAGCAGAGATGAAATCCTGAGGTTCCCAAACCGGATCCCCTCCGGCCCCTGGCTGCGCCTAGAAATCCTGTCCATAAAAATTATGAACAGGACCGGTGACAAAGGGCAGCCCTGCCGGAGTCCAACATGCACCGGGAACTATACGAATATTATAATATTAATATTATATAATAATATTATTATACTTAATATTATACTTATGACATTTGATATTGTTAAACATTGGATGCTTTGGGTTGTTTTGGATTTGGAGAAAAGTTTATGAATCCTATTTCTTCATTGTATTGTGGTATTAACAGTTCTATTTATTTGCCTTTTGGGATGACTAAATTATTTGACTTCAAAATAGGTGTCCGGCAAGGCTGTCCAACTTCCCCTCTGCTCTTTTTTAATGTGGCTGAATTATTAGCAATATTTATATAACAAAACCTCAATATTCAACCGTAGAGTGTGGAATTTCATTTCATTGGTAGATGATATAATACCGTTTTTAAAGAATATTTAAAAACGCCCGAGAGCATCATGGGAGGTGACTCAAGTGCGCATGCTCTATGGGCCCGTTAACGCGGAAGTCAGAAATTTTTTGTGAACAGTTTTAGAGGCTTCTCTTTTACTATTGCGGTCTATGGGAAAAAAGCTTTCTGGGCTCCATGGGATTTTTTGTTGCAGTACCGCGGCAGGCCACTGGAAAAAATCGGCGTGCCTTCTGAGTGCGAGATCCGGGGGCTGGAAAAAGCGGAGCGGAGCTGCTACTGCTGCTAGCCTGTGACACGTCACTTCCTGTACTGTTTAGTTTGGCATTTCGGACGCACCGTTAGTATGCATGGTATGGATTGATGGACACTAGCTAAGCATAAACTTCCCACAATGCAATGCAGCAGTGTTTGGTTGCTAAGTGCTGCGTAGATACATAGATGTCATGAGTATAATATTAAGTATAATAATATTATTACATAATATTAATATCATAATATTCCTATATAATAATATTATATAATGTCATCTTGTTTGGGCCAGTATAAACGGGAAAGAGCGGAGCGGAGCTGCTACTGCTGCTGTGACAGGAGTTGTTACCATGGTAACAACTCCCCCTCCAGACGTGGCTCTGAGCAGTACGTCCGAATTAATGCATACTACAGGACTGTCTCAGAAAATTGGAATATTGTGATAAAGTTCTTTATTTTCTGTAATGCAATTAAAAAAACAAAAATGTCATACATTCTGGATTCATTACAAATCAACTGATATATTGCAAGCCTTTTATTATTTTAATATTGCTGATTATGGCTTACAGTTTAAGATTAAGATTCCCAGAATATTCTAATTTTTTGAGATAGTATATTTGAGTTTTCTTAAGCCATGATCAGCAATATTAAAATAATAAAAGGCTTGCAATATTTCAGTTGATTTGTAATGAATCCAGAATGTATGACATTTTTGTTTTTGTAATTGCATTACAGAAAATCACAATATTCTAATTTTCTGAGACAGTCCTGTACGAATATTTACTCAAAACTTTGCCGAACTAAAGTATACTTTTTGAGTATATACCGTTTAGTATGGCATTTCGGACGCACCGTGTGTGTTTATTTTGGACTTCAATATTATTTTGAAAACCGGAAGTTGTATTTGAGCCACATTCATTCATTTGTAGTAAAGGCTGAAATACGAACGCATACGAAATTACAAATACCTTACAGAACCAGCGTATGAAATCCAGTGTTGCCTTCTACTTGAGCTTTTCAGGATAAACGCAAGTGTGTGGATAATCTTCACAAAACACACGCTCACTCACAGAAAACACAGTCATTACTCACAACTACACTTGTTTTTATAAACGGATTTCACCTGTATCCTTAAGGTGTTTCTTCAGTTTCCTCGCTGTGCTGAAGCACATGTTTGTTGATTGGGATGTTTCTCTAAATTCCTCCAGCAGAGATGAGTGAGTGTTTTGCAGCAGTTCTTCCATCTTCTCCCTGGCTTTATCCCCGACAACAAATGAAGATGCCATGATGTTGTTGCAGCTCACACCACTCTCACAAATAAAGATATTTAAATTAACCCTGTCTTCTCCGGTCTTCGGAAACCATGACTTCGGAGTGTAATTATAATCGATGTTTTACGAAAAGAGCAATCTTAACAGACATTACTCTCTATGCTACGAATGTGAGCGGCCATATTGTGTCTCGTGAGACGATTGGCTCACGTGACCATAGGCACGTGACCGGTAGCCGTTTTAGTTTTCTTGTTTTCTTTTTTTTTTTATAAATCTTTATTGCCAAAGATCACAATATCCAGTATAAAGATCAGAACATCCAGTGAACAGTAAACAGGTGGAACAGAGAACAGAAGAGCCAGGGGTTACAGTGGATTATATAAAACTTTGTAAAGGGTGAAAATATTAATCAATAGCCTTTTGATTAGAAGAATCAATAAGTGATTTAAAATACATTTCCATTTCCTTCTGAAACACAACAAAACAAGGTTTTTTGTTAATGAATTTACTTTTATGTATAAAATTTTTTGCCAAAATTAAAAATAGATTTATTAAAAAGGTAAAATTTTTCTTCTTCTCTAGGACATATTAGGAAGCCAAACACAAGATTTTCCCAAAACAAAGAAAAATCGTCGGTGAGATAATCAATAATAAATCTACAGAGGTCTGCCCAAAATGTTTTTGTGTAAGAACAAAGCCAAAACAGTTTCTGGATAAGCTTTCAAAACTTCTCAAACGCCAATTATGATGCTTTCAATAGCCACAATTTCACTCAAAACGTTGAGAACAGTATTACATGTCTCGTTAAATTTGGATATTTCTCGACTTTGTGCATGTGACCACTCGTGTTGCCTACAGATTCCGGTGTCGTGCCAAAAAGTGATTGCCTGCCAGAATCTGATTTCTCCCCTGAAAATGGGTCTTTTTTCCTGCCAAAAATTGATTGAAGGCCAAATACAGTTAATGAAAGGTTGTTTCTACCTAAATATGATTTGATCTCATTCTTGAGCTTCATAATATAAACACTAGAGCTCACAGGATTGCTTTTAACTCTTTTAAAGGACCATTACAACACAAAATAGGCATTTTCACCTGCCAAAAATTGATTGAACGCCAAATATAGTTAATAAAAGGTTGTTTCTACTAAATATGACTTGATCTCATTCTTGAGCTTCATAATCTGAAAATCTGACGTTTTAGCGCTATCGCTCAACGGGCTGCTGTGCGTGCTCCCGCGGCCAGAAATCAGAAGAAATCAGATTCTGGCAGGCAATCACTTTTTGGCACAACACCGGTAGTATTGAATGAAGTATCTCTGTTTTCGAAAGCCTCCGGTTTACATTTGAATATGAAGAAGTGTGAATTATTGGCTATTCATGATCACCCTCTGATTAATGTGTATAATATTCCAGTAAAGAGTGAAGTTAAGTATTTAGGGATCATAGTCACAAAAAATAAAACTGTCAGACAAACTTCTAATATAGTAAATAACACACAGCACTGTAGGACTATTCTTAATAGTTGGCTCCAAAGAGACTTGTCCATTTTTGGTCGAATATTGCTTACTAAGATGGAGAGTCTATGGCTTATGTATCCAGCCTATTCATTGGATATACCTGACAAATTAATCAAGAGAATTAATCAAAATAATTTCAACTTTATTTGGAAAAATAAGCATCATTATTTAAGGAGAGGTGACATTGTGAAATCTATTGAGGAAGGGGGTCTAAATGCTATTGACTTTGATCCAATGAATGGTATCATCAAATTAAAATGGTTACAAAGTTTTGTTAAACAATGTGAAAGCTTTTGGTTTGATTTTCCGTTGAAAATCTTCAGGAATTTTGGAGGCATAGATTTCTTATTGAGATGTGATTTTAATATTCCTAAATTACCAATGAAGTTGTCTGATTATCATCAACAAGTTCTCCGTTATTGGAAACTAGGTTATAAACATAACTTTACTCCACACACAGTCCCAATATGGAATAATAGGTGTATATTAATCAAGAGAAAATCCTTATTTTACAAAGACTGGAAGGAGAAAGGTATCTGGTCCATTATGCATCTGTTGGATACTGGAGGTGATTTTTTAACATATAATGCTTTCATTACAAAATACAACCTTGTTTGTACAAATAGACAATATAATACAGTAATTAAGGCAGTTCCACAAGCAATGATTCTCCAACTTAAAGGCATGATGACTTATTCTGTGGTTAGTTCACAAATGCCTTCTTTAGTTATAGATGGTTGTATTTTTTTAGATAAGAATGCAATCAGAAATTCTTGAGAACTAATTTTACTTTGGTGTGTTTCTCTTCACCTTTGAAGAGGAAACATATGTTTCAACATTATACTATTAGTTTTTAATTAAGATGAGAACCAGTTACCTCTCCTTTCTACTTCCACCTAAGGCTAAAGAGGTTCATTTTAAAATAATGAATGAGGTTTATCCATGTAATGACTTTTTTACATAAAAGGTTTAATTTAGATTTTGAATAATTGTACTTTTTGTAACGCAGACATCGAAACCTTAGAGCATCTTTTTTTCTCTTGTAGCTTAACCAGGACCTTTTGGGATGCTTTCCAATACTGGATAACCTATAATGATCAAACCATTCCTATTCTTACATTTGAAAGCATTAAAGTTGGTTTACAAGTGGAGGACAAAAAAATAGACTTTGGAATTAATAATTTAATTATATTGGCTAAATTCTTATTCATAAATGTCGCTTTTTGAAAATTAATCCAATCTTTATTGCATATCTAAACTAAATAATTCCGTACAAAAAATATTTAAAATCTTGCATGATTCAAAAAGCCCAGCATCTTCAGAAGTATCTTTGTTCCCTAATTCCTGACTCATCACTTGTGTATTTTATTTTATTTTTTTTATTTTATTGTTTATTCCTTTTTTTTCTTTTTCGCTCTGTATCTTCTTTGTTTTTACTCATTGGTCGCTCAGTGTTCTATGATGCTAATGTTCTTCTGGAATGCATAATGTGCCTTGTTTTTTTGTCAAATCAATAAAGAGGAAAAAAAACAAAAAAAACACTCGTGTTGCCTTCACGGCCCCCATGTAAACTGTTTTTTCTGGATTTTCAAAGGAAATTGTTGTTTCCCTGATATAATCTGAACTACCTTTTAAACTACTGTTAGCACCAATCAAAATGTGTGTAGCTGTATGATGGAATTATAAATTTGTACAGAAATTAGCTTTGACCTCAGTGAAGTTAGTCCTTGATTTTTCGTCAGTGTGTTATTAAACTAGGCAAGTTTGTTTATAAAGCAGAATTCAACAACAAGGTGATTCAAAGTGCATTACTTTCCCGAATCCCAAATGTAGCAGTACTATATATGTGCGTATAAGAACATGTATGTTGGGACTGAAGATTGAATATTGAAATTCGTCTTGAGAGAGGGGAGGTATAATTTAGGGGGTACTCTAAATTTTAGGACTCGTAGAACACGAACAACAATGAAAAGATTTTCTATATCAGTCACTGGAGTTAAACTATGGAACAGAATAGATTCAAAATTAAAACAATGTCCAAACATTAACCAGTTTAAAAACAAATATAAAAACATGATTTTCACAAGGTACAAAGAGGAAGTATGTATGTATGTATGTATGTATGTATGTATGTATGTATGTATGTATGTATGTATGTATGTATGTATGTATGTATGTATGTATGTATGTATGTATGTATGTATGTATGTATGTATGTATGTATGTATGTATGTATGTATGTATGTATGTATGTATGTGTAGGAGCTATTTGTCACTTTTGTATTATTTAATTCATTTATTATTTAGTTAGTTTTTGTGGTCTAGTTTTGGGAATACACTTTTAATTTGTTTATGATATTTAGTATTGATTAAGTTTATTTTGTTACTTAACCATGTTTTATTTTGAAAGTACTGGGTAGCTGGAGCGCACCAGGTGAGATTACTTATATGGGTTGGCAGACACAGGTGAGCCGGGCACCTGGGAGGGCAGATGGTTTTTTACCAGGGCAAGAGAGGCGTCAGAGATCTTTGCTCGTTTGTTTGCCAGGAAAATAAACCATTGGAAACTTTGAATTTTGCCTGGACAATGGACTTTCTGTATCCTGCGTAAATCCACTCCCTAGGTGTCTCAGTGGCCGTTTGATTATTATAGTTTGATACTTTGAGTTGAATATTTTGATTTATTTATTTATTTTGTTATTATTCACCTGGAGGACAAATAGCCACTACAACAGTATGTATGTATGTATGTATGTATGTATGTATGTATGTATGTATGTATGTATGTATGTATGTATGTATGTATGTATGTATGTATGTATGTATGTATGTATGTATGTATGCATGCATGCATGCATGCATGCATGCATGCATGCATGCATGCATGCATGCATGCATGTATGTATGTATGTATGTATAGGTGTATGTGTATGTATATGTATATATGTGTGTATGTGTGTGAATATGTATGTGTATATGGGTGTATGTCGATATATATAGATACAGAGCAGATTGAGTTAATATAGCGATAGTATGGTGTAAATAAGTATATTTATATAAATATTTATATGGGCATGTGTGTACAAAAATATAGAAATACTCAACCATGTGTATGTATGTATAGGTAACTGTGTGAGTATAATTATAGTATAGTTAGTTATTGTAAATACGTGTTAATAAATGATTAGTGAATGGGGGTAGATTAAATAAATTTACACTTCTTCCTACTCCTTTTTGCACATGTAAATTAAGATATTAAGTGTTAAAGTATGAAATTCTTTGTTGTTGTTTTTTGTTTGCTTTGTATGTTGTCTTATCTTCTCTTTGATTGTTATCTTTTACATGTACAAAATAAATCAAATCAAATCAAAAAACCAAACGATCCAACACTACAGCTGAGCCGTGAACGCAGCGCCGGTCCAGACATCCAGCGTGTGTCGGAGCAGGCCGTGAACGCAGCACCGGCCCAGACATCCAGCGTGTGTCGGAGCAGGAACTGAAGATGGCGGCCTGCGCTTTACGCCGAGGCCTGTTCAGCACAGTCACTAAATACAACAGGAAACACACACACAGAATACTCGGGATCTCTGACACTACCAGGGGGATTGAGGCGTTTAAAGCACGATTACAATGCCGAGCCTGTGGGCTGCTTGTCGGTGTTCAACAGAGAAGGTTCATGTCGTCACGGTAAGAGCTAACATGCTAAAGTCCCAGCAGTCACGATGGATCAGCAGCAGCTCCTCCTGTCCTGTTATGTATGAGTCAGTGGACGGTTCCTGTCATGTATGTGAGTGAGTGGACGGTTCATAGTTACCGTTTTGCTGCACTACTACTGGGCTTGCCACCCGTCCCTTGAAATACAGAATGAAATACAATTTACGTAATTGGGAATTAAACGTTCCGTATTGAACGAATACAGACATATATTAGTACGCTCTTATTTATTGATGTCATAATATAATACAGGTGAAGGTCCGAAAATTTGAATATATTGCAAAACTTCATTAACTAAAGTTGAAACAAATATATTATTTCCCACTACATGCAAAGTGAGATATTTCAAGCCTTTATTTGTTATAATTTTGATGATTATGGCTCAGTTTATGAAAACCCCAAATGAAAAAATCTAAAAAAATTAGAATATTTTATAAAAATCAATAAACAATTCAATCATCAAAATTATGACAAATAAAGGTTTAACATATCTTGCTTTGCATGTAATGGGACTACGTAATGTATTAGTTTCACCTTTTAAGTTGAATTATTGAAATAAACTAACTTTTACACCATATTCTTCACCTGTAGGTTATATTCTACATATTGGCTGATGTGGACATACATATCATAGGAGGCTATTTCAGTTGCTAGTATGGTTGGCTGTCTGTACAGTCATGCAACTTCAATGCTATTAAAGCACTTTAAATCAAAGCATTTTGTTTTTTCATATAAAGTAAATACATTTCTAAGCAGTTTAGAAGTTTTGGCGATGTCCCTTTTTTTTGGAGCCTGCACTGCTGAAATCGGGGCGTCCCTTATTTCTATTTCTTAAAGGTGGCAACCCTAACTACTACAGTAAACTACAGGGTTCCTACGGGGTCTTGAAATCCCTGAAAGTGCTTGAATTTCAATGTTGTATTTTCAAGGCCTGAAAAGTGCTTGAATTTTAGTTTAAGTCCTTGAAATTATAACTGTCTTTCACAAAATTGGGATCAGACTGTATAGTTTAGTTATTACAAGGAGAAATAAAATCAGTAAGATGAAACATAACTAGATGTTTACAGCACGATACAATGTACATAATTGTGATAAAAAGCAGAAAAAATAATTATGAGTATATATATTCCTGTAGATATTTTACCCCAGCGATAAGGTGCTTGAAGGTGCTAGTTTGCTTGATTCAACAGAAAAATAAAATATGTGCTTAAAAGTGAACTGGAAACAGAGGATGAGCTGATGATTTAGAATTGAATGTCGATGTTACATAAAAAAGTATTCATAGTTGTAAATTATTGTGTTGCATAATTAACACTGTTGGATGTCTCACTATGGATGTTTATGGATCTCTGCAGGAATCATAACAGCAGGAATAAATCAATTTTGTTAGCATTCATAAATGGCAGGCAAAATTTGGAAACACCAGTCTGCATAGTTCAAAAATGGAACTACTATTTACGACACAACCTTTTATAAAGTCACTCACCAGACAATTCAATGCAGCTGTCTGGACTCCAGCTTTTCCAACTGGACTGAATCACAGAGTTCTTGGGAAAGATGAGGCACTCAATTTCAAAATTTAAGCTTGGTTTACAGATGTTACAATTGGATCCGCACTCAAAATAATTGTTAATTGTAACCAATTTAAAATGTTCAATTATTTATGATGTTGACATGATGTCATAATTCCCCAGCCCTATGCAGTCCCCACTTTAAGGCCCAATCCTCCCACTACCCCTACTTTTCATCCCTCCCCCTAAATTTTGCGTGTTCCCGTGAGGGTAGTGGTGTCCCAATTCCTCTTTTCATCTAGGGGGAGTGGGGAAAACTAGTGTATTGGCTATGAATCTGTCCCTACGGATCGAGTGTTTTCCGATGCTCACTAGCTGAACTAGGGACAGAAACATTTCCCAGAATGCTTTTCGTCGTCATTTGCGGACTGAATCAAAAAAAAAAACAGGGCGGACATTTCTTATTTTTTAGTGAATAAAATCAATATTTTGAGTTAATTTCTGCATAAAAATGCGTTTTGATTACATTTCTAGCGAGAAATATATATTTTACTTTCATAATATTCACTCAGTGAATGTATATAATCACTCGCTTTTGCCCGTTGTTGCAAAGTCTTTTTCAAACCTCGCCAGAATAAAGGCTGATTTATGGTTCTGCATTACATCAACGCAGAGCCTACGGCGTAGGTTACGCGGCGACGCACACTGTACGCCGTAGGCTATGCCGTAGGCTCTGCGTCGATTTAACGCGGAACCATAAATCAGCTCCCGAGCCAGCAGGCAGAAATCTCCAAATTTTCGGAGCAAATGTCTTACCAGGCGTAGCTACAACTGTTAGATTTCATCTAAACCAACATTTATCTTCCTAAATGATTTATTTCAGCCAGCGGTAATTCTCCACAAAGCTGCAGATTTCTCCCCCGGGACGACGGCGCAGGTTGACCCGGCGATCACGTCTGTACTCCGGCTGCTGCTGCTGCGCCCCGGACCTCATCTCCGAAAACATCGGGTCAAATTTCTTAACAGGCGTTATTTGGATAAACTGAGCCCAGGTTGGGGATCTTAACGGTTACTTTTACACCTGAAAAAATATTAAAACGTAATTGGCATATTAACAGCGCTACAGCTGAAATTAAAACAGCTTTTGGCTCTCAGCTAGGAGTAGTGGGAGTATTGGGACAGGCCCCTGGGAAGATTTCAAGTGCCCTAAAATCTGTCCCTTCTTTTTTAGGGCTAGTGGTAGAAAGTAGGGGGTGTATTGGGATTGGGCCTAAGAATCTGTTCATCAACTGGAAACTGCTTTATGCACCATGGGAGTTCTCCTTGTTTGTTCTGGTTCTGGTTCACCCCAGATTTCCACAACAGAAGCCATCCATGACCTGGCTGACCAGATCACCGGTTTTACAAACAAGACAACCAGACTCCTTGCTCATCCCTGAGGATTTTAACATAGCAAATCTCGCGTTTCCCTCCAGCATTATATTTTCTGGTCATGTAGTCCTAAAGGGTGCTCATTGCTCTCTGGAGTTTTGGGACTCTGGTCAATCTCTGACTAATCTCTCTCCAACTTGCAGGCAGAAAGTAAAGGCTCTAAGCCTGTGGTGAGAACTGCCCTGTAGAGAATAGTCTTAGCTGAGACTGGAGTCAACATGTTTACTTTGACTTTACTGATTGGAGTGGTTTTAAGGCTGCAGCCATAAACTCAATGTGACATGTTATACCAATTTTTGTGAGGACATGTATGCAAACCAAGACCTGCACATACAAGAGATAAGATAATACTTAATTTTCATTGGGTCAGACACAACGAAATTTAGTTGGTAACTCCCAGACATAAGCCCCACTAATCGGGAACTCGGGAGGTATTATCAAGTGGTACTTCTATGTAACATGACGGCCCGCTGTCTGCTTGTCCTCATTGGCTTTACCACATCAGAAAAGTAGGCTGATGGAGCGGGTGGCAGATCCGTGCTCACATTTAACTACATTTAATGCGGCACGGTGCGCTGACGGTACAGCGCGCTGGTACAGCACGTAAAGGAAGAAGAAAGAGGCGGAGGATATGTTTGTTTTGTAACATGCCGTGCTCAGGCGGGAGACGCATGTAGCTCAGTGCTTAACTTTTATTTTTAATCCACGCTATATTCTTCTGGTCCGTTCTCCTATATGTTCCCCCACTAACCCGGTCCTACATAGGTTCCTCTAAACATCTGCTCCCGCTACAGTTTTAACTAAAAGAAAAGGCAGAAAATGTCAGAATAAAAACTTAATAAAGCTAACTGGGTAATTTTCAATTTTATCTTTGTAGTCATTCATGGATAAAACAAGCAGCACTGGTGCCTAATGTGTTCCAATACAGCAGGTCTCATGATTTTATTTTGAACACTGCCAAAACTTAAAATCTTATACTTTAACTTAAAACTTAACTAGCACTTAAAATTTGCTTGACACAAATGAAAGTTCAATTGAAACACGTGGTAAAAACACCTAACCTTTTAAGTTATGTGTTATCAGGTGTAATGGCATTTTTAGGTTAGAAATAAGAACATTTCTTGGTAAGATCCTTAGTTTTTTGAGTGAAGGCAGTGAATTTGGTCAACTGGTGTAAGTTCAGGGTTTTTAAATGCACAGCCATGAACCTACTGTATTATATAATTTAGTCTTAGTAATGTCAATTAACATTTAACATCTTATGTATATTTATAATTGCTCTTTAACTAAACAAAAATATGTTTTATCCGATTACTCGATTAATAACCAGTATTTTCCCGTTGCCGTTCCTGCTGCTGTTCGTTGAATGCCAATAATTTATTTCTGAGGCTCTTCAGTTTTTGAATTACCCGAGCTTCTTGTCCTGCTAAGCTGTGTGTCATTTTAGTAGCCAGTTGCAGATTACGGTTCTGTAAATTCCAAATACCTACCAGCTGGACATGCCACCCCGTGGCCAGGGGACATGCTAGAGTCGAGTGTTAAACACCAATGTAAAAGAGGCTTTTGTAATGGTTGGTGTATCACATGGTTTTGATGCTAGTCCCCATGATTTTCACAGTAATTTAAATTTCATGTAGTCAATTGTCCAATGGCATTGTCCTCATTTGGCAGGAACAGACCTGAAGGAAAGATTTTGGAGACTGTTGGGATGTTTGAAGCTGTGAAGCAACATGGCAAATATGAAACTGGACAGGTAAGAAACAGGATCCCTGTTTTTTCTTGAGCAAATTATTTACTTTTTAAACCTAATTTTAATGTTACTGTAGAGTGTTTACTTTTTCTAAGATGTCTTGTAATTATGATAAATATGTTGCATAGTATTGATACTCTAAGATGTATATTGTCAGATGAATGTGTTGTGCCACACAGGTAGCTAAGCTGATCAGTTATTGAAGGCTAATGATAATTCTATTAACGAATTATTAATAATTAATAAAGTCGACTATTTATCAAATTGAATTATCAAAATGATAATAATTCTCATAGGGGCACCACCCCGGGGCCTTAATCCGGGGACAAATGACAACTAAACAGCAGAAAATCAGTCTCATATGATTAGGATTATCCTGCATAACAGCAAATCTTACTATCACTTCCAGAATAACAATTGAAGGAGTGCAATTCGAGCTCTGGCTCTCTCAAACAATCAGTTCGTGACCAAATCTTGTATGAAATAACAGAAACCACTCATTAAAAATCAATCAGAATTTATTTACATACGGGTATCAAGCAGGTGTAAATAAATACCCAAATAAACCTGATGGCACATTACTTATTATAAAACCATTAATTAACTAGAAAAACATCAATAGAAATGAAATGAAAGTTAAATGCATGGAATAAAAAAAATAAATAAATCAAAGCAATAATAAACACAATAACGAACACAATAATGATAATGTACAGTAATACGCATACGGTAATCTCATTAAACATAAATTCAGCTTTTACACCGTTCTAACTGACTGATCGCCCAAACACCACCTCACGTCTCCTCTGGATTCTGGATCTGGGCTGCGGGCTCTGTCTGTGGTGACCGGGTTCCTGCCGGGGGTTCCCGGTGTCGGGGAGTTCCGGTTCAGCTTTGATCCCACCGCCGATCGCTTCTGGCGGGGATGCTCCGATAGCGAGCGGTCCCTCAGTCTCTGTCCTGCTCCTGCTTCAAAAAGAAAAGGGCAACAGTTGCTGCAGCGGCGCCTCACGCCGGCTCTCTGGTCCTGACCGCGGCCTCAACAACGGCCTCGTTGCGCACGGGGGGCCGGTTCCTCCCTCGGAACGTCGGCTCTCGTCCCGTGTGTGTCGCCGGGCTGCGGGAGGGGTTCGCGGGTCCAAGGCTGGAGCTTCTACGGCGGGTTCTGGCGGAGCAGTCGTCCTGGACGGCACGGTCCCTGGTGTGGGGAAAGTGCTCAAAGGAAGAAAGGAGTTAGCAGACAGAGAGAGTTGAAAGTGCAGCGCTCTGGTATCGGATTTTACGCCCGGCCTGTTAATGCAGGTCCTGAACGGCTCCCTCCCCGCCCCAGGCTCTCGGGGAGTAGATGCGGCAGCGGCTGCACCATCGGCAGGAACGTCCGTTCGGTCCGCTGGCTGAAGGAGAGAGAGTGAGCGCTGGCTGAGGGAGAGAGTTTGAGTTCCGCGGGCTGCGTGACGTCACCAGCCCCTGGCAAGTGATTGGGTGCTTCCCGCTTTTGGGCTTGGGGGCGGTTTTACTGTGAGGGACAGTCCCCCCCTTCAGGGCTCGCTTCCTGGGGGCTCCACTGCGTCTGAACCCCCCCTGGTGTCGTAACCCCAGGGAGTCTGTTCCTGGTCCCTTTGCGTTGTCTTTTCCTTTGTTCCTCCAGGTCTGGCGGGAACCCTGCTGTGTTTGTGGGGGCTATACTGCGTCTGACCCCCCTCTTAGGTGTCGTAAACCCCCGGGGAGTCTGTTCTCTGGTCTGGAGTCATGCCGTCATAAAACTCTGGCCCCAGGACGAAACCAAAGTCTTGCTTTCACTTGGAATTCTTAATCCTGAAATGTTCATATACATTTATAACAGTCCACATGATCACTGGGTGTGGTCCAACAAATGTAATCTTGTCTAACTTTTATTCAATTTATCCCTTTTTGTTTTTGTCTCCTCAGCTGTTTCTCCACAGTGTGTTTGGCTACAGAGGCATCGTCTTGTTTCCTTGGCATGCCCGTCTGTATGACCGAGATATCACACCGCCCATGTCTGACAGGTAAACCCTCCCTTCAACAAAACAAACCCACCCTAATTGGAACTTTGTGATAGTTTTATTTATGAAAATGCCCAAATTCTACAGAAAACCCGATTCTCCTGGAGCACATGGCTCCAAAGAGGTGAAGGGGAAGACTCACACCTATTACCAAGTCCTGATCGACACCAGAGACTGCCCCCACATAGTAAGTTATACTTTTACACTTTTATTATTAACTCTAGAACCTTTCAAACCATCTTTAGACAAGACTGCTTTCATTCTATTTTTTGTCTTCCCGTTTTTCATAATTTTCATTTTGGAATTTTTCAATAATATAGGGCTTTATTTATTTATTTATTTATTTATTGATTTATTTATTTATTCATTTATCAATCCCATAACGATCCAAATATCAACTCTCAGCTTGTTGTAAGGAGGGTATGGAGCTAAAATAG
The DNA here is from genome assembly GCF_033807715.1 of Cololabis saira. Taxonomy (NCBI): domain Eukaryota; kingdom Metazoa; phylum Chordata; class Actinopteri; order Beloniformes; family Belonidae; genus Cololabis; species Cololabis saira. Next base: position 841,259 of record NC_084590.1, on the reverse strand, counting down.
TCTCAAGATTCACAAATGCACAGGACACTTCACAGATGCGTAGGACAAGATATTCACAAATGTATTTCAGATTCACACACAAATAAACCTGATTAACAAACGGCTTGTGGTCGTGCGACTTAAACTGAATGATCTGCAACCGTTCAGATATTATCTTTGTTTCAACTAACTAGAGCTGCAAGTAACTATTCTTGCAGCCCTAATGAAAAAAAAAAAACAAAAGAAAAATGTTCATTTTTAGAACATTTGAACTTATAGAGCAAATAAGCACACAGGAAACTGGTTGCTGCTCAAATGTTCTTTTACAATAATGTATAATAACCAAAAATATATACATTTTTGTCAAATAACTTTGGTTAAAAAAAATAAATGTACACAAAAATACTTACGCTTATGCTATATACCTGCAAAATATGTTAGACCTGCACTGGCTATAAATACTTCTTTTTTTTTTTTTTTACAAAATGCAAAAGAAAAGAGGCATTTTTGTTAATTGAAGGCCCAGAGCTGTCGGAACAATAAATTATAAAGAAATTCAGAATTTGTTTCAACATTAACATTAACAAGCAAACAGCAGCATCAGGCGAGCGACCGGAGGGACTTGTGTTACGTTTCCTCACTTTGAAACGGAACAAACGTAGAATATTATACGACGTACTTAGCCGTTGAGCTTCTTTCATCCGCATAGTTGCATTGTTCAAACCTTCACAGTCACGTTGTCCACATCAGCACGCCACGCACACACTATTACTCTCTTCGCACATCCCGCTTCCACAGCCTCCTGTTAAAAGTAACAATATGAAGAAAGCAGACAGCATGTTCTTCTCCTGCTGTTTTTATTTTTATTAATATGAGCGCACTGAAGGCAATTAACGCCTTCTGTCTCGTTTCACATTAGATGTGGAGTCACACTTTGGTTCTGGAATGCTGGTTTCATGTGTGTAAGGACACATGGTTGTGGTATTTTTCTGTCTTCCTCGGGCCAGTATGTAAAGGGCAGTGGGGTAAAGTTGGTGGGCCACTTTTATGAAAATAATACAGAACTCCCGTATGTAAGCACCTAGTCTTATGTTAAATGGCTCCATTAAATTCTTAAGCAATATATATGAACTCAACCCTTTTTTGCTTCCATCTCATGCTTTAGTATGTATGGGTTAAAAGCCACTCATATGTTTTTGAATTTGAATGAATAAATCATAGTTCCTTTTATTTATAGTTTCTATCTGATATTTGAGAAATCTTAGCAGTTGTGCAGCTGATGCCAATTGATTCTTCATAAGGATCTTTATATAGCATATGGGTAATTACATAATGAAAATATCCTGCAAATTCACATTATATTTATATGGCATTCATATAGGAGTGTTACTGGGTGAAAACCCTACCATGAATGTGGTAGAACTTTACTCTTCATTGCTATCCGAAGCTTTAGATTTGTGATTGACTTTTTCTTTTGACAGTCTCAGAGGTCTCAGACAGAAGCAGTGACGTTTCTGGCCAACCACGATGACAGTAGAGCTTTGTACGCCATCCCAGGTATGCAAACTCCCAGCCTCATGCTAGGCTGTATCCTCTGTATGTAGACATTGTGAAGAAGCATGCTGCTGCTACTACTACTATTACTGTCATTTACTGATGCTTTTATCTGAAGCCACTTCCATCTGAGACAACAACACAAGCAGGGAATCCCATAGCCGGATCAGTGCTGGTCAGACTGCGGAGAGTCCAGTTGGACACACGTGCTGCCATGCTAGTACTAGCAGTTTTTTTTCTTTTTTGTTTGCACAACCAAACAGTCCCTTTATACAAGAAAGCTACATCTAAAAAGACACCATCATGCAATCATCTTGGCATAAGTGCATGCAGCATACTCAGTGCTGAGTCCTGCAGAGAGCTGGATCTTCTAACTAATTCTTTTTTTAGTTTACTAGATGCAGAAGGGCTCCTTAAAGAGCTGAGTCTTTAGCTTGCTCCTAAAAGTAGGTACAGACCCTGCAGATCAGACAGTTTGTTAGGTTGTTCCACCATCGGGGAACAATGGAGGAGAAGAGTCTGATACTTATTTCACACCACGTGGTGGAAGCACCAGGCGTCTTTCACTGGGTGAGCGGAGCTGTCAAGAGGGAGAGTATCTCTGGATGAATCTCAGTTAAGGTAGGCCGTAGCTGAGATTAGTGTATCGTTACACCCCTAATATATATATATATATATATATATATATATATATATATATATATATATATATATATATATATATATATATATATATATGTATATGTATGTGTATATATATGTATATGTATGTGTATATATATGTGTGTGTGTGTGTGTGTGTGTGTGTGTGTGTGTATATACATATATATACAGTATATATATATATATATATATATATATATCGATTTTATCTACCACTACCACAATCGATTTTATTTTTTCCCACATTCCGTTTTTATTTTTTGAGAATTTGTTTTTTAGCATTTTATGCAAATTTAAGAAGAACACTTACAAAGTGAAAAACATAAATATTTCAACACAAAGAGGCTGACGATCATGTTCTTTAACGGCGACGTCTGTAAAAGGTGGATTTGTCATTTTGTATTACAGTATGACGCACTCTCCTCGCGTGGTGCAACGGAGCTGGTTGTCTCAAACAGAAAGTATATTCCAGTCTGAATAGGCCTGGGGAAGCTGCTCTGCCCCGTACCTGGGAGTAATCCCATAGTTCTGCAGCTTCTGCGCTGGTTTCTCAGGCGGCCGCTTCCACATGTTTGTTTTGTTCACGAGGGCAGCGGGGGCGGGAGGGGGCAGGGAAGTGCAGTGTCCCCCAGCTATAGTTACCCCTCTTGGACCTCCTGGTCAGTGGTCCAGGTCAGTGGTGCTGGTGCTGGTCCAGGTCAGTGGTCCAGGTCAGTGGTCCAGGTCAGTGGTCCAGGTCAGTGGTCCAGGTCAGTGGTCCAGGTCAGTGGTCCAGGTCAGTGGTCCAGGTCAGTGGTCCAGGTCAGTGGTCCAGGTAAGTGGTCCAGGTCAGTGGTGCTGGTGCTGGTCCAGGTCAGTGGTCCAGGTCAGTGGTGCTGGTCCAGGTCAGTGGTCCAGGTCAGTGGTCCAGGTCAGTGGTCCAGGTCAGTGATCCTGGTCAGTGGTCCAGGTCAGTGATCCTGGTCAGTGATCCTGGTCAGTGGTCCAGGTCAGTGGTCCAGGTCAGTGGTGCTGGTCAGTGGTCCAGGTCAGTGGTGCTGGTCAGTGGTCCAGGTCAGTGGTGCTGGTCAGTGGTCCAGGTCAGTGGTCCAGGTCAGTGGTCCAGGTCAGTGGTCCAGGTCAGTGGTGCTGGTCAGTGGTCCAGGTCAGTGGTGCTGGTCAGTGGTCCAGGTCAGTGGTGCTGGTCAGTGGTCCAGGTCAGTGGTCCAGGTCAGTGGTCCAGGTCAGTGGTCCAGGTCAGTGGTGCTGGTCAGTGGTCCAGGTCAGTGGTGCTGGTCAGTGGTGCTGGTGCTGGTCCAGGTCCGAGCACCAGCTGACCACAGGGGACTTGACGCAGAGGTGGGAAACTTGTGGACTGTTGTGAAGAGACAGCGGGTGGCAGATCAACACTGGTGCAGATAGTCGTGCTGGTTATGTCCGTGCTCTTGGGAAGATGCAGCGGTGCTGGTGCTGGTGCGCTGTGCTGTCCCCCGATCAATCGTCTGAGCTGGACTCAGAGGTTCTTCAGTCGTCGCTCGACCCACACCGACTTTGTTCCAGATATTTCGGTAAATGAATCTCCTGACGACATGTACGTGCAGCTCTAAGCTCGTAACCGGCTGCTGCAGCTCGACAGCTCGTCCCCGTCCGGTAGCTGGATGACAGTCAGCTCTCTGCTGCCGTCTCGGACTCGCCGGGTCTGGTTTGGAGTTGAATCAGCGGGACAATCCCACGTAACTGTTTACACAAAATTCCCTCTGCCTTATTTAAACTGCTGAGGCTTGAACTCTCATACAGTCTTGAGATCTATCTGGATGGGTGTGGTTTAATGCCCCCACTGGCTCTTTGTGACATCATCAGAGGTGCTCAGGTCATTTTATTATTAATTTTGTTATTCCTTTGTTATTCATTTTGTTATTGACCTCTGTCTTGGTGAGATCTGTTCCCTGCAGGTCACTCTTCGCTCTGAAAAGCTATGCAAGTTGTGCAAGCTCCATTTATCTTTGACCTTGAGCATCAGTCTGACATCTGGACAGCAGAGTTAATCTGGAGCCTAATAAGCAGTTCAGTTGTCTTAAACTTCCTGTTTTTACGATGTTCTTTCTCCCTCCCATAGTGACTTGCTTTTCTTCTTCTAGGTCTGGACTATGTGAGCCATGAAGACATCCTTCCCTACAACTCTACGGAGCAGGTCCCAATCCAGCACGAGCTGTTCGAGCGCTTCCTCATGTACAACCCAACCAAATGTAAACTCTGTTCTACACTATATTTCACACAAACCAATTATAATGCATTATAATTAACATCAGTCGCTAGCTTTACATAGACAATACGATCAGAATAAAAAGTGATTTTAGAGCAGGTTGATACATCCAGTATGGATTATAATAGTGCTTTCACTTGCCTTTATCCACCAGAGGGGCAGTATGTTCTGAGTCCTTAAACAAAATACCACCTGGTTCTTATTCATAAAACAGGACACCTGCATTTTGCTGATGAGCAGGCACAAACTTTTCAAAAGTATTCATTTATTCCTTTCAGACAGAAGGGAGACCTATCTGAATATGTCCTAAACTCTTACAAGGAGTCGCAGCTTCTTTAGAATATTTATTTGTGTTTAAGCAGAACATTTAGTGTGTTGTGACTGCAGTGTTCAGTAACGTAAAGCCGTACAAATGACGTTTTTCATATTAAAATATCAGTTTCATTTGAAAGAATATTTACTTACTTTTAGGAAACACTGTCTAGTTCATGTAGTGCCCAGTCCCAACTATCAGCAGAAATCAACCAGAGTACCTTCGGACCATCCTAGTCTTGTCACAAGTGTGTATTGCTTTCCGGCACTATATCACACATCAACTAAGACGAAACTAGCTCAAAGGGACAGGGGACATCATGACAGAGGCAAGAAAAGAACTCGAGAAAATGAGACTGACAAAAAAAACAGACCAAGCAAGGTTGGACAATCTTGTAAAAGCAACTTAACATCAATGCCAATAAGGAGAGCTAAAAATGACGAGTTTGTTTGTGCTGTTTTTAAATATGTTCCTCTCTGATGTATCATACACGGATGATCACTACTATTCATCAGAGCACAGATTTACGTGATCAATTTGTTACAAAGGAAACTGCAATACTTTTTTAAAATAAAAACAAGGAGCTGCAAGATTTCTGGGGCCAGATGGTCATGCAGTCATCTCCATTAAAATTGTTCAAACCTGCGAAAGAGTCATCTGCAAAAGCAAATCACAACTGATTTGACGGAAAGTTTCATAAGGGACAACAGCCAACAGGAAGTTTCACTGCTGACCTGAGACTCTCGTGCACGGTCCCACCTAAATCTGAATTCTGGTTCTGCGTTAAACCTACGCCGTAGGCTACGCGTTTGTTTAACACAGAGCCTTAAATCAGGCTTAAGTCAGTCCTGGGCATTGCTCCCTCTACCAACCCCTCTACCCTACACTGAGCTCAGGTCTCCTCCTTAACCTGAGGAGTGAGCAGCTTCTTTTCACCAGACAGGATGGGGTTCTCCGGCCGGACGTAGCGCATGGAAGGATCACGTTATTCCTGCCAGATCTTCCCCACCCCATCTGTTTCCCGGTTGGCCAGAGGGGGCAGTAGAGCCCAGGACTGCTGCATGTTTTTGTGAGAGTAGCTCATATTTGCTACCCAAGGGAACATGGGGAGAACATGCAAACTCCACACATAAAGACCCTTTCTCCAACCCCACCCAGGGTGTGGTCTGACGTCATGGGGGAACTCAGCCATCTTTTCTTGATTATGGTTCAATTTGGTAGAATTTTCCAGAGTATAATTTTGTGGTGTGCTCTTGGCAACACAGCTCCTCCATTCACGGCCAGAGACACCCTGAAGGCGTGGCAGGAGAAGAACCACCCCTGGCTGGAGCTGTCAGACGTCCACAGGGAGACGACGGAGAACATCCGGGTCACAGTCATCCCCTTCTACATGGGAATGAGGGTAGATCAATCTTCATTCACTTCCTGATATCCTCTGTTGCCAGAACTAAACCACATTGGATCACAGCTGCTATTGTATTTCTGGCATCTGTTTTTGCCTATCACGACCCCTAGCAAGGTTGCAGGGATGTTTATTTTTTTATTTCAGGTGTGTACATGTCTTAATTTTACTTGTAATGTAATTGGAAATCTTCTCTGTTAATAGGAGGCCCAGAACTCCCATGTGTACTGGGTGAGTAGCACACAACAAGAGGAAGGTGTGTGATAGAGCTGAGGTTAGGGAGTATTAATGAGTGCGTGTTTTGTGCCCGTAGTGGCGGTACTGTATCCGTCTGGAGAACATGGGTAGTGAGGTGGTTCAGCTGAGAGAGAGACACTGGAGGATCTTCAGCCTGTCGGGGACTCTGGAGACGGTGCGAGGACGAGGCGTCGTTGGCAGGGTTGGTATCTGACAGAACAAATACGTTACGTCCACATGGCTTTTACATGGGAAAGAAAAAACATTGTTGTTTCCCCTCTATGAAAAAAATGTTTTATTTAAAGCAGTAAAACATGTCTCGGGATTCTTTTTGGGGAGAGCGGGGGGTATTATTATTCTATTAAAGAACACCTTCATCCATCTGTCCATTACCCATAACCATTTATTCCTATTCAGGATCATACAGTGCGTTTACATGGGAATTTTAATTCTTCTTTAATTCAGAATTAAAATTAAATCTGATTTAAAATGAGTAAAAATTACTGTAAGCGGCTGGTTTATTCTGATTTTATATCAGAATAGAATAATTCCACGATCATGTAAACACTCATTCCTCTTTAAATTAATCCCGGTCTTTCTTTCTGCTCGTTCCCTCGTCCGTCTGTCTCCATGACGCTTATATTCCACGCTGGGCTGGTTTTCCTAACAAAGTTTCAAGATGCAGCAGCAGTAAACGCTGGTCAAGAGCAGAGACCATTTATTTAAAAAATAGAAATCATTAAAAGAACAGATGGAAACAGATGGAAACAAAGTTGTAGTGGCTAAGTTAGTTTTTCTTCCGGTAGTTTAACTTCCGGTCCGCCCCCCTATCCAATCAGAACCTTCCCAACCCCCAGACCTGTAGAGGAATTGGAGAAAGACCATCAAACATGTTTTCCATGTAAACCTCAATTCAGAATTACTATTTCCATGTAAACTCCAAGGAAAATAGTTTAATTCTGAATTGTTTAATTTGGAATAATTAATTCCGAATTAAAAAACATCATGTAACCATGGCCATTGTGGTATGCTTTAGCCTATCCCAGCTTTATTTGGGCAAACATAAGACTGCCTTTACTAAATTGTATTTTTCAGCATACTTGCAGTCACCAACACATTGGTAAAATATTCTGCTGTATATTGTGAATTTGCTTCACCTTGTGCTTTGTACATTTCCACATCACCACAGGAGCCAGTGCTGTCAAAAGAGCAGCCAGCCTTCCAGTACAGCAGCCACGTGTCTCTGCAGGCTCCCAGTGGGCACATGTGGTGAGTTTACTATCACACACAAAGCCTTATACCTGGGTCGTCAGTTGCCCCGGATCGTCAGTCCAGGCCGTTGTACGGCAGCGCCGCTGACCACCGCTGTGTGAATGCACGAGTGCTTGGTTGGCTGTTTGCAGTGTAAAGTAGGAGTACAGCTGGAGAGCACTATACAAGTGTAAGCCATTTACCATTTGTAATACTATGTAATGCAAAATCCTATTGCTTTTGTTTAGGGGGACATTCCGAATTGAAAGAACCGACGGCTCCCACTTTGATGTTCGTATTCCTCCTTTCTCTTTGGAGAGCAATAAAGATGACAAAGCCCCCCCTGCTGGCTACACGTTCTAAGTGTTTCTTCTGGGACTCCCTGCCAGACTCGGCCCTCTCTGTGTTCTCTAGAATCTTCCCCGTGTAATCTGGCCTCACCGTTCAGGCAGGTTAAGCAGAACTTTCATATAGCAAATCATCCAAATGCTTGCACATTTTTCCCTTTTTCTGTCCACATGCACTCAAGAATAGTATGTGATTATCTGATAAAGTGTAGGCATTCTGGTTGTATTTGTATCTTCATGCCATGTTTTTTTTGTTTTTTGTTCTTTTGCATGACTTGTACAGGGAAGTGGAGGTTGAACTAATGCTACCAAATGTTTTGTGATTGATTCTGATGGGTAGTAGCTCAAATATTAACCAGGCTGTCTTTAAAGAAGGAGCATGTATTGCTAATCTTTGGTTCATTATAACAAAAAGCAAAACCAACTCCAGCTTAGCTTCATTGTAAGCCTCTTGTGAACTCAAAATTCTCTTCCCAAATGATGTAAATTGATACAGGAAGATTACTTGTACCCTGAAGTCTTTCTCCAGTCAAGCCATTGAAGCATCAAACTGTTACATAGTTACAATAAGGTGATGTTGATGAAGCAGCTGACTCTTGATGCTGCATTCATGTCCTCTTTAACGACATGGGGGGAAAAAAAACCCAACTATTTACCATTAGCAACATCATTGAACAATTCAGAAGTGTCATGTGATTGGAGTTAGCTGTGTCAGTACAACAGGCTTTGACCAAATACTGTATTGACTTTGATTCAAAATAATGTGATTAGAGAAGTGTTTCAGATACCGCAGGGTGTTGAGGAACCACATTTCCCACTCATAATTGTCATATGGCTTGAATGTGGTCACACTGGTCTGTTCCAATCTTCTTTCCACACAGACGTGCCATGTATTTTGAACATTTATAAGAGCATCGAAGTTAAGAGTTAAATGTGTTTGTATCTTCTCCCATATGTGTAGTCTACTAAAACGCCTCTTTCATCACACCATCATTGACAGAAAAGAGCGGGGGGGAAAAAACCAACCATCAGATTCTATGTACATGAAGATATTGATGCCTGAAATTTGATTCCACACTTGCAGCGCATGTAAAAAAGGTCACTGGAATGAACTACTCAACTTGTAACTCAGGGGTGTCGGTGTCTTTTGTACGTTTTTTTTTTTTTTTTTTTTAATTAAAACATAGGGAGCTGAAACGTTTTTTGCAACCATTAAAAAGATGCAAGTGGGCAGACAAAATGGAATGCTCCTGGTTGAAGCACTAGTACAACGATGTACTGTGTGAGGTTCTTGCGTTAATCTGAGCTTTCTGTAAGAACTAGAATGAAGCCTTGATTCTGACACATTCTACACTCGCTGAATGTCTTGGTATGATTGTTGTAACTTGCGTTGAAAAAATTTACAGAGCTAACCTTTCACCTATTGAGGAAATAAATTATTATTATTTTTTTTTTTTTTTTTTAATTAGTTGAAGCAACTACGATTGAAATACTGTAAATAGAGATGTAATTAAAGTCAAAATTAATAAATACACTTTTTGAAAAATATGTTTCTGGTAGGTTTTTATTTTTTGCGCTTAGCCCTCAACCTTACCAGTGTTTCCTGCAAGGAATAGGAAAAACACGTAATATACTGTGTTTATGTTAATTCTTGATTAGTACAGACTATCTGTCACTGAAGTTCAGTACGAGTGCATACATTCATATACAGTATACACGGTGATTGTCATTAGAGGTTTACTGCATTCTTAATGGAATGGGCTCGTCCCATATGCATGTTTCCTTGTAAGTCATCTGAAATAACAGTAAAACCTACAGCCAAGTACCTGAAGAGAGAGGCAGATCCTGAAGAGCAAACTGAATAGGAAGAACAAAGTCCAGGCCATCACCAAAAATACCTTATTACTAATCAGGTACTCCATTGGTGTAGTAACCTGCCACAGGAACAGAGGGAAGCCACTGATATCTAGACAAGCTCCTCAATGCAAGGAGGATTTCAGCAGGAGAAAGCAGGAGGAGGTCCAGGAATGAATGGGCATCAAAGCCACCATCCCGTAAGAAACAAACATCTAGAAACATATGAAGAAGATTGACCCTAAGGAGTTCAGTGAATGTCTCAGGCACTGCCCATCCGCTCAGGAGGAAAAGGATTTGGAGGAGGAGCCATCATGGAAAGAGAAGTATATGCATGGCATGTATCATTGACAAACTGAAGATGTGGCTGACAGAAACATTCTACCAGTGGCTGGAGAGGTTGGTTTATTAAAACATGATGGAGGCGTTAATCATAGCAGCAGAGTAACAAGAGGCTACCACACTGGGCAAGATTAAAGCCACAGACTGTCCCCAGAGACAGTCCAGCCATGTCACACCAGTGTGGACAATACTGGCAGGTAAAGGATCCATAAAGCGCTACAACCGAGATTCCGCTATAAGTGTCAGTGAATGAAAGAGCAAAGACCCTGGGACTTCCAGATCCCGGTGATGGCTGACCTTCTGGAGATTCTTGTGGTTTATTATACAGATAGATATCTGGCCAGCTGGTCAGCACATAAACATACACATACGTTTATATATATATATATATATATATATATATTTATTTATTTATTTATTTATTTATTTATTTCTGAGCCTGTCTACTACAACAGTAAAATAAAATCCTGTAATGACGGCTTTTAGATTTGGTGTCCACCCCAAGAATGTAAGTGGCCCCATCTGGCCCCCCTATGAAAGGTTTTTGGAGGCCCCTGTGCTGCCTCTGTGCAGAACTTGATTTAGTCCAGTACAGCTACCACGTAGCCTTCCAGGTCAGATCCCTCAGCGAACACATCCCAGTCCGGGGCCTCAAACCAGTGGTGGCCTCCTCACTCCATACCTGGACAGTCTTTTGGTGCTTCTGCAGTCTACTGGTATTTACACATATACATACATATTTACACACAAACGTATAGTGTGTAAACATGTATTTAGGTGTCACGGGAGTGAGACAGGAGAAGAGTTTGCTACCAGGGAGAGCTATATGCTCTCGGAAGCAGCAAGACACAAAGACGCACCTGGATCAAAGATGATCGTTGGGGAAAAGCTGGTATCCACACCCAGCTGAGGGAATTCAGGCCGGATCAGCAGGAGGGAGAAAAGGAAAGTTCAGAATGTGGTGAGACAAAAGCTTAGACTGGTCATTGTGGCTTTTGCTTCTTCTTATAGACAAACCACTGATTTTCTCCCGTATTTGGCCACTCAGGCAGAGGAACCCAAGCCAGCCAGGAACAAGGACTTAATGCTGTCCTGCAGGGAATCTGGATTTAAAAAAAAGAAAAAATGTGTTTAATTTTTTTCAATAAATGGCCTCTCGGCCCATTTGCTGAGACCACAACTTGTTGTTTTGCTCTTGTGCAGTCCAGGGTATTTACCCCATCCCTCCTGGGTCACCACTGTGCGTGCGTGCGTGCGTGCGTGCGTGCGTGCGTGCGTGCGTGCGTGCGTGCGTGCGTGCGTGCGTGCGTGCGTGCGTGCGTGCGTGCGTGCGTGCGTGCGTGCTTGTCCATAACAGAATCCCATTGCTAAATTTTTATCCCCAAAAATGAAGGCATGTGAGTTACTGAAATGTGTTTTACTTTTTCAGAACACTATCCCAGAGGATGAGAAGCCACACTTTAGATTTCAACAAAGACCCACCTGTGTGGGTATATTAGTAATATATTAACTAGAATTAATATATAAATATATATATATATAAATATGTATTCATATATTTAAAAAAAGGGAAAATAATTATGTTATATATTAATTTGATATATTAAAATGCATATATATGCTTAAGGTTTTTACCAACTTGGTATCAACCATTAATATGTATGCAGACAAAAAAAAACAACAAACACAAAATCTAATTTATATACATCCGTGTGCATATACACAAATAGGTATGCAATTAAGTATGCATACTTGACTGCCTATATAAATGTTCATATTGGTATGCTCACATATGTATGAACATTTATGTATATTTATATACACAGGTAATATGTATATGTTACTATTTAGCTGGACCTGGTTCAAGGTTGTTTTTTTTTGTCTGCATATATATTAATGGTTAATACCATGTTTGTAAGAACCTAAGGCATATACTTATATATATATATATACTATACAACGAGCACACAAGCCTTGGAGATCTGTAAGAGAAAAAACAAACAGACACGAGAACAGGCAGAGACACAAACAGCAACAATTTCAGGTCCCTGGGACTGAATCAAAGCTAGCTACGATTATCTGCAATTATCTGTCCCCCAAAACTACGGAGTGAGTATGTAGGTGAGTGAGCAGGTGTGTATGTCTGTGTAACTGTGTGTGTGTAAAGCCAAAACGATGCTCTACCTGAACTGTAACTATAGTGGAGGAGGGAGGGCACAACCCCGCCACCTGAGAGACTGGCCGCCCACGGAGGGCCAACAGAGGGCCCCCAGCCAGCAAGCTCCCAGCAGGCGGCAGAGGGAAGCCCCGGTCGGGGCCCCCATGACCACGGGAAGAGGCAGCCAGGAAACCCACAGTGGTGGACCAGGACCCAGCCGAGCACCAACCACCCGGCATGGGACCATGTGGCCAGGAGGCCCCCACGCCCCAGGCCAATGACCCCCCAGGCCAACGACCCCCACCTGGCCAGCCTGCCTGGAGAGACAGAACCGCCCCGACCGTCGACGCCGGCAGGCCGACACCAGCTCCAACGAAAGCGGGAACCCTGGAGCCAATGGCACGCCCAGCTGCAAGGGCAGCGGGGGGGGGCGGAGATGGGCCTGGAGAGAGGGAACCCCCCAACAGGGCGACAGCCGCACGGGTCCGACAACGGAGGGCCCCAGACCCAGGCATCCCATTCATCCATCCATCCATCCATCCATCCATAGGGATACTTTATTAATAATAGTATAATAATACAATAATAATAATAATAATTAAAGCTGCAAGCAGCGATGAACGGGCCCTCGCACTCACGGCCACCACCCCCCATAAGCATATCAGAAATGACACCACCCACGACTTCCTATGTCAAACCATTCAAAAGTTATAGCAGAAAAAAGGGACAACCAATCAGAAGAAGGGGCGGGGCTAATTCAGGCCAATGAAGGTCAAGGACTCCATACAGAATCTGATGACACCACCCACGACTCTCTATGTCAAACCATTCCAAAGTTATAGCAGAAAAAAGGGACAACCAATCAGAAGAAGGGGCGGGGCTAATTAAGGTCAAAGAAGCTCAAGGACTCATTACAGAATCCCATGACACCACCCACGACTCTCTATGTCAAAACATTCAAATGTTATAGCAGGAAATAGGGACAACCAATCAGAAGAAGGGGCGGGGCTAATTAAGGCCAAAGAAGCTCAAGGACTCATTACAGAGTCCCATGACACCACCCACGACTCTCTATGTCAAAACATTCAAATGTTATATCAGGAAATAGGGACAACCAATCAGAAGAAGGGGCGGGGCTAATCTTCGCCAATTATGGTCAAGGACTCAATACCGAGTCCCATGACACCACCCACATGTCAAACCTTTCAAAAGTTATGGCAAAGAAAAGTATTCTAGTGGGCGCTGTTGAGCCGTTAGGCCACGCTCATTAATGCAAACCATGAAATATCAAATGTATCGACAGGCCTGGCTTTTCTTTAAGTTGCGACATGATACAGGTGTGTACCGATTTTTGTTCATGTACGTCAAACCGTATTATGGGGCTTGAGGCGCAAAGTTTTTTCTGTCTGAACCAATCAGATGAAGGGTGGGCGCGCTTTTTGCCGTCTAGCGTCGCCACGGTAATGCTTTTGAAAGAGAAAAGTAATGCGTGGTGTCGGAGGATGGAGACGCACGTTTTGATGTATAACACACCTGGGTGCACGTTACGGTTCGGGCCGTATTAATGACCGAAGAAATGGCATAAATTGCGCCAAAATTACACGATTAATTCAAAATGTTCAAAATGGCTGACTTCCTGTTCGGTTTCGGCCATGGCGCCAAGAGACTTTCCTTTAAGTTGCGACATGATACAGGTGTGTACCGATTTTCGTGCATGTACGTCAAACCGTATTGTGGGACTTGAGGCACGAAGTTTTATCTGTATGGACCAATCAGATGAAGTGGGGGCGCGCTTTTTGGCGTCTATCATCGCCACGGTAACGCTTTTGACTGAGAAAAGTTATGCACGTTATTGCAGGATGGAGACGCACATTTTGATGTATAACACACCTGGGTGCACGTTACGGTTCGGGCGAAGAAGCGGCTGAAGGGATGGCATAAATTGCGCCAAAATGACATGATTAATTCAAACTGGCCGACTTCCTGTTGGGTTTCGGCCATGGCGCCAGGAGACTTTTTTTTTAAGTTGTGCTATGATACAGGTGTGTACCGATAAAGGACGATAAAGGAAGCTCTGAAAACCTTAACAAACCATGGTTTACTATAGAACTTAGGAAATCTGCTTTAAAGAAAAACAAGCTTCATAAAAGGCATTTACAAAGTCCTAGTCCTTTAAATTGTGCTGCATACAAAAATTATAGGAATAAATACAACCACCTTATTAGAAATAAATAAATGATCTATGGATAATATTGAAAGAATCACTCAACAAGAAAAAAAATCATCTATTCCAGCCCAGTCTACATTTCAGGATGGTGCATAAGATAACAGAGCATACACAAATTGCTAATAAATTCCATGATTTCTTTATAAATGTGGTTCCACGTCTTGCAAAAAATATTGAAAATGTTCATGGTTCTCCTTCTAACTATAAATGAAGGTTATCCCTCTTTAAAGAAGACCTATTATGAAAAACATAGGAACATACAATGACATAGTTATGCTGATTCTTTAATATTTGTCTTTAAATTTGTCTCAAATCAAACTGTCTGCTGTTTCTCATCATTTGGGCCGACCACCCGTCATGTGGGGTAACCAACGAATCGCAATTTTGTACCAAATTCAAAATTTAATGTCTATCAGTTTTGGTATAATATAAATCTAAAAGAAATATAAATCATTGGTATAGTATGCATAAATGGCTTTATGAGGGTGACACTTCCATTATAGATAAAATGTATTTCAAAATGGTTTTCAAAAAGTAAAGGACATATGAGTCTATCTTTCTTGAAAAGTTAATTTAATTACTGATACTTATTAAAATATAAATTTTGTTAAGGAAATCTATTAATTTTGAGATAAATAACTCAAAGGCCTTATACATCATTGAGCCACAACTGTGATTCAGGCTTAAAGCTCCCCTCCTACACGTCATTCAGGCAGCCAATCAGCACAGAGCCTCATTAACATAGCCCCCCCTCCCCTCAGAATCCCTCATAGAGAAGGTTAGAAACGGTAAAAATAAAGACATGGCCCAGAGGCTGAATTTCTCATTTATGTAGAAAAAACATTCAAAAGCTTGTTTTTAAGACATTCAATGCCTGTTTAAAATATACATTAAATGCCATAATAGGTCACCTTTAAATAATGTTTAAGCAAATGAAGCAATTCTCGCCAAATACAGTAAATTCCAGTTGTCCCTGAACGCACCAGGAGGATAATCGGTCAAATTTAGAATTCCGACCGGTCCCTGAATGCACCTCCTCCGCGGCGCTGCGCGGTCCCGACCAGATCTCGGCTGAAAGCCGATAATAATATAATACAATTGCAAAGCTGCTGTGAAATAAGGTGTAATACATGCACTGTAATTATTTTCTGTATAAAAATTGAATTTAAAAAGACGGGTTTGACTCAAAATCAGTGTGGTTTTATTTAAGTGGTCTCTGTGTCGGTAGAGATATGAAAAAAGCGAGCTGCATGTCGGCAGTTTTACTGGGGGGATGATTTGGACCGTTTTTATTTCAGGGGGGGATGCCATCCCCCCCTCATCCCCCCTCAACTCCAGTACTGATTAATTAAGTGTCTTATAAATCAATAATTTTAAAATCTCAATCCTTATTTTCATTTAAAGGCCAGGGCTTATAGGCTACATATTTACACTGTGTAGCCTGAAAGTGAACTGCAACTTACGTGCGGACGCATCTTTGCTGACATTTGGCCGTGTCTTCCTCCAGCGCCTTTTTTTTCTCTCTCCCTCTCGGTGCCGCCTTTTCTCTTTTTCTTTTTTACCCGGCTGGGTGTGCATTATTTGCCTCTGGACTCGTCTCCCGGTCCACTCGCGCACACGCACACGCACACGCGGCGACGGCGCGCTGTCTGTTCGGTGATACTGTTGGGGCGGGTGTTAATTTGAAACAAACCAACTATCTTGCCCAACTCACAAGCTACTGGCCTGAGTGGCCTCTGATTGGCCTGGCCTGACTCTCTAACTTAGAAAAAAAGTCAAATAGCCGGCGCTGCGGCGCACCAGCCGCCTGTGTAAAAAAAAAAAAAAAAAAAAAAAAAAGAGAGAGACGCAGGCGGCATCCTAGACCGGCGCATCGGGAATACTCCCGGTTCTCCCTATGGCCAGTCCGGGCCTGGTTAGAGTATTAGTTGCCGCAAAACTAACGGCGTCTCAACACTGATGCACAGGGAGGTGCGCGCGCATAAGCGCCCCGCCCCCCCCCGTCCCCCTGCGCGAGCCGCGCGGGAGCGCGCCCCCTCCCCTTTCTCTTCCCCAACTCAGAGCTGCAAGTTTGCGCGTTCACGTGTGTGACAGTCTGAGACAGGGTGGCAATGATTCATTCGACATAAATATTCATTTAAAATCACGTATTTGAAGGACTTTATTGAAATTCACACAATATTTTCACATTACAGTAAACAACATATCTATGAAGTCGGATGTCAATTTTGACATTTTGTGACAAAGACATAGCTTTTTATGTTATTAGTTAATTTTTTAAATTTTTACAGTGACAGAGTTCTTCAAAAACAATATGTTCCAGTGTATGATTTTTTAGTCCTGTTGTAAGCTATCTGAAACTGCCATTTAATTTTCCTTACACAAAATCTCTGATTTTTAATTAATATTTTACCAGAAATACAGAGTGACATAAAAATGCCAATTCCTTTCAAATTACGACCACGATACGCGACAAGGTCAACAAGGGACCTACTGACAATCATATGTGTCGATTGTATTAAGATTGGATGAACGAAACAGCCATTACAGCACATAATTTGATGAAAAATGTATACCTGACCAAAAGGTGGCGCTATGGAGTTCATCCAAGATTGTCATATCCACTTGTTCAGAATGGAAGCCTGATTACATGTATTGATTTTGGGTTAATTCTGACCAATTATGTTTAAGTTACAACAACTTTTATGTTCATGGCGAGACACCGAAATTTTACTACCTCTAACGGCCACGCCCTTCAATAAGAACGTACAGTTTTCTCTGTCAGTCATCGTCAATGTCTTACCTATTATCTGACCAACTTTGAGATCATTAATCTCATCTCGCTTGGAGCACAGATGCATACTAGAAGACATGACAATTCCTGGTGCCAACAGGTGGCGCTACAACCGATCCTGAATATTCCACCACATATGTCTTCAGGCTCAGCCTACAATCATGCACATACGTTTTCGGCCACATAAAATAATGTATTGCTGAATTACAGCCAATTGATGTTTCATGGCGAGGCTTAAAAATGACCTCAAACTTCGCCGAATGACTACGGTCAAGCCCTCTGGTGAAAACTTAAAAGCTTCGCAATTTAGCGTCGGCCATGTGTCTAGATTGTACAAACCAAGTTGTGAGCCAATTCGATAAAATCTCTAGGAGGAGTTCGTTAAAGTACGAGGCCTAGAAATGATCAGAATTCATGAAAAATGACATTTTCTGTTCAAAATGCCGGACTTCCTGTGTAACTTAGACCATGGGTCCAAAAGACTTTTTTGTAGCTCTTTGTCTAATATAATACACACATAAAGGTCATTGCTGTAAGTCAAACCATATTGTGGGGCTCGTCAAAAAACATAAAATAGGTGGCGCTATAGAGCCCATTCTTGTGGACCCATGCCTGTCGCCCATAAAATACGTAATTTTACGCGACTCTGGAAGCGTGTGCAAGATTTGGTGAGTTTTTGAGCATTTTAAGGCCTCCAAAAAGGCAATTTATTTACGGCGAGAATAATAATAATAATAATAATAATAATTAAAGCTGCAAGCAGCGATGAACGGGCCCTCGCACTCACGGCCACCGCCCCCCATAAGCATATCAAAAATGACACCACCCACGACTTCCTATGTCAAACCATTCAAAAGTTATAGCAGAAAAAAGGGACAACCAATCAGAAGAAGGGGCGGGGCTAATTCAGGCCAATGAAGGTCAAGGACTCCATACAGAATGTGATGACACCACCCACGACTCTCTATGTCAAACCATTCAAAAGTTATAGCAGAAAATCGGGACAACCAATCAGAAGAAGGGGCGGGGCTAATTTTCACCAATTATGGTCAAGGACTCAATACCGAGTCCCATGACACCACCCACAACTTCCTATGTCAAACCATTCAAAAGTTATAGCAGAAAATCGGGACAACCAATCAGAAGAAGGGGCGGGGCTAATTTTCGCCAATTATGGTCAAGGACTCAATACCGAGTCCCATGATACCACCCACGACTCTTTATGTCAAACCTTTCAAAAGTTATGGCAGAGAAAAGTATTCTAGTGGGCGCTGTTGAGCCGTTAGGCCACGCCCATTAATGCAAACCATGAAAAATCTAATTTATCACCAGGCCTGGCTTGCCCATAGGAAAAACAACACCAACCGCCGCTGAGTTTGTGTGCAGTTTCCCATTGAAACAATATCTCACACTACTGAGGTTAGATGAAAAACATTAATTAGATGAAGTTGGTAATTAAAGGAGCATGAGGCAGGATTGAGGCAGGATTTATGAAAAAAATGTGTATACGTTTTGAGTTTTCTAGTAATAATGTCAGATGAAGCGTTCCAAACCAAAAAGAATGAGCCCTCTAGTGTATCTCTCCGTTGCCTTGAACAGGCTGTGTGCTGCAAAATGTGCTGCAATTGTGCCCGGAATTTCCCGCGCTGTCCTGCGGATGTGACGTCACATGACGCTGCATGCGCGTTCTCCCCGTTCTCCCGTGCCGGCTTCGCTGTTGGCTGCAGTACCCCCAACGTCCGTCGTGGCGAAGAGTGGCGCTATAGAGTCTCATTTCTTAAAAGGAGCCTCAAGCTCCTTTAAAGATTACAATATTTAGATATCACTCATCACACCAGTAAACAGGAGAAACCACAATGGTCAATTCTCGCCAAATTGAGTAAATTCCAATTGTCCCTGAACGCACCAGTGGATGAAAGATGCAGTGGATGAAGAAATAATCATCAGTTTCCGAATTCCGACGGTGTATATTTTTATTTGCACCTTTTGCTATAAAAAAAAACAAAAAACAGTCAATGAAAAATGGATAGGAATAGTAAGCCAAGAGGACTTATAATATTACAAAGTTCACTCTCACTCTCAAATAAATAAATAAATATATATAAATAAATACAACAACACACCCCTCTCTCCTTCAAATAAATTCAAATGAACAATCAAACTTGTTTCTTTATACAATTAATTAATTTATACATTTATCAATATTCCATACCATGTCTTTGTAAAAGAGCATAATACAAAGTCTTTCAGCATAAAAGTACGTATTTTTAATGTGTGACAGCGTCCTGTTTCATAACTAAATCTCTGCCAGCCTCTCCAAGATGGCCGTCGGTACCTTATCCAAGATGGCGGCCGCGCTGAACGTCAGCTCCAATGCCCCGCCCCCCCGCGGGAGATGCGCGCGCATAACAAGCCCCACCCCCCCCCACCCCCCACCCCTCCCTCCGTCCCCCGCGGGAGCACCCCTCCTTTCTCTACTCTGCTCCTCTGGCTGTCACCCGCTGCAGGCAGTCAGTCAGAGTTAAGAATCCAGTGAATTTAACATAAATATTAATAGAAAATCACCGGTCCCACTCAGGCTTATGAAATTCACAATATATTTTCTCATTATAGTAAACAACATATCTATGAAGTCGGATGTCAATTTTGACATTTTGTGACAAAGACATAGCTTTTTATGTTATTAGTTCATTTTTTTAATTTTTAGAGTGACGAAGTTGTTCGAAAATAATATGTTCCAGTGTATGATTTTTTAGTCCTGTTGTAAGCTATCTGAAACTGCCATTTAATTTTCCTTACACAAAATCTCAGATTTTTAATTAATATTTTACCAGAAATACAGAGTGACATAAAAATGCCAATTCCTTTCAAATTACGACCACGATACGCGACACGGTCAACAAGGAACCTACTGCCAATCAAATGTGTCAATTTTATTAAGATTGGATAAACCAAACAGCAACTAAAGCACATAATTTGATGAAAAATGTATACCTGACCAAAAGGTGGCGCTATGGAGTTCATCTAAGATTGTCATATCCACTTGTTCAGAATGCAAGCCCGATTAAATGTATTGAATTTGGGTTCATTCTGACCAATTATGTTTAAGTTACAACAACTTTTATGTTCATGGCGAGACCCCGAAATTTGACAACCTCCAACGGCAACGCCCTTTGACACAAACTTACAGTTTTCTCTGTCACTCATCGTCAATGCCTTACCTATTATCTCACCAACTTTGAGATCAAGAAACTGATCTCGTTTGGAGCACAGATGCAAACTAGAAGACATGACAATTCCTGGTGCCAACAGGTGGCGCTACAACCGATCCTGAATATTCCACCATAGATGGGTTCAGGCTCAACCTACAATCATGCACATACGTTTTCGACCACATCAAATCATGTATTGCTGAATTACAGCCAATTGATGTTTGATGGCGAAGCTTAAAAATTACTTCAAACTTCGCCGGATCACTACGGTCACGCCCTCTGGCAGAAACTTAAAAGCTTCGCAATTTAGCGTCGGCCATGTGTATAGATTGTACAAACCAAGTTGTGAGCCAATTCGATAAAATCTCTAGGAGGAGTTCGTTAAAGTACGAGGCCTAGAAATGATCAGAATTCATGAAAAATGACATTTTCTGTTCAAAATGCCGGACTTCCTGTGTAACTTAGACCATGGGTCCAAAAGACTTTTTTGTAGCTCTTTGTCTAATATAATACTCACATAAAGGTCATTGCTGTAAGTCAAACCATATTGTGGGGCTCGTCAAAAAACATAAAATAGGTGGCGCTATAGAGCCCATTCTTGTGGACCCATGCCTGTCGCCCATAAAATACGTAATTTTACGCGACTCTGGAAGCGTGTGCAAAATTTGGTGAGTTATCGAGCATTTTAAGGCCTCCAAAAAGGCAATTTATTTACGGTGAGAATAATAATAATAATAATAATAATAATAATTAAAGCTGCAAGCAGCGATGAACGGGCCCTCGCACTCATGGCCACCGCCCCCATAAGCATATCAGAAATGACACCACCCACGACTTCCTATGTAAAACCATTCAAAAGTTATAGCAGAAAAAAGGGACAACCAATCAGAAGAAGGGGCGGGGCTAATTCAGGCCAATGAAGGTCAAGGACTCCATACAGAATCTGATGACACCACCCACGACTCTCTATGTCAAACCATTCAAAAGTCATAGCAGAAAATCGGGACAACCAATCAGAAGAAGGGGCGGGGCTAATTTTCGCCAATTATGGTCAAGGACTCTATACCGAGTCCCATGACACAACCCACAACTCTTTATGTCAAACCATTCAAAAGTTATGGCAGAGAAAAGTATTCTAGTGGGCGCTGTTGAGCCGTTGAGCCATTAATGCAAACCATGAAATATCAAATGTATCGACAGGCCTGGCTTTTCTTTAAGTTGCGACATGATACAGGTGTGTACCGATTTTTGTTCATGTACGTCAAACCGTATTATGGGGCTTGAGGCGCAACGTTTTTTCTGTCTGAACCAATCAGATGAAGGGTGGGCGCGCTTTTTGCCGTCTAGCGTCGCCACGGTAATGCTTTTGAAAGAGAAAAGTAATGCGTGGTGTCGGAAAATGGAGACGCACATTTTGATGTACAACACACCTGGGTGCACGTTACGGTTCGGGCGGTATTAACTGCCGAAGGAATGGCATAAATTAGGCCAAAGTGACACGATTAATTGAAAATGGCCGACATCCTGTTCGGTTTCGGGCATGACCCCAAGAGACTTTTGTTTAAGTTGCGCCATGATACAGGTGTGTAGCGATTTTCGTGCATGTACGTCAAACCGTATTGTGGGGCTTGAGGCACAAAGTTTTCAAGGGGGCGCTGTTGAGCCATTTTACCACACCCATTAATGCAAACCATGAAATATCACATTTTTCGCCAGGCCTGGCTTGTGTGCAAGATTTGGTGACTTTTTGGGCCGTTTAGGGGGGCAAAAAGGACCTCCTTTCGTCAGAAGGAAGGAAGGAAGAAAGAAAGAAAGAAAGAAAGAAAGAAAGAAAGAAAGAAAGAAAGAAAGAAAGAAAGAAAGAAAGAAAGAAAGAAAGAAAGAAAGAAAGAAAGAAAGAAAGACACATACAGAGACAATCATGGCGGTACAGATGAGAGGATAGTAGTTAAAATCAGATCACTCAAATGAACGACGATCATACAGTACAGCTGTATCTCATGGTCCAGAATGTATGATATTATATTAATCTAGTATACCATATTATATTACATGTTGTTATATCATATTAGCATACCCAGTAATATAGCATATTGTATTATTATATTGTATGTTGCTTCATTTCATATATTTTTGACTGTATTATATTGTAAAATTATATATCATAGCGATTGCATTATTATATAATTTATAACACTAATATACAATTCCTCACACACACACTCCTTCCAAATTTTTCTTTTTTTTCCGTTATGTTTTTGTTTTAAAGTTTGTTATGTCTGTTATTCAAATATATTAATACATTCATTAATATGCTATACTGTATTTTGTATATTGTGTGTGTGTGTGTGTGTGCATGTATATATATATATATATATATATATATATATATATATATATATATATATATATATATATATATATATATACACATACATACATATATATATATATATATATATATATATATATATATATATATATATATATATATATATATATATATATATATATATAAATATATATATATAAATATATATATATATATATATATATATATATATATATATATATATATATATATATATATGTGTGTGTGTATACCTGAAGTGTGACTACCTGCAGAACGTATTTTAGCATGAAAGCTTGCATATTTAACGTACATCAAGCATCCTGTATCATAGCTACATGTCTGCCGTTTGTAACAAAGCAAACCGCGTGAAAATCGGTTGAAAATTAAGCAAGTTATAGTTATTTTACTTATGCAGACACCTCCTTCCACAATAGAACTGAACGCACTAGAGTGAAAGTGATACCGATCCAAGATGGCGGCCACGCCCGACGTTCTCAGGCAGTCAATGCGGCGCCTCGACCAAGATGGCGGCCGCGCTGAACATCAGCCCCTCCCCCCGCGAGAGCTGCGCGCGCAAACCAACCATAACATTTGTAAATACATATAATATAAACTCCTAAGTATGTGTTCATGTGAGTGTGTATATATAAATATATTGAAGTGTCAGTGTGTTTTTTTTCTTGGTCTACTTATCATTGAATATAAACTCCTAAGTATATATTTACAAATATTATGGAAGACAACACAATAAGCAGGCTATTAATTAATGACATCAATAACCATTTATCCGATTTTTGTTATCTGTGACTGTGATTGTGGGAAAGTATGACGAGGGGGGGCTTTTCACGGCAGGGGGGCTGAATCCGGCACAACACCGGCCCCCCGGAGCCCCCGGGTTCGGACCATGGATGTATTATATAACTGGATACAGGATCGAAAATGGCCGCCCATTCATTTCAATGGAGTTTGCTCAGCCAGCGCATCCGCCGAAAAAATTTCTGACTTCCTGGTTTACTTCCTGGTACACGGGCCCATAGAGCATGCGCAGTTGAGTCACCTCCCATGATGCTCTGGGGCCTCCCATCATGCCCCGGGGCAATGTGAACGAGCGCTGCGCGCTCTGGACAAGCGCTGCGCGCTCATGAGTCCTTCAGACCGGTAATGATAGATGTTATTCTGCCCTCGCTATGTTCTGAATAACTAGACAGATAGTCAACAGCCAGATAATAATGATGAAGAATCCAAGAGTTGCGTTGAGGATAGTGTTTTGTTTTGCTTTCCTCAGTTTTATTTCTTAATTCTTCTATTACAATCTTTTCTGTAAAACTGAAATGACAAAAGGAAATAGACATTACAAAATGTAGTAATGTGTTGCTGTTTACAACAATAAAATCTGTTTCACAGTCAAAAACATGTATAAATAAAACAGATGTATGGCATAGCGCCACTGCCCTCTACTGGACAAACGGAAAATAGCGTCGGCAGGACAACAGGTGAATTACCGCAACTTCTGCTCATAAACAAAACTCAGTTCCAAATGTAATAAACTGCATTACCAAAGGTAAACAAATAAATAACACAAATATCTTAATGCTTGGCGAGAAAAAACACACAAAGATTTCACCAGCGCTGTTATGAAGCAGACCCGTTAGACCCGTTAGTTAGACTTTCTAACTGCCAGCTGTTGCCGTTATTTTGGTCCGTCACTAAACGGGTCCGGCTAGGAACTAAAACAAACGCCAGAGGGCGGAACACTCCTCGCCTGGTATATTATCATACCACAATAAACATCTCAGTTACTTAAATGCTAATCAACCAAACTGTCAGATTAAACATATCTGCATAGCATACAATCAATCAATATGTAAAAACACTTCTGTTACTCATCAAAATGTCTAACACTTTATGAGCTCTTAGACATAAGAAACACTAGCTCTGAGATGGGCCTGATGAAGGTTTTTGTTGTTCCTTGTCTCACAACTTTAACTTCAACCTTGCGGACCTTGTTGTCTTTGCTAGGGAATGTTTTCACCACAAGTCCAATTGGCCAGTCGTTCCTTTTAACCTGACCGTCCTTCATCAGAACCACATCATCCACTTGAATGTTTGGCTTGTCGTCAGTCCATTTGTGACGTTTCTGGAGTGTCACCAGATACTCCTGTCTCCATCTTTTCCAGAAGCTCTCTGCCAGAGACTGCACTTGTTTCCATTGAATTTTGTGAAGATCTTTTTGATCAAAGTCACCTGGAGGAGCTGTAACAGGAATTATCTTTTGAGTGAGAATCATTGCAGGTGTCAATATTGTGGGATTGTCTGGGTCAGTTGACACTGGGGTCAACGGCCTGGCATTTAGAATGGCCATGACTTCTGCCATCAGTGTTACCAGCACTTCGTGTGTGAGTCGGTTGGTGTCAGGTCGTAGCAACATTCCATCCAGAATACGACGTGCTACTCCTATCAGTCTTTCCCAACATCCTCCCATGTGGGATGAATGAGGGGCGTTGAAGGACCAGGTGCAGCCCTGGTTGTCAAGGTAACTTGACAGCTCTGGGTCGCTGGTGTTGATTTTTAATTCTTTGCATGCTCCAATAAAGTTCGTGCCTCTGTCAGAGCGAAGCTGTTTTGAAGGCCCACGAATTGCAAAGAATCTCCGTAAAGCATTTATAAAACTTGAAGTGGACATGGACTCTAACACTTCAATGTGTGTTGCTCTTGTGCTCAAACATGTGAATAGCACTGCCCATCGCTTACTTTCAGCACTACCTCCACGAGTGCGACGAGTGACAATGCTCCATGGCCCGAAGACATCTAGTCCGACGTGGGAAAAAGGGGGTTCTGAGGAGAGCCTGTCAGCTGGTAACGGTGCCATTTTCTGCTCTGTTAACCTCCCTCTCAGTTTTTTGCAGGTCACACAGTTAAAGAGGATACTAAACACCAGCCGTTTTCCTCCTACGATCCACACTCCTGCTGACCGGACGGCGCCTTCAGTAAGGTGACGACCTTGATGGAAGATGTCTTCATGGTAATGTCTCACTATGAGAGTGGTGATGTGGTGGGTTTTCGGCAGAATGACAGGGTGTTTCTCATCTCTTGGCAGATCAGCGTTGGTGAGGCGGCCTCCTATCCGAAGGAGTCCATCCTCGTCGATGAAAGGATTTAGCTTTCTCAGCTGACTCTTTTTCGAGATCTGAATCCCATCTCTCAAACAGTTTAGCTCTTCTTCATAGGATTCTCGAATTCTCGAAACGAATTACGACTGTTTTGGCTTGCCACCGTGCATCAACAGCATCTTTTCTGAGAGTCTTAGTGAATGTTCTTGTCACATGAATCAGTTTTGTAATAGCTTGTAACAGTCTCTTCCAACTAGAAAATCTTTCAAAGCGTGCTGAGCTGAACTGACCTTCTGTGGCTTTGGTGCAGTTAACAGCAACTTGAGGCCTCACCTCAACATCCAGGTCTGGCTTGACGAGATCAAAGCTGCTGTTTTGAAGAGACTCACCGCTGTTTTTCAGGAATCTGGGACCCGAGAACCAGTTGGAGTTTCTGAGGCTCTCTACTGATGTGGGTCTGGTGGCGTGATCCGCTGGGTTCTGTTCAGTGGCAACATACTGCCACTGTTGAGGATTGCTTGATTTCCTGATGCGGTTGACTCGGTTGGCAACATACACGTGGAATCTTCTGGAGGTGTTGTGTATGTAACCGAGAACAATCCTGCTATCAGTGAAAAAACTCACCGCTTGAATGTCAACGTCCATCTCACTGCAGATTGTGTCTGCCATCTCAGCTGCCAGGACAGCGGCACACAATTCCAAACGTGGAACTGTATGAGCTGGATGCGGTGCCAACTTTGCTTTGCCCATGATGAATCCCACGTGGCACTGGTTTTCATCACTGGTCACACGCAGGTAGGCTACTGCGGCGATAGCTTGTGTGGAGGCGTCTGAAAATAAACAGAGTTCACAACTTTTAGATGAAGCGAGAGGGACAGACACATACCTCCTTTTGATGTGTAGCTTCTCTAGTTCTGAGAGAGATTCTTTCCACAACTTCCAGGTCTCTTGCTTATCTAATGGCAGCGGATCATCCCAATCATATTCTTTGGATGACAATTCTCTGATCAGAGCTTTTCCCTGAACTGTGATGGGAGCTGCGAAGCCCAGAGGGTCGTAGAGACTCTGAGCTGTTGATAAGATCCCTCTTTTTGTGAATGGTTTCTCCTCGTGAGATACTTGGAAACTGAAACTGTCACTCTCAAGATTCCATATCAGTCCGAGGCTCCGCTGAAGCGGGAGGGGATCTGCCCCTAAGTCGAGGTCCTTTAAGTCTTTTGCAAATTCGTCAGGGGCGAATGCTGTCATCACTTTGCTGCTATTGGAAGCGATTTTGTGGAGCTTTAAGTTGGATGCTGCTAGCAGTTTTTGAGTCTTCTTTAACAGATCGACAGCCTCCTCTTCTGTTGGTACTGACGCCAACCCGTCGTCCACGTAGAAGTTCCTCATGATGAACTCCTTGATGTCTGTGCCATATTCGCCCTGATGTTCTTGTGCAGCTCTCTTTAGACCATATATGGCAACTGATGGTGAGGGGCTGTTACCAAATATGTGTACTTTCATTCTGTACTCTGTGATGTTGTTGTTCAGGTTGTTATCCTTATACCAAAGGAAACGTAGATAGTCACGATGATCTTCTCGGACGACAAACGCGTAGAACATCTGCTGAATGTCAGCGGTGATTGCAATCTTCTCTCTCCTGAAGCGCATTAAGACACCTAACAGAGCGTTGTTTAAGTCTGGCCCGCTGAGCAGAACGTCATTCAGAGACACACCGTCATGTTTGGCGCTTGAGTCAAAAACCACTCTGATCTGATTTGGTTTTTGAGGATGATAGACTCCAAATAGAGGCAAGTACCACCTTTCTTGATGCTCTTCTAGTTCTGGGGCTAGTTCTGCTTGGTCGTTCTCAAATACTTTTTTCATGAACTGAAGAAAGTGTTCTTTCATGTCTGTGCGTCTGTCTAGTGTTCGTCGGAGGGATAAGAGTCTACGCAGAGCCATCTCCCTGTTGTTTGGCAGACAGCGGCGGGGCTTACAGAATGGCAGTGGTGCTACCCAGCTGTTTGCTTGATCCATATAAACCTCTTTGTCCATGATGTCCAAGAATGTTTGATCGTCGACTGACAGAGCTACTTTTTCATCATCAGGATGGCTGTCGAAGACTGTGGCTCCAAGTTCTCTTTTCTCCTCGCCTTGGAGTGAGCAGCCCACATGACTCGGTTGGTGAGTGTTTTTTGTCTGAAGTGTCTCTTTCACTTGTATTATGTTAGGACAGGGGCTTAACATGGATGTTCGTCCGTTAGGCAAAGTGTGTGTCTTGTACACTCTGACACTGTCTGGTTTGTGAGTGCGGTCCAGACAAACATCTCCTACGATAACCCACCCTAGATCCAGACGCTGGGCGTAGGGGTCGTCATGGTTACCGTTATACTGCTGCCTCACTTTATGCACTCGCAAAATGTCTCTTCCCAGCAGAATGTAGATCTGTGCATTTTTATTGAGTGGTGGGATTTTATCTGCAACAGGTCGGAGATGTGGGAAATGGCGGGCTATTTCAGGTGTGGGGATTTCAGCCCTGTCGTCTGGAATCATTTCACACTCAATGAGAGTTGGAAGCTTGATCTTCATCTTTCCATCACAGGATTCAACCACAAAGTTTCTTGCTCTCCTTCCTGATGTTTCCATAACACCAGAGCAAGTCTTTAATGTGTAGGGAGCTGTTTTTTCACAAAGGCCAAAGTGATTGAAGAACTCAGAGCGAGCGAGTGAACGATTGCTCTGGTCGTCTAATACTGCATATGTTTGCATTACCTTTTCTGGTTGATCTTCAGGATAGACTTTGACCAAACATATTTTGCAGCAGGACTTGGCGTTGCTGTTTCCCCCACATACCTCTGTGCACTTTGATGTTACTGCAGGGAGAGCTGCTGGAGGACTCTCGCTGGTCTCCTCCTCCTCACCTTGACCTGCTGGGACTTCTGAGACCCAAGGTGCGCGGCCAGGATGTAAAGCTGATGTGTGACTCTTGCTGCCACATTCTCTGCAGATTATGTCTTTGTCACAGTCTTTTGCTCTGTGTTTGGTCGAGCTGCAACACCTGAAGCAGATTTGCTTTTCCTTGAGGTAGGTTTTGCGGTCTTCTATATGTTTGTTGCGGAAAGTGCGGCACTTACTGAGTGGGTGAGGCTTGTTATGTAACGGGCATAGTCCGTCTGGATCTATAGCTCTATTTTCTCCTGTGGCTTCAGGAAACACGCCAGTCTTTTTCACAGACACTGGTACTTTGTTGTGGTACTTTGTCAGTCGCTCTGTCTTGGGGGGCCCTGAGTAATTAGTTTGAGAGATCATAAAGCTAGGGTCGTTTCTGGTTTTAGCTTCAGAGCGAACAAACTGTGAGAAGAAAGTGAAAGGGGGGTAAGGGACACGGTGATATTCTTTGTACCTCGACCCTTGGGAGATCCACTTTTCTTGAATACTGAATGGAAGCTTTTCTAGGATGGGGTTCACTCCACGTGACGTATCAAGATATGCGAGCCCAGGGAGGTATCCTCCTTCCTTTGCATATTCCAGTTCGAGCAAGAGATCTCCAAGCTCTCTTAGTCTCACATTGTCTTTGTTTGTGATTCTGGGAAACTCCTCGATCCTCTTCAGGAGTGAATGCTCAACTGCCTCAGGTGATCCATAGATCTCCTCTAGTCTTTGCCAGACCATGTTCAGTCCTGCAGCTGAGTTGTAGCTGTGTATGACTCGGATTCTTTTTGCTTGTTCTTTGGACGCTGGGCCGAGCCATTTAACCAAGAGGTCTAACTCTTCTCTTGGACTTAGTGCGAGTTCATCAATGACGCCTAGAAAAGAGGTTTTCCACGCCCAATAGTTCTCAGGATGGTCGTCGAACTCCATTAGACCAGATGTGACCACTTCTCTTCTCATGAGGAATTTTGCAACATCTGGCGTGGCTGCTGTCTGTTGTGGAGAATTGTCAGGGGCCCATCTCTGTTGTGTAGGCTGACTCAGGTAGGTTGAATTCGCCTGTGGGTCTAAATGTCTCTTTTTCTGTGTTTGCACAGGAGGCACGCTTGCAGGAATATGTTGTGTAGCATTAACAGCTGGATGGATGTTCATGTCTTTCGGAGTTGGTTGCAGGTGAGTATCTTCATGTTCGATTTCAAGGTTGCTCATCTTTTGTCCAACTTTCACTATTTCTGGTGGTGAACATGTGTGCATCGATAGGTGTTCTGATGCTTCACAGCTGTGTTGCAAAACGTACTCACTTGTCCTTTGTGCCGTGTTGGATGGCGAGAGGGGTAAGTCAATGTCTTTACGAGAGTCTGTCTCTATATTTTCTGCAGCAGCCACGAACACGGCCTCTTCTGCGGTGGCAGCAGCTGCATCTTTTTCTGTCTTTAGAATGTGCATTTTTGCCTTTAATGCTGCCTCCTCAACCATCATCTCTGCTTCTCTCTTAGCATATGAAGCCTGTGTGCGAGCAGCTTCGGCTCTGGCTCGAGCCTTGAGTGCAGCAGAGCTTGTTGATGATCTGTAACTTGACTGTGCGATGGATCTAGTCACCAAGGACTGTTGTGTTTCTTCTTTGTTTTGTCGTTCAGCCATCTTGCTTGTTTGGATGAAGATGGCAACGATGGAATAAGCGTAGGGTTGCTTCGTGAAGAGCTTGGTTTATTACTGTCTTTTTACTATTCTGCCCTCGCTATGTTCTGAATAACTAGACAGATAGTCAACAGCCAGATAATAATGATGAAGAATCCAAGAGTTGCGTTGAGGATAGTGTTTTGTTTTGCTTTCCTCAGTTTTATTTCTTAATTCTTCTATTACAATCTTTTCTGTAAAACTGAAATGACAAAAGGAAATAGACATTACAAAATGTAGTAATGTGTTGCTGTTTACAACAATAAAATCTGTTTCACAGTCAAAAACATGTATAAATAAAACAGATGTAAATTCTATGGCATAGCGCCACTGCCCTCTACTGGACAAACGGAAAATAGCGTCGGCAGGACGACAGGTGAATTACCGCAACTTCTGCTCATAAACAAAACTCAGTTCCAAATGTAATAAACTGCATTACCAAAGGTAAACAAATAAATAACACAAATATCTTAATGCTTGGCGAGAAAAAACACTTACAGACAAAGATTTCACCAGCGCTGTTATGAAGCAGACCCGTTAGACCCGTTAGTTAGACTTTCTAACTGCCAGCTGTTGCCGTTATTTTGTTCCATCACTAAACGGGTCCGGCTAGGAACTAAAACAAACGCCAGAGGGCGGAACAGATGTACACAATGAAATTAGGGATTTATAGGGCAAATCAACCGATGCTGTTCTCAAAGTCATGGTTATAGATTATACATGGTTCATTTGTGTATTTTTTTTAATTAAAGATAAAACGAGTCATTTTTATTTAAGATGAGACACCCCAGGGGGGTATTCCAAGAAGGAGGTTCAACAAACACTGAGTTAAAGTCTCATCTTGAGGTTAGTTGAACCCATGACGACTAAACCCGCTCAGTTGGTTCCAACACACCGGTTATGAATCAACTCAATTGGTTAACCCAGAGTTGTGCGAGTCCATAAAGACATCATCTATCGAGGGTCGAAAAATGGAGCAGCAAGTCCTCCTGGAGGCGTATGAGGAGGAGAGGGCAGTGATTACAAAAAAAGTAACACTAATACATCTGCCAAAGCACCTGATATGGCAGAGGAATTACTGATCGCGTCAATGCGTAAGTTTAGGCCATTATGTGAATTTCCTATTAAACAATGGGCAAATGAATCGAAAAAATAAAAATAAAAAAAGTGAAAACTGTCAACTGTATTTTATTAATTGAAATGATTAAAACAGATTGGATCACGCGCTCTGTGACCATCTGCCATGTCAACCTGCTGCTGAAAGGGAGCGACCGGTACCGGCTCCTCCGGTACCGGCTCCATGCAACAATTCTATCCCAGCCCTGTCTGGGCAGACCCTCAGCCTGCGCAAGCACTGAAACCTCTCCTTGAGAATCCCAAAAGTCATTTAAATCCCCCCCCGGGATCTGCTGTGAGTCACGTTGAAGCGCGTTTGCGCTCCAGCATCTGGATCGGGGTACGGGGTAATGAGCGTGGAGAGGCACGGATATTCTCTATCCCCCAGGAGATAGCCATAAAATTCTCCTGCAATTGCACATATAGCATAAAGTTAGACACATTAATATTTGCAAAACTGATCAATATAATATTAGTAATATAACGCACTCTGTAGAAATTTGATGTTCAAATTTGATTCCCTACATCAGTGATTCTTAACCATAGGGCCGCGGCCCAAGTGTGGGCGCCATCTAGTGGGCCGCCAAAAAAAAATCAGTTTTGTACGTGTGGGCCGCGAGGGCCGCGGGACTGCATAGCAACTCCCAACCAAATGAGGAGAAGAAGACACTCAGCTAGCTGTACGTGTAATAGTAAGAGAAATGGTGTGTCTTTACAGAGAAAATCCTTCATTTTGCACAGAGTAGGTTTAGATCCGCCAGGATTAGGGATCGATTAATTGGGTCTGCGCCCAGAGCAAGCGAGCGCGGCGTGCTCATTTATCCCGGCGCGTCCCCGCGGCCGGGGAGGTCGGCTGAGGCTGCCGCTCGGGCGGCGGCTCCGTCGTTACTGCTGAAGGATGGTAGATGTAGATGCGTGGGCTGTCGTGTCTGCTGGACTGGACTGTTCGGGCTTTCGAAAAAGCATCAGAAAGTAACTGCTGCAGCGCGACCAGAGAGCTGCGGTGCGGGCTGTGCCCGTCGCAGCTGATCAGGCTCGGATGAACCCGACACAGTCAGTACGTGCACATGCAGCGATTCAAGGTGGTTGGAGATCTGATCAGATAATGACATGCAGAAGATTGGATCAACTTGTCTGATTACACATGCTGTTCTGAGATCAGACTGAATCAGATTGAATAAACCACTGTAACCAGAGCATGGTTGACTCCGTGACGCTAGGTGGCGCTGTACCCGAGGTAACCATGGTAACCATTTCAACAAAAAGCCACTTCCGGTTGACCTCCGCTTAACAACGAGGAAAGGAAAAAGTGCATTCTAAGGGCCAATCCCAATTCTCCTTCACTCGCCCTTCTTTTCTCCACTCGCACTTCTTTTCTTCCCTAACCCCTAAAAAAGAAGGGGGAGATTTTAGGGCACTTGAGATCTAGGGCAATTGGCCCAGGTGCCTGTCCCATTTCTCCTACTCCCCCTCGTTTTCATCCCTAATCTGAACAGGAAGCAGAGAGCCAAAAGCTGTTTTAATTTCAGCTGTAGCGCTGTTAATATGGCACTTTATTAAGTTTTAATATTTTTTCAGGTATAAAGGTAACCTTAAGATCCGCAACCGGGGCTCAGTTTATCCAAATAACGCCTGTTAAGAAATTTGACCCGATGTTTTCGGAGATGAGAAGAGCCGCCGCCCCCGGGGAGCAGCCTCAGCTCACAGCCCGAGAAGAGACGTGTCCGCCGGGTCAAGCTGCTGCGTCAGCCCCGGGAGAGAAACTCTCTCTGGGACGCTGCTCTGTTGAGAATCACGCCGGCTGAAATAAATCATTTAGGAAGATGTTGGTTTAATAGATGAAATCTAACAGTTGTAGCTACGCCTGTTAAGAAATTTGCTCCGAAATTTAGAGATTTCTGTCGGCTCCGGAGTTTATGCCGCGTTCCATTTACCTCGGAAATCGGAAGTGGGAAATGGGAATGGCAGCCATCTTGGAATGGTAACTCGGGGGTGGTGAAGACTCTCCCACTTTCCCAGTGGGAAACCCCACTTTGAGGGGCGTTCCAGTTGAAAATTCCGACTGGGGACTGGGAAATCCCCACTTCCGAGGATAAATGGAACGCGGCATTAGGTCCGCGTTAAATAGACGCAGCCTACGGCGTAGGGTACGGCGTATTTTGTTTTTTTTATGCCACAGTTTGCAGATTGATTGTTGATGCGTGGGCTAACGTGTCTGCTGGGATTATTTTGCGAGCTTTTGCAAAAGCGTGCATTTCCGAGGCACCGCACGGCACGGAACGTGACTCTGACAGCGAGGAATTCGGACTGGCACAGCTGATTTAGCGGAGCTCTTTAATGCAGAAACAGAGGATGAGACTTAATGGGTTGGATTAATGTAAAAACTGAAATAAAGTAGCCTACAATCAAACAAAGTTTTGCTCCCGCTGTATTTTTAAATACGCACACTCCTGTGCTTGTGTGTGTGTGTGTGTGTGTGTTGTGTGTGTGCCGTTTCGGTCGGTGCGCCGTGTGTGTTTTAAATACAGAAATATGACACATAAGACTGAGGCTATGCCTTTTCACACGGCGCCCGTATGGTCGCGAAAATACAGTATTTATATATGAAATGTCAGAATAGGAACTATTTTGACGACACCCCTGAAGCAGTCACACGACACCCCAGGGAGCTACTACTGAGCAGCGTTACGTCGTCTCCTTTCACTTCCGGGGGAAAACCCCACCCGGGGGAAATTCTCGAGCATGCGCAGACTGTAATATCCATGTCTCCGTACACATGGCATTAACAAGGCGGTTGCGACTGGCTTATCTAGGTGCTGCAAGCGGGTTGATGAATCCAGTCTGATCAGATTACTTGACTGACTTAAGGTGTTCACATGCAGTTTAAAAGTCAGTACGATGTGTGCAAATGATCTCCAACCAGTTTGAATCGCTGCATGTGCACGTACTGACTGAGTCCTGACAACTTATTAATGCAAATAACTTAAAGTAAAATCAAACTAAGTTTTGTCCTCGCTGTATTTTTAAATATGCAACCCGGAATGGACAAATTCATCCTGTTCAGTCTTCCCACTGGGACAAAACCAGTGTCTCATACGTTCAGAGACCGTGGCGTTCAAAGTGCGAAAGTGAAACGCCACTGAAACAAAACACAAAGTTTATCATCAAACATATCCACTCAAGTCTGAACTGAAGTCACAGAAAAATAAGCTGAGCATCTTAAAACACCCATGTTTGGGTCCAGATACAGCTGTGAAGCAGCTTTCTCCACAGTGAACATAATTAAAACTAAATATCGTTTCAGGCTCATCAATGAGCACATTCACATGTGTATGAGAACCTGAACCTGAACCTTAAATTGTTAAGATGTGTTTATATTAATTTAGTATAAAAATGTGTTGAGACAATTAACAAAGAAAAGGGGAAATTCAAACTGCTGGTAGAGAAATAAAATAAGATAGCGTTTGAAAAATAAAATAAAATCTACTTTATTTTTAAGAGAAAAAAATAAAAAATTGGCAAATATGTACTTTCTTTAATATAACAGTCAGATGCCGATGTTGATACAACTATGAGGCTACTTGAATATATATATATATACACACACACACACACACACACACACACACACACACACACACACACATATATATATATATATATATATATATATATATATATATATATATTATGATGTTCTGGACCTTCGCTTGAGTAAATTTTCTCTAAATGGACCTCTTAAAGTTGAATACCCCTGCTATACAGTGTTTATATTTAATGGGCCCCGGGCCACTCTGTACTGAAAAAATTGGGCCCCAAGGTCAGAAAGGTTAAGAACCCCTGCCCTACATCCTGGCATCATGCACAGAGCCTGGCCATCTCGCCTGTTTGATATTAGATTTGCAGCATCGCATATCATCCTGGCAAATGAAAAAATATGTTTTCAAACATTAAGAGAGCGCTCAAAAATAAAAGCAGCTTACGGTTCCATTATACCTACTTGCACATGCTGTGGAAACCTTTCCTGGGCGGGTATTCCAAAGGAGGTTTACTGGCTAAACTGGGTATGTTAACTCAGGGTAAATGGTAAACCTGCATGGGATTTCCGTTCCAAAATGGTCAGGTTAAGTAAGTCACCATGGTAACATAGGCTCTGAACCAAACCTGGTAGGGGGTAGGTTTTATGCCGGTTTTGTTCAGATAACCCAGTTATGTTCGGGTATTTAAGCGCAAGTTCAGGAGGGCTGCTGCGTAACTTGTTACACAATGGCGTTTCCCTTTGACGAAGGTCGCATTATTGATAGAGAAGCCCAAATTGTTCGTGCAATTCACCGTGAGAGGGTGATAAGACCACGGTATGACATCTTATCTTTCCCCGATGAGCATTTGCGGGAGCGCTACCGTTTTTCAGCCGAATCCCTGCTGTATTTAAATAACCTTCTCCATCCATATATTGAAAATGTTACACATCGTGGGTCTGCCCTCTCGTCGCTGCAAACAATGTGCATTGCTCTTCGGTTTTTTGCGTCTGGGAGTTTCCTCTACAGTGTCGGAGACGCTGAACACATAGGAAAAGCAACTGCCTGCAGGTCGGTGCGTAAAGTGTGCCTTGCGCTAAAACGCTTCATGCACCGTTTTATTCGTTTTCCTGGCCACAAACCAACGAGGGTCATTAAGACGGAGTTCCACCAACTGGCAGGTAAGCATCGCTAGGTTTCTCAAATATGCACAGAAATCTTTGCTGGTTAGATTACATTTAATGAGCATTGGCTTTATTGCAGGCTTTCCAAACATCATTGGATGCATCGATGGGACGCATGTGCCAATCAAAGCACCATCACAAAATGAGGCTGACTTTGTCAATAGAAAAGGTTTCCACAGTATCAATGTGCAAGTAGGTATAATGGAACCGTAAGCTGCTTTTATTTTTGAGCGCTCTTTTAATGTTTGAAAACGTATTTTTTCATTTGCCAGATGATATGCGATGCTGGAAATCTCATATCCAACGTGGAGGCGAGATGGCCAGGCTCTGTGCATGATGCCAGGATGTACAGAGAATCAAATCTGAGCACCAAATTTCTACAGAGTGCGTTATATTACTAATATTATATTGATCAATTTTGCAAATATTCATGTGTCTAACTTTGTTTTATATGTGCAATTGCAGGAGAATTTGATGGCTATCTCCTTGGGGATAGAGGATATCCGTGCCTCCCCACGCTGATTACCCCGTACCCCGATCCGGATGTTGGAGCGCAAACGCAGTTCAACGTGGCTCACAGCAGAACCCGGGTCAAAATAGAGATGACCTTCGGGATTCTCAAAGAACGGTTCCAGTGCTTGCGCAGGCTGAGGGTCTGCCCAGACAGGGCATGTGATATAATTGTCGCATGTGCCATATTGCACAATTTTGCCACATTGCGCAATGAATTCACTCCAGTCGTCGAGGAGCCGGTACCGGAGGAACCACTTCAGCAGCAGGCTGACATGGCGGATGGTCATAGAGTTCGAGACCAAATATGTTTAAATCATTTCAGTTAAACACAGTTGACGGTGTTGACTTTTTTATTTTTTCAATTCCTTTTCCCATTTTGCTTAATTTCCTGAAAAGAGAAACATTGTATTAAAGTTACAATATGGAATCACTGACAGGTTGTTCTGCACATCATTTCTCTACCTCAATTTTAACTTTTAGATACTCCATCTCCAGATCAGCCTTGGCTATCTGGCGCTGCAGATGGACCATCTCCAGATCAGCCTTGGCTGTCTGGCGCTGCAGATGGACCATCTCCAGATCAGCCTTGGCTATCTGGCGCTGCAGATGGACCCTGTAGAGTTCCTTTGCCGACATCTAAAATAACAAAGCAGCCATGTTCAGCATTTGATGGAGTTTGGCTCATTTACGCATAAACTATGATTATTTCTTACGTTGCTGTATTGATTGTAGCTTGTAGCCGGCTCCTCAGCATCCGCCTCGTTATCAGTCTGAAGTACAAATTCATTTCACTTAAGTGAAGACTGAACTGTAGGTTGAATAATTTGAAATTGATCACGGCAAAGGCTTTACCTCTGTAGAGAGTGTTGGTGGCTCCTCTATGGCCGACAGTGTTTGTTCATCCTCCTCCTATGGGAAACAAAATAGGCTACTGGCTGTGGGCTTGATTAATAGCCTAAAACACTGAAATAAGGACTTACAGCAGCAGTATCAGCATCTATGGGTAGCTGCTCCACCAGCAGCAGTACTCCACCTTGAACTAAGAGGTTGACAAATTGGTCATTTTCGTGTTAAAGCAACACTTAACACACAAGGAGGTTTTTTTATACAATATGGTAATTGAAAAGATAATAATCGAATATTCCAATTGAATATTTTATATTGAATAAGCCTAGGAAACAGCAATAGGTCATACTGGATACATGAAGGGCTGACTATTAGGCGTAATTAGGAATAATACATTGGACAAGAGGGTTGTGCTCCTCCTGGGAGGTGGCCGGCTCTGACGACGTCCCCCCAGGAATCCCCTCCATCATTGGCCGGCCCCGATTTACAGAGACTGCCAGCTCCTCGACAGGGGTGAGGGGTTCAGTTACCCCTGCGCCCGTCCTCCTCGCCTCTGCAGTCTTCTTATTAGCTTTAAAATAGATGCATCTTGTTGGAGCATGACAATAAAAGGCCCATATGGGAGACATGGTATCCGAAAAGAATACTTACCAATTTGGACAATGTTCTTATACTTCATTTTAACCTGTTTCCAGGTTCTCTTCTGCCCACCGGGGTTGCATCTAATAAATAAATCATTCAGTGACAAGTAGTCTGCATTAGAAAGCATCATATTAATTAGGAAACAGGATTTAATTTAATTTAATATAAAATTCACATAATGGCCTAAACTTACGCATTGACGCGATCGGCAATTCTCTGCCAAGCCATATCACGGGCTTTGGCAGATGTATTCGTGTTACTCTTCTTCATGATCACCGCCCTCTCCTCCTCGTACGCCTCGAGGACGACTTGCTGCTCAAGTTCAGTGAAGTAGGTTGCTCTTTTGCGGGCCATCTTCTCGATTTTCGACCCTCGGTAGATGATGTCTTTATATGGTCACCGGGGACGCGCACAAATCTCGGTTAACCAATCGGGGGTTAGTTGAGTTAATTCATAACCGGTGTGTTGGAACCAACTGAGCGGGTTTAGTCGTCATGGGTTCAAATAACCTCAAGATGAGACTTTAACTTTGCGTGTTACTTCGGTAGCACATGTAATAAAATTGGCACAATACAGAGAAGATTAGCATGGCCCCGCAAGGATGACATGCACAATCGTGGAGTGTTCCTAAAAAAAAAAAAAAAAAAAAAGAGACTTTAACTTTGTTAAACCTCCTTCTTGGATACGCCCTGTTAACAAAGTCAGCCTCATTTTGGGATGGTGCTGTAGCCTAATTGGCACATGCGTCCCATCGATCCATCCAATAACGTTTGGAAAGTTCTGATAAGATAATAAGATATAATAATAAGAATCTTATTGGGCTTAATTTGTGCCAGATCCTGCTGGAACACCTCCTTTTATCCATATTCCCTCGGTGTTTTATTTCTCATTGAAGTTACTCATAGATCGCTTGTTTGTCTATTTCGGATGCATTTAATTTAATTTATTTAATCAGAAAAAAGAGAAGAGGGCCTTTTTCTTTCTCTGCGCTCTCTCCCGATCTGCTGCGCTGTGTCCCGTCACCGTCTCCATCACCAAGCGGTTTCCCAAATCCAACTCAGCCTGGATCATTTCTCGTGTCCTCTGCTTTTTCCCCACATCCAAGTAATGATCTGACATGTTTGCTGCATTTAACACCACACGCCGCTCACTCCACGCTGTTCGCTGTTTGATTGCGTCACCAAACACGCCGTTATTAGGCCTAATTGTTCGTTTTTTTCCCACTTATTCCACCGAATAATAAGCTTGTTTTCTGTTTAGAAAGTACAAACGTAGGGAGATTACACGTAATCTCCCATCTTTTACTTGTCTCTTTACTCTTTTAGGAGTTATTTTCAGAGTTTCTTTCAGGAGCACGGGCGGGTGGTGCGGTGAAAAAAGGCTGATTTATGGTTCCGCGTAAAATCGACGGCGTAGCCTACGGCGTAGTTACGCGGCGACGCGCACCTTTCGGTGCGTGTGCCGCGTACCCTACGCCGTTGGGTCTGCGTTGGTGTAACGCGGAACCATAAATCAGCCTTTTGAAAGGCGAGTTTCAGCTGTCAATCAAAAGAACGTGGTAGAACTTGGGGGCCGATAACGCGTACAGTGTGGACAGAGCGCGTCCGATGCCACGCAGTGCGACGCAATAGTCGGACGCTCGCGTCCATAGGACATGGTGTTAATGACCCTCGTAGGTTTATGGCCAGGAAAACGAATAAAGTTGTGCATGAAGCGCTTTAGCGCAAGGCAAACTTTACGCACTGAACGACAGGCAGTTGCTTTCCCGATATGTTCAGCGTCTCCAATACTGTACAGAAACTCCCTGATGCAAAAAAACGGAGAGCGATGCACATTGTTTGCAGCGAAGAGAGGGCAGACCCACGATGCGTTAACATTAAAAACATTAACAATGGTTAAAGTTAAAACAATTTTTAATGGTTAAACATTCAAAATGGTTGAATTGGAACAGTGGTGTCGCTTTCATTTTTTCTAACATTATTAGCTGATTATATGTATAGTGGGCTGGCATCAGTATTTGATTTTAGAATTAATTTTGAGTATATTTCCCACAGACTATAAGTTGTGGAATATTACTTTTTTAAACATAATATTAAGATAATTTAAGGCAACTGTAAGTGTAATTTTTATTCTATATAAACTTAAAACATTTAGAAATATTTTTATATTTTTGGGTAGGTAATCAGTTACAAAATATTTTATGAGTTCTGTGAACTTATTAGGGTTTACAGTGTATGGATGGAGAAGGTTACTCAAATAAATCAGGGATTCTGCTGAAAAACGGTAGCACTCTCGTAAATACTCATTGGGGAAAGATAAAATGTCATACTGTGGTCTTATCACCCTCTCACGGTGAATTGCACGGACAATTTGGGCTTCTATGTGTAACAAGTTGCAGCAGCCCTCCTGAACTTGCGCTTAAAACCCCGAACATAACTGGGTTATCTGAACAAAACCTGACGTACTTAACCTGACCATTTTGGAACGGAAATCCCAGGTTTACCATTTACCCTGGGTTAACATACCCAGTTTAGCCACTAAACCTCCTTCTTGGAATACACCCCAGGTTAATAGGCTAAAATAGGGTAAAAATGTAAATAGCAGGTATCAACCATGACACTTCCCAAGTTTATTACTTACATTAAGACAAATATTTTTTGTATTACAAGTTTTGTCAAGTATTATGTTTAAATATGTCAAATATTATGTTTAAATGTGGTTAATTTGTGGAGTTTTATTTTTTGGAGTAAGGATAAAACGAGTCATCTTTATAAAAACAAACAAACAAAAAAACACATGGGATTCCCCACAATAACACAAGCTGTCATATGCTATTTATCTATATACCTTTGGCTAAATCTTTTTGTCTATTAATGATCGTGCAGTCCGAATGTTAGGCGTAATTAACTTTGCATTTTCTCTGATTCTTTTACAGCTTCTGGGCTCACATTAAGTGTTATTCCTGCCTGATATCTTATTTTCACAAACCATACACCGTTGGCTACAACGGAAATGTTTAAGTACAAGAATGACAAACCATTATTATTCTTGCTATTAAACATTTCCGTCTGTGATCCCCCTGGTCAGGGCGTTTAGACCGAGTGTGACCTGAGCGTCCCACCTGAGCTCTGTGCCATAGCGCGCAGCTCCAGCTCAATGAATGACAGAGGGTCTCCTGCTCAGCTGCTGCTCAACACTGATCAGAGCAGCTCCCCCTCGTTTACTGAGGTTTTATTATAAACCCAATGTCTTTTGTCATGGAAAAAAAAATTAAGAGACCACAAAAGACACCTTTGAGCCGTGTTTTCCACTTTTCTGAGTGATTATTCCGCCGAACGGCTTAGATTCAGCCATGCTCGTTCCCGAGACACACACGACCGCGCTTTGCGAGTGCACGGACAAAGCCGTGACGTCACGCCCAGAAAGAGACTTTTCTTTGACTTTTCTGGCCGTTATAAAACATTTTTGACGGATATAAAGACCATGACTTAAAAATATAGAATACAAAGATTAGTAATTGCCGGTGATTACAGCTGGAGGTGTCCTGTGAACAGTTTTAGAGGCTTCTCTTTTACTATTGCGGTCTATGGGAAAAAAGCTTTCTGGGCCCCATGGGATTTTTTGTTGCAGTACCGCGGTTGGCCACTGGAAAAAATCGGCGTGCCTGCTGAGCGCGAGACTGGGGGCCTGGTTCGGACCCCCGGGTTCGGACCATGGATGTATTATATAACGGTTCGGACCTCCGGGTTCGGACCCCCGGGTTCGGACCTCCGGGTTCGGACCTCCGGGTTCGGACCCCCGGGTTCGGACCTCCGAGCCCGGAGTTCCTCGACGGTCCGGTCCGTATGCGGCTCCGGAGCTAAGCTAAATACTTAGCCCATGCAAAGATCATATAAATATAAATGACATAAAAAAAACCTGAACTTACCGCTGACTCCTGTCAGTTACCGGGTCCGTGCTGTGGGATCTGATCCTTTTATAAGGGTTAATGTCCATGCAAAACCTCATCTTGACTCTCCCTCACTGTTCAGCAGCCACGGCTGCTAAACACTGGCTGCAGCTGGAGCGGACTGAGCTGGTGGTGGGCGTGGTTTCAGCAGCGGAGGAGACCGAGGGGTGGTGTGCATTTTGGTGACGTAAAGAAAATGCACAAATCTAAACGGCCTCACAGAAACCACATGACACGGGGGGACTCTGTAAGGGTGGGGGCGAGCAGACCCTGCAGATTTTCATGGGATTTCATCTTTCCTGTGTTGGCAGGGTGAACGTCAGAGATGTAGTTATAACACTGCATACTTGTGAATAATTATAAACATTGAAAAACGTACTTTTATATGAAAATAACCAGAAACAGATAGCTATAACATGGTATTTATATACTGCTTTAATGAACATTATTTTTATAGCCTATAAGCTATAAATATTATTTTTCTATTTTAATAAAATTAAATGTTTTTCTCTCATTTCAATTAAAACAAATAGGAATATTATCGGTTTTAATGACAATTATTGTACATCACAGCTAATTGTAAAATACATTGATTCAATTCGATTATATACAGGAATTACAGGCTATGATAATAATAGAAAAGAAAGAAAAATGACTCAAACAAAAAAAAACAGTGAGTGAGACAGGCAAGACAGCGACAACCAATGCAAGTGGGATGTCAACAGTGTATACATATTTCAAAACACAGACAACAACTTCTGAGCAAGTGGTTTGTTGAGCAGATATTGGAATTAATCTCAGATATTTGCATGAGGTCACTCTCACTCTCAACTAAATAAATAAATAAATAAATATATATAAATACAACAACACACCCCTCTCCTCTTAAAATAAATTCAAATAAACAATCAAACTTATTTCCTTATACAATTTATACAAAAAACATATATCTTTGTAAAAGAGCATAATACAAAGTCTTTCAGAATAAATGTACGTATTTTTAACGTGTGACAGCATCCTGTATCATAACTACATCTCTGCCGTTTGTAACAAACCAAACTGTGTGAAAATCGGGTAAAAAGTCTGGGAGTTATGGATGATTGCAGTCCATAGAAACTATGCACTAAGCAAATGATGCCCTGTCCAAGATGGCGGGCGCATCGATCGGCACCCTCCCCAAGATGGCGGCCGCGCTGAAGATCAGCCCCCCCCCCCCCCCCCCCCCCCCCTCCCCCTGCGGGAGCTCAGCCCCTCCCCTCTCCTCTCTCAGGATCTGACTGAGACACAGCCTGATCACACAAAAATATTCATTAAAAATCCAGAATTACACATACTTTTATAGAAATCACATGATATTTTCTCACTATAGTAAACAACATATCTATGAAGTCGGATGTCAATTTTGACATTTTGTGACAAAGACATAGCTTTTTATGTTATTAGTTCATTTTTTTAATTTTTAGAGTGACGGAGTTCTTCAAAAACAATATGTTCCAGTGTATGATTTTTTAGTCCTGTTGTAAGCTATCTGAAACTGCCATTTAATTTTCCTTACACAAAATCTCTGATTTTTAATTAATATTTTACCAGAAATACAGAGTGACATAAAAATGCCAATTCCTTTCAAATTACGACCACGATACGCGACACGGTCAACAAGGGACCTACTG
Organism: Cololabis saira; assembly: GCF_033807715.1. NCBI lineage: Eukaryota > Metazoa > Chordata > Actinopteri > Beloniformes > Belonidae > Cololabis > Cololabis saira. The sequence continues at coordinate 797,193 of NC_084590.1, read as the reverse complement.
ACAATCATATGTGTCGATTGTATTAAGATTGGATGAACGAAACAGCCATTACAGCACATAATTTGATGAAAAATGTATACCTGACCAAAAGGTGGCGCTATGGAGTTCATCCAAGATTGTCATATCCACTTGTTCAGAATGGAAGCCTGATTACATGTATTGATTTTGGGTTGATTCTGACCAATTATGTTTAAGTTACAACAACTTTTATGTTCATGGCGAGACACCAAAATTTTACTACCTCTAACGGCGACGCCCTTCGATAAGAACGTACAGTTTTCTCTGTCAGTCATCGTCAATGTCTTACCTATTATCTGACCAACTTTGAGATCATTAATCTCATCTCGCTTGGAGCACAGATGCATACTAGAAGACATGACAATTCCTGGTGCCAACAGGTGGCGCTACAACCGATCCTGAATATTCCACCATAGATGTCTTCAGGCTCAACCTACAATCATGCACATACGTTTTCGACCACATCAAATCATGTATTGCTGAATTACAGCCAATTGATGTTTGATGGCGAAGCTTAAAAATGACCTCAAACTTCGCCGGATGACTACGGTCACGCCCTCTGGCAGAAACTTAAAAGCTTCGCAATTTAGCGTCGGCCATGTGTCTAGATTGTACAAACCAAGTTGTGAGCCAATCGGATAAAATCTCTAGGAGGAGTTCGTTAAAGTACGAGGCCTAGAAATGATCAGAATTCATAAAAAATTACATTTTCTGTTCAAAATGACGGACTTCCTGTGTAACTTAGAGCATGGGTCCAAGAGACTTTTTTGTAGGGCTTTGTCAGATATAATAGACACATAAAGGACATTGCTGTAGGTCAAACCATATTGTGGGGCTCGTCAAAAAACATAAAATAGGTGGCGCTATAGAGGCCCATTCTTGTGGACCCATGCCTGTCGCCCATAAAATACTGTAGCGACCCTGCAGTTATGTTCAGTTATGTTAGTAATGTTGTCATGTTCAGATGTTCTGTTTAATGTTAAGCCTGTGGGTAGAGAACAGGTAGGGGCGGGGTAAGCACGGGAGTTGTGAGTGTGAGTGTGCGCATGCGTAGAGCGGCTGAGCGGCGCCTGTTAGGAGGCGCGTCAGTTGAACAGCTGTTGAGCGGAGTTGAACAGCTGATTGAGTAACTCAGCAGCGTTTTGGTTGTTTTGGCGTGGTTACGGCCATCAGTAACCCATTTCTGTGACAGATAATAAATCTGTTAAACTGGTTTACGCTTCCTCATCCTTCTGATACATCCTGATCGCTACATTTGGTGTCAGAAGTTAAACAACGGATTTTCCTCCACCCTGCTCTGCCAACGTCAGCTCTTCCTCGCCAGTTAAACGTAATGGCAGCACGTCAGGAACGATCCGGAGCTCGCCAGAAGGTCAAACAGGAGGGGATGGACGGTGTATGGCGTGATTATGACAATGCCCCAGAACGTTTGTCTCGCCTTAGACAGACAGCCATAGAGCTGGCTGCTGCTGCCGGTTTCGACTCACCCAGCGCGGGGCGGCGCTCCAGCAGGGGAGCTCCTGCCGAAAGTGACGTGGTGCCGGATGTAACCAAGGATGGTGGCGCCCATTATAACCAGTTCCAGGTGAAAACACCGAAATACAATGGTAAAGCGGACTGGGAAGCCTTCCAGGCTCAATTTGAACTGTTGGCTCAGGCTGTGGGCTGGTCTGAGGACAAAAAGGCACTCCAGCTAGCTCTGTGCCTTACAGAAGAAGCCTTATCCTGCTTGCTCCTACTCAGCCCATCCGAGAGGGCGGACTATGGGGCCTTGGTTGGGGCTCTGAAGCGGCGGTTTGGTCAGTGCAGCCAGCCTGGTGTGCTGCGTTCAGAGCTGTCAAGCAGACAGAGACAGCCAGGGGAGCCGCTCCGCATATTGGCTAATGACATTGAAACCCTGGCACGGAGAGCATACGCCCACATGTCTCCTGAGGTGCAGAGCGAGCTGGCCAGGGACCAGTTCATCCGAGCCATAACCCCAAGAGAGCTGCGCATCCAGACTCAACTGGCACACCCCAGCTCTCTGCAGGAAGCACTGGAGCTGGCGTTGGAGAGAGAGGTCGTTGGAGGAGCAGTAGAGGGCGGCCACCCGGAGAGCAACCCTGTTGTGAGGACGGCGATGCAGGGAGACCCAGGACAAGAGAAACCAGCATGGGCGGCCGAGTTGACTGAACTGATCCGTGCTGTGTCTCTACAATCACCACAGAGCGGCACCCGCCCTCGCCGGGGCCCCCTTGTGTGTTGGCTGTGTGGCCAGGCTGGCCATATAAGCGTGAGGTGCCCCAGGCGTGCTGATATTCAGGGAAACGCCCCCGGGTCTGTGTAAATGGGACGACACAGACCCCCACCCCGGTGTCCCACCCTGCCTTGATTTCATTGGACGGAGCCCAGCCGCACGGACGGGGGAGCGGGGCTCCACTCCCCCCAGAAGCAGATGACATCGCTGAGTCTGTGAGGGTGGTTGGTTGGACTCACATGGGGGATTTCTGCCATGTTCCAGTCACCCTGGCAGGGGCTCCATGTACGGCCCTTGTCGACACCGGCTCCACAGCTACATTAATGAGACCGGACGTGGTTCCAGCAGGGACACAGTTGACACCCACTCTTGTGAAGCTGCGAACAGTGACTGGTGGGTTAGCCCCCATGCTTGGGAAAGGGGTTGTGGCTATACGGGTGGGGGGGCTGTCAGTGTCTTTTAAGGTGTGGGTTGCAGAAGTACAGGGCCCCTGTATATTAGGACTGGACTTCCTGAGGGCTGCTCGCTGTGTGCTAGATCTGGGGAAGAACACACTGGCCTTTCCAGGGGGTCCCACAGTTGAAATGGTGCACCCCACGCTAGCCACGTCACCACACCCACCAACCTCGAGAGTGGCTGAAACACACCTCCCGCTCCAAATCCCCCCTCCTGCAGCAATGCCCCCCAACACCAATGCTACCCCCAGCCCCTCCCCCAGCCTCACCCCCACTCAACAACCCACAGCTCTGGGAGTGGACAGACTGGCAGCAGTGAGGGAGGTGTGGAAACGCAGCTGTGATAGCTTGGAACCTGAGCAGCAGGAGGAGCTGTGGCAGGTATTGTGGGAGTTTAAGGACATTTTTGCTTTGACAGAAGAGGAGGTGGGCCTGACACACTTGGTGCAGCACGAAATTGACACAGGCGATGCACGGCCCATCAAAACACGCCCCCGCCGCCTCCCCCTGGCCCATCAGACAGCAGCAGACAGTGCTATTGATGAGATGTTGTCAACCGGCATCATTGAACCCTCTGACAGCCCCTGGGCCTCGGGGGTTGTGATGGTCAATAAGAAAAGGAGTCCAAAGATGAGATTCTGCGTGGACTACAGACCGCTGAATAGTGTGACCAAGAAAGACTCATACCCGCTGCCCCGCATCGACGAGTGTCTGGACTTAGTGTCCGGCTCGTCCTGGTTCTCCTCCCTAGACCTGCGCAGCGGGTATTGGCAGGTGCCCCTCAGTCCTGAAGCTAGACCAAAGACAGCTTTTTGCACTGGACGGGGGCTGTGGCAGTTTCGAGTTCTCTGCTTCGGCCTGTGCAACGCCCCGGCCACGTTTGAACGGCTAATGGAAAAAGTGCTGGCCGACGTCCCCCGACAGAAGTGCCTGGTCTACCTGGACGATATCCTGGTCCACGGGAGCTCCTTCCAAGCGGCCTTAGGAGCTCTGCGACAGGTTCTACAGAGGATAGCAGCAGCGGGGCTGAAGCTCCACCCCGACAAGTGCTGCTTCATGAGGAGAGAGTTGGAGTTCTTGGGACACAGAGTCGGAGGAGAAGGCATCAGCACCCTGGAGGACAAGGTGCGGGCAGTAAAGGACTGGCCAGCCCCCACTAATCTACGGGAGCTGAAGAGTTTCCTTGGACTTGCGTCTTATTACAGGCGGTTCGTGCGTGGCTTCTCTTGTATAGCCGCACCCCTGTTCTGCCTGCAACGGAAAGACTGTGATTTTGCCTGGACTCTTGAGTGCGAGCTGGCCTTCAGCTCTTTGAAGAAGGCCTTGACGGAGTCTCCCATCCTCACCCCCCCAGACCTCAACCTACCGTTTGTCCTGGACACAGATGCCAGTGATGTTGGGATGGGGGCGGTGTTGAGTCAGGTGGGGTCAGAGGGGGAGAAAGTGGTGGCGTACTTCAGCAAAACCTTCAACAAGGCGGAACGGCGCTATTGTGTGACACGCAGAGAGTTGCTTGCAATCGTGAGAGCAATCAGCCACTTCAGGTATTACTTGTGCGGCCTGCCCTTCACGGTGCGGACTGACCACGCAGCCCTCCAGTGGTTGATGTCTTTCAAGGAGCCTGAGGGGCAGATTGCGCGCTGGTTGGAGGAGCTGGCGCCATACGTCTTCACAGTGGAGTACAGGGCTGGGGCTCGCCATACCAATGCTGACGCCATGTCCCGGCGCCCCTGTGCTCCCAGCGGCTGCCGGTACTGCGAAAAGAGAGAGGATCGGGAGAAAGAGCTCCGGGCAGGGGAGGAGCAAGATCACACACACCATGGGGCCGGGCCGGTCTGCAGAGAGACGCAGGTTATCGACCCAACTGACTGGAGAGCGCAGCAGGAACAGGATGCTGATCTACACCCGGTGCTGAGGTGGGTGGAGTCAGGACAAAAGCCACTGTGGAATGAGGTCGCTGGGTGCTCGCCTGCCACCAAAGGACTGTTTTCAAAGTTTGAGGCTCTCCGGCTGATGGATGGAGTGCTTCAGAGAGCCTGGAAAGAGACTGCTACAGGGGAGGAGAGGTGGCAGGTGGTGGTCCCCAGAGCTCTGAGGGAATCAGTGCTTAGAGCCTCTCATGGAACCACGGGAGCAGGACACTTTGGCGTCTCCAAAACCCTGCGTCGACTCCGCCAGAGCTTCTACTGGGGCCAGCTCAGGAGGGATGTTGAGGACTTTTGCCGTCGCTGTGACCTTTGTACAGCGCACAAAGGTCCCACTGATCAGTCACGTGCCCAACTTCAACAGCTGGCAGTGGGTGCCCCGATGGAGAGGGTGGCAGTGGACATAATGGGCCCGTTCCCACGTACAGAAAAGGGGAACCGTTATGTCCTGGCCGCTATGGACTATTTTACAAAATGGCCAGAGGCATATGCTATACCCGACCAGGAGGCGGTGACCGTGGTAGATGCTCTGGTGGAGGGCATGTTTGCCAGATTCGGAGCGGCTGAGGTCATCCACAGTGACCAAGGTAGAAACTTTGAGTCTAGAGTGTTCACTGCTATGTGTGACCGGCTGGGCATGCAAAAGACACGGACTACTCCTCTCCATCCGCAGAGTGATGGACTGGTTGAACGTTTCAACAGGACTCTGGCAAAACAACTCGCTATCCTCACCGCGGAGCATCAGCGTGATTGGGACATGCACCTCCCTCTCGTCCTATGGGCCTACAGATCGGCTGTGCAGGATTCCACCTCATGCACACCAGCCCTGCTCATGTTGGGGCGAGAGCTAAGGACACCAGCAGAAATGGCTCTTGGCAGACCCCCAGACACACCGACAGTCCCACCGGGACCGGAATACGCCAGGAGGCTCCAAGATAGGATGGAGTCAGCACATGCTTTTGCCCGTGACCAGTTACAGAAGGCTGGCATGAGACAGAAAAGAAATTACGATACAAGAACTAGAGGGGGGGACTTCAAGGTCAGGGACCTGGTGTGGGTGTATAGTCCAAGAAGAAAGAAGGGCCGGTGCCCTAAGTTGGACTGTCACTGGGTGGGCCCCTGTGAGGTATTGGAGAAGCTGGGAGAGGTGGTCTACAGGGTCCAGCTGCCACCTAGAGGGAGACGGGTGGTCCTCCACAGAGACAGGCTGGCCCCATACAGAGGTGATGCACGCCCACATCAGCGCCTCAACCCCCCTACACCTTCTCAGAGAAACCAGGCAGTCACACCCCCGGATTCAGTGACTGTGTCCCCCTCTGATTCCCCACACTCTCCCCCACCCACAAACTCACCCCCTGCTCTTAGGCAGGATGTTCCCAGACTGCAGGTGCAGCCGCGTGAGTTCACCCCAAGGCGGCCTCAAAGACTGAGAAGAGCCCCGGGCCACCTCAGAGACTTTTTATGCCATCCCTCGGGGCGAGGGACTTAGTAAGGGGGGGGTAATGTAGCGACCCTGCAGTTATGTTCAGTTATGTTAGTAATGTTGTCATGTTCAGATGTTCTGTTTAATGTTAAGCCTGTGGGTAGAGAACAGGTAGGGGCGGGGTAAGCACGGGAGTTGTGAGTGTGAGTGTGCGCATGCGTAGAGCGGCTGAGCGGCGCCCGTTAGGAGGCGCGTCAGTTGAACAGCTGTTGAGCGGAGTTGAACAGCTGATTGAGTAACTCAGCAGCGTTTTGGTTGTTTTGGCGTGGTTACGGCCATCAGTAACCCATTTCTGTGACAGATAATAAATCTGTTAAACTGGTTTACGCTTCCTCATCCTTCTGATACATCCTGATCGCTACAATACGTAATTTTACGCGACTCTGGAAGCGTGTGCAAAATTTGGTGAGTTTTCGAGCATTTTAAGGCCTCCAAAAAGGCAATTTATTTACGGCGAGAATAATAATAATAATTAAAGCTGCAAGCAGCGATGAACGGGCCCTCGCACTCACGGCCACCGCCCCCCATAAGCATATCAAAAATGACACCACCCACGACTTCCTATGTCAAACCATTCAAAAGTTATAGCAGAAAAAAGGGACAACCAATCAGAAGAAGGGGCGGGGCTAATTCAGGCCAATGAAGGTCAAGGACTCCATACAGAATGTGATGACACCACCCACGACTCTCTATGTCAAACCATTCAAAAGTTATAGCAGAAAATTGGGACAACCAATCAGAAGAAGGGGCGGGGCTAATTTTCACCAATTATGGTCAAGGACTCAATACCGAGTCCCATGATACCACCCACGACTCTTTATGTCAAACCATTCAAAAGTTATGGCAGAGAGTATTCTAGTGGGCGCTGTTGAGCCGTTAGAATACTTTCAAACATTTCAAACAAAAAAAAGATCACAGTCCACAAAGAGAGACCACAGGAGACACTGGAGAAAATATTTCTCAAATTCGGGCTTACATTATTCCTCATCCATGGTTTGCATTAATGGGCCACGCCCATTAATGCAAACCATGAAATATCAAATTTATCACCAGGCCTGGCTTGCCCATAGGAAAAACAACACCAACCGCCGCTGAGTTTGTGTGCAGTTTCCCATTGAAACAATATCTCACACTACTGAGGTTAGATGAAAAACATTAATTAATATATAATAATAAAAAGAATGTTTCCTCTAGCATATCTCTCCGTTGCCTTGAACAGGCTGTGTGCTGCAAAATGTGCTGCAATTGTGACCGGAATTTCCCGCGCTGTCCTGCAGATGTGACGTCACATGACGCTGCATGCGCGTTCTCCCCGTTCTCCCGTGCCGGCTTCGCTGTTGGCTGCAGTACCCCCAACGTCCGTCGTGGCGAAGGGTGGCGCTAGAGAGTGTCATTTCTTAAAAGGAGCCTCAAGCTCCTTTAAAGATTACAATATTTAGATATCACTCATCACCAGTGGTGGACAGTAACGGAGTAAATTTACTTGAGTACTGTACTTAAGTACATATCCAGAGGATTTGTACTTTACTTGAGTATTAGATTTCTTTGGTACTTATTACTCTTACTTGAATACATTTCCAAGACAAATATTTTTACTTTTACTCGAGTAAATTTCTAGGAAGGCTGAAAAGTACTCGTTACTTTCAGGTCTGCTCTTTTTTCTTCTTCCCTAAAATCCTATTGGACACAAGCTGTTTTTGTCAAAGGAGGGGACCTATCACAGTGCACGCTCTCCACTGGGATGTACGTAAAGCGGAAATACGTCAAGCCTCCTCAAAACGATACCGCCAAAGTAGCCTGCGTTTGTCAAGACAGAGCCGCAACAATGGCTACGCCTGCGTCAGGAGAAGAAAGACAATCCGCTGAGTCGTCTGAGTCTGATAATGAGCCGGACTCGGAGCAGGGACTTTCACAAAATCCTTGGTCGTATCTTAACTCAATGTTTGAGTTCGACCGAGTAAAAAACGAGGGCACAGACAAACCATAGACATTTATTTTCAAATGTTTATTGTGTCTGCCGAAGCAGAATTACCTCTCTGCTTTCAACAACTCAACATCGAATTCTCAGAAACAAGTTAAAAGATCCTTAAATTAATTTAGAAAAAATATAGTAATTTACTGATGTGGAAAATAAGAAATTTACTCTTACTCTTACTTTTACTTAAAGTAAATTTAAAAGCATTTACTTTTGGATACTTAAGTACCTTTAAAAGCAAGTACTTTTCTACTCTTACTCAAGTAATATTTTGACTGAGCTACTTTTACTTGTAACGGAGTAAATTTTGACCAGTAGTATTTGTACTCTTACTCAAGTACTGGGGTCGAGTACTCTGTCCACCTCTGCTCATCACACCAGTAAACAGGAGAAACCACAATGGTCAATTCTCGCCAAATTGAGTAAATTCCAATTGTCCCTGAACGCACCAGTGGATGAAAGATGCAGTGGATGAAGAAATAATCATCAGTTTCCGAATTCCGACGGTGTATATTTTTATTTGCACCTTTTGCTATAAAAAAAACAAAAAACAGTCAATGAAAAATGGATAGGAATAGTAAGCCAAGAGGACTTATAATATTACAAAGTTCACTCTCACTCTCAAATAAATAAATAAATATATATAAATAAATACAACAACACACCCCTCTCCCCTTCAAATAAATTCAAATGAACAATCAAACTTGTTTCTTTATACAATTAATTAATTTATACATTTATCAATATTCCATACCATGTCTTTGTAAAAGAGCATAATACAAAGTCTTTCAGCATAAAAGTGCGTATTTTTAATGTGTGACAGCGTCCTGTTTCATAACTAAATCTCTGCCAGCCTCTCCAAGATGGCCGTCGGTACCTTATCCAAGATGGCGGCCGCGCTGAACGTCAGCTCCAATGCCCCGCCCCCCCGCGGGAGATGCGCGCGCATAACAAGCCCCCCCCCACCCCCCCACCCACCACCCCCCACCCCTCCCTCCGTCCCCCGCGGGAGCTGCACCCCTCCTTTCTCTACTCTCCTCTGGCTGTCACCCGCTGCAGGCAGTCAGTCAGAGTTAAGAATCCAGTGAATTTAACATAAATATTAATAGAAAATCACCGGTCCCACTCAGGCTTATGAAATTCACAAGATATTTTCTCATTATAGTAAACAACATATCTACGTAGTCGGATGTTAATTTTGACATTTTGTGACAAAGACATAGCTTTTTATGTTATTAGTTCATTTTTTTAATTTTTAGAGTGACGGAGTTGTTCGAAAATAATATGTTCCAGTGTATGATTTTTTAGTCCTGTTGTAAGCTATCTGAAACTGCCATTTAATTTTCCTTACACAAAATCTCTGATTTTTAAATAATATTTTACCAGAAATACAGAGTGACATAAAAATGCCAATTCCTTTCAAATTACGACCACGATACGCGACACGGTCAACAAGGGACCTACTGACAATCATATGTGTCAATTGGATTAAGATTGGATGAACGAAACAGCAATTATAGCACATAATTTGATGAAAAATGTATACCTGACCAAAAGGTGGCGCTATGGAGTTCATCCAAGATTGTCATATCCACTTGTTCAGAATGGAAGCCTGATTACATGAATTGATTTTGGGTTGATTCTGACCAATTATGTTTAAGTTACAACAACTTTTATGTTCATGGCGAGACACCGAAATTTGACAACCTCTGACAGCGACGCCCTTTGACACAAACTTACAGTTTTCTCTGTCAGTCATCGTCAATGCCTTACCTATTATCTGACCAACTTTGAGATCAATCCACTCATCTCGCTTGGAGCACAGATGCATACTACAAGACATGACAATTCCTGGTGCCAACAGGTGGCGCTACAACCGATCCTGAATATTCCACCACATATGTCTTCAGGCTCAGTTTACAATCATACACATTCGTTTTCAACAACATCAAATCATGTATTGCTGAATTACAGCCAATTGATGTTTGATGGCGAGGCTTAAAAATGACCTCAAACTTCGCCGGATGACTACGGTCAAGCCCTCTGCTTAAAACTTAAAAGCTTCGCAATTTAGCGTCAACCATGTGTCTAGATTGTACAAACCAAGTTGTGAGCCAATCTGATAAAATCTCTAGGAGGAGTTCGTTAAAGTACGAGGCCTGGAAATGACCATAATTCATGAAAAATGACATTTTCTGTTCAAAATGCCGGACTTCCTGTGTAACTTAGAGCATGGGTCCAAGAGACTTTTTTGTAGGGCTTTGTCTGATATAATAGACACATAAAGGACATTGCTGTAAGTCTAACCATATTATGGGGCTCTTCAAAAACATAAAATAGGTGGCGCTATAGAGGCCCATTCTTGTGGACCCATGCCTGTCGTCCATAAAATACGTAATTTTACGCGACCCTGGAAGCGTCTGCAAAATTTGGTGAGTTTTTGAGCATTTTAAGGCCTCCAAAAAGGCAATTTATTTACGGCGAGAATAATAATAATAATAATAATAATTAAAGCTGCAAGCAGCGATGAACGGGCCCTCGCACTCACGGCCACCGCCCCCCATAAGCATATCAGAAATGACACCACCCACGACTTCCTATGTCAAACCATTCAAAAAAGTTATAGCAGAAAAAAGGGACAACCAACCAGAAGAAGGGGCGGGGCTAATTGAGGCCAATGAAGGTCAAGGACTCCATACAGGATCTGATGACACCACCCACGACTCTCTATGTCAAACCCTTCAAAAGTTATAGCAGAAAATCGGGACAACCAATCAGAAGAAAGGGCGGGGCTAATTAAGGTCAAAGAAGCTCAAGGACTCATTACAGAATCCCATGACACCACCCACGACTCTCTATGTCAAAACATTCAAATGTTATAGCAGGAAATAGGGACAACCAATCAGAAGAAGGGGCGGGGCTCATTTTCGCCAATTATGGTCAAGGACTCAATACCTAGTCCCATGACACCACCCACGACTCTTTATGTCAAACCTTTCAAAAGTTATGGCAGAGAAAAGTATTCTAGTGGGCGCTGTTGAGCCGTTAGGCAACGCCCATTAATGCAAACCATGAAATATCAAATGTATCGACAGGCCTGGCTTTTCTTTAAGTTGCGACATGATACAGGTGTGTACCGATTTTTGTTCATGTACGTCAAACCGTATTATGGGGCTTGAGGCGCAAAGTTTTTTCTGTCTGAACCAATCAGATGAAGGGTGGGCGCGCTTTTTGCCGTCTAGCGTCGCCACGGTAACACTTTTGAAAGAGAAAAGTAATGCGTGGAGTCGGAGGATGGAGACGCACGTTTTGATGTATAACACACCTGGGTGCACGTTACAGTTCGGGCCGCATTAATGACCGAAGAAATGGCATAAATTGCGCCAAAATTACACGATTAATTCAAAATGTTCAAAATGGCCGACTTCCTGTTGGGTTTCGGCCATGGCGCCAAGAGACTTTTCTTTAAGTTGTGACATGATACAGGTGTGTACCGATTTTGGTGCATGTACGTCAAACCGTATTGTGGGGCTTGAGGCACAAAGTTTTCTAGGGGGCGCTGTTGAGCCATTAGGTCCCGCCCATTAATGCAAACCATTAAATATCACATTTTTCACCAGACCTGGCTCAGTGTTTCGAGAGGAGGTAGTAAAACGTTTTTACTTTTAAGTTTAACAGCACACTGGTTGGATGAAAGCTTCGTGCCACACAGTACAATTCTAAACACAACTGTTATCTTATTTCTAAAGATAAAGGAAGCTCTGAAAACCTTAAAAGGAACCCTGGCTATTAAGACATGTAGGTCTTAAAAGATAAATGTTGGTATCAATTATAACAATGTGATATAAAAAACCTTTGAGATGTCTTCGTTTTTATAAAATTTGAAAATATAATTTAACATGTAGGTCGCCATTGTTGTTTACATTCTGGGTAGTGACGTCAGACGGTGGCACCTGCTAACCGCCGTCCACTGTTTTGACACCCAGAAACAGATGAAAACACAGCTAAACTGGTGACGGCGCACCAGAAACACAGATCAAAACACAGCCAAACATTAAGGTGACGAAGCACCTACAAAAAAGTAAAAAAAAAAAAAAAAAAAAAAAAAAAAAAAAGTACAGCACCATAAAGCATGAACTATAAAAACACCATAAAACTCAGATAGACTAACAGACCACACGTTTCAACTAGCAGATATAGCCGATGCTACAATAAAAACCCCAGCCAGATCTGGCATCATTAAATTAAATAAAGATGTTCTTGCCTATTTGACGCGAAGTCTGCACCTCCCGTTTCATCAAAGTCCCGGGCCAGTCCCCTCAGCCTCTGGTCTGTCATCACCCAGCACCGAAGCCGGTTTTAGGGGGGGGCAGGGGTGGGCTATGCCCACCCAAACGTGCATCATGCCCACCGGCGTCTCCATCCCGGCCAGAGCGGAGAGCGCAGAGCGGGTGGCGGAGCGCTGCAGGCTCTAAAGCCCCGGCTACGCCGTCTACGCCGTAGGCTACGTAGCCTAATGCACTGGTAAGATGCGCACGACTTTGATCATTTTTGCAGATCTCCCGTGCATCACAGAACTTTGATCCAGTTTGCCTGAACCGAGACGTCTTATGGGCTCCCTCGTCCTGGGAGGTGGTTTCCATCTGGTTTGCAAAAATCGGATATCATGCGGTTTGGGACTGTTCAGACTTCAAAAGAGTCATCCAGTTTCAATCTGGATGGGCTAAAAATCGGATATTTGCCTGCAGTCTGAACGGGGGCTTAGGGACTACAAGTCTTAATAACCAGGGTTACTTTTAACAAACCATGGTTTACTATAGAACTTAGGAAATCTGCTTTAAACAAAAACAAGCTTTATAAAAGGCATTTTCAAAGTCCTAGTCCTTTAAATTGTGCTACATACAAAAATTATAGGAATAAATACAACCATCTTATTAGAAATAAATAAATGATCTATGGAAAATATTGAAAGAATTACTCAACAAGATAAAAAAATCATCTATTCCAGCCCAGTCTACATTTCAGGATGGCGCATAAGATAACAGAGCATACACAAATTGCTAATAAATTCAATGATTTCTTTATAAATGTGGGTCCACGTCTTGCAAAACATCTTAAAAATGTTCATGGTTCTTCTAACTATAAATGAAGGTTATCCCTCTTTAAAGGGGACCTATTATGAAAAACATAGGAACATACAACGACATAGTTATGCTGATTCTTTAATAAAATGTCTTTATATTTGTCTCAAATCTTAACCCTCTTTATGAGGGTGACACTTCCATTATAGATAAAATGTATTTAAAAATGGTTTTCGAAAATGAAAGGACACATGAGTCTATCTTTCTTGAACAGTTAATTTAATTACTGATACTTATTAAAATATACATTTTGTTAAGGAAATCTATTAATTTTGAGATAAATAAGGGTCGCCCCCAATTACTTTTTTAAGGTCGTTGCCCTATTAATGTAGGTTTAAAAACACTAAAATACCTTTGTTTTAAGTTTTCACATATATGCACACTACATTCCAAATGTTTGGAAAATGGCCAAATATATCTTTATTTTAAGTATTTGAAGAAATAGGCCTTATACATCATTGACCCAGAAGTGTAATTCAGGCTTAAAGGAGACATATTATGGCATTTAATGTATATTTTAAACAGGCCTTGAATGTCTTAAAAACAATCTAATCTAATCTGTGGCTCATTTTCAGGGCGGTGGGGGCTATGATAATGAGGCTCTGCGCTGATTGTCTGCTTGAATTACGTGTAGGAGGGGAGGAGACGAAGCGTCGCTCCGTAGCAAAGCGTGTCCACGGTTCTGCGTTAAATCGACGCGTACCCTACGCCGTAGGCTCCGGGGGAGAGCTGGCTCTCCCGGCTCTCCCCCGGAGCCTACGGGTTCGGATCCCCTCGACGGGCTGGTCCGTGAGCAGCTCCGGCAGCTCCGTACGCGTCGCCGGGGCTCCGGAGCTAAGCTAAATACTTAGCCCATGCAAAGATCATAGGCTACTCATAGACAAATATAAATTACATTTAAAAAACCGGAACTTACCGCTGACTTGTGTCAGTTGTCGGGTCCGTGCTGTGGGATCTGATCCTTTTATGAGGGTAAATGTCCATGCAAAACCTCATCTTAACTCTCCCTCGTTGTTCAAACAGTCAGCGCTGCTGAACAATGGCGGAGCTCGAGCGGCCGGCAGAGCTGGTGGTGGGCGTGGTTTCAGCAGCGGAGGAGACCGAGGGGTGGTGTGCATTTTGGTGACGTAAAGAAAATGCACAAATCACAACGGCCCGTGGAAACCACATGACACTGTCACTGGGGGACTCTGTAAGGGTGGGGGCGAGCAGACCTTGCAGATTTTCATGGGATATCATCTTCTCTGTGTTGGCAGGCTGACGGGAGACCACTTTATATATGTTAAAACAAGAAAAAACGTGTTTTTCATAATAGGTCCCCCTTTAAAGATCCCAGGGAGTCGTTTGCACCATGTCATAACTGCATGCGAGAGTCCGATTATCACGTTGAGCTGCGTGACATCGGATGCTCTCTGTCCACACTGAAACTGTTAAACTCGCAGCCAGTTAGGACAGTCCAATACAAAAAAAATAAAGCAATGGAATTGATTTTGTCGCTGAAGCTTGTTTGCATTGCATGGAACACGCTTTAATAGTGTACGCAGCTGGCTCTTCTGCCTGGAGCGGCTCATTATAGAATTCCTACCGGGCCCTGAATGCATCTCGTCGTTCTCCTGCGCGTGTGAAACAAAACACTGGGGAGGTGTCAGGTTTCTCCCAGCAAGGGCACGTGTGAGTGACGTCATCACGCAGTCCGGCTCGGAGCTCCGGGAGCGCGCCCCTCCCCTTTCTCTTCCCCAACTCAGAACTGCAGTTTGCGCGTTCACGTGTCTGAGACAGGCTGAGACAGGGTGGCAATGATTCATTCGACATAAATATTCATAGAAAATCCCATATTGGAAGGACTTTATTGTAATTCACACAATATTTTCACATTACAGTAAACAATATATGTACGAAGTCACATGTCATTAAAATAATTTTATGGCAAAGTCATAGCTTTTTACGTTATTAGTTGGTATTTTCAAAAAAGAGAGTGGCAGAGTTCTTCAAAAATAATATGTTCCAGTGTATGATTTTTTCGTCATGCCAAAAGGTCTCTGAATCTGGCATTTAATTTTCCTTACACAAAATCTTTGATTTTTAATTAATATTTTTCCAGAAATACAGAGTGACATAAAAATGCCAATTCCTTTCAAGCAATGACCACGATACGCGACACGGTCAACAAGGAACCTACTGACAATCATATATGTCGATTTCATTAAGATTGGATGAACGAAACAGCAATTGCAGCACATAATTTGATGAAAAATGTATACCTGACCAAAAGGTGGCGCTATGGAGTTCATCTAAGATTGTCATATCCACTTGTTCAGAATGGAAGCCTGATTACATGAATTGATTTTGGGTTGATTATGACCAATTATGTTTAAGTTACAACAACTTTTATCTTCACGGCGAGACCCCGAAATTTGACAACCTCCAACGGCAACGCCCTTTGACACAAACTTACAGTTTTCTCTGTCACTCATCGTCAATGCCTTACCTATTATTTCACCAACTTTGAGATCAAGAAACTGATCTCGTTTGGAGCACAGATGCAAACTAGAAGACATGACAATTCCTGGTGCCAACAGGTGGCGCTACAACCGATCCTGAATATTCCACCATAGATGGGTTCAGGCTCAACCTCAATTGCTGAATTACAGCCAATTGATGTTTGATGGCGAAGCTTAAAAATGACCTCAAACTTCGCCGGATCACTACGGTCACGCCCTCTGGCAGAAACTTAAAAGCTTCGCAATTTAGCGTCGGCCATGTGTCTAGATTGTACAAACCAAGTTGTGAGCCAATTCGATAAAATCTCTAGGAGGAGTTCGTTAAAGTACGAGGCCTAGAAATGATCAGAATTCATGAAAAATGACATTTTCTGTTCAAAATGCCGGACTTCCTGTGTAACTTAGACCATGGGTCCAAAAGACTTTTTTGTAGCTCTTTGTCTAATATAATACTCACATAAAGGTCATTGCTGTAAGTCAAACCATATTGTGGGGCTCGTCAAAAAACATAAAATAGGTGGCGCTATAGAGCCCATTCTTGTGGACCCATGCCTGTCGCCCATAAAATACGTAATTTTACGCGACTCTGGAAGCGTGTGCAAAATTTGGTGAGTTTTCGAGCATTTTAAGGCCTCCAAAAAGGCAATTTATTTACGGCGAGAATAATAATAATAATAATTAAAGCTGCAAGCAGCGATGAACGGGCCCTCGCACTCACGGCCACCGCCCACCATAAGCATATCAGAAATGACACCACCCACGACTTCCTATGTCAAACCATTCAAAAGTTATAGCAGAAAAAAGGGACAACCAATCAGAAGAAGGGACGGGGCTAATTAAGGCCAAAGAAGCTCAAGGACTCATTACAGAATCCCATGACACCACCCACGACTCTCTATGTCAAAACATTCAAATGTTATAGCAGGAAATAGGGACAACCAATCAGAAGAAGGGGCGGGGCTAATTTTCGCCAATTATGGTCAAGGACTCAATACCGAGTCCGATGACACCACCCACGACTCTTTATGTCAAACCTTTCAAAAGTTATGGGAGAGAAAGGTTTTCTAGTGGGCGCTGTTGAGCCGTTAGGCAACGCCCATTAATGCAAACCATGAAATATCAAATGTATCGACAGGCCTGGCTTTTCTTTAAGTTGCGACATGATACAGGTGTGTACCAATTTTCGTTCATGTACGTCAAACCGTATTATGGGGCTTGAGGCGCAAAGTTTTTTCTGTCTGAACCAATCAGATGAAGGGTGGGCGCGCTTTTTGTCGTCTAGCGTCGCCACGGTAACGCTTTTGAAAGAGAAAAGTAATGCGTGGTGTCGGAGGATGGAGACGCACGTTTTGATGTATAACACACCTGGGTGCACGTTACGGTTCGGGCTGAATTAATGACCGAAGAAATGGCATAAATTGCGCCAAAATTACACGATTAATTCAAAATGTTCAAAATGGCCGACTTCCTGTTCGGTTTCGGCCATGGCGCCAAGAGACTTTCCTTTAAGTTGCGACATGATACAGGTGTGTACCGATTTTTGTGCATGTACGTCAAACCGTATTGTGGGACTTGAGGCACGAAGTTTTATCTGTATGGACCAATCAGATGAATTGGGGGCGCGCTTTTTGGCGTCTATCATCGCCACGGTAACGCTTTTGACTGAGAAAAGTTATGCACGTTATTGCAGGATGGAGACGCACATTTTGATGTATAACACACCTGGGTGCACGTTACGGTTCTGGCGAAGAAGCGGCTGAAGGAATGGCATAAATTGCGCCAAAATTACATGATTAATTCAAACTGGCCGACTTCCTGTTGGGTTTGGGCCATGGCGCCAGAAGACTTTTCTTTAAGTTGTGCTATGATACAGGTGTGTACCGATAAAGGAAGCTCTGAAAACCTTAACAAACCATGGTTTACTATAGAACTTAGGAAATCCGCAAATTCAAAATTTAATGTCTATGAGTTTTGGTTCAAATATAAATCATTGGTATAGTATGCATAAATGGCTTTATGAGGGTGACACTTCCATTATAGATAAAATGTATTTCAAAATGGTTTTCAAAAATGAAAGGACACATGAGTCTATCTTTCTTGAAAAGTTAATTTAATTACTGATACTTATTAAAATATACATTTTGTTAAGGAAATCTATTAATTTTGAGATAAATAACGGTCGCCCCAAATTACTTTTTTAAGGTCGTTGCCCTATTAATGTAGGTTTAAAAACACTAAAATACCTTTGTTTTAAGTTTTCACATATATGCACACTACATTCCAAATGTTTGGAAACTGGCCAAATACATCTTTATTTTAAGTATTTTAAAAATAGGCCTCTCAAAGGCCTTATACATCATTGACCCACAATTGTGATTCAGGCTTAAAGCTCCCCTGCTACACGTCATTCAGGCAGCCAATCAGCACAGAGCCTCATTAACATAGCCCCCCCTCCCCTCAGAATCCCTCATAGACAAGGTTAGAAACGGTAAAAATAAAGACATGGCCCAGAGGCTGAATTTCTCATTTATGTAGAAAAAACCTTCAAAAGCTTGTTTTTAAGACATTCAATGCCTGTTTAAAATATACATTAAATGCCATAATAGGTCACCTTTAAATAATTTTTAAGCAAATGAAGCAACGGTAAATTCTCGCCAAATACAGTAAATTCCAGTTGTCCCTGAACGCACCAGGAGGATAATCGGCTTTTTAGAATTCCGACCGGTCCTTGAATGCACCTCCTCCGCGGCGCGGCGCGGTCCCGACCAGATCTCGGCTGAAAGCCGATAATAATATAATAAAATTGCAAAGCTGCTGTGAAATAAGGTGTAATACATGCACTGTAGTTATTTTCTGTATAAAAATTGAATTTAAAAAGACGGGTTTGACTCAAAATCAGTGTGGTTTTATTTAAGTGGTCTCTGTCTCGGTAGAAGACAGAGACATGAAAGACATGGTAAAAAGCGAGCTGCATTACAGACATGCGCCGCCGAAATACATCGGTGAAAACTATTCCACAGGAATATTTCACCATAGATGTCTTAAGACGACTCTACAATTATGCACACAATAAAAAATACTTACAGATTAGGTTGGGACTTGTGTGAAAACACTGGAGGATTCATGTCGTGTGAGGAACGTCAATACGGTGCGCACGCAACGTTCCCCCGCTCCCCCCCTCCTCCCTCCCCCTCGGCCTCCGCTCCGCTGCAGGAGCCAGCTTGCTTTAAATCCAATGGATTTAAATAAATATTCATTACCAATCGTGCGTTTTACGCACCTTAATGCCAAAAATATATTTTCACATCACAGTAAACAATATTTTTACGAAGTTTACGAAGTTAATTGGACATGGCATGACAAAAATATGATTTAATTGTATATGAATACATTTTTGGAAAAAGAGAGTTACAAAGTTCTTCAAAAGCGATATGTACCAGCGTATGATTTTTTAGTCATGTCGAAATGTATCTAAATCTGACATTTTATTGTCTTAAGACCAAGCCTATGATTTTAAATTATTATTTTACCAAAAAATTCAGAGTGACGTAAAATGGCAGTTCCCTTCAAGTTATGACCACGATACTCAACACAGTTAATAAGGACGCTTATGACAATAATATGTGTCGATTTCATTGTGATTGGATGAATGAAACAGCAATGACAGCACATAATTTGATGAAAAATGTATACCTGACCAAAAGGTGGCGCTATGGATTTCAATCCAAGATTGTCATATCCACTTGTTCAGAATGGAAGCCTGATTACATGTATTGATTTTGGGTCAATTTGGACCAAGTATGTTTAAGTTACAACAACTTTTATGTTCATGGCGAGACACAGAAATTTGACCACCTCTAACGGCCACGCCCTTCGATAAGAACGTACAGTTTTCTCTGTCAGTCATCGTCAATGTCTTACCTATTATCTGACCAACTTTGAGATCATTAAACTGATCTCGCTTGGAGCACAGATGCATACTAGAAGACATGACAATTCCTGGTGCCAACAGGTGGCGCTACAACCGATCCTGAATATTCCACCATAGATGTCTTCAGGCTCAGCCTAAAATCATGCACATACGTTTTCATCCACATCAAATCATGTATTGCTGAATTACAGCCAATTGATGTTTGAGGGCGAGGCTTAAAAATGACCTCAAACTTCGCCGAATCACTACGGTCAAGCCCTCTGGTGAAAACTTAAAAGCTTCGCAATTTAGCGTCGGCCATGTGTCTAGATTGTACAAACCAAGTTGTGAGCCAATCTGATAAAATCTCTAGGAGGAGTTCGTTAAAGTACGAGGCCTAGAAATGATCAGAATTCATCAAAAATGACATTTTCTATTCAAAATGCCGGCCTTCCTGTGTAACTTAGAGCATGGGTCCAAGAGACTTTTTTGTAGGGCTTTGTCTGATATAATAGACACATAAAGGACATTGCTGTAAGTCAAACCATATTATGGGGCTCGTCGAAAAACATAAAATAGGTGGCGCTATAGAGCCCATTCTTGTGGACCCATGCCTGTCGCCCATAAAATACGTAATTTTACGCGACTCTGGAAGCGTGTGCAAAATTTGGTGAGTTTTTGAGCATTTTAAGGCCTCCAAAAAGGCAATTCATTTACGGCGAGAATAATAATAATAATAATAATAATAAACATCACAGATACAATAGGGTCCTCGCACTTTCAGTGCTCGGGCCCTAATAATAAACATCACAGATACAATAGGGTCCTCGCACTTTCAGTGCTCGGGCCCTAATAAACATCACAGATACAATAGGGTCCTCGCACTTTCAGTGCTCGGGCCCTAATAATAAACATCACAGATACAATAGGGTCCTCGCACTTTCAGTGCTCGGGCCCTAATAAACATCACAGATACAATAGGGTCCTCGCACTTTCAGTGCTCGGGCCCTAATAATAATAATAATAATAATAATAATAATAATAATAATAATAATAATAATAATAATAATAATATCATCGATTTTTTAATTAATTTATTTTTATTTTTTAACTTTATTTTTTTGGCCTGCTGATGGAGGCCCAAAGTTTTGTGCACAGTGCCGATCCTGGCTCCCAGGGGGCGCTAAGCAGGAATCAGCGGCCGCGGCGATTTGGGCCAATTTGGGCACGATTTGGGCCGATTTGGACTGATTTTGGCCAGTGTTTTTGCAGGGTTTCTCTCACCTTAAAAACAGTTAAAATCCAACAAACTTAAGCATAGCTCCTGGAAATTATAGATACAAAAAGAGAGCGACAAACAAACAATAAGATAACTGAACTGTTATAAATCCACTACCCCCACCCCCTCTGCCCCGGGCCCACCCCACACACACACACACACACACACACACACAAATTTGACATTTATAATATAATATATAATATATATATATATATATATATATATATATATATATATATATATATATATATATATATATATATATATATATATTATAAATATATATATATTAGCTAGGTTAATCCAAGTATAAAAATATTGCCTAGGATAAAAACTGTATATGGCCCACTGGGATAGGTACCCCAAGGCTCTGGTCATAGTCATACAGATACAACTAACAAAGTTACAGCAAAACGACAAAAAAATCATGCTGTAGATTGTGCATGATTTTCTTGTGTACACTGCAAGTTCCATGGAAGTCACGTTGGCTGGTTACCTGACTGTTGTTGACGCAGCTCATCATTCCGTTGCTTCTTTTTCTTTTTTTCGCACCCTGAAGGATATATCCTTTTCATTTTGCAGTCTGCAGTGTTGGTGTTACTGTTACTACTGTAACTCTGAACTAGGTTTTCTTTTTAGCGCCGGCTCGGTCGCTGGCTCGTAAACGTAAACAAACAGCTGCTGGCTGCTGCACCGTGCACGCATGAGATTGAACGTCAAGTTACGTTTTTGGATTCACAACACACCACTGCGCAAATACCGTAGCAGCAGCTGTGGCGAGGGGTCTGTCTGTAGTACTCAGATAGTGGGAGGATCCTAAAGTACGTTCTTTGCCTAAACTCCGCAAATTCGCTCAGGCAATTGGGGGCCCCTGGCCGTCGGGGGCCTTACGCAATGTGCGTACTCTGCGTATAGGAAGGGGCGGGCCTGTTTGTGCATCTTCCATCGCAGGACCCTTACACTATCACCAACACAGACATGGACACTCATTCTTTCACGACTCCCCCCTCCCCGGGGGGGCACCGCCACCACCCCGCCCCAGGCCGACGAGGGAACGTAGGTGAAGTAAGTCCCACTTTCGCCCCTGGTGTTGAGTGGATGTGACTAATGCAATAAAAACAGGGAGGGGGAGGTCAGGGTATCAGGTATATAAGTTAAGTGTTGAGTGCAGGGTGTGTAAAATGTTATCAAAACCAAGGGGCTGACAGTGTCCCCCACACCCTGGGCCCCCTGACCCCTCGGACTTACAGTATGTGTGCGTGAGTCATGTAGGGTGGGCAGGAGGCAGGGCCAGTGGTACTGGCCCTGGTAGGCGCCCACGCTCCCCCATGGACCAGGATGGCCGACGGGGCCCCACCGCACCTCCAGGAGCGCCCCCCCGGCGCCGCCGGAGCCACCAGGCGGAGGGGGAAATGGCACAAC
This sequence comes from Cololabis saira, assembly GCF_033807715.1. Lineage (NCBI taxonomy): Eukaryota > Metazoa > Chordata > Actinopteri > Beloniformes > Belonidae > Cololabis > Cololabis saira. The sequence goes on along the minus strand of NC_084590.1, from coordinate 774,845 downwards.
ATCCTTCCATTCACACTGACGACAGATAACATAGACACCTGGGAATGACTCCCCCCGCCGCTGCCGCGCCCGCCCGTGCACCCCCCGGCCAGAGGAGGCCCGCCCCCCTGGACCCGGCCCCACCCCCCCCTCGCGCCCTCACAGCGGACACCCCCCAGAAGCCCCAGAGTTCCCGTGGACATCGGAGCACGCGGCCCCCGCCCAGCCGGGCCCTCCGAGCGGGAGTTCCAGGCCCACACCCCAGCCCACCCGGAATGGCCCGGTGACGGCTAAGGCAGCGGCCCCCTACCAGGCCCTCCCCAATCACCCCACCCACCACCACGAGGTAACCCCCCCCCCTATAGACCACCAAAGTCCCCTCCGGTCAGGGACAGAGCCCCACCACAACGACCCCCACCCTCCCACTCCCCGCCCCCAGGGCCACCAGAAGCCCATATCCCAGCACCCCAAATCAGCCCCCAACCCCAAGGGCTACAGGATCCCCACCCTCCCGCCCCCACTAGGTAATGAAGCCTATAATCGGGGACCAGAGAGAATGTAGTTCTGCCGAATGATGTTCAGTGGAAGCAGACATTATCTAATTACTGATCTGACAGAAGATTCCTAAAGTGATTAATACATAGATTGGACTTTTGTTTCCAGTTTATAAGAATGGTTTTCTTTGCGATACATAAGGCAGTGAGAACAAGTGAACCAGGTTAGATTATGGATGTCTCCCAATTGACCTAATAGGCATAGTGTGGGGCACACTGGAATTCTCTAATTGAGCCATGTGGGTAAATCATCACAAATCTCCGTCCAGAACGTCCGTACCAGTGCACAAAACCATAAAGCATGCATATTCTTATCAGGGGTGTTCTCTGTGCACTGTGAGCAGATATTAGAGGGTGCAAAACCCATCTGGAACATCCTTTGTCCTGTATAATGTGTTCTGTAAAGAACTTTTTACTGTATAAGTTGTAAGTTTGGATTCTTGGTCATAGTGAAAGTGTCACAGTTTCACAGTGTAGGATAGGTTTTTTTTTACTGTTTTACTCACTCCCCTGTTTTTCCAGATCCTGCCACCCTAATCAGCCAGAGATCCACTCATTCCCTTCACCTGTGCTTCCCCACCCAGCTCCACACCTGGTTTCCCTCGTCAGCAGTTCCCCTCATATACCGGCCCATTTCCACCTTCTAGTTTGCCAGATTGTCGTGTGTTTTTGCCTCGCTTTCCAGCCTGCATATCCTGTTTTGTTTCTGCCTGCCTGCCTGTCTTTGAGCCTGCCTGATTCTTGGGGTATGGATTTTTGCCTGTCCGTTTTTGGTTTTGTTTGCCTGATCTGCCTGACTACCCGGTTTGACCCCTGCCTGCCTTTTGACAAAGATTAAAGCCTCTTGGACTCTGATCCTGCCTGGTGTTGTGCATTTGGGTTCTCTGTCCTGTCTGAGCCGTGACAGTACAATCTGGCCAAGACTGAACCCAGCCAACATGGACCTACCACGTAAGGAAGAGGATTTGTGGGATTTTTTTTATGGGGACCAAGTGGCGTTCTACCACCGTACGGTGAAGGGGACGGGGACATGTCCCCAGTTCCGGCCTGTTGCTGTTCCCGAGGTGGTCCCAGACCCACCCCAGTCCTTTCCCCCTTTCTGGGGAACACGCCTGGCTCTGGGTGGGCCCAGGAGCCTGCAGGCTCAGGGGAGACAACGACGGCGTCGGCCCCAGCCCCAGCTTGTCCCTGCTCCCCGAGAATCGGCTGATAACATGCGCTGGGCCAAGGAGGAGGAGTATTGGGACCCCTTTTGGGGAACACGCCTGGCTCTGGGTGGGCCCAGGAGCCTGCAGGCTCAGGGGAGGCAACGACGAAGGCGTCAGCCTCAGCCTCAGCTTGCTCCAGCTCCTGCTCCAGCTGCTGCTCCAGCTCCTGTTCCAGCTCCAGCTCCTGCTCCGGCTCCTGTTCCAGCTCCTGCTCCGGCTCCAGCTCCTGCTCCAGCTCCTGCTCCAGCCCCCCGCATCCTGTCTGCTCCGGTTCCGGCCCCCCGCATCCTGTCTGCCCCGGTTCCGGCCCCCCGCATCCTGTCTGCCCCGGTTCCGGCCCCCCGCCTCCTGTCTGCCCCGGTTCCGGCCCCCCGCCTCCTGTCTGCCCCGGTTCCGGCCCCCCGCCTCCTGTCTGCCCCGGTTCCGGCCCCCCGCCTCCTGTCTGCCCCGGTTCCGGCCCCCCGCCTCCTGTCTGCCCCGACTCCGGCTCCCCGCCTCCTGTCAGCCCCGACTCTTGTTCCTGAGGCGGTCCCGCAGCCCTCGGTTCCGGAGGCGGTCCCGCCGGTCTCTGTTCTGGAGGTGGTCTCTGTTCCCCTTCCTGAGGCGATCCTGGATGGATCTGCCGCAGTCCCAGACCGACCCCCTGACCAGCCTGCCGCAGTCCCAGACCGACCCCCTGACCAGCCTGCCGCAGTCCCAGACCGACCCCCTGACCAGCCTGCCGCAATCCCAGACCGACCCCCTGACCAGTCTGCCGCAATCCCAGACCGACCCCCTGACCAACCTACCGCAGTCCCAGACCGACCCCCTGACCAGCCTGCCGCAGTCCCAGACCGACCCCCTGACCAGCCTGCCGCAGTCCCAGACCGACCCCCTGACCAGCCTGCCGCAGTCCCAGACCGACCCCCTGACCAGCCTGCCGCAGTCCCAGACCGACCCCCTGACCAGCCTGCCGCAGTCCCAGACCGACCCCCTGACCAGCCTGCCGCAGTCCCAGACCGACCCCCTGACCAGCCTGCCGCAGTCCCAGACCGACCCCCTGACCAGCCTGCCGCAGTCCCAGACCGACCCCCTGACCAGTCTGCCGCAGTCCCAGACCGACCCTCTGACGAGCCTGCCAAGCCCCCAGACCGACCCCCTGACCAGCCTGCCAAGCCCCCAGACGGACCCTCTGACCAGCCTGCCAAGCCCCCAGACCGACCCCCTGACCAGCCTGCCAAGCCCCCAGACCGACCCCCTGACCAGCCTACCAAGCCCCCAGACCGACCCCCTGACCAGTCTGCCAAGCCCCCAGACCGACCCCCGGATCCGCCTGTTACGCCCCAAGGGCGACCCCCCGAACTGCCTCGTCGGTCTGCCCGGCACCAAGGACGGCCCCCGGAGCTTTGGCCATGTGTTGGCCGGGGCCCTCCTCCGGGACCCCTCCTCCTGCCCGGGGTGGGGGGTTTTGGGCCATCTGGAATCTGTCCCTTGAGGGGGGGGTTCTGTCACAGTTTCACAGTGTAGGATAGGTTTTTTTTTTTACTGTTTTACTCACTCCCCTGTTTTTCCAGATCCTGCCACCCTAATCAGCCAGAGATCCACTCATTCCCTTCACCTGTGCTTCCCCACCCAGCTCCACACCTGGTTTCCCTCGTCAGCAGTTCCCCTCATATACCGGCCCATTTCCACCTTCTAGTTTGCCAGATTGTCGTGTGTTTTTGCCTCGCTTTCCAGCCTGCATATCCTGTTTTGTTTCTGCCTGCCTGCCTGTCTTTGAGCCTGCCTGATTCTTGGGGTATGGATTTTTGCCTGTCCGTTTTTGGTTTTGTTTGCCTGATCTGCCTGACTACCCGGTTTGACCCCTGCCTGCCTTTTGACAAAGATTAAAGCCTCTTGGACTCTGATCCTGCCTGGTGTTGTGCATTTGGGTTCTCTGTCCTGTCTGAGCCGTGACAGAAAGTATTTAAACATATTTGTGACCAAGAGATTTGGTTAGTGTTAAGAGAAAGGTCAGCCTCCCATTTTGAAATCGGGTTATCTATTTTGGAAATTAAAGCAGCACAATGTAACTTTCAACTTTTGTTGAGTTTGGCGGCTCCTTTGGACAAAAGCGGTAGTGCTTTACCAGTAAGAACACTACATTTCCCATGAGCACCAGCACGTACTGCGGGAAAACTCCTGTCCCCGTCGCTGTATTTTGAGAGAAGACGGGACGGACTTTCAAAACTACTTTTCTGTTTCACCAAGTGAACAGACGGAACGCAAAAAAAAAAGATGTTAAACTGCTGGAAAGGAACTGGAATTTACCGGGATACCTTAGACAAGGGAGCCAGGGAGCGGTTTATGGAGAAAATAATGATTATTAATGGTTTGGATCCATATGAAATCCCCATCAAAGAGTGGAGCTCCGATGAGGATTTACTGCCGCAGTTCTGCACAACCGACGTCTAAGGCTACCTTGTTTAGGAGTGTTTGGCAGCTGCTTTGGTAAATGTTTGACTCGCCATGTGTTTCAATAAATTAGTTTAATAGTACAACATACAGTACATGTTTTGTATTACTCTTACTTTTCTTTTCTTTTTTTTGACTGCTATATTATGCTGAAGAGGCTCCGAGGCGTGAGTAATATTTTTGTTTTCCATGTGAGATTATTTTTTTCCTCTGCAGCTACAAATAGAGTTAATATTTTTTCCTCCACAAACTAGTTTTATCTGAAGATTGGGGTTAATCGCACCGCAGAGAGCTGGCCAGCAACTGCGTTTAGCTGGAGAAGTGGGGAATAAAACCCGTGTTTTGATCCGACCCCGGTCTGTGTGTGTGTTTGTTTGTGGTTTACTGTGGAAGGTTATGTTTGGTCGTTACAGCCGAGATCCAAGCGAGCCTACGACTCTCTGTTATATCAGATACTTGGCCTCCGTGGTTCTGCCTCCGAGCAGGGAAGCGGTGAAAAGTTAAACCATTAGCGATCTTTTCCCCACGTCTGTTGTGTGGAGCTGCTGCAGCTACAACGCAGCAACGGGTTACCAGCTTCTGCGGAGCTGCGCTCCACGCCCCGCCCATTTTCGTCTCGACTGCGAATCAGGAAGGAGGGGGACGTGACGTATGCCGTAAAGCAGTCAAAGCCGTAAAGATTCGTAGTTTTTTAGTGTGGCAGGGTTCCTACCATGCTCCTCAAAGTTACATAGTGCCAGTGAAGGCGATACAGACTCCCTCAGACCATGACAGAGGTTCATTAAACCTGTTGGAAGTTGATGTACCATCACAATGACTCTGGAAATATGATATTAAGGTGGAAAAGTTACATAGTGCTGCTTTAACCTGTAGAGTTTCAATAGCAATTTTGGGGTGTTTAGATTAAATAACTCTATTATCTTTGCGGGAAATTGCAGATCCAATTGGTTGAGTTTATATTTTTTTTTACTTATTATGGACTTAAGTTGTTGGTATTCTAAAAAATTGTTACTGCTAATTCCATATTGAACAGTGAGTGTGTTAAAAGGTACAAAATGTGCACTTTATTCCCAGAGAACGGAATCCAACTGACAACAGAAACTGACAGTTGATAACTAACGGCTGACAACTCAACACAACACGCGTTGCTAAGCATAAAACGCCCCGTGACCACGCCACCTTCCCTACAGTCCTGATGGGTGCGAGGTCCATAATTGTGTCCGCCACAGTAGATACTTTATTCCTTGGTCTCTCCATTGAGTGAAGTTCACCATCTTTTTATCATTTTTCAGAATTTCTGGGTTGTTCCAGATGGGTGTTCGATCACATGTAAAAAGTGAGACTTTGGCCCCGCACCCAGCGGGGACCCTGCATCCTCCAACCGTGAGTCCCCACAACCTTCTTCTCCTCGCCCCCTCTTCTCCCCAACCACACTGATCGTGGGAGACTCAATATCCCGGAACATTAGGTTCTTCAACGCAGCCACATATTGCTTCCCTGGAGCCACAGTCCCGGTGATTCTGGAGAAACTCCCCGCTCTACTACAGTCTGCTCCATCCACCATTGCTCGCGTCATTGTCCATGTGGGATCCAATGATTGCTCCAAACCGCGCTCTGAGCTTTTAAAAAATGATTTTAATGAGCTGTTCACCTTCCTTAAAAACTGTGGGAAGTCCATTTTTATCAGCGGCCCGCTTCCAACGCTGTCCCGCGGAGCATGGCGCTTCAGCAGGCTGCTCTATCTGAGCTCTTGGCTTCAGAACACCTGCAGAGCTCTTAACATTGGTTTTATCGACAATTTTAATCTTTTCTGGAATCGTCCCTCCTTTTATAGGCCCGACGGACTTCACCCAAACAGGCTGGGGGGCCGCGTGTTGGCTGCAAACATTCAGCACGCGGTTCTGTCGGCTCCACGGGAGTGACTATTTTCTGGCCACACCCACACTCCCAGCTCTGGCCCGGAGTCTTCCTCTTCACCTGTGGAGCCAGCCGCCCCCCTCTCCAGCTTCCCCCACAGGTCACAGTCATCATTGCCACCCCCACCAGATAATTCTTCCATAAAACCAGCTACATCTGGCGCCACCCACACACCAGATCCTCAACCAATTCATCCCCTGGTCACCACCCGTTTTCCCCGTCAGATCCACAGACCCACTGGTTTTAACAGAGACAATCTTGTTTTTATCAACCCGGTACGTTGTGGTCGTGAGCGCACGTCCAACACAGACATTAACTTGGCTGTGTTGAACGTGCGCTCTCTTTTAAACAAAACCTTTATTTTAAATGATCTTATTGTGCATCATAAACTTGATGGTATTCTTTTAACAGAGACATGGCTTGGCACGGACGCTGCATTTTCCCTCATCCAGGCTTCTCCACCAAATTTTAATTTTTTATTTACTACACGGGGTGTTAGAAAGGGAGGCGGCACAGCTTCAATTTTTAAAAACATATTAGCTACAAAGGAGGTCTCTTTTAACAACTACTCCTCATTTGAACACCTTGCCTTTGTTTTTAGCAGTCCTCCTATTCTTTGTTTAACTGTTTATAGACCACCCCATCACTCCACTGTTTTTATCAGTGAATTTTCAGAGCTTTTATCAATCATACATACCACTTACAACAGAATTTTAATAACTGGTGATTTTAATCTACACATTGACAATACCTCCGACCCACTGTCGAGAGAATTTTTAAACCTTTTAAACTGCATGGATTTTACCCAACATGTCACACAGCCGACTCACAACAGAGGACACACCCTGGACCTGGTCATAACCTATGGCCTGTCCACCGGTGTGTCCTCTGTTGTCGACCTGGCTGTGTCTGACCATTACTGCGTGTTTTTTAACATCACCAGTCTTAATCATCAGGAAGCCTCGATGAGAACGGTGAGGAAACGCTACCTAACTTCTGAAGTGGCTGCAAATTTTATTGAGATTTTACAGAGCACTCCTGCTGACGTTTTACCTGCATCATGTGATTTTATTGTTGATAATTTTAACAGGAAACTAGAATCCACTCTGAACTCAGTTGCTCCACTTTTAACAAAAACCATAAAAACTAAGCCTACACCCCCATGGAGAACTGAGGAAGTCAAAAAATCAAAAAGAAAATGCAGGAGTGCTGAGAGAAGGTGGAGAAAAAGTAAACTTACAATACATTATCAGATATTTCGTGAACAACTCAAGTCCTACAATAAAACCGTCAAACAGGCAAGAATTGCCCATTTCTCAAAACTCATTACAGACAATAAAAACAATTCTAAATTTCTTTTCTCCACCTTCGATCTTTTAACAAATGTACATTTTAAGAATTCCTCACAACCACCAACAGACAATCTTTGTGAGGATTTTGCAGACCACTTCAGAAGTAAAATTGACAACATTAGGTCCAGTCTTTTACCACATCAAAATGTCATTTTTAACACAACTGGACAGTTGCTTTTACCCGAGGAAACACTGGAGAGTTTTGCCCTGGTTGATGCGAGGACACTTGGTCGAGTTTTCTCCCAGGTAAACCCAACAACCTGCCTTTTAGATCCCATTCCCACATCACTTTTAAAGACATTTTATGAATTCTTTGAGGAACATATTTTAAATATAGTAAATTACTCTCTTCAGACGGGTGTCTTCCCTGCCGCCTTTAAAATGGCGGTGGTGAAGCCCCTTCTGAAGAAGAGTAATTTAGATCACAGCATTTTTAATAACTACAGACCTGTATCCAACTTACCCTTTTTAAGTAAGATTTTAGAAAAGCTGGTTTTTAACCAAGTAAATTATTTTTTAATAAGAAACAATATTTCAGAGAAATTTCAGTCTGGCTTTAGGATGAACCACAGCACCGAGACAGCCCTTTTAAAGATTTTAAATGACATCAGGTGCAATTTAGATAACCGCAAACTGACAGTCTTGGTTCTACTGGATCTTAGTGCCGCCTTCGATACAGTAGACCATCACATTTTATTAAACAGACTGAAGCACCTGGTGAGCCTCTCTGGTACTGTTTTTAACTGGTTCCGCTCCTATCTCACAGATCGATCTTTCTTTGTAAGTTTGGATTCCTCCAGAATGCATGAAATTAAGTGTGGGGTCCCCCAAGGGTCAATTTTAGGTCCGCTTCTTTTTAACCTTTACATGCTTCCCTTGGGGGACGTCATCAGGAGACACGGCATCAGCTTCCACAGCTACGCTGACGACACACAGCTGTACATCGCTGTGTCTCCTGATGACACAGGGCCACTTGATGCCCTTTTTAACTGTATTTTAGATATTAAGTCATGGATGGCAGATAATTTCCTACAGCTCAACCAGGACAAAACAGAGGTTTTAGTTATTGGTCCTGAAGGCCAGAGAGAGAAACTTTTACCAAAACTACAAGATTTTAAACCTTCGCAACGTGTAAAGAACCTGGGTGTTATTTTTGACTCTGAGCTCACTTTTATTCCACACATAAAGAATATTACGAAAATAGGTTTTTACCATCTTAAGAACATAGCCAGAGTCCGCCCGTTTCTCTCTCAGGCCAGCACGGAGGTGCTGATGCATGCTTTTATCTCTAGTCGTTTAGATTATTGTAATGCCCTGCTCTCTGGTCTTCCTAAAAAGAGTATTAATAACCTACAGCTATTACAGAACTCAGCCGCTCGCGTGCTGACGAGGACCAGAGGGCGGGAGCACATTACCCCTGTTTTAAAATCGCTGCATTGGCTCCCCGTCCGTTTCAGGATTGATTTTAAGGTTCTTTTACTGGTTTTTAAGTGTCTTAACGGTCTTGGGCCATCTTATTTATCTGATCTGCTTTTACTGTATCAACCCTCACGGACCCTGAGGTCCTCTGGCACCGGCCTTTTAACCATTCCCCGAACCGGGACCAAAACCCACGGTGAGGCTGCATTCAGCCATTATGGCCCCTCTTTATGGAACAGCCTGCCAGAGAACCTCAGGGCCGCAGAGAATGTTGATATTTTTAAAAGGAGGCTCAAGACACACCTTTTTAGTTTGGCTTTTATCTGATCTCATTTACCTAGTCTTTTTAGCTATGTATTGTGTCTACTTCTCTAGCTCTTTTATTATCTCTAAAACTTTAATCCATTTTAGTGACTTTTTACTTTATGTTATTTATTATTCATCTTAAGTTTCATATAGATTTCTCTAAAATTTTACACTTTTAGGCATTTCTTACTTTCTTTTAATCTTTTAGTTTTTAGCTCCAGTGTTTCCTCAGGGGGGTCGTTCACACTGGGAGGTGTGCCTGCTCCGCCCATGGGGGTGTCGTCATGGGGATCTCTCAGGCCTGGGTGGCTGGGGGGGGGCTCCACCTTCTGTGTGGGGTCTGCCCCGGTCTGTCCGGGTTGGGGGGGTCTCTGTGGCGATGCTCCTGGTGGTCGTGGTCGGTGGAGCTTCTCAGTGTGGACGGCCACCCATAGGTAGTGTTTTTCCTCACCTGGATCGTTAGTGCTAAGCCATGTCACCAGTCCACTTACTGTGTGTGTGTGTGTGTGTGTGTGGGTGTGGGCGTGTGAGTGTGTGCACATGTATATGAGTGTGAGTGAGTGTGTGTGTACGCGTGGGGGGTGGGGTCGTATGGAATGTTTTAAATTGTGTTTTTTATTGTTATTTTATTCTGCATGTAAAGCACCATGTGTTGCATTTTATATTGTATGATTTGGTGCTATACAAATAAATAAAGTTTAAGTTTAAAGTAAAAAGTGAGACTTTGGCTATTTTAAGGAAGTCCCACCAGGCTGTCAGAGTAGAGCTGATATTAATGATTTTAAAGCATTCATGATGTTTGATATTTTGACTGATAAATGGTAAATCAGGGTTTTCCAAATCATTGCAAAACACTTGTTCTGAATCCAGCCATTGACTATCTAGTGAGTGATTTTTGTACCATTTTAAGACATACTGTAACTTATTAACTAAGAAATAATACTGGAGGTCGGGTAAGTTTAACCTTCCATACTCTCTGGATTTTTGTAATGTCTTTAAGCCAGTGGTTCCCAAACTTTTTTTGCCAGGCCCCCCTTTTGTACGTAACAGAATTTTTGAATTTTTGAACATGTGTGCGAAAAAACTGTCCATCTCTGTAAAAATAGATTTTCAACCTGACCAGCTCACAGAGATTGAAACAACAACAATACAAACAGGAGCCAAAATCTGAACGTTTGCTCTACAAAAATTACACTTTTAATCCCCACATGTTTTCAGTGATGTGAGTGGGCTTGCTTCATGTGTGCAACACATTTCTTGGGTAACACTTTACAATAAGGGTCCCTTAATTAACGTTAGTTAATGCATTATTAAGCATTAATTAACAGTTTAATAATAGTTAAATAACCATTATTATGTATTACTTAACATTAATTAGCATATTAGTTAATGCATTAATAAACAGTTAATGTCATAAACGTTACACTATGTAATTATTTATCCTTATGTATGCATTACTTAGTATTAATTAATGCATTAGTTAATATATGTAAAACGTTAATAATGCCCCTAGTAATCATTTACTAATGGTGTTTATTTGGAGTGAATAAGCATTAAGTAACAGCTACCTAATACATCTACTAATCATTCACTAATGGTGTACATGTTACCCGGATGGGCATTATTAAACAACTATTTAGAGTCTTAAGTAATCATTTCCTAATGGTGCTGTGTGTGTTATCAGGTAGCTTACCTAACCTTATGAACGGTAACCTGACATAAACCTTAATAAATGTATAGGAGTGCCTCATAAGCATTACTTAACCATTAGTAAATGCTTTCTGGACCCTTATTGTAAAGTGTAACATATGTATCCCTTAGGTAACACATTATTAATGCTTAACTGCAGTTAAGCATTAATAATAAGCATTACTTAACCATAGTTAACCATTAGTAAATACTTTCTGGACGCTTATTGTAAAGTGTTACCATTTCTTTTTTTTCCTTTTTAATGTACAATACAGTATGCATTACTTTCAACATATTTTTTTCCGTTGCCGCGTACCCTACGCCGTAGGTTCTGCGTCGATTTAACGCAGAACCATAAATCAGCCTTAACGCGAGTGCACTCGTCAGTTTTTTTTTTTCGTCTTTTCAACTGAGCATGCAAACACATAATCTGAGGGTGCGATGCTTATGCCTCGCTTATGCCTCGTAGAACCGGGCCTGCTTCTCTCTAAGCAGCTTCCTACTCAAAGTTTTGCAGGTTAGCAAGTTCACACAGTGTAATGTTATGCTAACTCCGATGCAGGTCGGACATTCAGTGGCAAAATGAGTGGCGTGTTACACCTCCACAACACTGCACTGAGTCACTGACATTTTTTTACATGACTTACAGTGACTGCTGCTGCTGCTGGCTGAAAAAAACTCCTAATATCCCTCCTCTTCGAAGGGGGCGGCATGATTTCTGTCGGGGCTGAAATGTAAGTCTGAACATAATGAAAATCATTCACTTAATAATGGTAGGGTCAATTCCAGTGCTTAATTTGTGCATGAAGAGGTCCTGGAACATCGAGAGGGTACCGGGCGGGTTCGGGGGGGTGCGTTCCCTCCCGGGAATTTTTTTGAGCATAATGCATTTACATGCATCAATCTGGTGCACTTTGGAAAGCTAGAATAACAATAATAGGGTGTCTGCTGCCTTAACTTACCTTGGAAACATAGCTCCGGAGCTTCTCTACCCGGCTAAACTTATTCTCCGCTCCTCTGTTTGTGAGCATAGAGCATGCACAGCCTTCACCACTGATTGGCTGTTTCCCGTGCCTGTCTCTGTGTGTAACCAATCAGATGGTGCTGTGGGTGGGACATTGCTGGACACAGTGCAGTGACTGCAGGCAGAGACGCGGCTGCATCAACCCCAAAATAACGCAGTTTTAAATTGTACAAACACAATATTGGTATCGTTGGAAAGGGAAAAATGTCCTCTTAATTTTGGGGGGGCTGAGATCAAATTTGGGGGGGCTTCAGCCCGTTTTTTATTTGTAGTGAGAACATAATCCACACAGCAACCGACACAAATCCATTCATGTGTATGTAGTCTCTGTTCAACTCACTGCAATATGACCGTAACAATGATTTTAGAGTTTGGTCAAACCTCTCAAGCGCCCCCTGGCTTTGAGGGTGGTAAGCACTAGAGGTGGCATCTTTCACATGGAGCCGTTTCAAAATTTCCTCAAACATTTTTGAAGTGAAATTAGTACCTTGGTCTGACTGAATGACTTTGGGAATACCAAAGACCGAGATAAACTGACTCAAAGCCTTCACCACAGATTTGGTTGTGATATTCCGCAAAGGATATGCGGCAGGATACCTGGTGGATTGGCACATCACTGTCAGCAGATAAGAGCTTCCAACCTTAGACTTGGGTAAAGGGCCAACACAGTCTATTAGCAAATTCTCAAACGGAGAGGACACTGCAGGAATAGGAGACAAAGGAACAGGGTTAATGGTTTGGTTTGGTTTACCTGTTAGTTGACAAGTGTGACATGTCTTAATGTATGCAGAAATATCCCTTTTCAGCCGGGGCCAGTAAAAATACCTCAGCACCCGGTTGTAAGTTTTCTGCACACCCAGGTGACCTGCAATATCATCATGAGCTGTTTGCAAAACACTTTATCTCAGTTTAGCTGGTACTACAATTTGAAATATTGGTTCTCCAGAAAAATTTTCACCCTGAGGTAACCATTTCCTTACCAATACCTCCTCCTGTAGGAAATACCCATAGCCTGCACTGGTCATTTCACTGGCAGGGCGAACCTGAGACAGGAGCTCCTGCAGGGAAGGATCTTCTTTCTGCTGCTTCGCCAAGTCAGTACGAGAAACAGACAATGGGAACACAGGACATGGAACAACTACATCTGAGTCAACTTTGGCCACCTGTAAAGCTTGTATTTTACCGGTCTGGGCTCGGGTTACTGCACAGGCTGGAAAAACCTCTGTAAGAGTTTGCTCAGGGTCAGGCAGCTCTCTCACTACAGGTTTATAGGTAACGACCGGGGAGGGAGGCACGTCAGGCCATACGCGGCTACCAGCTAAATCATTCCCCAAAATGACTGCCACTCCTGGAATAGGCAAAGCAGGCCGGACCCCCATAGCCACCTCACCCTGCACAAGATCAGAGTACAACACAAACTGATGCAGAGGAGCAGACAACAGTTGCATACCCATTGCCCTAAACAGCACACAACTCCCAGTGTCTGTTTCTGAGGAAAATGGGAGAACCGACTCAACAATGTAAGACTCCAGGGCACCGGTGTCCCTCAAAATCTTAACCGGAACCTTCTTGTCACTGCCTGACAAAGACACATAACCATCACGTAGGTAAGGTGCATAACCAGGATCACACTCTTCTAAACTCAGGGAGGCCTGAGGCTGCACCTCTAACTGATCTGGGCCTGAGTCAGAAACAGCAACAGCAACTGGTTTAGCATGAGTATGGAACTTGACCGCAGCTATAACCTCATCTCTACTAGCCTGGTGGACAGAAGCAGCGAGAGCAACAGGCTTCGGTCCCCGGCCATGGTGGGGTGACTTGTTTTTTGCTTTTAGTACTGGACATTCATTATTCCAGTGACCTTTTCCCAAACAAAAATTACAAGTCCGATTTACATCTTTCCCCCGCCAGCCAGGTGAGGGCCTCAGCACTGGACTCTCCACCTCAGCACCAACCTTCACTGGGCGGCCAATAGACAAGTTATCCCTGCGCCCCCAGTCAGTCCTTCCCCCTGCATATATCTTATGGGTTAAGATGTACTCATCAGCCAAGACTGCAGCTTCTGTCACTTTTTCAACTCGATGCTCATTCAAGTAAGTGGCAACACGTTCAGGGAGGATATCTTTGAACTGTTCTAAAAGAACCAGTTCCCTCAACTCATCAAAACTTCCTACTTCAGAAGCCAAAACCCATCGATTGAACTGTAGAGTCAACTCACGAACCAGCTCTACATAGGTCTGCCCTTCTGACCTCCTTAGCTTCCTGAACTGTTGACGATAAGCCTCAGGCACCAGTTCATAAGCACTTAACACTGCAGACTTAACTTTGGAATAGTCCTGACTGTCAGCTGTACTTAGGGCAGAGATCGCTTGTTGGGCCTTACCAGTAAATACACACTGTATAAGCAATGTCTTCTCTGGATCAGACCACTGGCGTGCTTGACTGAGCCGCTCAAACAGACTAAAGAAAGTATCGACATCTTTCTCACTGAATCTAGGTAACAACCTCAAGTTATAGGCTACATCAAAAGTATTTGAGGAAACCCCAGGGCCCGGTTTTTCAAAAGGTTTAATCCGGATCAAATTGATCCGGATTTAGTAACCCTTTTTTTTGCTATCCAGGATCACGTAATCCAGCTTACTTTTGAGCCGGTTTTTCAAAGCAACATCGGATTGGATCAATCTGATCCGGAGAGATCACCAAATCTGGATTACCAGTGCTCAAATAGGGTAGGAAACACAATGTAGAACTATAGATATGTAAAGAGCAACAAGTAGAATAGCCAGTGTGGGGTCAATAAAGTTTATTTGTATTTGAAACGAAAACACACACACACACACAAAAAAACACCCTCTTCTGGCAGTCCGCTCATCTGAGACCTACAACAAATAAATAAAAACATTACTCACAAACACTGTACATTGAGGATATTTTGAACAAGTTTCAAATACAGATGTATTGAATTCAATAAAAAGGCTTAATATCAAATACAATAATTTCAGAGTTCTTCATCTGATGTGGAGAGACCAGCTTGTCTGAGCTTGGCCTTTAGGAGGCGGATCTCAAGTCTGGCCTTGGTTTGATTTAGTTTGGTGAGAGTCAGTTGTTCCTCTGCCAGACGAATCTGTACTTCTGCCCTTTCAGTCTCTTTTTGCAGAAGTGCCTTGTAATCATCATCTTTGTTTGATGAAGGGCGCTTCAAGCCTTTCCTCTGAGATCCTGTGGCAACTACTGCTGGCTCTACCAGTGAGGATCCAGCTTCTTCCTCAGTAACAGAGGTGAGATTAAAAAAAAATGTACTCTCTGGATCAGCCTCAGGAGGAACTGGCTGACTCTCCTCCTCAATCCCGGGCTCGCCATCCCCTACAACACCTTGAATCCCATGCAGAGCTTGCGACTTCTCACCTCCAATGATGTCGAGGACCACATCTGTGAAATCTCCCCTCTTAAAGGGCTTGTTGCCTGTTTGTGGGTTTTTGGCTTCAGCATGGTCCTTTGTTGCCCTGGCCCGAAGATTCTTCCATCGAAGTTTTATTTGGTCTGTGGTCCTCTTCTGGCCAGACCCTGTGGCATTCACATTTTCTGTGATTAAAATCCAAACATCATTTTTCTTTTGGTTGGTATCTCCACCCTTACCAGAATTAAAACTTCCCACTATTGTGTCATAATGGCACCTAACACCCTCTAGTAGTGCGTTGGTTTCGGCAGCAGTGAAATTACAGCTTCTTGAATGGTTCCATTGCTTTACTATAGTGAATTGCTCATCATTTATAGGCCTTGGGTCTGATTGCCTCAATTGAACACAAGCCAAAACTAATCAGTTATAACAGGTGTGTTTGAAAAGACCAATTACACAGCCATTTAAATCAGCCTTTCTCAGAGGATTCACAGAGAGGGTCACAGAGAGACAGTGAAATGGCAGGTGTTGTCCACCGCCACCACCACTTTGCCAGGAGAGGATACCATCAAAGAGTGTATGTTGAGCGTACCAAACCACTGGAGCAATACACCACTGAGGAGCTGTATGCCCGGTTTCGCTTTGGGAAGGCTGATATCGAGTACCTTGTGAATCTTTTCAGGCCAAAACTACAACACAGAACCCAAAGGAGTCACGGTCTGTGTGTGGAAGACCAGATCCTCATTGCTCTCCGATTTTATGCATGTGGGACGTTCTACCAAGTTGTTGGTGACTATATGGGAGTGGCGAAATCAGCTGTGTGTGATGTGGTGAAAGATGTGTCAATCGCACTGGCCAGCCTGGTCAATGAATTTGTTTCTTTTCCAAAGGACAACCAGATTGCCCAGGCCAAGCGCAGCTTTTTTCATTTGGGGATTATACCCAATACTATTGGAGTAATTGACTGCACACATGTGCATATACAAGCACCTCGTGAGAATGAATGGGAGTTCGTAAACAGAAAGGGGAGGCACAGCATCAATGTCCAACTTGTGTGTGATGCTGACCTCATCATCACCAACTGCGTTGTCAAGTGGCCTGGGTCTGTCCATGATGCACGCATCCTGAGGGAGAGTGCTCTATATAGAGACCTCCAAACCAACCGACCGGATGGCATAATATTAGGAGACAGTGCCTACCCACTCCTACCATGGCTGATGACCCCTTTTCTGACAGCAAATACACCGGCGCAGGCACGCTTCAACACCGCTCATTGCAGAGCAAGATGTGCAATTGAGCGTTTAAATGGAGTTCTTAAGAGGCGCTTTGCATGCCTTAACTACCTGAGAGCAGAACCACAGAAAGCATGCAACATAACCCTTGCCTGTATTGTCCTGCACAACATCGCTACCAAGCGCAATGTCCCTGTCTGTGCTGACAATGATGCACCTGAGCCCCTTGGAGACCCTGACCAACCTCCTGCATTCTGCCAGAACGAGCAAACAGGACGTGCAACAAGGGACGCAATAGTTAGACACCATTTCTGATTTGGATTTGTTTTGGATTTCAAAAACCAGTGATGCCATTTCCATTGCTTTGTTATTCTGTTTTATCATTGCATGCATCACTAAAAAATCATCTAAAAACAAAACAAAAATATTTTTGATTGTGATGAATTATAATATTATAATTAGTGACAGAATGATATATATTATTTGTGGTCAATATTGACAGCTGTTTGGGGGATTATTTTATGAGGCCAAACTCTTTCTACTTTGCTGTAGGCCTATACTGAAAGGCTGAATACGTTATAACCTACCTAATCACTGTAGCCTGACGGATGAACAAATCAAATTAAAACCTTATGAATAAATAGGATATCTTGTAGGCTATACTGCATGATCCAAATATAGTGTTATTTGATACAATTTTAAAGTTTCATTACATTTTGGGCCTGAAATCTACGCTGAATCCACCCTTCTGATGGGATCAGTTTAATCCCGATTTTTTGGATCAAAGTGATCCCAATCCTACTAAAAAGTTTTGAAAAACCCAAACTGAAGGTTTGATCCAGATCAAAACCAGGATTGGATTACGTGATCTAATCGATTACGTAATCCGTTTTGTCTTTTGAAAAACCCATTTTCATGATTTGATCCAATCCCTTATCCAAAATCCGAGCGGATTACTTTTGAAAAACCGGGCCCAGGAGACACTGGAGAAACTTTACCCTCTTTCATAAGATCCAACCTGTAACGCTCTTCTCTCAATTCTGCTTCGCGTAAGCTTGCAGTTATCTTTAATTTCTCAATCTCTAGCTCTTGCTCTCGAGCACGAACCCGCTCCTCATGAGCCCGGGCTCGCTCCTCACGTTCCTCACGTTCACTCTCCTGCTTATACTGCAGCAGCAGAAGTTCTTTTCTCTGTTCAAAAGTTAATTCACCACAGTCCGACAGAGGAAAACTTGAACGTCCAGGCAACATGGCACCAGCAACCGCTTCCTCAGTGACCTTCTCACCACCTTTTGGATAACTAGGGCCTGCCAAAATTTCAAGCTCTTCTAATCGGGCCTTAAAAGTGGTTATCATAACCTCCTTGCGTCCCTGCTTAGGCAGCTCTATCTTATAATGTTCAGCAATCTGCAGGATCTGGTCTTTGGTACATTTACCCAACAGCTCCACACTTGGACACTGTAAAAAATCCTCCACAGTAGTCATCTTTTCACAAGGACCAAACCAGCCAAACCACTAAACCAAATAACCACCCCAGTTCCAGAGTGTTACAACCCACACCAACTCAATATGGCATGCAGCCAATCAGGCAACCAAACATGCTCTCAACCACCATGAATAAGCTAGGCTACACAAAACAGGCCAGCTGAACCTGGTGTACAGACACTATAAAGGTTTTGAACCTCCAGAGCACTTCTCCCCTAGCTGACTACCTACCCAATACTAACTTCCTCTTCTCAACCCTAGTCTTCATGCATGCCACGATGGGTGTTTTAAACACAAAACCCAATGACCCGGTTAAGCCCCAGCAATGCTGTTACCCACCTAGACAGCCATGGACGTGTACCCAAGGACACAATGTCTTGTCGCGTTTATGCACAAAAATAACAAACTAAAATAATAAACCAACAAGCCCCCGTGAGGACAATGTTGCTTATGCCTACCGGGAAAAGTAACTCCAGAGGTAGCCTCTACCTATGCCCCACACCAGGAACAACTGTTCAACTAGCCAAGCCTACACAACAGATCTACAAGACCCACATTTTTCCATCCAGGGACACTCGACTCAAAACAACACAGTTTTGTTTGTGAAACTTCCTCTACAAAATGAGTGCTTAACTAACTACTCCAGCTATAGGTGGCAAACAACACCCAAATTTAGATCTTGCACTCAAAACTTTCCTTTAACCTGTTCACAAAACAACCTCAAATTTTACAGTGGCTGTGGACTAACAGGCAACAAAACAACACTCATAATTCCAGGAAATGCAATAGTACTTACTCAGGAACAAAACCCTGGTAGGTTCCTGGACGAGCCCCCATTTGTTACAAGTTGGCTCAAGCTTGCAACAAAAGAGGAAGCTCACACAAACAAACAAAACAAACAAAATCAAATTAACCATTTATTGGCCACAACAAAAGATTTAACAAATCCTACGCAAAAATGTGAAGATCAGTATCAGTAGTGTCATGCGTGTATGGATGAGTGTAAGATGTGCAATGTATAAAGCAAAACAATCAAAAATTTGCATGGGCTGGGAGCTGGGGTGTCCCCAGGCAGCTGCATGGTGGAAGAGAGAGTGAGCAGCAACTGGCAGCTGTCTTTCATGCAGGTGAGCCAGGCTGCACAGGTGGGCCACATCTCCACTGACGACCCTTCACCTACAGGCACTCCAGAACACAACAGTCAGTAAACAAGCCAATCATCAGAGGGCAACCCAAGGGTCGTCACATTGGAAAATCAAAACTTATAAACCAATCAGTCATCCAATCAATACTTTCTTGTTTAAAAACAAACTTCTCTCCTTACTAAGTGGAGCGGGCGTATCAACAACCTGGCGAGACTTGTTTCCTGTGGAGAAATAACAATAAATCTCCTAAAGACATCTGAGGTTTTGGTATTCTTCATTCACCAAGATTATTAACTAAATAACAGGTTTTGATTGACTCTTTGCTTCCAGCCATTTCTTTTTTTTTTTTATTGATCTTTTTAGAAAAAACAACATACAATGATAACATGGAAACATGTAATCAAAGATACGCATTATACATTATACATTATACATTGTCCCCTTTTTTTTTTTTTTTTTAAACACACAAAACCTAAATAAGGAACAGAGTCTCTGTAGCGTTAAATAATAAAGAAACAGATGAGCAAGAAATGATCAAAGGAGGAAAGTAATGAATGAGCAAAAGTGCATACAAAAACCAAATGCATTGGTAAATGCAAATGCCCATCACTGATATCCCATTAAATGGAAATAAATAAAACATAAAATGCAACATAAATAACAATAATAAAAACAAACTAGACAATTTCTTGCAGAAATTTTGAGAGTGCCACGGCGGGCTGCTGCAAATTTGTGTACATTTTACAAGCAATAAAGGTGAAGGACTCAATACAGAGTCCAATGACACCACCCATGACTCTCTATGTCAAACCATTCAAAAGATATTGGACTTTAACGTATCAGCCAATCAGAAGAAGGGGCGGGGCTAATTTGCACCAATGAGGGTCAGGGACTCGATACTTAGTCATTTGACACCACCCATGTCTCTGTATGTCAAACCATTCAAAAGATATTGGACTTTAACGTATCAGCCAATCAGAAGAAGGGGCGGGGCTAATTTGCACCAATGAGGGTCAGGGACTCGATACTTAGTCATTTGACACCACCCATGCCTCTGTATGTCAAACCATTCAAAAGATATTGGACTTTAACGTATCAGCCAATCAGAAGAAGGGGCGTGGCTAATTTGCACCAATGAGGGTCAGGGACTCGATACTTAGTCATTTGACACCACCCATGTCTCTGTATGTCAAACCATTCAAAAGATATTGGACTTTAACGTATCAGCCAATCAGAAGAAGGGGCGTGGCTAATTTGCACCAATGAGGGTCAGGGACTCGATACTTAGTCATTTGACACCACCCATGTCTCTGTATGTCAAACCATTCAAAAGATATTGGACTTTAACGTATCAGCCAATCAGAAGAAGGGGCGGGGCTAATTTGCACCAATGAGGGTCAGGGACTCCATACATAGTCATTTGACACCACCCATGTCTCTGTATGTCAAACCATTCAAAAGATATTGGACTTTAACGTATCAGCCAATCAGAAGAAGGGGCGGGGCTAATTTGCACCAATGAGGGTCAGGGACTCCAAACTTAGTCATTTGACACCACCCATGTCTCTGTATGTCAAACCATTCAAAAGATATTGGACTTTAACGTATCAGCCAATCAGAAGAAGGGGCGTGGCTAATTTGCACCAATGAGGGTCAGGGACTCGATACTTAGTCATTTGACACCACCCATGTCTCTGTATGTCAAACCATTCAAAAGATATTGGACTTTAACGTATCAGCCAATCAGAAGAAGGGGCGTGGCTAATTTGCACCAATGAGGGTCAGGGACTCCATACTTAGTCATTTGACACAACCCATTTCTCTGTATGTCAAACCATTCAAAAGATATTGGACTTTAACGTATCAGCCAATCAGAAGAAGGGGCGGGGCTAATTTGCACCAATGAGGGTCAGGGACTCCATACTTAGTCATTTGACACCACCCATGTCTCTGTATGTCAAACCATTCAAAAGATATTGGACTTTAACGTATCAGCCAATCAGAAGAAGGGGCGGGGCTAATGTGCATTAATGGGTCATGTGACCAGTTCTGGGTCACATGACCCGGAAGTGTATACTGTATTATGCTGTATATACTGTATTGGAATGAGTCAGCTAGATTTTCGGTTTTGACAAGCCTGAAATAACTTCTCCCTGTGATGAAACCGTAGCTCTTAGCAGAAAAACGATGGAGGGATGGATGGAGGGATGATGGATGGATGGATGATGGATGGATGGATGGATGGATGATGGATGGATGGATGATGGAAGGATGGATGATGGATGGATGATGGATGGATGATGGATGATGGAAGGATGGATGATGGATGGATGATGGATGGATGATGGATGGATGGATGATGGATGGATGATGGATGGATGGATGATGGATGGATGGATGATGGATGATGGAAGGATGGATGATGGAAGGATGGATGATGGATGGATGGATGGATGATGGATGGATGGAGGGATGATGGATGATTGATGGATGGAGGGATGGATGATGGATGGATGATGGATGGATGATGGATGGATGGAGGGATGGATGATGGATGGATGATGGATGGATGGATGATGGATGGATGGAGGGATGGATGGATGATGGATGGATGATGGATGGATGGATGATGGAGGGATGATGGATGGAGGGATGATGGATGGATGGATGATGGATGGATGGATGGATGATGGATGGATGGATGATGGAAGGATGGATGATGGATGGATGGATGATGGCTGGATGGATGATGGATGGATGATGGATGGATGGATGGATGATGGCTGGATGGATGGATGATGGATGGATGGATGATGGATGGATGATGGATGGATGGATGATGGATGGATGGATGACGGATGGATGATGGATGGATGATGGATAGATGGATGATGGATGGATGATGGATGGATGGATGGATGGATGATGGAGGGATGATGGATGATGGATGGATGGATGATGGATGGATGATGGATGGATGATGGATGGATGGATGATGGATGATGGATGGATGATGGATGGATGGATGGATGGATGATGGATGGATGATGGATGGATGATGGAAGGATGGATGATGGATGGATGGATGGATGATGGATGGATGATTGATGGATGGAGGGATGGATGGATGATGGATGGATGATGGATGGATGGAGGGATGGATGATGGATGGATGATGGATGGATGGATGGATGGATGATGGATGATGGATGGATGGAGGGATGGATGGATGATGGATGGATGATGGATGGATGGATGATGGACGGATGGATGATTGATGGATGGATGATGGATGGATGGATGATGGATGGATGATGGATGGATGGATGATGGATGGATGATGGATGGATGATGGATGATGGAAGGATGGATGATGGATGGATGATGGATGGATGATGGATGGATGGAGGGATAGATGGATGATGGATGGATGATGGATGGAGGGATGGATGGATGATGGATGGATGATGGATGGATGGATGATGGATGGATGATGGATGGATGATGGATGGATGATGGAAGGATGGATGATGGATGGATGGATGATGGCTGGATGGATGGATGATGGATGGATGATGGATGGATGGATGGATGATGGATGATGGATGGATGGATGATGGCTGGATGGATGATGGATGGATGATGGATGGATGATGGATGGATGGATGATGGATGGATGATGGATGGATGGATGATGGATGATGGATGATGGATGGATGGATGATGGATGGATGGATGATGGATGGATGATGGATGGATGGATGATGGATGGATGATGGATGGATGATGGATGGATGATGGAAGGATGGATGATGGATGGATGGATGATGGCTGGATGGATGGATGATGGATGGATGATGGATGGATGGATGATGGATGATGGATGGATGGATGATGGCTGGATGGATGATGGATGGATGATGGATGGATGATGGATGGATGGATGATGGATGGATGATGGATGGATGGATGATGGATGATGGATGGATGGATGATGGATGGATGGATGATGGATGGATGGATGGATGATGGATGGATGATGGATGGATGATGGATGGATGATAGATGGATGGATGATGGATGGATGATGGAAGGATGGATGATGGATGGATGATTGATGGATGGATGGATGATGGATGGATGATGGATGGATGATGGACGGATGGATGATGGATGGATGGATGGATGGATGATGGATGGATGGATGATGGATGGATGGATGATGGATGGATGATGGATGGATGGATGATGGATGGATGATGGATGGATGATGGATGGATGATGGATGGATGGATGGATGATGGATGGATGATGGATGGATGGATGATGGATGGATGGATGATGGATGGATGGATGATGGATGGATGATGGATGGATGGATGATGGATGATGGATGGATGATGGATGGATGATGGATGGATGATGGATGGATGGATGATGGATGGATGGAGGGATGATGGATGGATGGATGGAGGGATGATGGATGGATGGAGGGATGATGGATGGATGGATGGATGATGGATGGATGATGGATGGATGGATGATGGATGGATGGAGGGATGATGGATGGATGGACGGATGATGGATGGATGGAGGGATGATGGATGGATGGAGGGATGATGGATGGATGATGGATGGATGATGGATGGATGATGGATGGATGGAGGGATGGATGGATGATGGGTGGATGATGGATGGATGATGGATGGAGGGATGATGGATGGATGGATGGATGATGGAGGGATGATGGATGGATGGAGGGATGATGGATGGATGATGGATGGATGATGGATGGATGATGGATGGATGGATGATGGATGGTGGATGGTGGATGGATGATGGATGGATGATGGATGGAGGGATGATGGATGGATGGAGGGATGGATGGAGGGATGATGGATGGATGGATGGATGATGGATGGATGGAGGGATGATGGTTGGATGGATGTATGATGGATGGATGATGGATGGATGGAGGGATGATGGTTGGATGGATGTATGATGGATGGATGGAGGGATGATGGATGGATGGATGGATGATGGATGGATGGAGGGATGATGGTTGGATGGATGGATGATGGATGGAGGGATGATGGATGATGATGGATGGATGATGGATGATGGATGGATGGATGGATGGATGATGGATGGATGATGGATGGATGGATGATGGATGGATGGATGGATGATGGATGGATGGATGGACTGATGATGGATGGATGGATGGATGGATGGATGATGGATGGAGGGATGGATGGATGGATGATGGATGGATGATGGAAGGATGGAGGGATGATGGATGGATGATGGATGGATGGATGATGGAAGGATGGATGATGGATGGATGATGGATGGATGGATGATGGATGGATGATTGATGGATGGATGGATGGATGATGGCTGGATGGATGATGGATGGATGGATGATGGATGGATGATTGATGGATGGATTGATGGATGGAGGGATGGATGGATGGAGGGATGGATGGAGGGATGGATGATGGATGGATGATTGATGGATGGATGGAAGGATGGAGGGATGATGGAGGGATGGAAGGAAGAGGAGGAGGAGGAGGAGGAAGAAGAAGAGGAGGAAGAGGAGGAAGAAGAGGAAGAGGAGGAGGAGGAGTAAGAGGATGATGAAGGTCAGGGTTCAGATTTCTCCATTTTCCAGGTTATACTATGAAGTCTGTACTGAATGGGTCATGTGACCAGTTCTGGGTCAGCCTAATCAGTCAACAGCTGAGCTCCGGTTGCCGGGCAACAAAACCTTAAAAAAAAAGCTTACTACTGTATACAGAGAATATACAGAGATTTTTGGTTTTGACAAGCCTGAAATAACTTCACCTTGTAATCAAACCGTAGTTCTTAGCAGAAAAACGAAAACATTTTGAGAAACAGAGAACCTACCAGATTATCTAAATGTTATTTTCATACAGATATTCCTTAAAATGTGTTAGTAATGGCAATTCGAAAACAAAAGTGAGATTTTTTTTAAGAAAACTTCATTTAACATGGGAGTGAATGGAGAGCGATACAGGATTTGGCGTGTCTGTTGGGCCCCCCGTTAAAATTGTGTGCACACCACGCCTGTCAAAGTCACATTTTATGAATCTCAACATCTATGTCTACATTCTGACCAAAAATTATCTTTCTAGCTTTTACGGTTTGCCCGTGAGCTCGAGTTACAAATAAAAATTATGATCATTTTTCGAAAGTCTCTCCACTCTAATGAATTAGAAACGCACTGAAGATTTGACAAAAAAGTGATTTCCAGTCCTCGCTTGAGCGCTCATATCTTGAAAAGTGTACATTTTAGGAAAAAACAGTCCCAGGTTCAGAGAGAGAAGACAAGTTTTCCTCCGTTTTGAAGTTTGAATGACATTTCTACGTGCAACTATGAGGAAGATACGTGACTGAGAAAAAAGGTGAATTTCGTCTTTTTTCTCCCATCCGCTTTGAATGGCGCCATAGGAATACATGGGAGAATGATCTCCCCATTAGTTTGGAAATTTGGAAATGTTTTTGCACTTCGTGCAAAAGCTATTTGTGCCATCGCTCTGAAAATCCACAGGACTGTAGTTAAATTCAGGGCCTACAACTTTCTAATTTGGTTCAGAATTTTTCGAGTAACGGTGTGCGAGTGGTGAGGCCCCAAAGTTCACGCAATGCATTCCGGATGGGGCAAAAAGCGCACGTTTGTGCACGTTGCGCAAAAACGTGCACGTCAATTGCTTATAAAAGTCATAGCACACGATTCCCGCTTAAGGCGCACGTTTCTACGTTTTTACTTTTTGCGTTTTCTCAAAGCTCTAGGAGGAGTAGCGAACCGAAAGTTGTCCGGAAGATGAGGAATAATAAACCCGCAGAATAACAATAGTGCCTCTGGCCTCCGGCCAGAGGCCAACTCCTCCTTGCTATTGCATAGCTTTGGAGGAGTCGTGCCTCTGGCCGGGGGCCGTGTCACTAATAAAGGAAATTAAAAGAAAATTAAGGGAGGGGGGGGTCAGTCGGTGGGTAGAGTCTTCAACGAGTTAAAGTGATCTATGAAGGATTGCCATTTATGAACAAATTTAGCTGAGTTGCCTTTTACTGAGTATCTCACCTTTTCCAATTTGAGAAAAAACCTAACATCACTAAGCCAAAGAGAAATAGACGGAGACTTGGGGGATTTCCATGAAAGTAAGATACGACGTCTTGCTAAAAGAGATGTGAAAGCCAATACTTCTGACTGTGTGGGGCTGATATGTGAGGAGTCAACAGAGAGTCCGAATATTGCTAAGAGAGGGGCCATAACAACTTTTTTCCCCAGAACTTTAGACATGATCACAGAATAGTCACTCCAAAATTTCTGTAATCTAGGACAGGAGAAAAACATATGACTTAAATTGCAGGGAGAGCCCTGGCATCTGTCGCATAGGTCTGCAACATTCGGATATATTTCAGATAATCGGGATTTTGATAGGTGGGCTCTATGCAGCACCTTGAATTGAATAAGTTCAAGTCTAGCGCAAGGCGTGCTAGATCGTATGCTACGGATAGCTTTATCCCACAGCTCCCCTGTGAAGTCAAGGCCCAACTCCCGTCCCCAACCCTCCCGAGCTTTATCTACAGAATGATCATCAAATGTCATACACAGTGCATATATCCTAGATATCAGAGACTTTTGACTGAGTTTCATAGTTAGAAGATCATCCCACGGTTGGTTCGCAGGAAGGGAAGGGAAGCATGGAAACAGAGCAGAGGCACAGTGTCGAAGCTGGAAGTAGCGAAACAAATGGGAGGCAGGCAAATTGAACTTTGACCTCAGATCTGAAAATGTGGAAAAGATACCATCCTTATATAGATCCCTGAAGTGCTTAATGCCCCGGCTGTACCAAATCATAAAAGTGGTGTCTATTAGTGATGGAGGGAACAGATGATTCTTAGTAACAGGTGTATAGGTGGATGGAGAAGCAAATTTAAAGTGGCGCCTAAACTGTGACCAAATCTTAAGGGAGGAAAGCACCACAGGGCTATTTGTAAACTTCAATGGTAAAGAGGAGGAGAGTAGGGCCGTTACAGAGGATGAAGAGAGTGACTGAGCCTCCAATCTGCACCATAATAACTCAGGAGACTGAAGCCAATAAATTAGTTTGTGAATATGCGCTGACCAATAGTAAAGCAAAAAGTTTGGTAGTGCTAGACCCCCATTAAATTTAAATTTTTGGAGAAGCGAATACCTCACTCTGGGTGTCTTACCGGCCCATAAAAAGTTGGAAACAATTTGGTCAAGTGATTTAATAAAAGATTTTGGTAGAAATAAAGGAGTGCATTGGAACAAAAAAAAGAAATTTAGGCAATACAGTCATTTTCACTGTGTTAATTCTTCCTATCAGCGACAATGGTAGGGAGTTCCACCTCTGTAAGTCCGCCTTCACTCGAGTTACCAGTGAGGAAAAATTAGCGGTGAAAAGAGAGGGCAGAGTGCGGGTCACATTAATCCCTAAGTATCTAAAGCCCGACGGGCTGAGTTTAAAGGGGATATCAGATTGTTTGAGTAGTAAAGCAGAGGTGTTTATGGGGAAGCATTCACACTTGTGAAGATTGACCTTATAGCCGGAGAAGGATCCATAATTCTTCAACAGAGATAATATTGGTGCAATGCTGGTTAAAGGGTATATATAAATATATATATATATATAAAAGGAGGTCGTCTGCATAAAGTGACAATTTGAGTTCCACATTGGACCTAGAGACTCCGCGAAATAGAGGAAGAGTTCTTAAAGCAATTGAAAGTGGTTCGACGGATAGAGCGAATAGCAAAGGGGAGAGAGGGCAGCCCTGTCTCGTGCCACGTGATAATGTAAAATAAGTGGAGTAGTTGTCATTGGTGTGAATGCTGGCCTGAGGGGAAGTGTAAAGAAGTCTAATCCAAGATATAAACCTGTGTCCAAATCCGAATTTATGAAGTGTTGCAAAAAGATCGTTAAATTCGACACGATCAAACGCTTTTTCAGCATCAATCGCGATAACAACTTCAGGGAGTGGAGAAGAATCTTTAGAGAGAATCACATTTAGAAGTGTACGAACATTATAAAAGAGCTGGCGTCCCTTGATGAAACAATTCTGCTCCTCAGATATGATGCTAGGAAGGATCTTATCAAGACGAATTGCTAGTGCTTTTGCTAAAATTTTGACATCCACATTCAGTAAAGACAAGGGCCTGTAAGAAGTGCATGATTCAGGGTCCTTGTCCTTCTTCAAAAGGAGGGCAATGGACGCCTGCATTAAAGAGGGAGGCAATGAGCCATGATCAAGGGACTCATTGTACATTGAGAGTAGAAGGGGGGCTAATTTGTCTCAGCGCCGAACCCATCGGGACCAGGGGCCTTGTTGCTTTGCATAGCTTCAATGGCGGCAGCAATTTCTTGCAAGCTGAAAGGAGCATCGAGGCCATTAGCCACATCCAAATTAATAGTAGGGACAGTGATATTATCAAGAAAGGAGGTCATTTCTGCTGTGTCAAGTGGAGATTCTGATTCATAGAGAGAGGAGTAGTATGACTTAAAAATTGTGTTGATGGCGATTGGATCGGTGGTAAGTGTGCCAGTAGAATCTCCAATGCTGGGAATCAGTCTCGACGTTGCTTGCCTTTTTAATTGGTGAGCCAATAACCTGCTTGGTTTATCGCCGTGTTCATAATAGTTGGCATGAGCACGTAATAGGAGCCGTTCAGAATCGGCTGTCGCTATAAGATCGAATTTTGACTGCAAATCAAGCCGTTGTTTCAGTAAATTCGGACTTGGGTTAACTGAGTTTAGTCTGTCTATGTCCTGAATTTTAGATGTGAGCTCCTGTAATTTAGCCCTGCGGATTTTACTGGCGTATGCTGAATAAGAGATAATCTGTCCTCGCAAATATGCTTTGAGTGATTCCCATACTAGCGAAAAACTGGTAGAATCTGTTTTGTTTAATGCAATGAAATCATCTATTGAAGCAGATATAGAAACATTAAATGCATCGTCGGATAAAAGCAATGGATTAAACCTCCAGGGAGAAGAAAAACGGGGGCGCTCAGACTATGTTATATTCAAAGTTAGAGGGGCATGATCTGAAATAACAATTGGGTGGTATACGACAGAAGTAACATTGGGGAGAAGAGAGCCATCAACAAAAAAATAGTCAATACGTGAATATGACTGATGTACTTGTGAAAAAAAAAGAGAATTCCTTATCTCCAGGATGTGAGAACCTCCACGGATCAACAAGCCCGTTCTTGACTGTAAAATCGGTAATAGATTTTGACATAGAGGATTGAGTCAAAGTACGAGGATTCGAACGGTCCAAAGAAGGATTAATAACACAATTCAGATCACCGCCCAGTATTGTAATATGCGTATTTAAGAAAGGGAGGTTGCCAAACAGCCTATCCGTAAAATTGGGGTCATCAAAATTAGGGGCATATATATTCACCAACAATACAGGGTTACAGTATAGAGTGCCCGCAACAATAAGATATCTACCATTCTTATCGGATATTGTCCTGGAGACGGAGAAATTGACTCTTTTGTTGATCAAAATTGCTACTCCTCTAGACTTAGAATCAAAATTTGAATGGAAAATATCACCCACCCAAGCACGTTTGAGTCTGAAATGATCTTTATTTCGCAAATGAGTTTCCTGAAGGAAAGCTATGTCAGTGTCCAAGCGTTTCAAATGTGAAAAAATCTTTGATTGCTTAATTGGATTATTCACACCTTTAACATTCCAGCTAGTGAATCTAAGGTTTGATACAGTATCAGGCTTGCGCAGATTACGATCATTCATATAGGCATTCTTTGAGAGAAAATAAGACAGACTCACCCACCACAAGATGAAATATAAGAAAAAGAGGTAAAAGGGAAAACCAAAACAAAGAAAACTCAGGAGTATACCTACAGAGACATAATCCAAAAGCCAACAACCCATAACCCCCGCCCACCCACCCATCGCACATTAGATGTTCCCATCCCCAAACGATGGAAACAGCCGTGCAGGCTTCAAAGGAAGCCATTCTCAAAAAAAGATGCTTTCGACTATAAGGCTAAATACAAAAACAAAAACAAAATTAGCTCCTGCAGAGTTAAAACCTTTAAAAAAAAAAAAATATGAGGCATATAAAACAACAATCTGAGCCATTCTGACGATCTCTGTCTTGTCAGGGTAACAACAAACATTAATTAAATTAGGGAGATCTTTGGCCTGTAGAGCAATGATATATACATATATGCACTCGCACACCCACACAGACACGCACACACATACACACAATTTAAACAATAGACAGGGGTGTGTGCATATTTCTAATCAAGGCATCATACCAGAGAAATGATTAGGCTTTTTGAATTGACTCACTCACCCAGGGCCAGAGTCCCGCATGGACAGCAAACTGGATAAATTGTCCCAGAAAACTAGCTGGTAGTCACTTTTTTTATTTTCTTGATGAATGCCAAGGCTTCATCTGGCGACGTGAAGTCCCGTTGCTGGCCGTCATGGGTTACACGCAGCCGGGCGGGGTAAAGCAATCCAAACCGGATCCCTTCAATCTCCCGCAGCTGACGGCGCACGTCATTAAAGGCAGCGCGCGCCCGCGCTGTCTTGGCGGTGTGGTCCGGGAAGACGGAGATGGTCATATTCCGAACCTTTATCCGCTGCCGCTCTCTCGCCTTTCTCAGGATGTCAGCGCAGTCCGTGTAATAATGGAGCTTGGCCACTATTGCGCGGGGCCGGTCACCGGGCTTGGGTTTTGGCATGAGAGTGCGGTGAGCTCTGTCAACCAGCGGCTCCGAGTCGAGGGCGAAGGCTTCTGATAACAGCTTGGACACACCGGCTGCAGATGAAAAATCAGGATCCTCCTCCGGGACACCAATAATCCGTATGTTCTGCCGACGAGACCTTGACTCCAAATCCTCGCATCTGTCTTCCAGCCTCACACATTCTTTCGACAAGTGATCAACTTTTTTCTGGAGAGCAACGATGTCGTCTGAACAGTTGGAGAGAGCCTGCTCCATCCCTGTAACCGTGGCCATGAGTCCCGCGACGTCCGCTTTCATGGAGGAAATACTGCCAGAAAGATCCGCTTTAAGGGAAAGCAGCTCGGACTTAATAGAAGTTAAATTGTCACTCAATGCTGCTTGTAGCTCTGTCTTAAATATAGCCGCAACATCATTGCGAAGAGCGGAGAGCAGTTCCGTTTTGAGTCGGCTGAACTCCGCGGCGGGAGCTGGCGCAGTGCAGGTGCTTGCCGGGGGAGGAGAGTGACCGCGGGGCGAGGAGACAGCGTGAGCAGCAGGCCGCGGGTTAGCTGGAGGGTTATTCCCCGCTTTGATGGACTTTGGAGGCATTTTTCTGGTAAGTTCACAATGTAACCGCGTTGAAAAAAAAAATTAGTTCAGACCCAAGCCGTGGGAGTAATTCAAATAGTGCCAATAAATGAAGAATTCTATTAACTCTGCAGGAGCTCCGCTAAGCACGTCTCACCTCATGTATCGCTAAGCCGGAAGCCGCCATCACACATTTCTGGTCTCTTCCCGGTGACGGTGGGACCAGTTGGTGCTGCTGGTTCAGGTCTGACCTGGATCCAGGCAGGTTTCCATGACGATTAGTCTCAAAAAGTCTGAAAAACTGAATTCAAGATTTGTGTTGAACATATGCAAGAAAATCACAAGCTGCAGAACATTTAAAGTTATTCTATGCAACTTCCTAGAGCTAGCAAGATTTGAAAGTGGCGCTTCCTCTAAGCCCCGCCCCCCCCCGCCCCCACCCACGAGCGCTCCGTCCAAAGCCACGCCCCCACAAACACGAACGCGCATACGATTATTAAACATTTTGGACAGCACATTTACAGCAAAACTACCCCATGTCTCATTCACCTGTAAGCGAGGCTGGTTTTAGGAGGGGCAGGGGGGGCTGTGCCCACCCAAACGTGCATCCTGCCCAACGCCGTCTCCATCCCGGAGAGCGCCGGTGCACGCGCCGGTGCAGGCGCAGCGCTCCGCCAGCCGCTGCGGTGCCGTGCCGTGCACCGGCTCTCGCCGTGATGGAGACGCCTACATCCCCACAGACCCCATACAGCTTCCGAGCCGGAGCTGCTGCGGCTTTTCACGGCTGCGGCTGTTCACGTGTCCCCGCGGGCTGCTGCTGCTGGGCAGAGAGTCCTGCTGCAGCTGCAGCAGCAGCAGCAGCGGACTAACGCTCTGCTCCCCGGTCACACACAGCAGGACCGACCCGCTCTGGAAATAACTACTGGGCTCCGTGGCAGAGGGGAGGGAAGGGGTTACACTGGGACACTGTGAGCCCAGGAGGACCCGTGGGAAGTGGACACGGGGGGCTGGAAGCGAGTGCGCATATGGGACAGGGTGGGGGGGCGTGGTTTAAAAAGAAGGCATCTGATTGGTTCTTTCCCTTCCTGGACCTGGACCAATCCGGGCGGGGCTTAGAGGTGCCTCTTTCAAAATTCTTGCTAGCTCTTCCACATCAGGGAGAATACCTTTAATTGATGTTTTCAATTACATATTTAATCAGTTCATGATGCATCGGCCGTGTGTTTGGCTGCAAGTGGTATTTTGAGACTCAACGTACTTCGATAGTAATTCATTTCAAATCGACATGCAAATAACTTTAGTCTTGTCCAGCGAACCATCTGGCATCTTTTTGAAAGTGAACTAGCCGTTCAAAAGTCCATTTTCATTCTCCATCTTTCAGTTAATAATAATAATAATGATAATTCATTTTATTTATAGGGCGCCTTTCATGGCACTCAAGGTCGCCGTACAACAACAATACAGTCAATTAAAATAATTAAAACAGACTCATAAAAATATAAACAGACAACTGCATAGAACCAGTAGCAGAGCAACCACAAACAGGGGAACATCAGGTCTCATATGCCAGTCTGAAAATGTGGGTTTTGAGGAGGGACTTGAAAAGGGAGAAAGAGTCAGTGTTCCTGAGGTCAGGGGGGAGGGAGTTCCAGAGATGAGGGGCAGAGTGGCTGAAAGCTCTAGACCCCATGGTGGACAGACGGACTGGGGGGACGGTGAGGTGATGGAAGAGGCAGACCTGAGAGACCGGGTGGGGACATTGATGTGAAGGAGGTCAGAGAGGTATGGGGGAGCGATGTTGTGGATGGCCTTAAATGTCTGGAGGAGGATTTTAAAGTTAATCCGGTGTTTGATGGGGAGCCAGTGGAGTTGGTGTAGAACAGGAGTGATGTGACTGGTGGAAGGCGTTCTGGTGATGATGCGGGCTGCAGTGTTCTGGACTTGTTGAAGTTTATGGAGGAGTTTGCGCGGGAGACCAAAAAGAAGGGAGTTGCAGTAATCAGGCGGGAGGTGACAAGCGAGTGTACCAGGGTTAGGAGTGAGTTAAGGGCGGAGGCGGTTGATGTTGCAGAGATGGAAGTAGAGATGGATGTAGGCGGACCGGATGGTGTTGTTGATGTGGGTGAGGAATGATAGGGTCCTGTCGAGGACGACACCCAGACTCTTGACCTCAGCGGAGGGGGAGACCGAGGAGTTGTCTATGGTAAGGGTGAAACTGGGATATTTGGTGAGGGTGGACCTAGAGCTAATGAGGACTACCTCAGTTTTATCACTGATTAATTTGAGAAAATTGAAGGAAAACCACGATTTGATTTCCTGCAAACAGGCACAGAGGGAGGAGGGTGGGAAGGTGGAAGTGGGATTGGAGGAAACATAGAGCTGGGTGTCGTCTGCGTAGCAGTGGAAGTGGATGTTGTATTTACGGAAGATTAGACCAAGTGGGAGGAGATAAATGATAAAGAGTATAGGGCCAAGGACAGAGCCCTGGGGGATACCGGAGGAGAGGGGGTTCACCATACTTTTCCTCAAACTAAGGGTGCCGTCGAGCGCCAGAAATTATATAATGCGTATTTTTTTTTATCCTGCACGTTAATCGTGCGTTAAAAAAATTGTCAGTGTTAAGAGGACGTTAAGTTAACGCGTTATTAACGCATTAACTTTGACAGCCCTAGTTATAAGCTAAACTAAAAGGGAGGTCTTGAGCCTCTTGAGCCCGATATGCATGGACTGCTGATGGGCCACGTCCAAAAGTGAATTAAGCAGTTCAGTCTTGGATTTTAGTTCGGTAGACAGTATCCGGATGTCTTCCTTGAGGCTAACAATTTCCTTATTAGTGTCTGAACATACTGGGTTGTCATCTGGTGGCGCTGGGGCAGCCAAGATCTGCTCACAATCACCATTGTTGCTGAGCCATCTTGACTCAGCAACAAAGATAACGGAAAAGACAATCATCTACTGGTGGTGAGTGAATGATCTGAATTACAGACAAACAGCAAGGGGAACCAAAACCCTGATGCTTCTGGCTGATCCATAATATCCTCCAGGTTTTTGTAGTTGACTGCGTGAAATTGTCATTTTGTTCAAATTGGTTTTAATTGGAGGCATTAATGTTACTGGACTTGATATCGATGGACTGACTGCTGAATTGGAGTTTAGATGCTACTGACACAGGAGTTTTTGTTAACCGGTCCACAGCAGCAAACGAGGGATGACTGTTATTGATGTTATTGTTGATGATTTCAGAAGAGGAGCCCAGTGCCTTAACCTTAGGCCACTAGGGCTGGTCTTTGTTGTGAACAGTCACTGATCCAATTCCTGCTCCACTACATATAACTTATCCTTCAGACTAGGGTTGTCACGATACCAAATTTCTGTTTCGGTACCGATACCAACATGTATTTCGATACTTTTCGATACTTTTCGATACTTTTTGTAAAAAGGTGGAACACTCTCAAGTGTCAATATTTTCCTTTATTTTAAAGCAGACTTTGGGAACAATAACAACAATGAATAAAATAAATAATTGGCATGAGATATTAAAATATTCAAACCTTTAGAACAGTGAGAACAAGTAAAATAAAGCAATGCCATTCAAATTAAAGTCACCATGTTAAATAAAATACTGTGAATGCCATTGCTTTATTTTACTTGTTCTCATTGTTCAAAAGGTTTGTGTTTTGAAACTATAGGCCACATGAAACATTAAATGGGCATAACTAGAAAAATAAATTGAGGCTTATTCTATCATCCACAGGACTGTCTTAGAAAATTTGAATATTGTGATTTTCTGTAATGCAATTACAAAAACAAAAATGTCATACATTCTGGATTCATTACAAATCAACTGAAATATTGCAAGCCTTTTATTATTTTAATATTGCTGATCATGGCTCACAGCTTAAGAAAACTCAAATATCCTATATCAAAAAATTAGAATATTCTGGGAATCTTAATCATAAACTGTAAGCCATAATCAGCAATATTAAAATAATAAAAGGCTTGAAATATTTCAGTTGATTTGTAATGAATCCAGAATGTATGACTTTTTTTTTTTTTTTTTTTAAATTGCATTGCAGAAGATAAAGAACTTTATCATAATATTCTAATTTTATGAGACAGTCCTGTAGGATAGGATTAGATATTGTAGGCTAATGGAATGTTTTACAAAAGTGTGTTTCAATGTAGCTAATAATAATTCATATAATTCATTGCCTTAATGGTTTATAATATATATGAAACATTAAATAATATTAAAATATATAAAAAAATATTAAAGTTATATTATAGTCTGTGGAATTTATTTAAATATTTTAAGAATGTAATTTTTTTTTTTAATATTTAAAAAATTGCATTTATTAACCATGGACATGTTTTAACTCTGTATGTAGGCTACTGTAGGTTTACTACGGGGCTGGGAGAGGCTCTGTACTTCTTTCATTGACATGACAGTGCAGTGAACTGGTGAACAAAGTTATCAGCTGTTGTTCTTGACTGAAGTCGCGGAACAAGTCCGCGTGGTTGTCCTTCAAATGTTTGGACAAGTTTGAAGTGTTGCCTCCTTTTGCGAGACACACGTTGTAGCAGCGCTTGCACTGCGGTGCTTCTGGGTTCAGTGACTCGCCTTCGGTTTGAACCCGAAATATTTCCACACCGTACCTCGGGCCGGGGCCCCCATTTTGTCCAAACGTACGGGCTTTTTTGCAGCTGCCATCTCTCTCTATTGACTTTATTTCAACCCGCTCTGTCTGTAACACGCGACTTCTCGTTTCTCTCTCTTCCTCAGTCTAAACATGCGAGTGGGAGGGGGAGGCGGCTCTGCTTCGGCAACTACGTCACACTGGCGGACCTCGCCGTGCTTAAAGAGACAGGCTCCAATTTACCAATTCGCTTGCATAGAAAAATATATAAAAGTACCGTTTGTTTTTAAATGCTGGTATAGTACCGTTTTCAAAACTGTAGTACCGTGGTACTATACTGGTACCGGTATACCGTGCAACCCTACTTCAGACACACATTTTATTCACAGGATTTAAAAAAAATGTTTAAATTGTCATTAGTTTTGTAAAGCTTGATTTAAGGTTCTGCGTTAAACCAACGCAGAGCACATGCCTTTGCCGTGACGCAGTCGTGAACCCTTCGGACTTCTCCGTTACTCCATTTCACCATGGTGCAGTACCCCCCAGAGCGCTAGTTGATACTTTGTTTAGCTTCCTGCCTTTTCCGGCAGTGTTGTGCATGAACTTGTTCATTCTGCAAATCACGAATTGGAATTTTAACTGTTCAGATTATTTGAGTTTCAGCTTCAGTGTTTCGGTCCAATTATTACC
This sequence comes from Cololabis saira, assembly GCF_033807715.1. NCBI lineage: Eukaryota > Metazoa > Chordata > Actinopteri > Beloniformes > Belonidae > Cololabis > Cololabis saira. The sequence goes on along the minus strand of NC_084590.1, from coordinate 738,034 downwards.
ATATTTTCGCGACCATTCGGCGCACCGTGTGGAAAGGCGCACCCTCATTTTTGTGTGTCATTTTTAGATTTAAAACATACATATGGCGCACCGACCCAAAAGGCGCAGTCTACAGAGCAGAGCTGCACACACGCGTGCCGCAAAACACGCTGGCCGGAAAACACACACACCCGCTGCAGAATGCACACACAAGCACACAAGCGCTTATTTAAAAAATAGAGCGGGAGCAAAACCTCTGTTTCTGCATTAAAGAGCTCCGCTAATTCAGCTGCGCCAGTCCGAATTTCCTCGGTGTCAGTCACTTTCTGCACAACAGTAAATAAACTTTTCATACCCCGTTGTGCGGATCCTCCACCGCGCAGAGCCCGTTTCTCCCCAGCGGGGTGGAGCAGCGCGCGTCACAGCGGCTTTAACCGGGAATGTAACCTGTTCGGACCGGCTGGGACCGAAGCCACCCACCTGTATGGGAGCAGGGGCTCCCGGGGAAAGACCAGCGGCATTTCGGCCGGATCTGCCCCGGGGATGGTGCGCCCTGGCCCGGCAAACCCGCGGCGGGAGCCTGGCGGCTCCTGAGCGCATCCTCTGCATCTTGGTTACCGGAGATCAAACCGACAGATTTGCCTGAAAATCTTGCAGGGTGAAGTTGATCCGGTGTGAATACGTCGGTGCGAAGTTAAAGTACCCGATCGAGCAGAAGTTGCCCCACACTGATCACATTTGTACGGCTTCTCTCCAGTGTGAACACGTTGGTGATTTCTTAAATGACCCGATTCAGTAAAAGCTGCCCCACACTCATCACATCTGTACGGCTTCTCTCCAGTGTGAACACGGTAGTGCGTAGTCAAAGCACCTGAGGTGGTAAAAGCTGCCCCACACTGATCACATCTGTACGGCTTCTCTACAATGTGAATCTTCTTATGTCCCTTCAAGGATGATGAAGTGGTGAGGACTTTCCCAAACTGATGACAGGGATAACCTTTGGGCCTCTCTTTGCCTTTACGTTTCTGTAAAGAAAGAAAGAGACTTAGATCCTGTTGTTGGTTGACCTGTCAAAAGTTTTTTCAGTTGTATTTAATAGCTTTCTATCATGGTGTTTGCAGTGAAACAATGAATCCTTATTTCCTAGGGGTTATATTAACCATGTCCTGTCACAACTAGTTCTTTATAGACAAAAACATTCAAATAAAAACATCTCGGTAGGTCAGAACAAAAGTGTAAGTGGTGAAAGCTGCTGAAACAAAAACCCTTAGAACACATTCATCAACTGTTTACCAAAGCCACTTGAGATGACTGATCTCAAACTTTCATTTGAAATTTGTCTTTAAAACAGTTTTGACCTCTGAACTGGATGTGAAAACTCAGTTTTATTACCTGACAAATGTGATGTAAAAAAAAAGTCCTCATCAAGATAGAGATGTCATAAAAAGGAACAATTTGGGCTATAAATGAGCCCCAAAACAAGCGGCATGAGACAAAAACAACATTTCAGCAACCTGAATTCATTTGTTGCTACTTTCAATTAACATACATGACAAGTAGTATGAAGGCCTGTGGTCTTATATGTCAAATATGATTTCATTCACTCTTTCAGCTCAATTAGCTTATTTAAAAACACAAATAAATTAAATTCATTGGGCATTAAAATTATGAAATTCATTTATAAAATTGAAAGTTTAAAGATCCTTTCTAAACCATCTCGACACAATCTTTCGTTATAATCTTCAATGATTAATTGTGTCACCTTGTGAGTAGGATCCAGTACAATTGGATGTAGTACAGAAGTTTGGGCTAAACAGAGTAGGCGACTGTGTGTTGGAAGTGATTTGTGTGATTTGAGACAGGCTATGTCCTCCCAACAGCTATGGTTTTGTGCCTTAGAGGATTTCTTGTTCGGCACTCAGAAATTCAGCTGCAGAAGGATTTACAGTGGTCTGCCTGGAAAGAGACTGGGCAGCGGCATCCAGTAATTCTTGGTAAGTTTTGAAACTGTCAGGATTTGGCACAGTAACAGCAACATTAACTGTCTGTCTGTAACAGACAGATGGTTTCAAATCAATTTGGTCATCAACAGATACAACAGTTTCAAGGTTTAGGCCAAGTATCTGGAGGTTCGCATAAAAATGCTGAGGCATTGATCCATCTGTTTGGGAGGAAAATATCTGACAGGGATAACCCTCTTGTAACATCATCAGCAAGAACCAGTGGAGCACAGTGGTTCAGGCAGTCCACAGTGTAATAGCTCAGACTGGCAAAGTGAATTCTGTCCTGATTAGGTCACAGAGGCGTGCACCAGTTAGTGGAGCACGTAAATCCAGTCTGGGTACTGGGTAATGAAACTTAGCTTGATGTGACCTTTGACATCCTTAGATCTGACATATGCAACAACACTATATGCTTGTTCAAACGCATCAACAAAGGTATGGGTGCCTCGGACGGTCCATCTCTTTGGAGGTATAGCAGCATGGGATTGTGATTTGAGGAAGATAACAAAGCTCCTTTTCCAAAGAATTCCAAGCTGTAAGAAGGGGATCACCTAACCTAATGGATCATACAACGCAATGTTACATGTAGTAACGTTCAGTCTTGCAGTTCCACAGCAGTCCCAGTGTGCGCTCCTGAGGATCAGCCTGAGCCTCAGAAAACCAAAGCTCACAACTGTCCGATCTTGCCTCAGATGGTAAGTCGTTAATCACAGCAGGATCATTGCTTGCCCACTGATAAAGGTCAAAGCCCCCTACTAAAAGAGTAGTTCTCAATTTGTCAAAGTGTCTGAGCTGCCACTTATGAAGGAAAACTTTGCAAGATGCAACCAATTGAAGGTGTGCCCAGAAACCACATTCAAGGATATGACAAGATGAAGAAGGTGTGGGGTACAGTGTTCAGGTTCAGATGAAAAGTACGATATTGTCCTTGTAAAGCGAGATCTTGTGATCCACGCCTCCCAGCCTAATTGATTTAAGTAAGTTATGTGCCCTTATACTTATTAGTGATGCACCGAAATGAAAATTTGTGGACGAAACCGAAAATAATAATAAACACTTGGCCGAATACCGAATAATACCGAACAATGGTTCTTCGCAATTTTCAATTTATTTTGCCAATTTTTTCACCATTGCATAAATCAAATAAATGTGCAGTGAAATACCCGCCAGTCACAATTTGTCTTACTGTACCTATTTTATTTTTTCTCATAATCCTTTTTTCATTTTCTCCCGTTCAAATCCAATTAATCGGGTCGCGGTGGGGCTGATCTCCGCAATTTGAAGCCTTGTATAATAATTGTAAAAATCTGGGTTATTTTCTTGGAGGATCTCGTCATATCAGACAGTGAGGGTTCTCCACTGCGTCGGTAGTACGGGCCCTTTTCTCTGCCGTGCGTCCCGTCACCGTCTCCATCACCAAGCGGTTTCCCAAATCCAACTCAGCCTTGATAATTTCTCGTGTCCTCAGCTTTTTCCCCACATCCAAGTAATGATCTGACATGCTGACATGTTTGCTGCCTAACACCGCTCCCCCCTCACTCCACGCTGTTCGCTGTTTGATTGCGTCACCACACGCCATTATTAATTGTTCGTTTTTTCCCCACTTATTCCACCGAACACCGAAACACCGTTTTTTTTGCTATTTTCGGCCGAACAATTTCGGTTACCGAACATTTGGTGCATCACTACTACTGATTACTATCAGTACGATGGAAAGCGCAACGAGAAATCTTGATAACGGGCATCACAGCCTGGTGCTTTTAAAAATCAGGAAGGGGCGACATTTATCTTGATTAGTCATAACAGATGCTGTTGGCAAGTTGTATATAAGACGAACCCAAGAGACAAAATTGTCACCCAGAACAAATTTCTCCAAGACTTTAAAAGGTACTCCTAGTCAACTTGGTCGAAAGCTTTTTCGGCATTGAGACAAATAAAAGCTTGCTTTGATGATGTAGGGAATTTATGACACATTAAATTCATGACTCTCTTTACAATGAAAAACAAAAACCTGTTGGGGATGAAACCCGTCTGATCTGTGTGGATAATAGTAGCTATGCATTTGTTGAGCCTAGTTGCTAATATTTGAGTAAATATCTTGAAGTATGTGTTAAGACTATTCCCAAGAAATGCTAGAAATTCATGTATTTTGTGCCGCTAGTGAACGAGCCTACTGTGCCGCTGCGTATTTACGCACAGCCAAGCTGGATGGAACAATCACTGTGAGTTTAATCTCTGCTAAAACTAAAGTGGCTCCGCTAAAAAGGGTAACTTTGCCCCAACTGGAACTGCGGGGAACTCTCATCTGTGCCAGACTTGGTAATTATCTGAGCAAGATCTTGAGTCTGAACAATGTTAAGTGTCATTTCTGGACTGACTCGATGATCACCATTCATTGGAGAAAGAGCACAGCAAAGCAAATGGAAGCTGTTTGTGGCTAACAGAGTAGCGGAGATCCAGAGTCTAGCGCTGCAGGAGAACTGGAGACAAGGCATGGAAAAAGAAAATCCTGCAGATCATGGAACTCGTGAACTCAGTTCAGAGACACTTGTAAATGACAGGCTGTGGTGGAATGGACCGAGTTGGTTAAACTCGGGCAATGCAACATCTGCGCAGGAAATGAACACACCTCTACTGGCTGGTGAGTGTGTTGGGTAGAAGTTAGTCCTTTACTGCCAATGCCAATGATATTTTCTCCCAGAATAAAAAAATTGTTGTCATGTGTTATTTGATAACTGACAAAGACTCAAAAGAAGTTTTGGGAAAAAAATGTTGGGAAAAATTATAGTGTTGGACTTTGCAGACCACTTAAGAAATAAGATCAATGCTATTATATACAGCCTTTTATCCCAACAAAATGTTGATTTTAACAGATCTGAATTGTTGCTTTTACCTGAGGAAACACTAGGGGTGTTTTGTCCTGGTTGATGCAAAGATGTTCGGTCGAGTTTTCTCTCAACTAAACCCAACAACCTGCCTTTTAGATCTCATTCCCACATCACTTTTATAATCATTTTATGGTTATTAGGAGTATGAGCTTTTAAACACAGTAAATGACTCTCTTCCAACGGGCGTTTTCCCCGCTGCCTGTAGAATGCCAGTGGTGATGCCCCTTCTGAAGAAGAGCAATTTAGATCACAACTGCCTTGATAACTACCAAACTCTATCCAACTTACCATTCTGAAGTAAAAGTCATAAAAAAAAAAGTTTATCCAATTAAATACATTTTTAAATAAATACAATATTTTTGAGAAATATCAGTCTGGTTTTAGGACAAACCACAGTACAGAGACAGTCCTTTTAAAGATTGTTAATGATCTCAGATGCAATTATGGATTCACAGAAGCTTTCAATCCTGGTGCTACTGGGTCTAAGCGCAGCTTTTGAGACAGTAGATCATGACATTTCATTAAATAGACCTAGTCTAATGGGTGTCTCTGGCACTGTTTTTAGAATGGTGTTTTTTAGAATCGTTTTACTCCTATCTCATTGATCGGCCATTTTTTGTAAGTATGCATACATGCTCCTCAAGATTTCATTAGGTAAATTATGAGGTTCCCCAAGGTACAATTTTAGGCCCATTACTTTTTAATTTATACATGTTGCCACTTTGGGGTGTCATCAGGAGACATGGCGTTGATTTTCACTGCTATGCTGATATTACACAACTTTACATTGCTGTGTCTCCTGACGATAGAACCAATTCATGTTCTTTTATACTGTATTTTAGACATGAACTAATTGATGGCAGATAACAGAGAAAGTTTTATTTTCTGCCTTGAAAACGGGAGAGAGATGATTTTTACAAAACTGCAATATTTTAAATCTTCTACTGTAAGTGTGTGAGCAATGTGGGTGTTCTTTTTGACTCTGAGCTGGATTTTGTTTCACGTATTAGAAATGTAACAAAGACAGGATTTTATCATCCTAAAAACATCGCCAGAGTCCGTCCATTTCTCTCTCTTGTCAGCATGGAGATGTTGATGCATGCTTTTATTTCTAGTAGAATAGACTACTGTAATCCCCTGCTCTCTGGTCTTCATAAAAAAAAGTATTTCAAGTTTACAACTACTACAGAATTCAGCCGCACGTGTGCTGACGAGGACCAGAGGGCGGGAACACATTACACCAGTCTTAAAAATCACTGCACTGGTTCCCTGTGCGGTTCAGGATTGATTTTAAGGTTCTTTTATTAGTTGTCTCGGTCTCGGGCCTTCTTATTTATCTGATCTGCTTTTAAATGATGAGCCCTCGCGGACCCTGAGGTCCTCTGGTACCGGCCTTTTAATTGTTCCTGAAGTTAGAACAAAAACTTTTGGCGAGACCTCGTTCCACTACTACGGTCCTCACCTGTGGAACAGTCTACCGGAGAACCTCACCTGTGGAACAGCTTGCCAGAGAACCTCACCTGTAGAACAGTCTACTGGAGAACCTCACCTGTGGAACAGCTTACCAGAGAACCTCACCTGTAGAACAGTCTACTGGAGAACCTCACCTGTGGAACAGCTTACCAGAGAACCTCACCTGTAGAACAGTCTACCGGAGAACCTCACCTGTGGAACAGCTTACCAGAGAACCTCACCTGTAGAACAGTCTACCAGAGAACCTCACCTGTAGAACAGTCTACCAGAGAACCTCAGGTTTAGTGAAAACTCTGAGTCTGTTAACCCTGAAATGAGGGAAACTCTGAGTTTTCCGTTTCACAAAGGGAGGTAACTCAAACCAGAGAAAGAGAGGTAACTCTAGCCTGTTTCACAAAGAGAGGTAACTTAAGCTCTCGGTCAGTTACCGTAGTAACAGACTCTCTGAACCTAACCTGCTCGCTAGCAGTTTTACTTCAATAAACCCTGAGTTTCTCTCTGTCTCCTCCCTCAGTGGCGTCAATTCAGCCAATGGGCCTTTACGCAATAAACATCCGTTTTCTGCACCACGGACAGCAAGCGGCAGAGTTAGAGAGCAGAAAAAGCTTATCTAACAAACGCAATTTAACTCATTCTGTTCACTTTATTCACTATGTCATTGCAACAATATCACAGGGACATCCGAGTTCAACTTCAAACAGTTAAGTCCAAATGCAAAAAGGAGAGGGAGGGAGCAGAAGAGAGAAAGAGAGAGAGAGTAAAAAAAGTCAAATATTTCCCTTAAACAGATTTATAAGAGGGTAGGGTGATTTGATATCTTACCTTAAGATGAACTTGCATAATTAATCCATCAGTGGCTACAGCCTCGTTAATATCTTCTGCTGCTGGGGCAACATTGGACCATCACTTGCCTTCTTTCTTTTTCTTTTTTAATTGCGTGGTTGTCTGCTTCCTTTTCATTTTTGTAAGTTAGTAACACTGCAGAGCGCGCTAAAAAACAGATTGATAGCGACCACTGTCGTCAGGGACTCTGGGACATCACATTTCAAGATATGAGGGGGGTATACAAGTGTTGGGAAAGATAATACCGAGTGAAATCCATCATGTTGTTCTGATATGCATTTGTAGTTATTTTATATGTATTAAGTAATAGGATAAATCAATACAAATAGACACAGAGTAATTCCATAAATGTATTAAAAAAAAAAACATTTACATTTTCCCCTGAAGCTGCCCCTGATCTAAATTACAATAAAATGTCATTCAATACCATTCCACCACTGCTTTCATCTGTAATACTATAATACAGTGTGCTTAAATGTTAAATGAATACTGCATTCATACTTACACATTGACTGCAGCAACTTTCTCCCACGCCAATTTTGCTGCTTCAGCTGTTTTTTCTCCGAAATCTGCTCTCATACTCGCCATACGCACGTATTAACACTTCTAACTCCAGTGGCATGAAGTATGTGGATTTTCAGAAACGAATGTTTCCTCAAAGGAATTTTGTAAATTGAAATGTTAAATAAAGTAAAAAAAAAAAAGAGAAAAAGTATGTGGATCTTATGTGGTCGCCGGTTGCCATGGTGAATCGTTGTATCAGGGCTCAATTGATACTGGCTTTTTATAGTTGTGGCGCACGCGCTTAACTCCAGGTGAAACTACTTAGAGTTGAGTAAATTAACTCTAAACCGCTGTTCTGGAACTGAAAACTCAGAGTTTCAGATCTCAGAGTAGACCAACTAAGAGTTCAGGATTAGACTCAGAGTTTGTTGAACCTGCTTTGTGAAACGGACTCCAGCTTACCAAAAAACCTCAGGGCCCCACAGAATGTTGACATTCTTAAAAAGAGGCTCAAGACCTTCCTTTTTAGTTTAGCTGATTTATTTTATTAGTGTGGTTTAGTTTATTGTTATCTAGTTATTTTGTATCACTTTAACTACTTATTTTTCAATTATTTTATTATGAACTTATACTTTTTTTATTTATTTTGTTTGGTGATACCCTCATTGGTCATTGGTGGGGGGTTCCTCGCTTCAGGGTCAAGCCACGTATTTATATATTTATTTAGGTATTTATTTATTTATCTATTTATTAATTTATGATGTCCATTCAAAATATGAACTTATTTAGTTTCATTGTTAAGTTAAAATTGAATTGCTCTCCCATTTAAAACATATAATTGGATCTTATTTGATCCCAGAGCGACATGTGGGTGATGTCTTGCCAATGAGCAAATGCTCTCCATGCGACGTCTTTAACATTTAGGTTCGGTTCGTCAGCAGGAGACAGACGGACCGAGAAGGAGCGGGTTCTGGACCTGAAAACTGACCTTCAGAGCGGCAGCGTCCGCTTTAATCCTGCTGCTGGATCCAGAGTCCTGGCTCAGATCCCCGGTCCATCTCCGGACCCTGGTTCTGGTTCTGATCCCGGTCCTGGATCTGATCCTGGTTCTGATCCGGGTTCTGGTTCTGATCCCGGTCCTGGATCTGATCCTGGCTCGGATCCCGGTCTGTCTGCAAACCTCGGCTGTAAGAATATCAAAATATATATAAAAGAATATCAAAATATATATAAAATAATAATAATACTATAAAATATCAAAACTATCAAATTATGCTACCCCTGAAATATTGATTTAAAATGGATAAATTGAGGTATAAGAATGCTAGGATGTTACTGGACTATGAAATTATGCTACCCCTGAAATATTGATTTACAATGGATTTGTAGTTTTTGATCCTTCAAAATACACTACCCATGACATGAATTGCATTACACTTTGTGAACATTATACGATGAAGAGGGAAAAAAACAATTCTATCGCTTTATTTGATATTCATTCAGTAATTCCCCTTTAATTAACCAGGCAGGTCATTAAGAACATTCTTATTTACAATGACGGCCTGGCAAGAGACAAGGACCACTTGGGGGAAAAGGAAGTGGTTAAACTTTAGGGAGTAAAACACAGTAAAATTGTAGCTCTACAAAGGTAGAAAACCATTAGGTAGCATTTTTTGTACACTTTATCATTTTATCCCTTTTATCCGCGTACACGTCAATCACATGACATCACTGGGTGATTCTTTGGGGAAAATGTTTGTTTTTGCATGTTTTGTCACATTTACACAGACTCAAACACACACAGAGTTTCTATGAGTTCATGGGCTTGTTCTAGTTCTGCCTGGTTAAAAAAGATAAGTACAAAGGCTTGAAATTTTGTGCTACTTGTGCTTAATTAATTTTTTTTATTCTGTTATTTTATTTATTTTATTATTTATTAAAGTATTTGAATTAATTTAGGCTTATTTTAATTTAAGCTATTTTTTATTTTTTATTAATTTCAATTTATTTTATAATTGTATTGATTTAATTTGCCTGAAGATGATTATTTTGTACTTCTGTCTGTTTGAATGGTTGTGTTAAAAAAATAAATCAGACGTTACTCAACAGTTACTCAGTACTTGAGTAGTTTTTTCACCAAGTACTTTTTTACTTTTACTCAAGTAATTATTTGGATGACTACTTTTCACTTCTACTCTAGTCATATTATTCTGAAGTAACAGTACTTTTACTTGAGTACAATTTTTGGCTACTCTACCCAGCTCTGCTTAGTCCTCTTTTAAAGTTTATCGCTCATCTCCTTCAGGACAGCAAACTTGCCGAGTCGGCAAATTGGCTGTAACTGTTAAGCCTGATTTATGGTTCCGCGTTACCCCAACGCAGAGCCTACGGCGTAGTGTACGCGGCAATGCATACGTAGGTGCGCGTCGCTGCGTACCCTCCGCCCCAGGCTCTGCGTCGATTTAACGCGGAACCATAAATCAAATAAAATCAATAAAACACAGAAAATATAAACAACAAAACACTCTAAAATCATATCGTACTCATATATATGTATCAGTTGATTCAGGCCAATGTTACATCTGACTCCGATTGACATTAATTTGACCACAACCAACTTAACTGCTGCCAACTCGTCCCAGTTTAGGAAACCAAACTAGTACAAATACCGTTGACAAAATACACGTTATAAAGGGACAGTACACTAAATAAAAAACTAACAATATTGACAAACTGTAGTAATGCTTATATAACATTTACCCACCTGAAAGAATCAATAAACGGAAATGTGAGTCGGCTGATCGTCAGAGCTTTTACTGGTCACGGTGTTAACGGCCAACTGAAGAATTCAGTGCAGCCGCAGTTTATAAACCCCCAGCTGGTCCCATGCCTTTTATACTAAAAAAAAAGAAAAAATGCTTAAAATTGAATGGGGGGTATAAAATAACATATTTAAGAGAGCAGGCAATTACACTGAAAAGAATAAATCTAAGCGCATGTAAATATAACATATTTAAATCTGTGATATTTTAATTTTTGCAAGTAAAGTCAACTTAATTCTTTTTCCTTTTTCCCTTTTGTTTTTTTCCCTTTTTTTCAAAATATTTTTGATAAAGTTAACTTAACACAATTACGTTGACTGTACTTGCAAAATGTATTATTTACATACATAAAATTAAGTAGTTTATACAAAGACTAGTCTTTCTTGATCTACATAATAATCTCATGCAAAAAGTTGACTTATTTTTTTTAAGGCAAGGCAAGGCAAGGCAAGTTTATTTATATAGCATAATTCAACACAAGGTAATTCAAAGTGCTTTACATTGACATTAAAAGCGGCAAGACACAATTAGACAGTAAATAACAAATAAGAATACAATTATGAATAAGATGATAAGAAAAGAAGTAAAATAATAAAAAACGCAAGCTGTTAAAAATAAGGGCAGTAGAGTACAGCAGGTAAGTATTTAATTTAGGAGTACGCTTCAGTAACCAGTAATGGTTTTAGGCCTGATTTAAAGGAGCTGACAGTTGGAGCAGACATCAGGTCTACAGGAAGTTTGTTCCACCGGTGAGGAGCAGAATAACTGAACGCTGCCTCATCTTGCTTGGTTCTGGTTCTGGAACCACAACAAACCAGATCCAGATGAACCTCAGGGGTCTGGGAGCTTCATAGGAACTAACAGATCCAGATGAACCTCAGGGGTCTGGGAGCTTCATAGGAACTAACAGATCAACCATGTATTTTGGTCCAAGACCATTCAGATCTTTGTAGACCAGCAGTAAGATTTTAAATTCTATCCTTTGAATCATTGGAAGCCAGTGTAGTGATTTCATGACCGGTGTAATATGGTCCAGTTTCCTGGTGTAATATGGTCCAGTTTCCTGGTGTAATATGGTCTAGTTTCCTGGTGTAATATGGTCCAGTTTCCTGGTGTAATATGGTCCAGTTTCCTGGTGTAATATGGTCCAGTTTCCTGGTGTAATATGGTCCAGTTTCCTGGTGTAATGTGGTCCAGTTTCCTGGTGTAATGTGGTCCAATTTCCTGGTGTAATATGGTCCAGTTTCCTGGTGTAATATGGTCCAGTTTCCTGGTGTAATATGGTCCAGTTTCCTGGTGTAATATGGCCCAGTTTCCTGGTGTAATATGGTCCAGTTTCCTGGTGTAATATGGTCCAGTTTCCTGGTGTAATATGGTCTAGTTTCCTGGTGTAATATGGTCCAGTTTCCTGGTGTAATATGGTCCAGTTTCCTGGTGTAATATGGTCCAGTTTCCTGGTGTAATGTAGTCCAGTTTCCTGGTGTAATATGGTCCAGTTTCCTGGTGTAATATGGTCCAGTTTCCTGGTGTAATGTGGTCCAGTTTCCTGGTGTAATGTGGTCCAGTTTCCTGGTGTAATGTGGTCCAGTTTCCTGGTGTAATATGGTCCAGTTTCCTGGTGTAATGTGGTCCAGTTTCCTGGTGTAATATGGTCCAGTTTCCTGGTGTAATGTGGTCCAGTTTCCTGGTGTAATATGGTCCAGTTTCCTGGTGTAATGTGGTCCAGTTTCCTGGTGTAATATGGTCCAGTTTCCTGGTGTAATATGGTCCAGTTTCCTGGTGTAATATGGTCCAGTTTCCTGGTGTAATATGGTCCAGTTTCCTGGGGTAATATAGTCCAGTTTCCTGGTGTAATGTGGTCCAGTTTCGTGGTGTAATATGGTCCAGTTTCCTGATGTAATATGGTCCAGTTTCCTGGTGTAATGTAGTACAGTTTCCTGGTGTAATATGGTCCAGTTTCCTGGTGTAATGTGGTCCAGTTTCCTGGTGTAATATGGTCCAGTTTCCTGGTGTAATGTGGTCCAGTTTCCTGGTGTAATATGGTCCAGTTTCCTGGTGTAATATGGTCCAGTTTCCTGGTGTAATATAGTCCAGTTTCCTGGTGTAATGTGGTCCAGTTTCGTGGTGTAATATGGTCCAGTTTCCTGATGTAATATGGTCCAGTTTCCTGGTGTAATGTAGTCCAGTTTCCTGGTGTAATATGGTCCAGTTTCCTGGTGTAATGTGGTCCAGTTTCCTGGTGTAATATGGTCCAGTTTCGTGGTGTAATATGGTCCAGTTTCCTGGTGTAATATGGTCCAGTTTCGTGGTATAATATGGTCCAGTTTCCTGGTGTAATGTGGTCCAGTTTCCTGGTGTAATATGGTCCAGTTTCCTGGTGTAATATGGTCCAGTTTCCTGGTGTAATATAGTCCAGTTTCCTGGTGTAATGTGGTCCAGTTTCGTGGTGTAATATGGTCCAGTTTCCTGATGTAATATGGTCCAGTTTCCTGGTGTAATGTAGTCCAGTTTCCTGGTGTAATATGGTCCAGTTTCCTGGTGTAATGTGGTCCAGTTTCCTGGTGTAATATGGTCCAGTTTCCTGGTGTAATATGTTCCAGTTTCCTGGTGTAATATGGTCCAGTTTCGTGGTGTAATATGGTCCAGTTTCCTGATGTAATATGGTCCAGTTTCCTGGTGTAATGTAGTCCAGTTTCCTGGTGTAATATGGTCCAGTTTCCTGGTGTAATGTGGTCCAGTTTCCTGGTGTAATATGGTCCAGTTTCCTGGTGTAATATGTTCCAGTTTCCTGGTGTAATATGGTCCAGTTTCCTGGTGTAATATGGTCCAGTTTCGTGGTGTAATATGGTCCAGTTTCCTGGTGTAATATGGTCCAGTTTCCTGGTGTAATGTAGTCCAGTTTCCTGGTGTAATATGGTCCAGTTTCCTGGTGTAATGTGGTCCAGTTTCCTGGTGTAATATGGTCCAGTTTCCTGGTGTAATATGGTCCAGTTTCCTGGTGTAATGTGGTCCAGTTTCCTGGTGTAATGTGGTCCAGTTTCCTGGTGTAATATGGTCCAGTTTCCTGGTGTAATATGGTCCAGTTTCCTGGTGTAATATGGTCCAGTTTCCTGGTGTAATATGGTCCAGTTTCCTGGTGTAATATGGTCCAGTTTCCTGGTCTAATGTGGTCCAGTTCCCTGGTGTAATGTGGTCCAGTTTCCTGGTGTAATGTGGTCCAGTTTCCTGGTGTAATATGGTCCAGTTTCCTGGTGTAATGTGGTCCAGTTTCCTGGTGTAATATGGTCCAGTTTCCTGGTGTAATATGGTCCAGTTTCCTGGTGTAATGTGGTCCAGTTTCCTGGTGTAATGTGGTCCAGTTTCCTGGTGTAATATGGTCCAGTTTCGTGGTATAATATGGTCCAGTTTCCTGGTGTAATGTGGTCCAGTTTCCTGGTGTAATATGGTCCAGTTTCCTGGTGTAATATGGTCCAGTTTCCTGGTGTAATATGGTCCAGTTTCCTGGTGTAATATGGTCCAGTTTCCTGGTGTAATATGGTCCAGTTTCCTGGTGTAATATGGTCCAGTTTCCTGGTGTAATATGATCCAGTTTCCTGGTGTAATGTAGTCCAGTTTCCTGGTGTAATATGGTCCAGTTTCCTGGTGTAATATGGTCCAGTTTCCTGGTGTAATATGGTCCAGTTTCCTGGTGTAATATGGTCCAGTTTCCTGGTGTAATATGGTCCAGTTTCCTGGTGTAATATGATCCAGTTTCCTGGTGTAATATGGTCCAGTTTCCTGGTGTAATGTGGTCCAGTTTCCTGGTGTTTGTAAGGACTCTGTCTCAGCGTTCTGGATCAGCTGCAGCTGCCTGATAGATTTCTTGTTAAGGCCTGTAAAGATGCCATTGCAATAATCCAACCTACTGAAAATGAATGCATGAATAAGTTTTTCCATGTCTTGTTTAGACAGAATCCCCTTAATTATAGCAATGTTTTTAGGTGGTAATAGGCAGATTTAGTGATAAACTTTAGATGGCTGTTGAAGTTCAGGTCTGTGTCAATAATTACACCAAGATTTCTGGCTTGATTTGTAGCTGTCAATGACATGGAGCCGAGGTGAGCGCTGATCTTTTCCCTTTCATTTTTTTAAGTAGATCAAGCAAGATATTTGTATCAGTGTATATATATATGAATATCCTATGTGCCACACTACTACTGCTGCTGTTACTGCTGTTGTTATTGTTGTTATGTTTGTTTTATAAAGGGGAGGCATTTTCATAAGCCTTTTTGGCTTCCACCTCTCCTGCACAATGCTTCATTTGACCATTGTTTTTACTGTTTATACAGGTTCTGTTTTATGTGCAAATAAACTAAACTAAACTTTGATTATTATATATATATTACTTTTCATTCAAAGTAAGTTTTTAAAAAGAAATGTAACTTTGTCAGAGAAAGCCAAGTGAAAGGGTAAACAGCCTGACATCTAGCAGCATCTTTTGTGCCCCAGTGCCAAACATCTCCATCCTGCCCTCCTACAGCATTAGTTTATCCCCTATTATAATCTAATCATTTTAAAAAAGCATTCTTGTTCCTCTCCTAACTGAGTTGGCACTAGCCTTGCACATCTGTATGACCCGTCAGCGAATAACAGAGAAACATGAGTGGAAATGACAAATTAAAAAGAAAATGTAAATATTTAACTTGAAGAAAATCAATATGTAAATAAACTGAAATATGTCAAATAAATGAATGTCATTTAATTCCCTTTTGTGTTTTAATTTATTCTCTATTATAGGAATTACATACATAAGAATGTCCACACAACATTTCTGAGATTCTGAGCACCTAGTTGTAGTTTGTAAGAGGTTGACAGGTCGTTATATATTTCTGGTAAACACATCTTAAAATGTAATACGGGACCTCGGTTGGGCTGGTGGGACGCTGGAACATTTCCCTCATTTTTAAATCCAAAACTTGACAGGTATGAAAGCTAATGGTGTGAATGGGGAAAGTGTTGCAAGCCACAAAAAATAGCAATATGTAGATGTGTCAGGAGGGGATTTGGTGTAAAACATAAATAACAAACAAACACAAAACGACACCAAACAACGTACAGAAAGCAGTGACCCGCTGTGGTGGCCTCTGCAAATGAAAGAAGTTGCCTTGTAGAAACATTCAGTAGATTTATCTTATTTATCCACAATTGTATTAACCCTGGGCAGCGCGGGGGCTTGGTGGTGAGTACTGCTGCCTCACAGCAAGAAGGTCCCCGGTTCAACTCCCAGACAGCCATAAGGTCCCCGGTTCGACTCCCAAACAGCAAGAAGGTCCCCGGTTCAACTCCCAGACAGCCAAAAGGTCCCCGGTTCAACTCCCAGACAGCCATAAGGTCCCCGGTTCGACTCCCAAACAGCAAGAAGGTCCCCGGTTCGACTCCCAGACAGCAAGAAGGTCCCCGGTTCGACTCCCAGACAGCAAGAAGGTCCCCGGTTCAACTCCCAGACAGCAGGAAGGTCCCCGGTTCAACTCCCAGACAGCCATAAGGTCCCCGGTTCTACTCCCAGACAGCAAGAAGGTCCCCGGTTCGACTCCCAGACAGCAAGGTCCCCGGTTCGACTCCCAGACAGCAAGGTCCCCGGTTCGACTCCCAGACAGCAAGAAGGTCCCCGGTTCGACTCCCAGACAGCAAGAAGGTCCCCGGTTCGACTCCCAGACAGCAAGAAGGTCCCCGGTTCAACTCCCAGACAGCCAAAAGGTCCCCGGTTCGACTCCCAGACAGCAAGAAGGTCCCCGGTTCAACTCCCAGACAGCAAGAAGGTCCCCGGTTCGACTCCCAGACAGCAAGAAGGTCCCCGGTTCGACTCCCAGACAGCAAGGTCCCCGGTTCGACTCCCAGACAGCAAGGTCCCCGGTTCGACTCCCAGACAGTGATCCGCAACCAGGGCTCAGTTTATCCAAATAACGCCTGTTAAGAAATTTGCTGAAATTAATGCTCGGTTATGTGGGTTTTGCTCATATCGTGCATATGTGTAAATAGTTTTGTATTTGTGTGGTTTTACTCACTTGGAAATACTTTTAAATTGTCTAATAAAACTTGTTACACAACAGTTTTCTCTTCTGGGGTTTCTCAAAGTAAGGTAATGTCTCAAATTATAAACTGTACAACGAGATCAATAGTAAAATAATAGGGAGAGGAGAATCTGCAGTAAAAAAAGGCTTTATTTGCTATATTCAAATACAATTTTTAAAAAGAAAAAAGTAAACATTGCACGCAAAACAAAGAAAGGTGTTGTTCCATATAAAAAAATTTGCACAGAAATATTTACAAAAAAAAAAATTTGCAGTGTATGTGCTGCTACTGCTGATGAGGTGTCTGGTCCACCATTTTCTCTAAAAGGTTCAGGAACCTGTCCATGTGTTCTTCATTCTTTTGACATCTTCTGTCTTCTTTGGCGGCCTCAGCTTGAAAGAAGTCCTGCATAGAGTTTCTTTTTTTGGGGGGATCGGGGGGAAAGTGGACCTGATGCCTGAAGCTTCCAGCTTCCTCTTCCAGCTGGTGAGGCAGAGCTTGAGGCCGATGTGCTGGCGTCTTCCAAAGTGTTCTGAGATAAAAAAAAGATGGATACACATGTTGATTACACACATGAATGGACTATCATACACACCCACAACATCATACCAGGTTCATTATCACTGTATAAATAAAAATTACCTCTGTGCTTTCCTCTGAATTTGTCAGAGAGGACAAGAAGAAAATAACAGTTAGAGAACCACCGGTCGTAGCACAAGCTAGCTATAGGAAGAAGGACTGGGGAATAAGATTGTGCTTTTTTACTGCTAAACTTACCATGAGTATTTGCGAGGGATCTTCATAAGACGCCAACAAACATGGAGGCTGGATTGAAGGTCTGGACCCCAAAACCTCATGCATCTCTTTGTAGAAAGGCCATGAGGCTGCTGTGGCCTCCCCACTGTCTGTCTCGGAGCGCACACACACACACACACACACACACACACACACACACACACACACACACACACACACACACACACACACACACACACACACACACAATTTACAGAAGATTATTGATAAATACTTTACATGTATTTTTTTTTTGTTAAGCATCATCTCTTCAGCAGATAATATTACTTACCATAACCATTGCTTACCTTATATTCTTTTTTAAGATTTTCAGTGATGAATAGTAGTTATACCATGGTTAAGGACCCCATCACAGATATTCTGCAAGCAGATAGCTAGATCACTCACTCCCACAGTGGTTTAGCAGCATATTTCTTCTTTGTAAAATTCTCCTCGTTGGTAATCCTAAAGCTTATTAGGTGTCGGACCTGATCCGGAGTCCTGAATGAAATGTGATTACTGCAATGCACAAACGTCCTCGTAAAAAAAAAAGAAAAAAAAAAAAAGTTTGAACTATGATAACAAGGCAGCAAGCAACGTTATTACTTCGTAACCCCCCCCCAAATAACGTTGCTGCCTTATAGTAATGTGAAATATCCAACAAATTTGTAGAAAATATGAGAGTTAACGAGTAGTTAACAGGACACGGCAATGTTATCTACCCTGGATTTCTATGTAATGTTCATACAAACATACAAAAGCACTGTGATTACAAAACTTTTTTTTTAAATTCCATGGGACATTATACTTACATTTGTGCGTTTTCTTTTCAATATCCTCCTGCTCTTTGCGGGTCGCCATTTGACTCAAAAAAACGTTTCCTTTTTCCTTTTCCTCGGTCGGCGAGCTTTAAATAGACGCAGCCTACGGCGTGGCTTACGTAACCTACGGCGTCGCTTACGTAGGTTACGTAACCATATTCCGGCGCGATCTTAGCGAACAACGGACAAAAAAGGGATTATGTACATTCACTGAGTGAATATCATGAAAGTAAAATATCGGTTTGCAAAAGGAAATGTAATCAAAACGCATTTTTATGCAGAAACTAACTCAAAATATTGATTTTATTCCCAAAAAAACAAGAAATGTCCTCCATGTTTTTTTTTTTTTTGATTCAGTCCGCAAATGACGACGAAAAGCATTCTGGGAAATTTTCATACCCCCTCGCTCGCCAAGTCAGCATCTGAAATCCTTCGATCCGTAGGGGCTATTCTCAGCCCCTAGCCTTCGTTATGCCCCCTCCCCCTAGGTGAAAAGAGGAATTGGGACACCACTACCTTCACGGGAACGCACAAAAGTTAGGGTTAGTGAAGAAAAGGAGGGTGAGGGGGAGTATTGGGACGCACCCTTGATCTACTTTAACTTCTGATTCGAGCCGTGGCTCGCTCACATGCTTGTTCTCAACCCAGCGTGGCTCCATTTTCTTGGAGCTTCGAGCGGACCCGTTACAAGAGTCCAGCGACTGCTCATAGAGGTCAAGTGACTGCCCGCGGAGGTCCAGCGATTGCTCACGGAGCCTAAGCGACTGCTCAAAGAGGTCTAATGACTTCTCACGGAGGCTAAGTGCTTGCTCACGGAGCACCCATGACTGTTCATGGGGGTCCTCGACGCGGCTGAGCTTACGTGACTGGAGTTGGGTTTTACAACTAAGCACATCTGAGAAGAATGCTTCTCTGGGGGAATTCTTAATTAAAGAGATCAACTCCTGTATCCGATCACCAGCGTTACGTTCATAACTATGGAAGTTATTCGCCTCCTCTGAGGCGCTTCGACCAGCTTCTTGGATTCGTGCTTGGGCCTAATCTTAGCAGGCCGTTCAAGCGCTCAATCTCTTCCTGCGACTCGCAGTGTGCCAACACTTCCCACTCGTATTTTTGTCGCCACTTGTGTTTGTTTTCCCCGTGCTCCACAGCCTGTAGTTCTGCCTTACGTTGCCCTAGCAACGCCAGTTTACCCAAAACGTCGGCTACACAGGCTTTTTTACACGGTTTCTTGGCAAGGCTAATGAGCTCCGTTATCCTCTCTTCGCAGGTCATGGTTGTTTATAACCCTCAGTTCTTCCCTGGATGCCTTGATCAGGCCTGCTACTACCATTTGCGCCTCTAGGTGCATGCAACCGGAAGTAGTGTGGGTAACCGGGCTGCTCATCGTGGCGTCTAAAGCGGGGGTTCTCGGGGACGGAAGGGAACCGGGCGAGTACTTCTTATTCAACCGAACATAGAATTGCCTAATGTTCCTTCTCGTCAACCGTTTATTACCTCAACCGGCTATTGCGTCCAATACGATGAGTCTTTTGATCTTTACACCACACGGCAGTTCATAGTCCAGATTAACGCTCAGTAACGAAGCAAGCTCACGTTCTCACCCAGCTGAGAATAACTTAGACCAACAACAGACCATGAGAGACCGGATAACGCTCAAAGGTTTGCCAGGATATTACCGTTCAGTAACAAAGTCAGCTTACGTTATCATCCAGCTTAAACAAGACTAGACTGACAACAGACCATGGGAAGTCGGACACACTCGGATTTATGCCTGAGAGGAGCTGCGATCCTGGTTATCATCAAAGAGCTTTAGATAACCTATGTGGAAGCAGCAACGCTGACAGTAGAGCAGGGAAGGGGGAATGAAGAGAACCCGAACCAAAAAATTAAAAAAAAATAAAATAAAAAAATAATCAAAGAATAAAAAATAATTTAAAAAAAAATTAATTGACAAAAAAAAAAAAAAAAAAAAAAATTATTAATAAAAAAAAAAAATAATTAAAAAAAATTAATAATAATAATAATAGGAGTGATTAAAACTGATCGAATTAAATTGAACGGGAGGTATTTAACCAAGACAAATCAAATTAATTGGACGAGTAATCACGGAGAAATCAAACTCAGAGTTCAACTCGATTAGACCCAATCGAAGTTTATTAATCCGATGGATAAGTGAAATAGTACAGTGATAAAACCAACACGTCCGTCTAATACATTCACAGAGCTTAAATAACACCACCCAAGCATCACCTCTAGTGGAGCGAGGTTGCTGCTGGACAGAACTTAAACCAACAATAGAGAAACACAGATATTGCTTGGAGGAGTAGCAAAGTTATTTCCTGTTCAAACAAAAATCAATCTTTGGTTATTCTACACAAATCTGACACCAGCTGGTAATATTGAAGCGTCACACGGGCGAACCAAATATGTTGTGCAACTCAGGTAGCTTGGCTGTCCAGTTATCGAAGGCTAATGATAATTCTATTAAAGAATTATTAATAATTAATAAAGTGGATCATTTATCAAATTGAATTATCAAAATGATAATAATTCTCGTCGGGGCACCACCCCCGGGCCTTACTCCGGAGGAATTGATAACTTTTACAGCAGAATATCAGTCTCAGAGTAAATACTATACCCAGTTATTAATTGAAGGAGGGAGGTCCGAACACACACTTCGTCACCCAGCCTTGGCGGCAGACATGCACAGAATAAACAGAGACGACTTTTTGCGATCAGAAATGTATTCACACCAGTGTCAAACAGTTGGTAAACAACACTTCGAATAAATCTGATGGTTCAATCACACAAACAGAGACAAGAAATCATAAAAGGAAAAGGAGGAGTTCTTCGGATCCTCCGGGTGGAGACTGTGTGTGTGTGTGTGTGTGTCTGGGTGTGTGTGGGTGTGTGTGTGTGTGTGTGTGCGTGTATGCGTCAGAGCAGTGTACGCTGCACGTCACGCGGTCTGGGGGCGGGTCACGCAAGCACGTAGCCCGAAGGGCGTGCTACGTCGCGCTACGTGAACACGCCTCCCGGAAGGCGGATCACGGCAGTGCAGCCGTGGGAGAAATATGACGGAAAACGCAACAGACCACGGATAAAACAACGGTGAAACACCACGTGGATCTGACGCGCAACCGGGTTTAGTGAAAAGAGGGGGGGGGGCGGAGGAGCGGGTCGACGGACCGCGCAAAGTCGCACCGCCGTGCCTGCGGGATCTCCGACGCGTCACACAGATGCGCGGCTGCAGGTGGTCACACCGCAGGCGGGGGACCCAAAGGGGGTTTGTGAGCTCTAACGGCCGGTTCGGTAGATCGGCCGCAGGTCCCACTCGAGAACCGGGTCGGGAGTAACCCCCACCCGCTTTGAGATACAGTCGGGAGCCGCGGTCCGATCACTCGGCGGTGAAAGCTCACGTAAACAGGCGTTCAATACAATCAACACGTCACACAATGCATAAACTCAATAAACAGGATCAAAACAACCGAAATAAACGTTACTAAGTCTGCCCAGACGCTAATTGCCTCTTACTTTGCAGTAGGTGAGAGAGCAGCCGCTCTGTTTGAGGAGGAGGAGGAGGGGGGTTTCGTCCAGCCCGTGGGCGCAGTATAACGCTCCTTGCGCGCACCCGGGAGGGGGGGGGACTCCGTCTCACCCCGTCCGACTCTGAGGAAAAGGAACACAGGCAGGATTGCAGGACCGGCGACCCTATTACCAGCGCTGGACGGTCTCCAGTGGTCCTTTGTGGCGGTCGGCGCCGGGCCCCGATGTCGGGATGCTCCGGGAAAGACTGTTTTACCGCGGTGGCGCCCACGGAGTCGGCTGGCAGGGTCCTCGGGGCAGATGCCGCGCTGGTTGGATGTGGGAGTCGGGCTAGGAAAAATTGCACCTCTGCCAGCAGGCAAAAAGGCCGGGCAGATGAAAAAGTGAAAAGGGAAAAATAAAAAAAGAAGAAAAAGAAAACTTGGAGCTAAACTCCAAGTTTTGGCCTGATGCCAAAAAATGAGCAACGGAAAACCGCAAAAAGCAGAGAAACGAAAAAAAGCAGAGAAGCATCAGGTGGTTGCTCCTTTTTGTAGTCTCTTTGGGGGTGGGACTGATCAACAGGCAGTGCCAACCACTCCCCCGGCCGGTTGAGGCCTGGCGTTCGGGCTCCGGGTGTCCGACCCCCCCAGGTGCCGTAACCCCCGGGGAGTCTGTTCCCTGGCAGAAATTCTGCTGATTCACTGTTTTGACCCCCCTCTAGGTGTCATAAACCTGAGTTCTGTTTCCGTGGGTCCTCTTTGACCTGGGGGCCGTGTAGTGGGGTCGTAGGCAGGCCGTCTCGAACCAGGCCGCAAGGGTTATAAATTGGCCTGAGCGAGAAGATAGCAACAGGGCCATAAACTCCAGGGGGGAGGCCGGGTCTGGCTTTGCTGGAATTTGATGACAATGTAATGTTCCTCCGATCGCACATAGTATGAATTCATCATCATACTTTCACATGGGCTGAGCCCAACAACAGCAAGGTCCCCGGTTCGACTCCCAGACAGCAAGAAGGTCCCCGGTTTGACTCCCAGACAGCAAGGTCCCCGGTTCGACTCCCAGACAGCAAGAAGGTCCCTGGTTCAACTCCCAGACAGCAAGAAGGTCCCCGGTTCGACTCCCAGACAGCAAGGTCCCCGGTTCGACTCCCAGACAGCAAGAAGGTCCCCGGTTCGACTCCCAGACAGCAAGAAGGTCCCCTGTTCAACTCCCAGACAGCCATAAGGTCCCCGGTTCGACTCCCAGACAGCAAGAAGGTCCCCGGTTCGACTCCCAGACAGCAAGAAGGTCCCCGGTTCGACTCCCAGACAGCAAGAAGGTTCCCGGTTCGACTCCCAGACAGCAAGAAGGTCCCCGGTTCGACTCCCAGACAGCAAGAAGGTCCCCGGTTCAACTCCCAGACAGCAAGAAGGTCCCCGGTTCGACTCCCAGACAGCAAGAAGGTCCCCGGTTCAACTCCCAGACAGCAAGAAGGTCCCCGGTTCAACTCCCAGACAGCAAGGTCCCCGGTTCGACTCCCAGACAGCAAGAAGGTCCCTGGTTCAACTCCCAGACAGCAAGAAGGTCCCCGGTTCAACTCCCAGACAGCAAGAAGGTTCCCGGTTCGACTCCCAGACAGCCATAAGGTCCCCGGTTCGACTCCCAGACAGCAAGAAGGTCCCCGGTTCAACTCCCAGACAGCAAGAAGGTTCCCGGTTCAACTCCCAGACAGCAAGAAGGTTCCCGGTTCGACTCCCAGGCCCGGCAGGGTATTTCTGTGTGGAGTTTGCATGTTCTTCCCGTGTTGCGTGTTTCCCTCCGGTTACTCCGGCTTCCTCCCACAGTCCAAAAAACATGCATGCTAGGTTAATTGATGGTTCTAAATGGCCCGTAGGTTTGAGTGTGAGTGTTCATGGTTGTCTGTGACTACGTTTACATGCAGTCAAAATTCTGGTTATTGCTAATATTCCGGTTACTGAAACATTTGGAATATTCCGTTTCCATGCATGAGCAAACAGGGTTATCCCTGTATACATGGTAATTAATAATTTGGGATATCTCCATCAAACCAGCGACGCGCAGAGAACGTCATGACGCAATTCCCGTCATTTTTCAGCTTCTTCTTCCTGTATCTAAATTCAAAACAAATGCTGCTTCGCGCAACTTCTTGTAAATCTGGCTATCCCCGTACTTTCTACCGTCTACAGATGCCAAAATGTTCATATCCTTCAATACATTTATAAAATGATTAGTCTCCTCCTCACTCCAAATATCTTATCTAAAAAAAATAGAATATTCTGGGAATCTTAATCTTAAACTGTAAACCATAATCAGCAATATTAAAATAATAAAAGGCTTGCGATATTTCAGTTGATTTGTAATGAATCCAGAATGTATGACATTTTTGTTTTTTTAATTGCATTACAGAAAATAAAGAACTTTATAACAATATTCTAATTTTCTGAGACAGTCCTGTATTTGTCAGGTAATTCGTGCAGTCTGTTGAGTCCAGTGTTCGAGCTCAGTCTCGTTTCCCCTCCTCTCTCTTCTCTTTTCCGACAGCCATTCCCTTCGTTCTGAGGGGAGGACCTGTGCTCACGTGGCCGCGCTGCGCGCCTCCTCCCAGGGATCCTTCCATCCCTCCATCCCTCCCTCCATCCATCCATCCATCCATCCATCCATCCCTCCCTGGTCCGTTTCCGAGCTCTCGGAGCTGCAGCTTCCCCCAGCCCGGACTGAGACTCGTGCGGCTCATGTTTCCTGCCACCCTGCGGATGGAGATTCAACCTTGGGGGAGGACGGATGCTTTCGTTGAAGGTAATGCATGGATTCAGAGTGAAAAACAGACAACGATCTACATGATCATGCAGCATTCCATATCACTAGCTGCTCGCGTCCCCAGCTTTAGGGGATAAGGACGGAGGAGATGAATCCGTCCCAGTAGAATGATTAGAAGCCGCGGTGAGGTGAAGGTGCAGCGGCCGCGGCTCCGCCGCAGCACAGGCTGCTCAGTTCTCCACCCTGACTTTGTTTTGCGGCCATGCTGCAGTCAGGCAGCATCCTGCAGGCAGCATCCTGCATCCTGCCACCTACTAATGCTGCCAGCTTGTCCTGCTGGAATTTTACAAGTTAACTAAAGCAGAATTCTTTCTGAATATTTTAGTACTGTTTGTATATGGGCAAATTCACTTTTCTTGTTCATGATGCTTCATACATACTGTTACTGTCTCAGAAAATTGAATATTGTGATTTTCTGTAATGCAATTCCAAAAACAAAAATATTGCAAGAAAACTCAAATATCCTATCTCAAAAAAATAGAATATTCTGGGAATCTTAATCTTAAACTGTAAGCCATAATCAGCAATATTAAAATAATAAAAGGCTTGCAATATTTCAGTTGATTTGTAATGAATCCAGAATGTATGACATTTTTGTTTTTTAATTGCAAAACTTTATCACAATATTCTAATTTTCTGAGACAGTCCTGTATGCTAAGACTTGTAGTCCCTACCGCCTAAACCGAGACCACTACCAAGACCAGAGAGTATAAAGACCAGGGGTCCGTTTCACAAAGCAGGTTTAGTGAAAACTCTGAGTCTGTTAACCCTGAAATGAGGGAAACTCTGAGTTTTCCATTTCACAAAGGGAGGTAACTCAAACCAGAGAAAGAGGAGTAACTCTAGCCTGTTTCACAAAGAGAGGTAACTTAAGCTCTCGGTCAGTTACCGTAGTAACAGACGCTCTGAACCTAACCTGGTCGGGACCATGATTTCCTCATTTATTCAGTCAGCAGGCGAGTTTTGGCGAAGTTCTGCCGTTTGTCATTAAAAACAGAGTCAGTATATATATTAGAAGTCCATTGTCACGAACATGGCATGTCTTTTTGATGAAGACCCAATTGATGAAGGTGCAGAATTAATGCGCAGATAATTAAATATTCGTAAGGAGATGGTTATCAGACCGCGTAATACATGTATATTACATAGGTTAATTACAGGCAAAGCAATACATGTTAATCCTTTATTTGTTATAATTTTGATGATTGAATTGTTTAATGATTTCATAATATATTCAAATTTTTTGAGATTTTTTATTCTGGGTTTTCATAAACTGTGAGCCATAATCACCAAAATTATGACAAATAAAGGCTTGAAATATCTCACTTTGCATGTAGTGGGAAATAATATTTGTTTCACCTTAAGTTGAATTTACCACGAATTAAGTTTTGCAATATATTCAAATTTTCTGACCTCCACCTGTATATTATTACATAAATAAATAAGAGCATAATATGTGTCTGTATTGGTTCTTTGCAACTTTTAATTCCCAATTATGGAACAATTCCGTATTTCAAGGGACGGGTGGCAAGCCTACATAAACCTGTCCAAGCCATCAAGGGGTTCCACAGGATTGCAGGTGAATGATGTAGAGATCTGTTAAATTAATTTTATATTATATTCTGTGCTGCGGTGTTACTCTTTTTTCGAAAAACATGTTCAAATTCGCCGTATGCGCGCATTAAAATCTCTAATTCCATTCGGGTGAAAAAGGACACGGCGTGAAGTATGTGGATCTTCAGATGCAATGTTTCCTCAAAGGGATTTTGTAAATTGAAATGTTAAATAAAGTTTAAAAAAAAAAAGTATGTGGATCTTTTGTTGTCGCCGGTTGCCATGGTGAATTGTTGTATCAGGGCTCTACTGATGCTGGCTTTTGATACTTGTGGCGCACGCGCTTAACTCCAGGTGAAACTACTTAGAGTTGAGCAAATTAACTCAAATCCGCTGTTCTGGAACCGAAAACTCAGA
Source organism: Cololabis saira (assembly GCF_033807715.1). Taxonomy (NCBI): domain Eukaryota; kingdom Metazoa; phylum Chordata; class Actinopteri; order Beloniformes; family Belonidae; genus Cololabis; species Cololabis saira. The sequence continues at coordinate 711,536 of NC_084590.1, read as the reverse complement.
GTTTCCGATCTCAGAGAAGATCAACTAAGAGTTCAGGATTAGACTCAGAGTTTGTTGAACCTGCTTTGTGAAACGGACTCCAGGGGTCCGTTTCAATTTCAATTTACAAAATCCCTTTGAGGAAACGTTAGTTTGCATCTGAAGATCCACATACTTCACGCCGTGTCCTTTTTCACCCGAATGGAATTAGAGATTTTAATGTGCGCATACGGCGAATTTGAACATGTTTTTCGAAAAAAGAGTAACACCGCAGCACAGAATATAATATAAAATTGATTTAACAGATCTCTACATCATTCACCTGCAATCCTGTGGAACTCCTTGATGGCTTGGACAGGTTTATGTAGGCTTGCCACCCGTCCCTTGAAATACGGAATTGTTCCTTAATTGAGAATTAAAAGTTGCGTTCCGTATTGAACCAATACAGACACATATTATGCTCTTATTTATTCATGTAATAATATACAGGTGGAGGTCAGAAAATTTGAATATATTGCAAAACTTAATTCGTGGTAAATTCAACTTAAGGTGAAACAAATATTATTTCCCACTACATGCAAAGTGAGATATTTCAAGCCTTTATTTGTTATAATTTTGATGATTATGACTCACAGTTTATGAAAACCCCAAATAAAAAATCTAAAAAAAAATAGAATATATTATGAAATCAATAAACAATTCAATCATTAAAATTATAACAAATAAAGGATTAACATATATTGCTTTGCCTGTAATGAGACTATATAATATACATGTATTACGTGGTCTGATAACCATCTCCCGACAAATATTTAATTCTTTGCGCATTAATGCTGCACCTTCATCAACTGTGTCTTCATCAAAAGGACATGCCATGTTCGTGACAATGGACTTCTAATATATATACTGACTCTGTTTTTAATGACAGACGGCAGAACTTCACCAAAACTCGCCTGCTGACTGAATGAATGAGGAAATCAAATGTGCGTGCGGCTCTGAAAGAGGCGGAGACGCAGAAAAACTCCAGGTTTCATGATATAAACCTGGTCCCGACCAGGTTAGGTTCAGAGCGTCTGTTACTACGGTAACTGGCCGAGAGCTTAAGTTACCTCTCTTTGTGAAACAGGCTAGAGTTACCTCTCTTTCTCTGGTTTGAGTTACCTCCCTTTGTGAAACGGAAAACTCAGAGTTTCCCTCATTTCAGGGTTAACAGACTCAGAGTTTTCACTAAACCTGCTTTGTGAAACGGACCCCAGGACTAGTTCAGCTCAAGATCAAAAACAAACCTAGTTATTTCCTGATCCTGCGTGATTGTAGAACATCATCCTGGTTCAGCTAGTTTCCATATGAGCTTGTATTCAACTGCAGATCAATAACACAGAGAAGTGGATGATGATGTTGAACTCACTACAAATGTTTCATCCATCAGCTGAGATCAGATATGTTTGGCGACTGCACTACCGCTATTTCTACACTATTGGAGGATTGACTCCAGTGCTTTTAGGGATTGACACGACTACTAACTAGTCCCAAAGTCCTCTAGCAGAATAACCAGCCTCCAACACCCAACACCCCCCTCCACCTCAGAAAAGTCATGAATAGTAAATGTTAGTGATTTAAATTGGACTTAATTTGGAGATGAAACCTGAATTTTAAATATTAAAGATACACACAATTATTGACTTGAACTAGCATTATTTACCATTATAGTAGCCAAATTACACTGTATATCAGCATCACTGAAATGGCATAGACCTAATGCTTAATCAATCACAACGATGTGCAAATATTATTCAAAGGTCAGTGATGCTATATATTTATTCAAACAAGGCCATTATAAACACAATACTGTAATTAAATACAGACACACATGCAGATGCACCAAAACATTTAATCAAATGCAAAATACAAATAGTTTACAAAACTGTACATTAACAAGAGAAAGAACTGCTGATCACAGGATTGTGTCACCTTGGTGTGCAACGGCATCTCAATGATCCGAGTTCAAGACAAGGTGAGACCGAGAGACCGAGACAAGACCAAGACCACAAAAAAGTGGTCTGGAGACCGGTCTTCAGACCAAGACCGGTCTCCAGAACTACAAGTCTACATAGGCTACATAATCACACCTCATCCTTCATGTCAATGACATAGTAACAGTATCCTTGTCACCACAGTCCACACTGAGGCAGCACTATGGGAACCAAGCAGACCAAGGGCCAGGATCATGGAGGAGCCACTCCTCCACACGGCTGGAAGTGCACGCCAGCTAAGGAGCGGGGAGATATCTTGGCCTCCCTCATGATGAAATCAGGAGAGCGTCTGAGCCGTTGTGGCACACCGCCGCCGCCCTATCAGCGTCGCATTGGAATGATCCATGAGATGATGTTGATGGCAAAGCAGGGCAAACAAGAGGAGGCCATGGAGATGCTCAAAACACTTCGACAGGTAGATGCTTCTGTGCGCATGTGAGAATGAATGTTGAAGATGTGTAAACTCTTCATGACTCATATCACCTCTAATTATTACCTCGTGTTTCTATTAATCCACAATCAGTACTGATGTTTAAAGAAAAACCTGACTCACTGACTGTATAAATGGAATCAATGATGAATTACCCACGTGCCTGATGAAATATCATTCTAACTCCTTCCTGGATATCTGAGTTGTCATGCTAAGACTAGTTATGCTGTAGTGGAAAATATCAATGATTCACAGCCTCTCTCTGCCTTTCAAGACATTAATAGAGCTTGACTGGCTGCTGTTGTTGCTCAAGTGAGTCAGAATAAAATCACTTAAGAGGCAGTAAGGATCTGGTATGGTGAAACACATAAGCACAGAAGAAGAATAAAACTGCCATCAGTTGAGTTGGAAAAAAGAAAACAAATGAGTAGTTTAACTATTTCTCTGTCAGCAAGAATGAAAGGAAAGGTCTACAAGACAGTGGTGAGAGCAGCGATGTTGTTTGGTTTGGAGACAGTTGCACTGAGGAAAGGACAGGAGGCAGAGCCAGAGGTAGCAAAATGAAAATGCTGAGATTTTTCTTAGGGAGTGATGAGGATGGATAAGATCAGGAATGAGTACATCAGAAGGAAGGTACACGCTAGATGTTTTGGAGATAAAGTCAGAGAGGCCAGATTGAGATGGTATGGTCACAGAGGAGGGATAGTGAGTTTTTTGTTTATTGTGAAAAGGATTCTGAGGTGGGAACTGCCAGGCAGGAGGCCTAGAGGAAGACCTAACAGGAGATATATGGATGTAGTGAAGGAGGACACTGGTGTGAGAGAAGATGAAGCAGAGGACGGTGTAGATGGAGACGGGGGACTTGCTGTGGTGACTCCTTTAGGGAGCAGCCCAAAGGAAAAGGAGAAGTTGAACAATGTCTGCTATCATAAGTGATATTATAACAAAACAGTCTTATTATATATGTATTTCTGGGATACGAAAAAAAAGATAATCTGAAAAAGCTATAAGGAGGAGACAGAACGAAATGGAAAGTATAGTTTGCGTTAAAGGGGACCTATTATGGCATTTAATGTATATTTTAAACAGGCCTTGAATGTCTTAAAAACAATCTAAAGCTTGTTTTTTCTACATAAATCAGAAATTCAGCCTGTGGGCCATGTCTTTAGTTTTACCACTTCTAACCTCCTTCTCTATGAGGGATTCTGAGAGGAGGGGAGGCTATGATAATGAGGCTCTGTGCTGATTGGCTGCTTGAATGACGTGTAGCAAGGGAGGGAACAAAGCCTCGCTCCGGGCAGAAGAGCCGGCTGCACACACAAAGCGTGTCCCATGCGAGGGAGCTTCTGCGACTAAATCAATCCCATTGCTTTATTTTCTATTGGACTGTCCTAACTGGCCGCAAGTTTAACGGTTTCAGTGTGGACAGAGAGAGTTTAAAGGGGACCTATTATGAAAAATACGTTTTTTCTTGTTTTAACATATATAAAGTGGTCTCCCCTCACCCTGCCAGCACAGGGGAGACAAAATACCATGAAATTCTGCAAGGTCTTTGACCCCCGCCTTACAGAGTCCCCCAGTGTCACGTGACCTTTTTTTGAGCCATTCTGAATCTGCGCCTATGGTGACGTCACCATAGGCGCTCATTTCCATAGGTTCAGCCTCCGCTGCTGAAACCACGCCCACAACCAGCTCTCTACTCAGGCTGGAGCGGTTCTTCCTTGAGCCAGTCGGACGGCGCCGCGGATCCAGGTTAAATCATCCAGGTTCCCGGGTGGTTTGGGAGCTGGGTCCTCGGAAGTCCGTCCTAGGTCGGACCAGCTTCACCCTCAAATATTTTCAGCCAAATCTGTCGGTTTGATCCCCAGTAACGGGCGATGCGCACAGGATGCGCTCCGGAACCGATCTGTGTGCCGAGCGCCCGCCGTGGGGTTGCGGTGCCCGTCGCGCAGCATCCGCCGGGCAGATCCGGCTGAAATTGCGCTGGTCGGTCCCCGGGAGTCCCTGCTACCAGTCCAGGCCGGTTCCTGCGGTCCCGGCCGGTCGGAACCGGTCAGATTCCCCGGTTAAAGCCGCGGTGATGCGCGCTGCTCCAGCTTACGTTCTGGTTCCCAAAGCGCGGTCCGTCCGACTAAATTGTCCAGATTCCCAGCCGCTTTGGGAGCAGGGATTTCTGGGGTACGTCCCAGGCTGGACCAGCTTCACCATCCGAGATTTTCAGAGAAATCTGTCGGTTTGATCACCGGTAACGGGCGATGCGCCCCGGAGCCACGCCGGGCACCCGGCGTGGCTCCGGGGCCAGCGTTCAGCATCCGCCGGGCAGATCCGGCTGAAATAGTGCATAAATGTTATTTATATACAACTCATATTTTATTTTTTTAACAATAAAGTTGCCATTTGTGAAAATTCAGTGTTGTGATTAATTTACAGGCTCGGGCTGCTCTGGCGGAGCGAGGTTTATTCTCCTCCCCTGCTACACGTCATTCAGGGAGCCAATCAGCACAGAGCGTCATTATCATACCCCCCCCTTCCCTTAGAATGGAGCACAGAAAAAGGGGTTACAAGCGGTAAAACTAGTGACAGGGCCCACAGGCTGGATTTCTGATTTATGTAGAAAAAACAAGCTTTAGATTGTTTTTAAGACATTCAAGGCCTGTTTAAAATATACATTAAATGCCATAATAGGTCTCCTTTAACGGTTTCACTGTGGACAAAGAGAGTTTAATGGTTTCAGTGTGGACAGAGAGAGTTTAAAGGTTTCAATGTGGACAGAGAGAGTTTAACGGTTTCAGTGTGGACAGAGAGAGTTTAACGGTTTCAGTGTGGACAGAGAGCGTCTGATGTCCCGCAGCTCGACGTGATAGTTGGATGCTCGCATGCAGTTACACGGTTTAAACAGATCTTAAAGCCTGATTTACGGTTCTGCGTTAAATCGACACGTACCCTACGCCGTAGGCTCTGCGTTGGTGAAACGCAGAACCATAAATCAGCCTTTAGTTACCTGAAGAGGGAACGGGTCACCTCGTCTTCACACTAATTCACACAGGAAGATTTAATTGAATTCTAAACAGTTACACCACAGTTATTTACTCCGATTCCTCATCATTTCATTTCTTATGTTACAAGACAAATGAATCATGTTAACTGTAAAGAAATCACAACACTGAATGTTCAAAAATGGCAACTTTATTGTTAAAAAAAGACAAAAAACATTTGTACACATTGTATACACCACTATACACCATGCACTGTTTATATACACCAAGTTGTATATAATTAACATTTATGCACTATTGCTGGCTCAAGGAAGGACCGTGCGTCTTCTGAAGGTTTCGTTGAACAGCTCCAGGTGCTTGGAAGATCTGAAACCATGAACAGAAAAATATTTATTACTAATAGAGCTCTGGTGTTACCCGTTAGGTAACACCGGAACTCTGGTGTTACCTAACGAGTAACACCGGAGCTCCGGTGAGTGGCTCCATTAGGGAACACTGGAGCTACTGGAGCCACTCACCGCAGCTCCGTTGTTACCCGTAGACAAATAAAAAATAACATAGAAAATTAACGTCACTTATCGCTGACTCGTGTGCAGTTACCGGGTCCGTACTGTTGGTACTGATCCTTTTATAAGGGGAAGTGTCGATGCAAAACCTAATTTTTACTGTCCCTCGTTTTTCAAACAGCCAGCGATACACTTCGTTTCAAAACAATGGCGGAGATTTGTTCCGGCCGAGTTAGTTGTGGGCGTGGTTTCAGCAGCGCAGGCCGACCTATGGATTTTGCTCCCGTCGTTACGTAACGACAGGAGAAGAATCTGAATGGCTCGTAAAAGTCACATGACACTGGAAGGATCATCCGGGTGGCTGTACAGACACTGCAGAATCTGGTTGCTTTCCTCCTTCTCTGAGTTGGCAGTGTGAGGGGAGACCACTTTATATATGTTAAAGCAAGAGAAAACCTGTTTTTCATAATAGGTCCCCTTTAAGTTTAATTCGGAATGGTCATTTTCATTCGGAATTAGGTGTTGGTAATTTTTACTCATTTTAAATCAGATTTAATTTTAATTCTGAATTAAAGATGAATTAAACTTCCCATGTAAACGCACTGAATATTGGCTGAATTCCGTAGCACCACTTTCTGGTCGGGTGTACATTTTTCATCACATTATGTGCTCTCGGAATCGTTCATCCAATCAAAAAGCTGTGGCTAGGGCGTCTCCGGTTTTCCTGGGGGAGGCTGGGCCGTCCTCGCTGGCGGTGGGTTGCCTCCCTCCTACTTCTCCCCTCTGTGGGGTTGCTGGTGGCCTGGGTTCCGGGTTCTTCCTTGTCGGCCCCTGGTCTCGTGGCTGGCGAGACCAGGGGCTAGATACACTTCATGATACACATCATGAAATGTAACAAGGCTAACTCCTCACTGTTTTGCAATATCCATGCACATATCACGATGCAGTGTGAGCCTGGTTTCATCCAAGTCATCTCTGTGAAACTGTATGTTTTTGCAGTTGCTCTTTCCAGTCACAAAATCCTCAACATCTTGCATGTGTGTGAATGCAGAGGGACTGAATCTGCAATCCAGGGATGTTGATAATGTGTCCATGACCTGGAAGTACTGCTGGCGGTACAGTTCTTCTGGTGTGTGAAAGCTGTGTGGCGCTGCACCTCCACATTCCAATGGGCGGGGAATTTTTCTTGGTCGTGGCACAGGCAGGCTTTCCAAGTTTAAGTTGCGGGCTGCTGCGGTGGTGCTTTCCCACAATTCTGGGAATCCTTCTTCACGAAGACACTTTATGTCTCCTCTGAGTGTGTCAATTATCTGCCTTGCTTTCTGCATGTGCAACTGGCTCTTTTGGAGTGCAGTGTTGACAGTTTCCATGCGAGAGAAGAATTTCAGCATGATCGTCAAAGAAAAAAAGGTGCTGAATTCCTGCAGGTGCATAAGCAGTCCACTGGCTTTACCTCTGGCATCACTTTTGTCACTTGAAAACAGTTCTTCAAGAAAATCCATCAGCGCACTGTAGTTGGAATCAATGGATTGTAACGAGGCCGTCTTCACAGTCCAGTGAGTCGGGCACAGAGGTCTCAGAGAAGGTGCGTCTTTTTCTTGAAACTCTTGGAACCAGGCGAGGCGCTTTGGTGAGTTTCTGATCAGGGTAATCAGGTCACGAATCAGTGTCAAAAAGTTGCGACATTCAGGGATGTTTTGGGCGACATCATGCACAACCAAATTCACCAGATGTGCAGTGCAATGGACGTACTGCGCACGGGCTCCTGTTCCATTACGCGGGCGCGTAATCCCGTTTTACTGCCAGACACGTTTGCTGCTTCATCATAACATTGCCCTCTGCATTGCTGAATTTTCAGAGAGAATCTCGTCAAATGATCATTTAAAAGCTGAAACAGCGCATCTGCTGTTGATTTTTCCGTCTGATAAAATCAAACAAACAGTTCCTCTGGCTCCAGATTTTCAGCAACAAAACGGAAACAGACAGAGACCTGTTCTCTGACTGTTATGTCGGATGTTTCATCCATTATCACGGAGAAAAACATCGCAGATTTTATCTCCTCAATAAGTGTTCTTAGCACATCATGGGCCATAATTTCCATTATCTCATTCTGGATATCATGAGAGAGCTACCTGTGCTCTTTACGAGCAAGCCATGTCCGTAACTCGGGGATATCTTGAGCTCGCAAGTTTAGTAGCTGGGTCATCAGTTTTTACCCGTACAGCCAATCCCTGACATGTATCGGATCGGGGAAAAAACAGCTAGTAAAGCTGTTCTTGCATCGGCCATCTGCTTCAGTTTACCCGCAGAAATAGAAGCAGCAACATTGACTCCTGCAGCTGCAGAAGCAGCAATGCTAGCCGCTGCTCTATGAAGATTAGACTTTTCATGGGAACTGAATCTCTCCAGTGCTTTGGCCCAGCTGGAAAAGCCATCACGAACAAACGCTTTTAATGACTCCTGATCATGGGTTGTGGATGGGAGAGGGGCCCCGCTGGTATTAGCTGAAGTGCAAACATGGCAAAATGCTTTATTTTTGGTAGCATCGTAGGCTATCCAAGGAAATTTTTCTTTTCCAGCTAACTTGGAAAGTTCAGACTCCTTTTCTATGCTCCTCCTCAGCGCTGCAGCTTGTGCTCGTTGAAATATTCGGTGGTGGTGCAGTCACTCCAGAAACCTTAGACTCACTTTCGCTGGGTTTTTTTGTTTTTCTTATGACAAATTTATCCATCTTTTCAGTTGTGACAGTAGGCTAAACATTCGCTGGTTGTCTTTTCAATTTTTGGCGGTTAATCTGACGTGTGTTTGTCAGTGGAGTTGTTAGCCAATCAGTGATTGTTGACATGGGGGCTCGCCTGGTCGGCCATCTCCGTGAGTGCTTGGCCATCTCCGTGAGTGGTCGGGCCCCGAAGCACCCACAGTTCCAGCACCTATGATAGCACGGTTCGGTCTGTATTGCACATGGAAAAAGTCAGTTTGAGTATTTAGCAGTATTGAGTGTAGTTATGGCTCTGGCAGAGAAACTGTTCTTGAGTCTGTTTGTGCGTGATTTCAGTGTCCTGAAACGTCTGCCTGATGGCAACAGTTCAAAGAGTGAGTGTCCGGGGTGAGATGGGTCCTTGATGATTTTCCAGGTGTTGTCCAGCTCCACCAGGGAGGGGAGAGTGCAGCCCATTATTTTTTGGGCCGTGGTCACGACCCTCTGGATTGCCTTCCTATTTGCCACTGTGCAGCTGGAAAACCACACACATATGCAGTAAGTGAGGATGCTCTCTATGAAGCAGCGATAAAAGGACACCAGCAGTTGATTTAGATGATGGTTTCTGAGGATTCTCAGAAAGTACAGTCTCTGCTGTGCCTTTTTGATGATGGTGGTGGTGTTGACACTCCAGGTCAGGTTGTCCTCTATTTCCACGCCCAGAAACCGGAAGCTGGAAACCATCTCCACACAGACCCCGTATGTAGGTGGAAACCGCGAAAATAATACAGACAGATTACTGATAAAATAATGCATACAAATTACTGAAAAAACAAACATAGAATCATCCTACCCCTCCTTGAACCGCCACCTTACTGTGGTGGAGGGGTTTGTGTGCCCGAGTGATCCTAGGAGCTATGTTGTCGGGGGCACTTTCGCCCCTGGTAGGGACTCCCATGGCAAACAGGTCCTGGGTGACGGGCCAGACTAAGAGCGGTTCACAAGCTTGTTATGAAGAGGAAGACAGCGAGGACCGTTACGTCGCCCGGATCGGCGTCACCGGGGCCCCGCCCTGGAGCCAGGCCTGGGGTTGGGGCTCGTAGGCGAGCGCCTGGTGGCTGGGTCTTTGCCCGTGGGACCCGGCCGGGCTCAGCCCGAAACGGCGACGTGGGCCCGCCTTCCTGTAGGCCCACCACCCGCAGGAAGGACCATGGCAGGCCGGTGCAATGTGGGCTGGGTAGCAGTCGTGGCGGAGTGCCTCGACGACCCAATCCCTGGACCAAAACCCTCACAGTGGGGACATGGAATGTCACCTCGCTGGGGGGGAAGGAGCCGGAGCTTGTGTGTGAGGTTGAGAGATACCGGCTAGAGATAGTCGGGCTCACCTCCACACATAGCTTGGGCTCTGGAACCCAGCTCCTTGAAGGGGGCTGGACCCTCCACTACTCTGGAGTTGCCCAGGGTGAGAGGCGGCGGGCTGGTGTGGGCTTGTTTATAGCCCCCCAGCTCAGCCGCCATGTGTTGGAGTTCACCCCGGTGAACGAGAGGGTCGCTTCCCTGCGCCTTCGGGTCGGGGAGAGGTCTCTCACTGTTGTTTGTGCCTACGGGCCGAACAGCAGTGGGGAGTACCCGGCCTTCTTGGAGTCCCTGGGAGGAGTACTTGATAGTGCTCCAACTGGGGACTCCATTGTTCTACTGGGGGACTTCAACGTTCACGTGGGTAATGACAGTGATACCTGGAGAGGCGTGATTGGGAGGAACGGCCTCCCCAATCTGAACCCGAGCGGTGTTTTGTTGTTGGACTTCTGTGCGGGTCACAGTTTGTCCATCACGAACACCATGTTCAAGCATAAGGGTGTCCATCAGTGCACGTGGCACCAGGACACCCTAGGCCGGAGGTCAATGATCGACTTTGTTGTCGTTTCATCTGACCTTCGGCCGCATGTCTTGGACACTCGGGTGAAGAGAGGGGCTGAGCTGTCAACTGATCACCACCTGGTGGTGAGTTGGATGCGCTGGCGGAGGAGGAGGTTGGACAGACCGGGCAGACCCAAACGGATTGTGAGGGTCTGTTGGGAACGTCTGGCCGAGCCCTCTGTCAGGGACATCTTCAACTCCCACCTCCGAGAGAGCTTCTCTCGGATCCCGGGGGAGGCGGGGGACATCGAGTCCGAGTGGACCATGTTCTCTGCCTCCATTGTCAACGCGGCGGCTCGAAGCTGTGGACGCAAGGTCTCCGGTGCCTGTCGTGGCGGCAATCCTAGAACCCGGTGGTGGACACCGGAAGTACAGGATGCCGTCAGACTGAAGAAGGAGTCCTACCGGGCTATGTTGGCCGGTGGGACTCCTGACGCAGTAGATAGGTACCGGCAGGCCAAGCGGGCCGCGGCTCGGGCAGTCTTCGAGGCAAAAACTCGGGTCTGGGAGGAGTTCGGGGAGGCCATGGAGGAGGACTTTCGGTCGGCCTCGAGGAAATTCTGGAGGACCATTCGGCGCCTCAGAAGGGGGAAGCAGTACTCTGCCGGCACCGTTTATGGTGCTGGTGGGGAGCTGTTGACCTCGACTGGGGACATTGTCGGACGGTGGAAGGAATACTTCGAGGATCTCCTTAACCTGACTGACATGCCTTCCACCGAGGAAGCAGAGGTTTGGGGCTCGGAGGTGTGCTCATCCATCACCCAAGCCGAGGTCACCGAGGTGGTTCGTAAGCTCCTCGGTGGCAGGGCACCGGGGGTGGATGAGATTCGCCCTGAGTACCTCAAGTCTCTGGATGTCGTAGGGCTGTCTTGGTTGACACGCCTCTGCAACATTGCATGGAGGAAGGGGACAGTACCGCTGGGGTGGCAAACCGGGGTGGTGGTCCCTCTGTTTAAAAAGGGGGACCGGAGAGTGTGTTCCAACTACAGGGGGATCACACTTCTCAGCCTCCCGGGGAAAGTCTACGCCAGGGTACTGGAGAGGAGATTACGGCCGATAGTCGAACCTCGGATTCAGGAGGAACAATGCGGTTTTCGTCCCGGTCGTGGAACACTGGACCAGCTCTATACCCTCCGCAGGGTGGTCGAGGGTTCATGGGAATTTGCCCAACCAGTCTACATGTGCTTTGTGGATCTGGAGAAGGCATTTGACCGTGTCCCTCGTGCCATTCTGTGGGGGGTGCTGAGTGAGTATGGAGTCCGGGGCCCTCTACTAAGGGCTGTCCGGTCTCTATATGATCGAAGCAGGAGTCTGGTTCGCATTGCCGGCAGTAAGTCAGACTTGTTCCCAGTGCATGTTGGACTCCGGCAGGGCTGCCCTTTGTCACCGGTCCTGTTCATAATTTTTATGGACAGGATTTCTAGGCGCAGCCAGGGGCCGGAGGGGATCCGGTTTGGGGACCTCAGGATTTCATCTCTGCTTTTTGCAGATGACGTTGTCCTGTTGGCTTCATCAGACCGGGACCTCCAGCATGTGCTGGGGCGGTTTGCGGCAGAGTGCGACGCGGCAGGGATGAGAATCAGCACCTCCAAAACCGAGGCCATGGTTCTCCATCGGAAAAGGGTGGCATGCCTTCTCCGGGTGGGTGGAGAAGTCCTGCCTCAGGTGGAGGAGTTCAAGTATCTCGGGATCTTGTTCACGAGTGAGGGAACAATGGAGCGTGAGATTGACAGACGGATCGGTGCAGCGTCCGCAGTAATGCGGTCGATGTACTGGACCGTCGTGGTGAAGAGGGAGCTGAGTCGAAAGGCGAAGCTCTCGATTTACCGGTCAATCTACGCCCCTACCCTCACCTATGGTCATGAACTTTGGGTAGTGACCGAAAGGACAAGATCGCGGATACAAGCGGCCGAGATGAGTTTCCTCCGCAGGGTGGCTGGACGCTCCCTTAGAGATAGGGTGAGGAGTTCGGTCACCCGGGAGGAGCTCGGAGTCGAGCCGCTGCTCCTTCACATTGAGAGGAGTCAGCTGAGGTGGCTTGGGCATCTGTACCGGATGCCTCCTGGACGCCTCCCTAGGGAGGTGTTCCAGGCATGTCCCACCGGGAGGAGACCCCGGGGAAGACCCAGGACACGCTGGAGAGACTATGTCTCTCGGCTGGCCTGGGAACGCCTCGGACTCCCCCCGGAAGAGCTGGAGGAAGTGTCTGGGGTGAGGGAAGTCTGGGCATCCCTGCTGAGGCTGCTGCCCCCGCGACCCGGGAACGGATAAAGCGGGAGAAGATGAGTGAGTGATGAGTGAGAATCATCCTAGTCAAATATGTGGTAACATCAGGGACATTGTTCACATCTGCACAGACAGCATTAACAGAACATTTTTTTATAAAAAAAGGTCTGATGTTGAAGTTCTCATTCAGACCCTTGGGACACCAGACACTTTAACTCCCTTCAACATTATCTGCCCCACCAGATGGAACCACCACCAAATTTTACTGTGGGTAGCAAGTGTTTGTCTTGGAATGCTGTGTTCTTCTTCCGCAATGCATACCGCCCCTTGTTATTTCCCAATAACTCAATTTTAGTTCCATCAGTCCACAGCACCTTATTCCAAAATAAAGCTGGCTTGTCCAGATGTGCCTTAGCAAACCTGAAGCGATTCTGTTTGTGGCATGTGCCCAGAAAAGGCTTCTGCCACATTATTCTCCCATACAGCAACTCCTTGTTCAAAGTGCACTCAACAGTTGAACGATGCACATTGACACCATCCACAGCAAGATCATGTCATAGGTGTTTGGAGCTGGTCTGTGGGTTGAGTTTGGCTATTCTCACCATCCTTCGCCTCTGCTTATCTGAGATTTTCTCGGCCTGCCAGTCCAGGCTTTAACTAGAACTGTGTCTGTGGTTTTCCATTTCCTCACTATGTTCCTCATAGTGGAAACTGACAGCTGAAATCTCTGAGCTAGCTTTTTGTATCCTTCCCCTAAACCGGGGGTCGGCAACTCGCGGCTCTAGAGCCGCATGCGGCTCTTTAGCGCCGCCCTAGTGGCTCAGGGGAGGCCCGATCCCCGGACCCGGCCCCACCCCCCCCCGGGCCACCCCGGCGGACACCCCAAGGGTCATGGAGTCCCCACATCCGCAGGGGCACGCGGCGCCCGCCCAGCGACGGAGGACCAAGGCAGCAATGCCCCCCCAGCGCAGACAGCCACCCCCCACCCAGGCAGGGCCGGGCCCTCCGTGTGGGACCCCCCGGGAAACCCGGAGGCGCCCTAGCCACAGCCCCCTGCCCGAGCCCCCCCCAGCCACCCCCCCCCCCCCCCCCCCCCCCACCGCCATGAGGTGACCCCCCCATAGGCCCCCGAGGCCCCCACCGGCCAGGGACAGGGCCCCACCCACCGCCCCCCAGGGGCCACCAAGCCCCCAAGCCGACCCCCAACCCCAAGGGCTACGAGATCACCCCCCCCCCCCCCCCCCCCGCCCCCACTAGGCCCCCACAAAGCCAATAATCGGGGACCAGAGAGAGTGCAATTCCGCCGAATGTGGTTCAGTGGAGGCAGATATTATCTCACTACTAATATGATCTGATAAAAGATTCCTAAAATGGTTGATACATAAACTGGATTTTTGTTTTCAATTTACTAGAATGGTTTTCTTTGCGATACATAAGGCAGTGAGAACCCGGTGTGTCCAATTAGGTTCTATTTGAATGTCTCCCAGGTGACCTAATATACATACCGTGGGGCACACTGGGATTCTGTAGTTGATCCATGTGGATAAATCCTCACAAATCTCCTTCCAGAACCTCTGTACCGGTGTACAGAACCATAAAGCATGCATATAATTATCTGGGGTGTTCTCTGTGCACTGTGAACAGATATTAGAGGTGACAAAGCCCATCTGGAACATCCTTTGTCCAGTATAATGTATTCTATGAAGAACTTTGTACTGTATAAGTTGTAAGTTTGGGTTTTCAGTCATAGTAAACGTATTTAAGCATATTTGTGACCAAGAAAACGGTATTAAGAGAGAGATCCGCAAAGATGGTTATTATTATTATTATTATTATTATTATTATTATTATTATTATTAGTAGTATTATTGTTAGTATTATTATTATGTATAGTATATCCTATTATTAGTATAGGTATCGGATAGGTGAATGGATGAATGAATGGGATGCCTGGGTCTGGGGCCCTCCGTTGTCGGGCCTGCGCGGGTGTCGCCCTGTTTGGGGGTTCCCTCTCTCCGGGCCCGTCTCCGGTCCCCCCCGCTGCCTCCGCGGCGGGGCGCCCCTCTGGTCTTGGAGGGCCACTTTCGTGGGGGCGGGTGCACCTGCCGACAGAGTCGGCGACTCTGTCTCTCCGGGCAGGCTGGCCCCCTGCCGGGTGGGGGTCGTTGGCCTGAAGGGTGAGGGCCTCCTGGCCACGTGTCCGGCCCAGACTGGGTGGCCGGGGATTGCCTGGGTCGCGGTCCGCCGCCGCGGGATCCCTGGCTGCTTCTTCCCGCGCCGTGGGGGCCTGGGTTCCGGGTTCTTCCGTGTCGGCCTCTGGTCTCGCGGGTGGCGGGGTTGCTCCCCCCTCTCCCCCACTATAGATACACTTCAGGTGGAGCTTTGTTTGGTTTATTACACACACACACACACACACACACACACACACACACACACACACACACACACACACACACACACACATATAGCCACTCAGTCACATACATATACGCACACATACACAGCCACACAAACATATACATACACACACACATAGCCACACACACACACACACACACACACACGCATGATCATATACATACACGCCTACACACACATAGACATACACCGGCTTGTTCACCTGCATGCTGGCTCTGTAGTTTTTGGGGTTAGGTAGCGGTAGCTTAGCTCAGACTGCGATCAGATCTCAAGATTTGGGTCGATTGCTGTTCGTGTTTTGATCGGCTCCGTGCCGGTTTCGTGTTTTGTTTGTGGTTTTTTGTTGCAGATTTCCAGTGCTTGACGTGTGTCTCCGTGTGTTCCTGCTTCCTGGATTGGCAGTGGATGTCGTCACTCCCCCCCCACCCCCACCCCCCAAAAAAAAAAAAAAAAAAAATCACTGGGTTTGTATGTGTATATTTATGTATGTGTATGCATATGTATGCGTATATATATGTATATATATTAAATATAGTAATAATGCACATATATATACCTTTGGTTTCTACCTTCATGGTATCAATCATTAATATGTGTGCAGACAAGGTAAGAAAAAAAAAAAAAGAGAGAGATCCGCCTCCCACTTGGAAATCGGGAGAGAGACTGAATCGTCCAGTTCAGACACTAACCTGTAGAGTTTTGATAACAACTTTGAAGTGCTTAGATTCAATAAATCTATTATCTTAGCGGGAAGTTGTAAGTCTAATTGGCTAATTTTGTATGTTTTATTTATTATGGCCTTAAGTTGTTGATACTCTAAAAATGTATTCCTGCTAACTCCGTATTGAACAATAAGTGTATTGAAAGGTACAACATGTCCTCCTACAATTACGTGCTGTAAATACCTTATTCCTTGATCTCTCCATTGAACGAAATTAACCATCTTTTTATCATTTTTCACGATGTCTGGGTTGTTCCATATGGGTGTACGGTCACATGGAAAAAGTGAAATTTTAGCTACTTTAAGAAATTCCCACCAAGCTGATAAAGTTGTGCTAATATTAATGCTTTTGAAACATTGATGATGTTTGATACTTTGACTAATAAATGGTAACTCTGAGATTTCTAGTTCGTTGCAAAACACTTGCTCTGAGTCCAGCCATTGACTATCTAAAGGATGATCTTTTGACCATTTTACAATATACTGTAATTTATTGGCTATGAAGTAATACTGAAAATTAGGTAGCTCTAAACCTCCATATTCTTTGGATTTTTGCAATGTCTTTAAACTAATACGTGGAGTTTTATTTTTCCACAGAAATTTTGATACATATGAGTCCAACGATTTAAACCAGGAAAGAGGGGGTTTGCATGGTATCATTGAGAAAAATAATTTACTTTTGGTTAAACCATAATTTTAATGGTGGCTATTCTACCCATGAGTGAAATGGGGAGAGAGCTCCATCTGGAAAGATCATCTTCTATTTTCTTTATAAGCTGAACATGATTTAATTTTATTAACTCTGACAGCCTAGGGGAGATGTTTATGCCTAAATATCTAATGTTCCCTGATTGTAATTGAGTATTGGCTATATTCCTAAAATTGCAGTTAACACACAAAACAGTGGATTTAAAATATTTTTTTATCCCCGATTTTTTACCCATTTCATCACCCAGTGCTCATACCTAGACAGTCCTGGGCATGGATTCCAAACAGTGGATTTAGACCAATTAATAGAATAGTCAGACAGAGATGAAAATCCCTCTATAAGTGCAATTGTCTGTGATAGTGAAGATCGTGAGTTCTGGAGGAAGAGGAGTACGTCATCCGCATAAAGACTTTTGAGAATTTTGTGCTCTAATATTTTGCATTGTATACCTTTAATATTTTGATTTTGTCTAATAGCTGCTGCTAAAGGTTCAATAAATATTGCAAATAATGAGGGAGAGAGAGGGCAACCCTGTCTAGTGCCTCTTTGCAAGGTAAAACTTGTAAAGATTTGATCATTTGTCCTTACACGTGCCTTGGGAAAGCTGTATAATATTTTTATCCAGTCAATGAAAGATTCGCCAAATCCAAATTTATGCAAAGTTGCCAATAAAAACTTTCAATTTACCTTATCAAATGCTTTTTCCGCGTCTAAGGATATAATAGTAGTTTCCTGTTTATTGATACTCGAATAGTCTATAATATTTAATACTCTGCGAATATTAGTAGAAGAATGTCTACCTTTAATGAAGCCTGTTTGATCCGTTTGTATAATAGAAGGGGTGACTCTTTTCAGACGTTCAGTAAGGGCTTTGCTAATTATTTTAGGGTCTACATTTATCAATGAAATTGGGCGGTAGCTCGATGGGAGAAAGGGATCTTTGTCCGGTTTTAATAAAAGAATATTAGCAGAGTTCATATTTAAAGCAGCACAACGGAACTTTCAGCTTTGTTGAGTTTGGCGCCTCCTTTGGACAAAAATCGGTAGTGCTTTACCAGAAAGAACACTCCATTTCCCATGAGCACCAGCGGGTACTGCCGGAAAACCCCCTTCCCCGTCGCTGCATTTGTTTTGATGAGAGAAGACGGGACAGACTTTCAAAACTACTTTTGTTTTCAGCGGTCGTTTGCAGGATGGATAGCAAAGAGGTAATGTATCTATTTTTGGTTAAACAATATAATATGACGATGTTGAAAAACACTAAGTTCAACTTGGTTTTATTAAGTTGTTTCAGCGAGATAATGCGCCCTACAAACTCATACGCTCTGCACCTTTTTCCTGTCACGTTTTTTAGAAGGATTTCGTTATAAATTAGTAGTCCAACATACTTACTGACAAAATGAAAAAATACTTTATAACCTGTGAATAACTGAATGCCCATTCCTTATATTTTGCAGATCAGCCCTGCACAATTTTACAGTTCTCAGGAAAAATACTAGAAATGTTCTATACATTTTCTTTGCATTGCATTATTTCCTCTAGTGCTGTAATTCTATTCAATTGTATTATTATTTTATAAAGCTTCCTCATTGCGAATTACACATTTTTATGATCACTATTATTTTTCTGTCTGTTGTTGATATTGTCAGTAATTTTAGAATTACCAAAACCCAAGACGAATATGTGAAAACATTCTAATTTTGATTCTTATTGAACATAGAACTCTACATTTACATTTGTATCATAACAATTATGTCTCTTGTTTTATCAGGAATCTGCTGTTCCTGAGAACACCTCTACCTCTGCATCATCAGAGTTTGAACCCCCACAAAGACGGAACCAACACGCAGCATATCGCCAGTTTGTGCTCTGGCAGCATGATGTTTGGAAAATAAGAGACACCTTTCCAGACCCAATGGGACAGTACACTGGTTTCAGGGCTCCCCGTCTTCTGTAGAATGGAACCTTTATGAGGATTACTGCAAATATTTTGATATTGTTTTTTTTTGTTCCATTTTTTCCTGTACAGTTGTTTTTGTGTGTGTTTAAAATAAAGACATTTGTGCAAAACAAGACAGACTTTTATTTACACACCTTTCAGAAAATAGAAAAATTCTTGAACTTTGTCATTTGCATAGTGACAGCAGTTATCCCATACATTATTATAAACAATAAGTAATCTGTATCACAGTAGCAGTAATGAACAACTGTATGACAGGATAAATTACTGTGAATAAAGTAAACAAGTGTAAATAGAGTAGTAGAAAAATAAACTAAAAATAATGAACTGATAATAAAAACTGAAGTATGAAACAGTGTAAGAAGTTACTGTAAATAAATACAATGACTATAGTAGCAGTAGCATCTTGTGTCCATCCATGTTTCGTGCTGGGAGAGTCCGCGTGCGATTCACTGCTGGAGTGTAGGAGAACCTTCCCTGATGATTCACTGCTGGAGTGCAGGAGAACCTTCCCTGATGATTCACTGCTGGAGTGCAGGAGAACCTTCCTTGATGATTCACTGCTGGAGTAGGAGAACCTTCCCTGATTCACTGCTGCAGTGTAGGAGAACCTTCCCTGGTGATTCACTGCTGGAGTGTAGGAGAACCCTTCCCTGCATGAGGATGTGATTCTGGAAGTTTTCCAGATCTGATGTAGTCCTGCAGAGTGTGAGAATAAAGATACAAAAACATTATGTCTTTCTGATAATTACTGACCTATAAATCATTCAACATATTTTGTTGATCACAAGTTTGAATTTTTTTCTTGGTTGAAGTCACTGTAATTACGCAGACAGTAAAAGCAATTAATGTATAGCTATAGAAAAATTAGAGAAATGTATATATTTATACACTCACAAGATAAAACGACACATTATAAACACCATATAAGGTTTCTTTTACTACTCTTGTTATTATTTTAATATAATTCCAACAAAGTAGATTTATTTTATATGCTTTTTATGGTGTTTATAGTGTATTCTTTTTATCTGGGAGTGTATACTTTGCCTATATATTTCATTTTTCTGGCTATATTTTACTATATCTTCAAATTTGTTGCTTTTACCATCAGTGTATAGGTATCTGTATATACAGACTTGAAGAGTCAAAAGGTTTACATAGATATTGACATTTGATACAGTAGCAACACTTACAGCAGCTGTAGTAGTTTCAGGATAAATAATAATAATAATAATAATGATGACTTGGATTTATATAGTGCCCTTCTAGGCACCCAGAGCGCTTTTTACAGAAATCATTATTCATTCATACACATCCTCACTGGTGGTGGTAAACTACATCTGTAACCACAGCTGCCCTTGGGCAGACTGACGGAAGCGTGGCTGCCATATCGCGCTTAACGGCCCCTCCGACCACCACCAACATTAAGGATAATTGTTTTTGTAAAACACTGACATAGGTGTTGACAAAAGTGCATACCTGGAGGTGATGAACGTCTTTACATCCTTCAACCATCTCTTGTCCAAGACGACGGCTACAAGGGCTTGTAGTGAGTGAACGCCGGGCCAATGTTTATTTTTGTTCGGGCATTTAGCTTGTTACTCTCCCGCTTTCTTTTTTTCGCCTCCTCCGCTCCGTTAAAACTTTTATTTTCTTCGTTTTTTTCGCTGCTTCGGCCATGATACCAACTCCTCGTTTAGCTCAACACCAGCTTCTGCTGAGCTCTGCCTCTGCGCTCCAAGCCCCGCCCATTTTCGTCTCGACTACGAATCGGGAAGGAGGAGGAAGTGACGTATGTGCCGTAAAGCAGTCAAAGCCGTAAAATTTGTAGTTTTTTAGTGTGGCAGGGTTCCTACCATGCTCCTCAAAGTTACATAGTGCCAGTGAAAGCGATACAGACCCCCTCAGATGATGACAGAGGTGTCATTAAACCTGTTGGAAGTTGATGTACCATCACAATGACTCTGGAAATATGATATTAAGGTGGAAAAGTTACGTAGTGTCGCTTTAAGGGTAAGCTTTTATTCTCCCTAGCATTTAGAATCGTTTTATAAAATGTTGGTGCTAATATGCTCCAGAATTCCTTATAAAATTCAGCTGGGAAACCATCTGGGCCCGGAGCTTTATTATTGGGCATATGTTGAAGAGCTTCATGGAGTTCTCCTATTGAGAGCGGTGAGTCTAAATTCGTAACCTGTTCCTGATCTTCGGCAGATTTATTTCTCCAAGAAACTCATTAATGGATTGATCAGATGGTTCAATTTGTGACGAGTATAATTTATAGTAAAAGTCTGTAAAGACTGAATTTATTAAACAGGGATCATGTGTAACTTCCCCTGACTGGTCCTTAATAGATGTTATGGTTGTTTTTTCTTTGTTTATTTTTAATTGATTGGCTAAGTATTTTCCCGATCTGTTAGCATGTGCAAAGTTTTCCAGGCGAAGCCTTTGTACTAGAAACTGTGTTTTTGCGTCAATTATTTTATTTAATTCTATTTTAGTTTTCCTTATTCTGTTAAGGATACGTTCGTCTGCAGAGGTCTGGAAGGCCTCCTCTAGCGTCTTTATTTCACATTCTAATTCTTTTGTTTTTAAGTTGTCTTTTCTTTTCTTATTTGAGGAAAAGGAAATTATTTTGCCTCGCATTACTGCTTTTCCTGCTTCCCATAGGACGCTCGCTGATATTTCCGGCTGGTCGTTATTTTGTAAAAATATATCCCATTCTTTCTTAAAAAAATTAGTAAAGTCGGGGTCTTTGAGCAATGATGTATTAAATCTCCAAATTTTGGAGGATGATACGCTCCCCCTCTTCCCCAGAGTGAAAGAAACAGGTGCGTGATCGCTAATATTGATTGGGTGAATTTGTGATTCTGAGATATCTCTCATCAGAGAGCTACTGACTAAAAAATAATCTAACCTAGAGTATGAGTGATGAACGGCTGAGAACAAAGTGTAGTTCCTAAGGGTTGGGTGTAAAGAGCGCCATGTATCGCAAAGACCCAGATCATTCATGTATTGCTTAACAATACTTGCTGACTGTCAACTCCTGTGTCCGCCTGCATTACTGAGCCTGTCAACTCCAGGGTCCAGAACCATGTTGAGGTCTCCTCCGATGATGACTGTGTTGTCTAGGTGAGCAGAAAGTGAGGTGAAAAAAGAGTGAAAAAACGAGGAGTCATCAACATTTGGACCATATACGTTAGAAATACATCAATTCAAGCTTTGAATTTGCAAGACTAAAATTAAATATCTACCCTCTGAGTCAATGTGTGTGTCCTTTACAGTGAAATTTATTCTTTTATGAATAAGAATGGCTACCCCTCTTTGTCTGGAGTTGTAACAGGCTGAGAAAACATGCGGAAATTCTGCCGTGGCCAATGCATCTGCTGAAGCTTTAACTAAGTGTGTTTCTTGCAGTAGGACAATGTCTGCCTGCAGAGTTTGTATCTGGTTAAGAAGTTTTAATCTCTTTAAACTGTTCCCGGCTCCGTTTACATTCCAGGTGACAAACTTTAATTTATCCATAATCCAATCATTGAAAGTAACATTATATGTAAGTGTTAATGTTGCATGAGAAGTTGTTGTATGTGTGTGTGCCATGTTATTCTAAATGTGTGATATGTGTGTTTGTACCAGTTTACCAAACCGAAACAGAAAGTGCAGCAGGGTGGGACATAGAGGGAAAAAAGAAAAAAAAGGGGAAAGGGAGTGAGGTGGGGGGGAGGGAGATAATTCTAAACATAATAGAAAAAAAATAGAGAAAAGAAAAAAAAGAGAGAGAAAGGCAATCACCAGTGTGAGCCTATAACTTACCGAGACTAGCAGAGCAAAAATTATTAATACATTAATATATACCGAGAATGTTTTATGAAACTATATCTAATCTAATCACCAGTTAGTGAGAAAGAAAGAGAGGAGAAGAAAGTCAATTTGTACTCATCCTTTTTAGAAGAGCCAGGGGGTGATGTTGGGGTCGCGGTACAATTGTCCGTTCACGAACAACTTATCCACGGTGATGACAGCACGAGCTCCCTCCGTCATTAGCCTCCTCCGGACCGGGAAGAGGACTCGGCGACGGTCCAGGATCTCCCGGGGGAACTGGTCGTTCGCGGAGAATGGCAATCCGCGTAGCTGTGGCCCCCGTCTCCTCACCTGCTCTTTGTGTTTATAGTGTTCGAATTTAGCAACAATGGGCCTGGGTCTCTGGGTTTCCGATCTTCTTCTTATAAGACAAAGAGTAGTTAGTTCTTCATCTTTTGTCTCTTCCATTGGTTAAAAACATATTTATTCATTAATCAGTAATACACATCAGTTTTTTGTCAACACCATCAGTTCTTCGTCAACACCGTCAGATGTATGTTTTTGTTCATTTAAAAAAAAAAAGTTTATTCTTTGTTCAGTCTATGTTGTTTATGTAAAAAGGGACCATCTGATCTACATCCTCGTATGTCTTATTTATCTAAAAAAAATATTTAAAAAATGTTTAAATTATAAAACAAAGATTGAAAATGCAGACATTTAGAAATCTGGGTTTTCAGAATAGTGTGAAATCACAACATAAGTTTATATATTGTATTTTATTACATATCAGAGTAACTAAACACTATACCGACATACTTCAGGACTTCTTGTTGGACTGGAAGAATTAAAATGGTATACTTTTGAGTGTCTGACGGAGTTGACACAAATCAAGTTCTAAAGTAAAGCATGTAATTTTTTTTTAAAGAATGAATGAATAGAATAGAATAGAATACTTTATTGTCTGTCCCAATGGTGACAGAAATTCCTCTTGGACAGGGCTCACAACCACATTCACACATTCCCATAAGGACACGTTACAATATAAAAAGAATAAATACGTTAAAAAACAGTAAATAAGTTAAAACAGACATGACGGTGCCTGTTAAAAGTGCAACAATCTATTTGATAGTGTTCAGGATGGTTGGTAAAGTGTTTTTATTTAGAACCTGTTCCTTTACATGGTTAAATAGCTAAGACCCTTCTCTACAGAAATATACAATAATATAGTGTGCATTTAAAAAAAAAAAGATTTTTAAAACCAGTTTTGTCCCTTATCTCAAGAATTCCTTCTATATAGGTCACTTGAAGGCAGGGTGTAATTGTCTTTAAGTTGGGAAAAAGATGAATAAATGGTTGAATTTTGATTATTTAACCCTCAAAACCCTAAGGGGGACATGATAAGATGATAAGATAATGCAAGTAGGAGCAAAATAGGCTTAGGGTTCAAACAAGGCTTTGCTGTTTACAATCAGCTGAGGGAAGCAGTGGCAGTTATATTATATTGTTGGGGCCCTGAGAAAATCATGTCCCCTGAGGACTCGAACTCTGAACACATATACTGTGGAATATTCAGGAAAAGTTGCAGCACCACCTGTTGGTAGTGGGAAATATGCTTTTTTGTGTTGTCTCAGAGGGCTCAGGTTCCTTGTGTTTGTCATCGACATAGACAAAACATAGACGCCGAATCGAGTGGTTTTACCCGCTGCTGCGATACGTCAACGACAACGCCATATTGGATGTTCAAGACTGCGCTGTAAACTAATACAAGTAAATTGACTTATTTTCATAAAGCGCCTTTCTACAAAGAAAGAGAAAGAGAAAAAAGTTTTACGTCTCATTTATTCATTCACACACGCACTAATATACTTGGGAAACAGTTAGGCACCAAATATAATATATTTAATTTTCTCAGATGGCAAAAATAAGAACTTTATTGATCCCACATAGGAGTAATTCATGTTATATCAGCTATAGAGAACAAGGTAGTGCCGAAAAACAATATCCCCCTTACAAAAATAAGAAAAATAGAGAAACATATTTTCTCATCAACAAAACATATTTTAAATTTTTCAAGTAACAAAATAACATATTTGAACCATTTTTCAGACGATAAAATAACACAACATAATGTAGACCATTACTATCCATTCCATTTTCTTTGCTGTCATTGTTTGAAATGAATTTTGTTCTTACTATATACGGATCAGGTGCAGCAAAGGGTGTGTCCCTCTATTAGGACTAACTACATTTCTGTGTTGCTGATATTGATATTTGTTTATATCCAACATTCTATACTGTAGTGTGTTATCTGTTTTTAGACTATAAATCTTGCTTTCAAACAAGTCTGTTTTCATGACTATAATGAAGCATGATAGATAACTTACATTATTAATGTCATCATTTACTTGAGCCAAATAAAGTACAACCCCAATGCTTTACTATACATTTTTCTATATAATCACTGACACCAGTTTTGTTGTATTCTTCAGAAACGTATCTTTCCTAGCCTAATCGTTTCCTATGTTTTTTGAGGTGGGGTTTGTTCTACATGTTGACTTTTGAATATTTACTAAGGCAGCTGTCCATGCATAATGCCCCTTCAATAGTTGTATGCTTTGCCAACTTTGATTGACTTGAAATGTGAAAAATGTTCAGATTCTCTCATCAGCAAGAAGACAGTGGAAAGCTGTGCAACAGGCTTTGATGAAATACTCCAGTAAATTATCAAAGCAGGAAATTATATGTATAATTATATTTGTTGTAGCCAATTTAGAGTTGTGCTGTGTGTGTATGTATGTGTACCAGAACATCAGTTGGGAGGAAAAGCAGGAAAAGTCTGGTACATTCCACATCATGGCGTGCACCATCCTAAAAAGGGACTTTTGAGAGTGGTTTTTGACTGCAGTGCAAGCTTCAAGGGAATTTCACTCAACAGTCAGCTACTCCAGGGACCTAACCTGACAAATTCTTTACTCTGAGTTCTCACAAGGTTTCGTCAAGAATCTATAGCAGTGGTGGCAGATATACAGGCAATGTATCACCAAGTCAAAGTGGCAAAACAGGATGTAGAATTTCTTCGCTTCCTCTGGTGGCCAAATGGTGAACTGACACAACCTCTCACTGAATACAAAATGACTGTTCATCTGTTTGGCGCGATATCTTTGCCCAGCTGTGCCAGCTTTGCCTTAAAAAAAATACAGCTGAGAACAACAGAGCAGCATTCCCAGTACATGTGACGAACACCATAAAGCACAACTTTTATGTGGATGACTGCTTGAAGTCCTTGCCATCAGAGGCAGAAGCCATTGCCTTGGTGAAAGACCTGAGCACTGCATGTCAGCTGGGAGGATTTCAGCTGGTGAAATGGATCAGTAACAGCAGGTTGGGGTTGGAGTCTATTGACATGTCTCCACAAAAGATCAAAGTGGAAAAGGAGATGCAAAGATTCAGAGCGACACTGGGTGTTCACACTTTGTCACTGGAAGATATTGAAATAGCTGAAAGTGCCATCATTCAGTACTTTCAACTGGAAAGGTTTGGTGATGAAATAACTGCTTTGCGAGCTGGAACGTCTGGATTGAAGTGGAGCTTCACCACTCATCTCACCATGGCGGAGCATGGGAAAGAATCATTCGCATGGTCAGAAAGGTGCTGAACTCCGTACTTCACCAGCAAAACTTAGATGATGAAAGACTGCAGACTCTTCTTTGTGAGGTGGAAGCCATATTAAATGACTGTCCCTTTACAAAACTGTCTGATGAGCCCAATGATCTGGAACCCTTGACTCCTAATGACATCCTCTTATTGAAAGGTAAACCCGCTCCACCAACTGGGGTTTTTGAGAAGAGTGATTTGTACACCAGACAACGATGGAGGCAAGTTCAGTTTCTTGCAGATCTCTTCTGGCACAGATGAAGTCGTGAGTACTTACCACTGTTACAGGAGCGACAACGATGGCCAAAGGACAAGAGGAGCTTTGCTGCAGGGGACATTGTTCTTGTTGTGGACTCTACTGCCCCTCGTGGATCCTGGTTGTTGGGGAAGGTATTGCAGACCTTTCCTGACACACAAGGACTGGTGCGGTCTGTTAAGACCAAATTCAACATACTGGAGCGACCGGTCACAAAGATCTGTCTTCTGTTGGAAGGCTAGAGACTGATGTAAAAGAATTATCCCAACCTTGGGGTTACCCCTGACCAAGGGAACATACCTGACCTACCATTATTGACTGAATCACACTTGCACTATTGATTTGTCATTGGCTCCAGTATTTCTATGATGTAGAATTGTTATGTTATTATACAGTGACAATTAGGGGCCGGTGTGTTGTAGCCAATTTAGAGTTGTGCTGTGTGTGTATGTATGTGTGCGTGTGGGTGGAGGTTGGCATCACCTGCGCACCAGTGGGCATAGGAGGTAATTGGCAAGCAGAGGTTAGGTAAGGGAGACACTGGTGACCAGGTGCAGGGGAATTAGGAGCTGGGAAGCCACACAGTTTTTCAACTATGCATGGAGTGTGCATGTCCGCATGGTTTGTTCTCTCACCAGCAGCTTAATGTGTTGTCGTTTTTGATAATATGCAAGCTTGCACTTAATCTTTCATTCAGCACCCAGGTTTTTGTAAGTGTTGTTTTTTGAAGCTTTGCACATGTAAAATAAAGTGTTAAATGCAGCTCCCTGTCGGACCACTTTTTTGGAACCAGCATGAGTTGGAAATGGCTTCAAATTCCCTCACATGGCATTTTTTGTTGTTAGATTGCTATTACAATATTATTTGTCTTTTAATTTAAAAAAAAGAGAGTGGGGATGAAATGCAGCAAAGGGCTGCAGGTTGGGACTCGAACCTTCGACCGCTGCAGGAGGACTGTAGCATCAGTACCTGGACCGCTTGCTTTAGCCACTGTGCCACTGAGATCTCCCTATATACATGTAGGCTCTATGCTACCACTAATAATTGCAATAATATGGATATAATGGCAATATTTATTTGTGTGTAGGACTTGGGCATGGAGTCAACATCTCTGGATGACGTGTTGTATCGCTACGCGAGCTTCCGTAACCTGGTTGATCCCATCACACATGACCTGATCATCAGCCTGGCACGATATGTCCACTGCCCCAGGACGGTAAGACATTGCATACCCATACCTTTTACATGAACCATAATAAGTGGCTGCCTAACATTTACCCCTACCAAAACCTAAAACAATTCTAAACCAAAATCTAAAACCATGTTGATTGTCAAACATGGTTTGGAACCATACAGACTTCCTCTCATCTCAGCAGTCAATTTAAAGCCCTT
The DNA here is from genome assembly GCF_033807715.1 of Cololabis saira. Classification (NCBI taxonomy): domain Eukaryota; kingdom Metazoa; phylum Chordata; class Actinopteri; order Beloniformes; family Belonidae; genus Cololabis; species Cololabis saira. Next base: position 683,840 of record NC_084590.1, on the reverse strand, counting down.
TAAAACAAACGTAAAACACTCACACGCATTAAAAGAAATAGTCTAACATGAAGAATATGCAATAAACATTGTCAGTTACTGTAAACATACCTGTGCATGAATACAACATACTCTGACAAATGTGATTTGTTGAGTTGTATCTATCAGATGATCTCCTGACTCATTTTGTCTGACACTATTAGATTATGAAAGTGCTGTAAATGGTTGTATGTCTGTCTTTGTCCTTGAGGCAACTGTAGGTCTTTGTGTTTGTTCAATTATGTCATTATGGAGAGGGAAATAGTGCCCAAAAGCAGCTATACTAATTTGTCTATTACCTATTTACCTATTTACTGTAGAGTGAGCGAAAATAACCGAATCAAATTCCATGTCTTGTCTGTCCTGACCTGGCCAAATAAACGTGATTCTGCATAATGCAGGTGTTGAGGGGTGACATCCGCTGCAAATCTGAAATGAGAGAAACACAGGAAAACGCAAAACGGGCACGGCCGCCTTTGGAATCTGCAAGAGAGAAAACAAATGAACAGACACGAGAACAGGCAGAGACACAAACAGCAACCATTTTAGGTCTCTAAAACTGAATCAAGACTAGGCTACTGGTATTATCTGTCCCCCAAAACTGTGGAGTGAGTATGCGCCTGTTTTCATTATTAATGTAGCCCAGGACCACTTTTGCTATCTGCGTGGTAAGTTACAAGCTGAAGGTCTAGTTCTGCTGAGACAAAGTCGGCTAACTCAACAGCAAGCACTGCTGCACAGAGCTCCAGTCTCGGTATTGTATGGTCATGGCGGGGATCCAGTTTGGCCTTCCCCATGACAAACCCAACATAGTTGTGTCTGGATGTGATCTTTAGGTATGTCACTGCAGCAATGGTTGCAGCAATGGCTTTGGTTGATGTGTCCGAAAAAACACACAATTCTCTTTTGACAGCTGCTGAAGGTGAAGTTTCAGTGTAAGATCTGGGGATGGAAAGGTTTGACAATTCTGCCAAAGAAGCTCTCCATGATGTCCAAGCTTCCTCCATTTCTTCAGGTAATGGTGCATCTCAGTCACCATTGTTCGCACTGAGCTCTCTCAAAATAGCCTTGCCTTGGATTGTGACAGGTGCTACAAATCGTAGAGGATCGTAGAGGTTATTCATTCTGGATAAGACACCACTCTGAGTGTAAGGTTTTATCTCATCTGGGATACTAAAAAGGAAACAATCTGTTTCGAGGTTCCAGTTGATTCCAAGACTGCGCTGCACTGGCAGTGTTTCTGCATAAAGATCCAAATCTTTAAGGTCACTTGCATGGTCTCTGGAGGGAAAGGCTTCAAAGCCCTCTCTTTTATTTGCTGCAATTTTATGCAGCCTCAGGTTTGATTTGCCCCTCCTTGAACCGCCATCTTACTGTGGTGGAGGGGTTTGTGTGCCCGAGTGATCCTAGGAGCTATGTTGTCGGGGGCACTTACGCCCCTGGTAGGGTCTCCCATGGCAAACAGGTCCTGGGTGACGGGCCAGACTAAGACCGGTTCACAAAGCTTGCTATGAAGAAGAAAACATCAAGGACAGTTACGTCGCCCGGATCGGCGTCACCGGGGCCCCGCCCTGGAGCCAGGCCTGGGGTTGGGGCTCGTAGGCGAGCGCCTGGTGGCCGGGTCTTTGCCCGTGGGACCCGGCCGGGCTCAGCCCGAAACGGCGACGTGGGCCCGCCTTCCCGTAGGCCCACCACCCGCAGGAAGGACCATGGCAGGCCGGTGCCTTGTGATCTGGGTAGCAGTCGTGGCGGGGTGCCTCGATGACCCAATCCCTGGACTAAAACCCTCACAGTGGGGACATGGAATGTCACCTCGCTGGGGGGGAAGGAGCCGGAGCTTGTGCGTGAGGTTGAGAGATACCGGCTAGAGATAGTCGGGCTCACCTCCACACATAGCTTGGGCTCTGGAACCCAGCTCCTTGAAAGGGGCTGGACCCTCCACTACTCTGGAGTTGCCCAGGGTGAGAGGCGGCAGGCTGGTGTGGGCTTGGTTATAGCCCCCCAGCTCAGCCGCCATGTGTTGGAGTTCACCCCGGTGAACGAGAGGGTCGCTTCCCTGCGCCTTCGGGTCGGGAAAAGGTCTCTCACTGTTGTTTGTGCCTACGGGCCGAACAGCAGTGCAGAGTACCCCGCCTTCTTGGGGTCCCTGGGAGGAGTACTGGATAGTGCTCCAACCGGGGACTCTATTGTTCTACTGGGGGACTTCAACGCTCACGTGGGCAATGACAGTGATACCTGGAGAGGCGTGATTGGGAGGAACGGCCTCCCCGATCTGAACCCGAGCGGTGTTTTGTTGTTGGACTTCTGTGCTAGTCACAGTTTGTCCATAACGAACACCATGTTCAAGCATAAGGGTGTCCATCAGTGCACGTGGCACCAGGACACCCTAGGCCGGAGGTCAATGATCGACTTTGTTGTCGTTTCATCTGACCTTCGGCCGCATGTCTTGGACCCGAGTGGATGAAGAGAGGGGCTGAGCTGTCAACTGATCACCACCTGGTGGTGAGTTGGATGCGCTGGCGGAGGAGGAGGTTGGACAGACCGGGCAGACCCAAACGAATTGTGAGGGTCTGTTGGGAACGTCTGGCCGAACCCTCTGTCAGGGACATCTTCAACTCCCACCTCCGGGAGAGCTTCTCTCAGATCCCGGGGGAGGCGGGGGACATTGAGTCTGAGTGGACCATGTTCTCTGCCTCCATTGTCGACGCGGCGGCTCGAAGTTGGTCGCAAGGTCTCCGGTGCCTGTCGTGGCGGCAATCCTAGAACCCGGTGGTGGACACCGGAAGTACAGGATGCCGTCAGACTGAAGAAGGAGTCCTACCGGGCTATGTTGGCCGGTGGGACTCCTGACGCAGTAGATAGGTACCGGCAGGCCAAGCGAGCCACGGCTCGGGCGGTCCTGGAGTTCGGGGAGGCCATGGATGAAGACTTTCGGTCGGCCTCGAGGAAATTCTGGAGGACCGTTCGGCGCCTCAGAAGGGGGAAGCAGTACTCTGCCGGCACCGGTAATGGTGCGGGTGGGGAGCTGTTGACCTCGACTGGGGACATTGTCGGACGGTGGAAGGAATACTTCGAGGATCTCCTCAACCCGACTGACATGCCTTCCACTGAGGAAGCAGAGAGTGGGGACTCTGGGGCGTGCTCATCCATCACCCAAGCCGAGGTCACTGAGGTAGTTCGTAAGCTCCTCAGTGGCAGGGCACCGGGGGTGGATGAGATTCGCCCTGAGTACCTCAAGTCTCTGGATGTCGTAGGGCTGTCTTGGTTGACACGCCTCTGCGGCATCACATGGAGGAAGGGGACAGTACCGCTGGAGTGGCAAACCGGGGTGGTGGTCCCTCTGTTTAAAAAGGGGGACTGGAGAGTGTGTTCCAACTATAGGGGGATCACACTTCTCAGCCTCCCCAGGAAAGTCTACGCCAGGGTACTGGAGAGGAGAAGATTACGGCCGATAGTTGAACCTCGGATTCAGGAGGAACAATGCAGTTTTAGTCCCGGTCGCGGAACACTGGACCAGCTCTATACCCTCCGCAGGGTGCTCGAGGGTTCATGGGAATTTGCCCAACCAGTCTACATGTGCTTTGTGGATCTGGAGAAGGCATTTGACCGTGTCCCTCGTGCCATTCTGTAGGGGGTGCTCGGTGAGTATGGAGTCCGGGGCCCTCTATTAAGGGCTGTCCGGTCTCTGTATGATCGGAGCAGGAGTCTGGTTCGCATTGCCGGCAGTAAGTCAGACTTGTTCCCGGTGCATGTTGGACTCCGGCAGGGCTGCCCTTTGTCACCGGTCCTGTTCATAATTTTTATGGACAGGATTTCTAGGCGCAGCCAGGGGCCGGAGGGGTTCCGGTTTGGGAATCTCAGGATTTCATCTCTGCTTTTTGCAGATGATGTTGTCCTGTTGGCTTCATCGGACCGGGACCTTCAGCATGTGCTGGGGCGGTTTGCGGCCGAGTGCGACGAGGCAGGGATGAGAATCAGCACCTCCAAGACCGAGGCCATGGTTCTCCACCGGGAAAGGGTGGCATGCCTTCTCCGGGTGGGTGGAGAAGTCCTGCCTCAGGTGGAGGAGTTCAAGTATCTCGGGATCTTGTTCACGAGTGAGGGAACGATGGAGCGGGAGATTGACAGACGGATCGGTGCAGCGTCCGCAGTTATGCGGTCGATGTACCGGACCGTCGTGGTGAAGAGGGAGCTGAGTCGAAAGGCGAAGCTCTCGATTTACCGGTCAATCTACGCACCTACCCTCACCTATGGTCATGAACTTTGGGTAGTGACCGAAAGGACAAAATCGCGGATACAAGCGGCCGAGATGAGTTTCCTCCGCAGGGTGGCTGGACGCTCCCTTAGAGATAGGGTGAGGAGTTCGGTCACCCGGGAGGAGCTCGGAGTCGAGCCGCTGCTCCTTCACATTGAGAGGAGTCAGTTGAGGTGGCTTGGGCATCTGTACCGGATGCCTCCTGGACGCCTCCCTAGGGAGGTGTTCCAGGCATGTCCCACCGGGAGGAGACCCCGGGGAAGACCCAGGACACGCTGGAGAGACTATGTCTCTCGGCTGGCCTGGGAACGCCTCGGACTCCCCCCGGAGGAGCTGGAGGAAGTGTCTGGGGTGAAGGAAGTCTGGGCATCTCTGCTGAGGCTGCTGCCCCCGCGACCCGGGAACGGATAAAGCGGCGGACGATGGATGGATGGAGGTTTGATTTGGAAAGAACATCCTGTGTCCTTTTTAGTAAGTCGATAGCAGCTTCTGTGGTAGGCAAGGATTTTAGATCATCATCTACGTAGAAGTCACGCATCACAAAGTGCTTCACATCAGGTTTGACATGGAACTTGCTGACCTGAACAGACTGGTGCAGGCCGTGAATAGCCACCGCAGGTGTGGGGCTATTAACAAAGACGTGGACCCTCATTCGATAATCCACAATGTCTTTGGAGAGGTCATTGTCCTGAAACCACAGAAAACCTAGGATGTTCCTGTCATCTTCCTCTACCAAAAAACAATAGAACACCTGTTCTATGTCAGCTTTAAATGAAATGACTTCCTTTCTGAAGCGAATCAGTATGCCAAGCAGTGTGTTGTTCAGGTCAGGCCCCGTTAACTGTACATAATTGAGTGACACACCATTGTATTTGGCACTAGAATGGAAAACAACTCGATTGATTTTCCTTGATTTTTCCTTGACTTCCTTCTCACTGAGCGGGGGAGCTAACTCGGCATGGCCATTTTCCAGCATCATCTCCATGAAGCTTAAGAAGTGGTCTTTCATTTCATTTAAAGGGTAATGGCGCCACCCAACTGTTGTTTGAATCTTTCCGTAGTCCCATCATCTATTGAGGCATCTTGAATCGAACAATCCACCTGGTTGTCATCTTTGGTCAACTTAAACACAAAGCATCCCAGGTGGTCGTTCTCACAGGAAGATTCCTCCTCAGAATATGTTTGTGAAATTACTGGGGACCTGGATGTCGCAGTATTTGTCCTGAATAGGAAACAAATTAGGACATGGTTCAAAGAGAGTAGGACGTTCTGGCTCTGTGGGTTGGTGTAGGTGTTGATCGTCGTTGGTTTGTGGACGCTACCGAGACAAACATTGCCTACAATGAAGGTGGCTCAGTTGGTAGAGCGTTCGCCCATGAACCTGAAGGTCAGTGGTTCGAACCCTAGTTCCGCCTGTGTCCACCAAAGTGTCTTTGGGCAAGACACTGAATCCCCCGGTTGCTCCCGGTTTTCAGGCCAGCGCCGTTGTGTATGGCAGCTCCGCCGACAACTGGTGTGTGAATGTGTAAGTGTGTGGGTGAATGTTTGCAGTGTAAAGCGCTTTGGGGCTGTAGGAGTACAGCTGGAAAGCGCTATATAAGTGTAAGCCATTTACCATTTACCCCAAATCCAACTCCTCTGCATATGGTAGGTTGCTTGGGCTATTTATCTGCTTGCGGACTTTGCGGACTCTGATAATGTCCCGTCCTAAGAGAAGAATAATTGGGGCTTGTGGGTCAATGTCTGGGTTGAGGTTTCTACTTGAGGTTTCTTCTCAAGGTGTGCATAATGAAGAGCCCCATTGGGCGTTGGAATCTCTTCTCTGTTGTTAGGAATGTTGTTGCATTCTATCAGACTGGGTAATGGGATGCGGACAGTTCCATCCAGAGATTTAACTTCATAGCCGCTGGCCCTTCTTCCTGTTGATTCTTTTACTCCAGCAGATGTTCTTAATGTGTAAGGAGCACTTGGACTGTGGTTATTGAAAACTTCAAGAAACTGTGAACGAACTAGTGACCTGTTGCTCTGCTCATCCAGAATTGCATACAGCTTCACCGCTTTGTCTATGCAGCCAGCTGGATATACCTTCATGAGACATATTTTAGATTAAGACCGGTCTTTCAGAGCCCCACCACTCTGAATATACTCTGTTGTATATTTGTATGTGACTTCAAGTTTAGTTGAGGTTTCCTCCTCCTCGCCGTGCTGTGGGGTCTGCCTTTTCTGTCCAGGGTGCGGATCCAGGGTGGAGCACTGTGGGATGTCTCTCACTTTTGCCTTCAAGACATTGAACCTTAACCCTGCAGTTCTTTGCAACGTGATGAAGAACGGCATTTTCTCTTGCAATGTGCTTTTCTCTAAATCCACAACATTTACACAGAGGGTGTGGTTTATTATGAATGGGACACAGTTTCTCACAGTCATCAATTCTCATTGCTGACTCACCAGTGGCAGAGGTGGGTCTGGAAGATATCTCAGTTATCTCAGTACGGAGACTTGTGTGTACAGAGAAGTTTGTTGGGCTTCCAAGCTGTCCTGTCAGCCCTAGGATTTTTGTCTGCGTGAGAGATGAAGTTGATGCTAGGATCATTCGCAGCCTCCTGGCTTACAAGGTCTACAAAGTAAGAAAAGGGGGGGGTAGGTAACACGTCTTTTCTGCTCGTATGATGCCCATTTTTCCTGCAGACAAAATGGAAGCTTCTGTACTATTGGTTTGACACTTCTTGCTGTGTCAAGGAAAGAGAGGCCGGGCAAATCTCCTGAAAAATTATCTGACAAAGTCATTCATGTTTGAGTTGCAATCATTGAAGTTTGGAGACATAGGATAAGACAGACCAGTGTCATTTCGGAATCTGAACTGCTGAACAGGAGCAGCCGGATTGTTGTCGAACTTAACTTTGTGGGAATGGCCGATATATCCATTTTCATAGATGCGTGCATGCTGTGAGATAAGATGAGGTGATTCAGAGCCAGCATCGATTTAGTCTCTAAGGAAAAGTTTGGCTTCAGGTCGGAGATGTGAAGGTGGAACGGGGCAGCTAGTGTTTGGCTCTGTTTTAACTGCAACACCAATATCACATGACTGGAATTCAGTTTGTTGTTCTTTGGCTTGGTCAATCACATATTCTTCAAACTTGATTTGCAACTGTGCAAATGGTTCTCACTATTCAAATCAAAAGCAGCTTCAAGTGCTTCTGCCTCAGCAATGGCTGCAGCTGTCTCCTTCTTATAATTCGGAATGTCCACAGATGCTTCCAACTTAGCTTTTTCTAGCTTTAAATTGATTTCCTCCTCTTCATATGAAAGACATGCTTTAGCTGCTTCTGCTCTCGCTCGCAGCGCTCCCAGTTGATGATGCACTTGATCGTAATGAGGAGCATGAGACACGTGACCGAGTCTTAAATGAAGCTGCGGCCTCTGCCATGGTGCAGTGTGGTGGTCAGTCTCTGTTTAGACACTGCTCTGAAAGATGTCCACTGACTGCGTGTGACAGAGTTGTAGTTGTTATCTGCCGGCTTTAACTGCGTTATCCTGCCCGCTAGAAAGCCGTTGTTTTACAGTGCTGCCTTCATTACGCTTGCTGTGCATGATTAGACGGTCAGATAAACTCCTTCCTGACATCAAGACTCTGAAGACTGATTTGTCTCTTTGTCCACAGGTTTATTGACGTTGCGAGGAACGTTAAAACTAGGACAGAAATTAAAAAATATAAATCAATACTGGACTTGCTTTTAACACACAAAAAATCCACAATATGTACCAACTTAATCTTCAATATGAATTAATCCACCTGTTTTATTTTACCTGTTTTTAACTGTGACAGGATGTATGTGTTTTTTATCCTTTTTTTTAACTTCAAATGTCACATATGAAATAATACCCTTACAACTAATCAATTTCTGCTCATTTCTTACTTGTTATGAAGCTCACATGGCCAGTAACAGAGTCACAATTATTCAGTAAATTTTAGCATCAAACTTCAAAGCATGTTGAAAATAATGATATGCAATTGTAGGTAACAACAAAACATATTGATGCATACCCATGATGCTATCAAAGGTGTAAAATGTAAACTGATGTTGCTGGACTCAGATGAAACAAAAAACTACCAGTTCTCTTCAGCTCTCTTGCTTACTACCGGTTTCTAGTCACATGACACTCCCTCTAGTTAGTCCCTGAGTTTCGTAAGTGACCAATGAAAAACAGACATGAGCAAATAACTTTAACATTACTTAAATTAAAAGTAAAATTGGCAGAATAGTTACAGAAAAAGTATCTACTCGGCACGTTAGACCCCTAGTGGAAAGGCGCCAAACCGAGGCGAGGCGAGTCGGGCTGAGTAGGTACTAGAGCAGTGATTCTTAACCATAGGGCCGCGGCCCACACTTGGGCCGCGAGCGCCATCTAGTGGGCCGCAAAAGAAAATCAGTTTTGTACGTGTGGGCCGCGAGGGCCGCGGGACTGCATAGCAACTCCCGACCAAATGAGGAGAAGAAGACACTCAGCTAGCTGTACGTGTAATAGTAAGAGAAATGGTGTGTATTTACAGAGAAAATCCTTCATTTTGCACAGAGTAGGTTTAGATCCGCCAGGATCAGGGATCGATTACTTGGGTCTGCGCCCAGAGCGAGCGAGCGCGGCGTCATCATTTATCCCGACGCGTCCCCTCGGCCGGGGAGGTCGGCGCCGCTCGGGCGGCGCCGGCGGGCTCCGGCGTTACTGCTGAAGGAGATGTAGATGCAGGGCTGACGTGTCTGCTGGACTGGACTGTTGTTCGGACTCGCAAAAGCGTTTGGAAAGTGACACGGCTGCAGCTATGTGCACACTTGTGTGTGTGTTGTTGTAAGGTGGCGCTCCGTGTGTGTGTTGACGGCGCCTTTCCACACGGCGCGTTTTAAATCCAGAAATGACAAAAAATTACGGTGGTGCTCCTTTCCATATGGTCGTCAAAATACAGTAATTAGCTTGACTCTTACAGACATGAGAAGCCTAACAGGTAGAAAGGGAAGTTCAACCCGGAATGGACAGATTCATCCTGGTTCAGTCTTCCCACTGGGACAAAACCAGTGTCTCATACGTTCAGAGGCCGTGGCGTTCAAAGTGCAAACGTTTTTCATCAAACATATCCACTCAAGTCTGAACTGAAGTCCCAGAAAATAAGCTGACCATCTTAAAACATGTTTGAGTCCACATACAGCTGTGAAGCAGCTTTCTCCACAGTGAACATAATTAAAACTAAATATCGTTCCAGGCTCAACAATCTGACACCATCCAGCCCAGATTTAAGTTCTGGCTGGAGAAAGCTCAGTTCTCTCACTGAACGACAGAAAGTGGGGGCATAAGATTATAACAGGGGAAGTTGTTCAATTGTTAAGATGTGTTTATATTAATTTATTATAAAAATGTGTTGAGACAATTAACAAAGAAAAGGGGAAATTCAAATTGCTGGTAAAGAAATAAAATAAGATAGCATTTGAAAAATAAAATAAAATCTATTTTATTTTTAAGAGAAAAAAATATCTGTAATTCAAGTTACACATGTTAATTGGCAAATGTGTACTTTTTTAATATAACAGTCAGATGCAGATGTTGATACAACTATGAGGCTACTTGAATATATATATATATATATATATATATATATATATATATATATATATATATATATATATATATATATATATATATATATATATATATATATTATGATGTTCTGGACCTTCGCTTGAGTACATTTTCTCTAAATGGACCTCTTAAAGTTGAATACCCCTGCTATACAGTGTTAATATTTAACGGGCCCCGGGCCACTCTGTACTGAAAAAATTGGGCCCCAAGGTCAGAAAGGTTAAGAACCCCTGTACTAGAGGAAAAGCAACATAACTGAACATACAAAAGACAAAAACAAACCATGAACATATTGAAAATAATAAAATTAAGGAAAAAAGGAACTAGTTAAACTGGCTTGTGATTTCATCATAGAGCTCATCTGCTTGGACACTGTGTTATTAATATGGGTTATTGGGTTGTATAACTGGGTTATTAATATTAATCTATTGTGTTGACTAGTAACGACCGCGCCTCGACCCGCGGACCAAAATCTTCCTCCGCTCAGAAGAAACTAGTACCGTTTTGGTCCCGATCACGGGACTCTTGCAGGGTTTTGAGCTCTGAACTTTTACTGATGTAAGGCTGGTGTAGAGTTAAGCCTTACCTTATTAAATTAAACCTTTTTGGGGTGGTGAGTAAGATAAACACGGGGACAACTTCTGCTGAGTTCCAGTGTACTTTAATGTCCCTCAACAGTGTAGGATTTTAGAACATCAACACAGCACCTAGTGCCGTACTGTGGCGTATCACTCCGCCCAATCTAAAACAGACTAATCACTACAGATAAACTGACTAGTGTCATTATAGTCCCTGATTTACATCAGAATATAAAGAATATATTTATAAAATAATGAACCTGAATTCAGTGGTGGACAGTAACGGAGTAAATTTACTTGAGTACTGTACTTAAGTACATATCCAGAGGATTTGTACTTTACTTGAGTATTAGATTTCTTTGGTACTTATTACTCTTACTTGAATACATTTCCAAGACAAATATTTTTACTTTTACTCGAGTAAATTTCTAGGAAGGCTGAAAAGTACTCGTTACTTTCAGGTCTGCTCTTTTTTCTTCTTCCCTAAAATCCTATTTTTAGACGGATATTGGGAGACAGGCACAGAGACAGACATTGGGAGACAGGCACGGAGACAGACATTGGGAGACAGGCACAGAGACAGACATTGGGAGACAGGCACAGAGACAGACATTGGGAGACAGGCACGGAGACAGACATTGGGAGACAGGCACAGAGACAGACATTGGGAGACAGGCACAGAGACAGACATTGGGAGACAGGCACAGAGACAGACATTGGGAGACAGGCACGGAGACAGACATTGGGAGACAGGCACGGAGACAGACATTGGGAGACAGGCACGGAGACAGACATTGGGAGACAGGCACAGAGACAGACATTGGGAGACAGGCACGGAGACAGACATTGGGAGACAGGCACGGAGACAGACATTGGGAGACAGGCACGGAGACAGACATTGGGAGACAGGCACAGAGACAGACATTGGGAGACAGGCACGGAGACAGACAAGACAGACATTGGGAGACAGACAAGACAGACATTGGGAGACAGCCAAGACAGACATGGGGAGACAGTTTGTTATGCTCTATATTGCTATATTGTACTGGTACATGTCCTTCCTGTAAAGTTAAGTGACTTCAACATTGAGTTATTGAAAGCAGAGATGTAGTTTTTTGTAAATCAGTGATCTTTGAGGGGGATCCAGACTTAGTTGGATGGTGCAGGTTCATTTGGTTTCAGTTCATGATTGGTAATAAACTCTGCATCATCTGCTGTCCTCTTATGATCCCATTCATTTGATTTGTTTTTGGTGTTTCTGCAGGTTTTATATAATATTGTGGTTATAAAAGCAGCACATCAGTGCAGCTGGTTTCGAAGAGTTAATTCTCAGAAACAATAGTTAAAAGATCCTTAAATTAATTTAGAAAAAATATAGTAATTTACTGATGTGGAAAATAAGAAATTTACTCTTACTCTTACTTTTACTTAAAGTAAATTTAAAAGCATTTACTTTTGGATACTTAAGTACCTTTAAAAGCAAGTACTTTTCTACTCTTACTTGAGTAATATTTTGACTGAGCTACTTTTACTTGTAACGGAGTAAATTTTGACCAGTAGTATTTGTACTCTTACTCAAGTACTGGGGTCGAGTACTCTGTCCACCTCTGCCTGAATTACCAAAATAACCTTCTTAAAGGAGCATGAGGCTCCTTTTAAGAAATGAGACTCTCTAGCGCCACCCTTCACCACGACGGCCGTCGGGTGTACTGCAGCCAACAGCGAAGCCGGCACGGGAGAACGGGGAGAACGTGCATGCAGCGTCATGTGACGTCACATCCGCCACCCAGCGCGGGAAATTCGGAGTCCGAATTGCAGCACATTTTGCAGCACACAGTCTGTTCAAGGCAACGGAGAGATACGGTAGAGGGCTCTTTCTTTTTGGTTTGGAACGCTTCATCTGACATTATTACTAGAAAACTTAAAACGTATACGCATTTTTTTTTCATAAATCCTGCCTCAATCCTGCCTCATGCTCCTTTAACTAAAATAAATCTCCTCTTACACTTATAAGGTGAGCATGAATCAATCTTTTTTATGATGTAAAATTGTATGTATTTATTTACTTACTTACTAGTTCAGTTTGTGGAAAATGGTTGGCCTGGCTTTCTCTTTAAAACTTAAACAGCTATAAAGCATTACAAACTGTAACAATAGGGCAAACACACAGCATTGTTTTGTATTTTGTGTCTTTCAAATAAAAGACAATTTTTTCCAGTCATATGTTCCTCATGCATGGTTGTTGAAAAAATACTGCTATAATATCGTATCGTATCGTTATCGTGACCTCAATATCGTGTATCGTACCGTATCGTGAGATTAGTGTATCGTTACACGCCTAGACTCAAGTAGAGAAAATTAGATTTAATGCTTTGTGCCAAAATGAGTTTAGGTATTCTACTGCCGCTTTTGCACTAGGACTTACTTGGCCCGACTCGGCTCGGCGCGGCTTTACACGGTTCCACTGTGTGTTTTCGCACTGCCAGGGGAGAAGCGGGCAGGTTGGGGTGAAGCTGCTGTGACGTACTCGATTGCGCAACACCTTTGTTCATGTCAGCGCTGATCAGAAATCAGCTGGAGCCGGGAGCGGCTGAGAGTAAAACAGCCCGTCTACATCGATTTTTTAATTTTTTCTCGACAGCCACCAGGTTTATGAACATCTGCACCTCAGAGTTGGATCACCAAACAGACATTTTGTGCTTTATAATAAAATCGCCGCGAGCCGCGGGTCGCCTCGCTCTGACTCCCGCTTCCTGATTCAAACGTCTGACGGCCCCGCCCCCGACCAATCAGTGGCGAGGAGGGTGGTGACGTCCCCGCCCCCCACCAATCAGTGGCGAGGAGGTGGTGACGTCAGAAATAGTCCCTTCTCAGCCCGCTAAGAACCTGGCTGAAATGGTTACAGAAAAAAGTACCGACTTGGAGCGGCTTTACCCGTCTCAGCCCTAGTGCGAAAGCGCAAAACGGGTAGAACCGAGCTGAAGTGAGACTAATGCAAAAGCGCCATAAATGTTCACCATCCAAGATTGGTGATTCTATATTTATCAGTGCAACAACTACTGGTTTTAAAAATGGAGAGTACACAGAATCAGAATCAGAATCAGACTTTAATGACAACGTTTGAATACATCAAACAGGGAATTTGGCTACAGAGTACTAAACTCAAACTGTAGCCCACATCAAGTGTCATTTGTATTTGAGATCCAGTCTGGGATTTATATATTATCTGGTTGTTCTTGTCAAACAATAGTTTACTTGTACATACAATTAGCTGTTCTCACCATTGATACTGCAGAGCTGAAGACCACCGAGCTTTTACTCATCTTTTTGCAACTTGTCTCTCGTCAGAGTTTGTTTATTTCTTCTTTATGAATTCATTAGGAGGCAGACTCTCTAGGGGCAATGGAAAAGGTTTGTCGTCAGCTGACATACCATCTCAGCCCCCATTCCCAGTGGAGGAGACACGGCCTGCTCAAGAGGAAACCTCAGGCCTGGTAAGTGTCTATATGTAAATATCATTGTTTTCCCATTGTAGAGTACAGTCACAATGTTTTTGTGAAGGTCTCACTTCATCACCAATGTGTAAATTGTTTCCTATTTAGATGTCATGGATCATCATCATTGTGACACTTCACTCTCTCTGCCTGTTTGATTCCTTTTGTGGTCATGTACCCCTAGTCTCTCTTATTACCTAAATTGTATCTTGATTGGTGTTTTTGAATTTTCAGTTAGTGATCACAAATTATCTATAGAAGTATAAGCTTTAGCAAATAAGGTAGTTTGTCTCGTTTGTGCGTCCCTGCCATAAAATCATGACAATTTGCAAATGCAGGTGAGTACCCAACTTTTTTTCCAATCTCAAATTGCTATACTATGTTATCACATATGCACATTTTAAAGCTTCTATTTTTTTTTTTTTTTTAATGAAATAAATCAGACTTACTTTATTGCATATAATAAGAAGTTATTCTGAGAAAATAATGAATTAAAGAATGGTTATGATTGAATTTCAGATTGGGTGGGGGTCAACCATGGCTATATATTTTCTATGGTTTGCGCAATGCTGATTACCTATCATGATAAGGATTGGGTGGATAACATTTGTAAAAACCCTATCAGTGAACAAAAAAATAGCTCTTGAGCATTGAGCCTTTAGCTTTTTTGACCATAAAAAGTTTCAAACGTGTACATACAGCTGTAGTAAAAAATATAAAACATGGAGTGACAAAAAATCCAATTGGCACAGCTACTTTGTTGCTACAGGTACTTGTCGAGCTTTTCAGTCTGTGTACATATAACTTGCAGGCTAACCGCCACTGGGTTTTTACATTTCAAAATAAAACCGTGTATTTAAAGTTCACAAGCCTTTTCGTTCCTTATCGCCCCACCTAGATCCCTTTTTAAGTCTCTCCTCAGCACCAGGTTTATGAACATCTGCACCTCAGAGTTGGATCACCAAACAGACTTTTGTGCTGCCATTGCTGGAAGAATAAAATGAACTAGAAAATTTCTGGAAATTTTGATATGGGCATGCCCTACCGCCCATTCGTCCCCTCTTGCTGCTTTGGTTTGGGGCTGTAGTGGTTGTGTTTAGGCTCTATGTCAGTTTGAGGTGTTTTTACACTTGTATTTCATTAATTCCTGTGCTCCCAATAGTTATTAATGGGGCGCGCTTTTTGGCATCTAGCGTTGCCACGGTAACGCTTTTGACTGAGAATAGTAATGCCCATCGAGGCAAGATGGAGATGCATCTAACGATGTATGCCGTGCATGGGTGCATGTTCCGGTTCAGGCTACGTTAACGGATAGGTTTTTTTTTCACCGTGGTACAAAACCCCATCCGAATGAATGGGGCCATTTGGCCTGGATTTTGACATAAAATTTCCTTAAATCCCAGCTTCATGAAATTTGAGTATGTTGAAGACCACAGCGTGCCCAGTCAGGGGACATTTGTACGATGTCTCTACGATAACCTGTTGCCTAGCAACAAGCGTCCAAATTCAAACAGAAATTTAAAAAAAATGAAAGGTCAATATTGCGAAAACTGTAGTAATTAGCATAATGAGGTTGTAGGGTCCGTTAGTGCCAATCGGGCCGAGTGTTTGAAAGTTTCAACGATGTCTCTACGATAAAGTTCGGCCGAGCAATAAGCGTCCGAATTTTCGCCTTTTTTTTTGCTTTTTGGCGTCTAGCGTTGCCACGGTAACACTTTTTACTGAGAAAAGTAATGCCCATCGAGGAACGATGGAGACGCATCCAACGATGTATGCCATGTATGGGTGCATGTTCCGGTTCAGGCTACGTTAACGGATAGGTTTTTTTTTCACCATGGTAAAAAACTCCATCCGAATGAATGGGGCCATGTGGCCTGGATTTTGACATAAAATTTCCTTAAATCCCAGCTTCATGAAATTTGAGTATGTTGAATTCCACAGCGTGCCGAGTCGGGAAACATTTGTACGATGTCTCTACGATAACCTGTTGCCTAGCAACAAGCGTCCAAAGTCAAACGGGAAAAAAAATAAAAATGAAAGGTCAATATCACAAAAACTGTAATACTTGGCATAATAAGGTTGTACGGTCGGTTAGGGACAATCGGGCCGAGTGTTTGAAAGTTTGAACGATGTCTCTACGATAAAGTTCGGCCGAGCAATAAGCGCGGGAATTTTCGCCTTTTTTTTTGCTTTTTGGCAACTAGCGTTGCCATGGTAACCCCTATTACTGAGAAAAGTAATACCCATCGAATCACGATGGAGACGCATCCAACAATGTATGCCATGCATGGGTGCACATTGCGGTTCGGGCCGTATTAACGGACGAAAAAAGAGTGCGGAATAATAATAAGAAAAGGGAAACCTTTTCTAGATACTAATATATCGCCTTCATTTTCATGTTTTTCCTCGTTTTTCCGGCCGTGTTTTAGTTTTTGGGGATTTTTTTTTCCACATCCGAGCGGGGTCATGCTGTACACCCGCTGGTGCGCAGTGGGACTTTTGCGAGCTTGTTAGCAACATTGCCTTTTGGGCCATTCTGGACGATTGCAATATGGTCATGCCATTACTTGGCATGCCCATAACAAGAAGCCATCAGAGTCGCTCTTTCACTGATGTCACATCCTGACTGAGACGTCTGACTCCAACCCCCCCGACCAATCGGTGGCCTGAAGTGTGATGAAGTCACAGAAAAAGTATCTAATCGTTACGGTTAGACCCCGAGTGGAGTGGAGCCGAGCCGGGCTGAGTAGGTGCTGGTGGAACAGTGCCATTAGAGAAGCTCGTTCATGCCATAATCTCCAGCAGACCTGACTACTGTCATGCTCTTTTATCTCCAGTCAGATAATTTCAGCTCATCCAGAATGCTGCTGCCAGAGTCCACAATTTTAAACAATTTTGAATAAATCACATTTTTTTTAAATCACCACAAATCAGCAGTTGGACCCATATCATTGAAATCGACAGGATGTATTCACAATGGTAGATGACATCTGTGAAAACTTGGAAGTGAATTAGATCAATTATGACAAAGTTATGACATTATAGTTTTCATATTTTGAAATAAACTGAGTTACGGACACCTCCGTACACTATTTGTTAGAGTGTAGGAATTTTTTGTCTGGTTGAAAGGCATCTGATCATACAATTGTACTGTGCTAGGACAAACAAGTGTTTCTTATTGATTTTTTTTTACGCGTAGGTACCACAAATCAGGAACTTCCTGTTCAGTGATGAATGATGGCAGTGACGTTCAAGTTATGTCCACGATACACAAAACAGTCAATAAGGAGCCTTTATGACAATTATATGTGTGGATGTAACTTTGATTAGATGAATGAATCAGGAAATGGAGCACATAATGTGATTTAAAAAATGTATACCTAACCAGAAGGTGGGGCTTTAGAGTTCAGCCAATATTGTTATATCATGTACTCAGGACTAAAGACATTAAATGGATGACTTTTGGGGGTGATTGGACAATCTGTCTTGATTTCATGGCAAATTATTGATTTGTGGCAAGACATCAAACTGTGCCACCTTGTCATGGCCATGGTGTGGATAGGATGTACCCCTAAACAGGGATAAATTGTTAAAAAAAACACATTTTTTCTGTGTGCCAAAAGGTGGCACTATATCGGTCAGTGTTAAAATATGGAACTGGTTAGCAAATTTTCTCGACAAGAAGACAAAGGGGAACCCTCTTGCCATGATGGGACATTTGTTGCTGGATACACAATGGACTGCTGGAAGACGTGGAGGATCGTGTGTCTGTCCATACCGTCAGTCGAGGATGTCAAAAAAGCCTATATAATTGGATGTCTGATAACAGGATTTCTGTTTTTTGGAGTTGGCGGTTACTTGGTTATCAACGTATTCGGAAAAGGTTGACAGCTATTCCGGCCCTTACAAGGCTGCCTGACGTGTCAGAAAGGATAAGCTGTCCGATCAAGACTCAGACTGAAACGTGTGCAAAATCGCAAACTGGACACGATTCTTGAACAGAATCGCAGGTTAGCTGCGGTTTTTGAACTCATTGACCGTATGGAAAACGGTCAATGAGCCTGGAAAAGGTGAAGCTCAGCCTGACGGAATTTGACGTCAAATTCGGCTGTTTGGAGTCACCGTGTAGATGAAGACTTCAAGGCAGACGGAAAATTACTGGAGTAAGCCTGACCCAAATACAATTGGTGATATTTCAATTAGACCTTGTCAGGGTGGCCCTGGCAGGCCGGTCTAGCCATAATCTCCCTGGATGTTATGAAAATAAGACACTTTGCTCCTACCATCATTCCCTTTCCCCTCGTGACACTTGTTGAACTTGTTGAACTGTTGAACTGTATCAGAACTATACCGAGCCGGCTGATAACATCAAGGACAATGGCTGAGGAATAATTCTGGGACATAGACCACAGACTTACTGACTCACACAAACACGCACAAAATAATAAACACATCTCTCCCATTATTCAACACCTTCCCTTGACCCCCCCACCCTGTATCACCCATCCTAAAATAAAAACCAGGTTGAAGCGCTGTGCCGGGAGGCTGCGGCGCTCACTTAGACCTGAGATATACTTGTAGTTCAGAACGCGTACGCGTCATGGCCGCCACGCGTATCCTGCGTTCATTTGACGCGTCAACGTGCATGTTCTCAAAAAGAGACTGAACGCGTACGCGACCTGCAGTTCTCGCTCTGGCCGCGAGTGGCGCTGGTACCGGTCAGATACCAGCTGGTCCCGGTCTGATACCAGCTGGTGTCGCTGGCATCGTTTCCTTTGCCGAAATCGCAAGCAAAGCAATGTTATAATCTCCTCTTCATCCAATGGTGTCATGTTAACTTGTTTGTTGTTCTAATCTGCTACTGCTACTACCGCTGCTACTACCTCTACTACTAAATATTTAATCACTTTTCCAACTGTTACTCTGCTTACTGCCCCCTATTGGTGACCGCCGGTACTACACGCTCTCCTTGCGTACTACGCAAGCGATGTTGGTCTTAGGTGGTCTGTGCCTGGAACTCCCCCCTCAACCCTTACCCCCTCCACATATGCTAGTATGTGTTTCCATGCACCTCATGCTGTCTTTACATAGTGTGAAGATTGTAAGGGATGAGGTTTTGGACCCAAGGCCCAGGCCAACACATAGTCAAAGTTCAGGGGGCTGTCCTCGGGGCCGGGCACACCGGCCAGACAGTTCGAGGGGCCGGCGGTAACCTGTTGGGGGCAGTAAGCAGAGCCAGCATTAGAAAAGTAATTAAATAATTGGTAATAGTTTAATAAACCAGCTGGTGGAATAACGGAAAAATAAACAAGACAACAACACTGTTTGACAAGGAGATCACTGCTCTGCGTTTCTTGTGATCTCGGTAAAGAAAACAGCGCGATCGGAGATGGTTTGTCGGGCCGTTCAACCAGAGCCGTTGGGAGACTGGAGAGCTCGTTCATCTGCCGATGCAGCAACTGATGATGAGAAACAGCAGCGATATTTCTGCATTTCCTCCATTTCGTTTGACGACTTGTTACATGGGATTGTCCGCTGATTCAGCTCAAACCAGACACGGCGAGTCTGACACCGCAGCAGAGAGCTGGCTGTCGTCCTGCTACCTGACGGGGACGAGCTGTCGAGCTGCAGCAGCCAGGTGGAGCGTGCACGTACATGTCGTCAGGAGATTAATTTAGCGAAATATCTGGAACAAAGTCGTGTTGGCCGAGCAATGACTGAAGAACCTCTGAGTCCAGCTCAGACGATTGATCGGGGGATAAAACAGCCCAACCTGGACCTCTGATCTGGACCACTGACCTGGACCTCTGACCTGGACCACTGATCTGGACCACTGACCTGGACCTCTGACCTGGACCACTGACCTGGACCACTGACCTGGACCTCTGACCTGGACCACTGACCTGGACCACTGACCTGGACCACTGACCTGGACCTCTGACCTGGACCACTGACCTGGACCACTGACCTGGACCTCTGACCTGGACCACTGACCTGGACCACTGACCTGGACCACTGACCTGGACCTCTGACCTGGACCACTGACCTGGACCACTGACCTGGACCAGGACCACTGACCAGCACCACTGACCTGGACCTCTGACCTGGACCACTGACCTGGACCAGGACCACTGACCTGGACCACTGACCTGGACCACTGACCTGGACCAGGACCACTGACCTGGACCACTGACCTGGACCACTGACCTGGACCTCTGACCAGGACCACTGACCTGGACCACTGACCAGGACCACTGACCTGGACCACTGACCTGGACCACTGACCTGGACCTCTGACCAGGACCACTGACCTGGACCACTGACCAGGACCACTGACCTGGACCACTGACCTGGACCACTGACCTGGACCACTGACCTGGACCACTGACCTGGACCACTGACCTGGACCACTGACCTGGACCTCTGACCAGGACCACTGACCTGGACCAGCACCTGGACCACTGACCTGGACCACTGACCTGGACCACTGACCTGGACCTCTGACCTGGACCACTGACCTGGACCACTGACCTGGACCAGCACCTGGACCACTGACCTGGACCACTGACCTGGACCACTGACCTGGACCACTGACCTGGACCTCTGACCTGGACCACTGACCTGGACCACTGACCTGGACCAGCACCTGGACCACTGACCTGGACCACTGACCTGGACCTCTGACCTGGACCACTGACCTGGACCACTGACCTGGACCACTGACCTGGACCACTGACCTGGACCACTGACCTGGACCTCTGACCAGGACCACTGACCTGGACCACTGACCAGGACCACTGACCTGGACCACTGACCAGGATCACTGACCAGGACCACTGACCAGGACCACTGACCAGGACCACTGACCTGGACCACTGACCAGGATCACTGACCTGGACCACTGACCTGGACCTCTGACCTGGACCACTGACCTGGACCGCTGACCTGGACCACTGACCTGGACCTCTGACCTGGACCACTGACCTGGACCACTGACCTGGACCAGGACCACTGACCAGGACCACTGACCAGCACCACTGACCTGGACCTCTGACCTGGACCACTGACCTGGACCAGGACCACTGACCTGGACCACTGACCTGGACCACTGACCTGGACCAGGACCACTGACCTGGACCACTGACCTGGACCACTGACCTGGACCTCTGACCAGGACCACTGACCTGGACCACTGACCTGGACCACTGACCTGGACCACTGACCTGGACCACTGACCAGGACCACTGACCTGGACCACTGACCAGGACCACTGACCTGGACCACTGACCTGGACCACTGACCTGGACCTCTGACCAGCACCACTGACCTGGACCAGCACCAGCACCACTGACCTGGACCACTGACCTGGACCACTGACCTGGACCACTGACCTGGACCTCTGACCTGGACCACTGACCTGGACCTCTGACCTGGACCTCTGACCTGGACCACTGACCTGGACCAGGACCACTGACCAGCACCACTGACCTGGACCTCTGACCTGGACCACTGACCTGGACCACTGACCTGGACCTCTGACCTGGACCACTGACCTGGACCACTGACCTGGACCACTGACCTGGACCACTGACCTGGACCACTGACCTGGACCAGGACCACTGACCTGGACCACTGACCTGGACCACTGACCTGGACCTCTGACCAGGACCACTGACCTGGACCAGCACCTGGACCACTGACCTGGACCACTGACCTGGACCACTGACCTGGACCTCTGACCTGGACCACTGACCTGGACCACTGACCTGGACCACTGACCTGGACCACTGACCTGGACCAGCACCTGGACCACTGACCTGGACCACTGACCTGGACCACTGACCTGGACCTCTGACCTGGACCACTGACCTGGACCACTGACCTGGACCACTGACCAGCACCACTGACCTGGACCACTGACCAGGACCACTGACCAGCACCACTGACCAGGACCACTGACCAGGACCACTGACCTGGACCTCTGACCTGGACCACTGACCTGGACCAGGACCACTGACCTGGACCACTGACCTGGACCACTGACCAGGACCACTGACCTGGACCACTGACCTGGACCTCTGACCTGGACCAGGACCACTGACCTGGACCACTGACCTGGACCTCTGACCTGGACCTCTGACCTGGACCACTGACCTGGACCAGGACCACTGACCAGCACCACTGACCTGGACCTCTGACCTGGACCACTGACCTGGACCACTGACCTGGACCACTGACCTGGACCAGGACCACTGACCTGGACCACTGACCTGGACCACTGACCTGGACCACTGACCTGGACCACTGACCTGGACCTCTGACCTGGACCACTGACCTGGACCACTGACCTGGACCACTGACCAGGATCACTGACCAGGACCACTGACCAGGATCACTGACCAGGACCACTGACCAGGACCACTGACCTGGACCACTGACCTGGACCTCTGACCTGGACCACTGACCTGGACCACTGACCTGGACCAGCACCTGGACCACTGACCTGGACCACTGACCTGGACCACTGAGCTGGACCTCTGACCTGGACCACTGACCTGGACCACTGACCTGGACCACTGACCTGGACCACTGACCAGCACCACTGACCTGGACCACTGACCAGGATCACTGACCAGGACCACTGACCAGGACCACTGACCAGGACCACTGACCTGGACCACTGACCAGGATCACTGACCTGGACCTCTGACCTGGACCACTGACCTGGACCAGGACCACTGACCTGGACCACTGACCTGGACCACTGACCTGGACCAGGACCACTGACCTGGACCACTGACCTGGACCTCTGACCTGGACCAGGACCTCTGACCTGGACCACTGACCTGGACCAGGACCTCTGACCTGGACCACTGACCTGGACCTCTGACCTGGACCACTGACCTGGACCACTGACCTGGACCACTGACCTGGACCAGGACCTCTGACCTGGACCTCTGACCAGGACCACTGACCTGGACCACTGACCTGAACCACTGACCTGGACCAGGACCACTGACCTGGACCACTGACCTGGACCTCTGACCTGGACCACTGACCAGCACCACTGACCTGGACCACTGACCTGGACCACTGACCTGGACCTCTGACCTGGACCACTGACCAGCACCACTGACCTGGACCTCTGACCAGGACCAACTGACCTGGACCACTGACCTGGACCAGGACCTCTGACCTCGACCACTGACCAGGACCACTGACCTGGACCACTGACCAGGATCACTGACCTGGACCACTGACCTGGACCTCTGACCAGGACCAGCACCACTGACCTGGACCACTGACCTGGACCACTGACCTGGACCAGCACCAGCACCACTGACCTGGACCAGCACGTACGCGTTCAGTGTCTTTTGGAGAAGGTGCCTGTCGAGGCGTCAAATGAACGCAAGATACGCGTGTCGGCCATGATGCGTACGCGTTCTGAGTATATTCACCCTTGAGACTCATCTCCCCCTGAATGTGGATGAAGATCTAATGGAGGAGTTCAGAATCAGCTTTATTGAGTCAGTTTAGAAAACTGTTCTTGACTTCGGATACACCGTGCGCCTGTTTTCCAAGGGTAACACTGGGATAGGGGGGGGAGGAGAAAAAAAAGTACATCTTCACATTGAATATCATACAATACACAATATCAAGTTGCAAAAAAAACACCTTGCAGCATACAAAGCACAGACGTCACAAGACTTGCATGTGGGTGGTGGGGGGTGGGCAAGTGGGGGGGGGGGGGGGGGTGGTCCCGGCAAGTTCATCCAAGTGAGGGCCACGTAGCTGGCGCTCAAACCCGAAACGTCCTTGTCAGGGGGGCTGATAAGAGGGGGGAGCCAGTAAGGCGGTTGGATGAGGAGAGGGGGGTGAGTGTGTGTGTGTCAGTGTGTGTGTGAGAGTCTGTGACGCGATAAGTCCGATGACCTTTCGCCCAGAAAGGCGTCCTTGATGTTTCGGGCAGCCGTACAGTTCTGGGGGCGGATCCTCAGGTGTTTTGGGAGAGGGAAGGGCTAGGAGACAGAGTTATCTTGTTTGCATTCCTCCAGGAGATTGTGAGCAGGAGCGGTCGTGCCAAGCCGCTCTCTCGAGGTCAAATTCGTAAATCAGCGGTTGTTTTGAGAACAGGCAGCCCAGTAATTTTCCGTCTGCCTTTCCAGTCTCTGATCATTCTCAGCGACTTCAATCAGACGAAATAGTGATCAATCAATCAATTCCGGCCAAGCTGAGCTCTCAGCTTCTCCATGTTGTTATCCATCTTGTTAATGAGCTCAAAGCCCCCCGCCAGCCTGCGGTTCTGCTCGAGAATCACATCCAGCTTACGGGCCTGCTCCACCAGCGTAAAAGTCAGAGCACTGATCGCTTTGCTTGATCCTTCTGCCACGTCCGGCAGCCTTTCTAAGTGGCTGAAAGAGGCCGCCGACGACTTACGCATTTGTCGATACATCAGGAGACCGCCTCCTCCAATCAAGGAGATAATCAGGAGGAATCCTGCGATCATAAATCCAAATATGTAGGCATCTTCTGCATCCTCGACTGACAAAATTGCCAAACACAGCGGCTTCCACGCTTTATACGCATCCATCGAGTACCCAGCAAAGAATGTCCCGTCAGGGCAGGAGGGCTCCCTTACCCCCTGTCTTCTTGTTGCAAAAATTTGGTCAATTGTGCTGAGAGACCAGTTGAATAGCTCTCTAGTATTACTGTGTCAGATTTGATGACCAGCAAACTGTCTCTACATATTTGAGCATACCCCATCTGCTGGCATCTTCCTCCACCACCAATTTGGATCAATTCTTATTAGTGCCATTACATATTGGGCCACTAAACTATACAGATTTTGATAGGGGGAAAAGAGAGTACTTGTAACAAACTATTGAAATTATTATTTCTATACCACCTGTTGGCAAGAAGGAAGCATTTCTTCACTATGCATATTATTTATGATATTGTATAGATTGAATCATCACTAAATGATTGGTGCCAAACAATAATATGTGCTGTTAATTCAAGACAATCATCCCGACCATATTGGTTATAATATGTTCTCATGGCTCTGTCTCCAGTCTGAAGGCAGTATTGTCAGCTCCTCTCTCCAGTGGCACTCTGGATCTTTCTGGCATCCCACTGACGTCCCGGGACATGGAGCGTCTGTGTGCACACCTACAGCATCATGCATTCGCTGTGGTCAGCTTGGAACTGGGCTTCACTGAACTAACAGATGAGGCTTTCCTTCTGCTGCTCCCCACGCTGGCTACACTGCCACACCTTGAGACTCTGGTCCTGAATGGAAACAGATTGACCAGAGCTGTTCTGAAGGAGTTAACTGATGCCCTGAAGGTCTGAAAGTCATCTATGATATAACCTTTTTCAAATGAGATTAGTTTTTGCATTTCATGCCTGCAACACATTCCAAAGACAGATTTTGTCCAGTTCCTCTAAACACATCTTAAGATGTGCTACAGGATTGTCCTTTTTACTTTAAAGGGGACCTATTATGAATAGGTCCCCCTTTAAAGTACCAGATTCTGGAGTGTCTGTACAGCCGCCCGGATGAGCCGTCCAGTGTGATGTGGATCTACGAGCCAATAAGATTCTGCTCCCGTCGTTACGTAACGACAGGAGCGATGCGTGAAACCACGCCCACACCTAACTCCGCCGGCAGGAGCTTCCGCCATCTTTTCGTAGCGGTGTATCGCGTCATTCCGGTCATCGCGTCAGGCAGCCAATCAGCACAGAGCCTCATTATCATAGCCCCGCCCA
Organism: Cololabis saira; assembly: GCF_033807715.1. Lineage (NCBI taxonomy): Eukaryota > Metazoa > Chordata > Actinopteri > Beloniformes > Belonidae > Cololabis > Cololabis saira. The sequence continues at coordinate 658,101 of NC_084590.1, read as the reverse complement.
CTCAGAATCCCTCATAGAGACGGAGGTTAGAAATGGGGAAGATAAAGACATGGCTCAGACGCTGAATTTCTAATTTATTTAGCAAAAACAATCAAAAGCTTGTTTTTAAGACATTCAAGGCCTGTTTAAAATAGGTATTAGATGGCATAATAGGTCCCCTTTAATTTTATTTTATTTTTTCATCAGACACGTCAGAACTGCAGATAGGCAAGTCCAGTACCTGTACCATCTTCTTTCTTAGCCATGTCTTTTTGATATGTGCAGAAAATGGTTTGCATTGTGCTCAAACTAAGAGAATAAAGATTCTTGTTACATTGTTATTGTTAAGATGTGAATGCTTTCTTTTGTAGGATCAAAACAGTTTCCCGAGTGTGACATGGATAGACCTGGGCAACAATGTGGACATCTTCTCCCTGCCACAGCCGTTTCTGGTCAGCCTGAGGAAGCGCTGTCCCAAGCAGGGCAACCTGCCCACCATCTTGGAGTTTGGAGAAAGCCAGGCCAGCGACCCACCTGAAAAGGTTAGGTGTCTTTGGGACGAGGAGGACACTGATGACACCAACCGAACCGAGAGCATGGGTGAGCTCCGGTCAGAGGTGGAGGAAGAGCTGGAAGGGGAGACGGAGATAGAAGAAATGATGGAGGAGCTGCTGGATTTTGACAGGGAGGTGCAGGGGAAGGACGATGAAGATGAGAGCATGTGGACAGTAGGAGAGCAGACAAGAGCAGGGGAGGGGAAGAGGAGGAGGAGGAGCAATGGGGAAGAGGAAAAAGAGAAGGAGGCACAGAGAAGAAAAGCATATGAAGGGAGGAGGGCAGTTGTGGTGGAGGTTGATGAAGACACACAGAGCTGTTCATCCCTCCTGTCCTGTTCCAGCCATTCGCAGCACTCATGCGATGCAGTTGATCCAATAAGAGTGCAGAGGGATGACTTGATTGACCAATCAGACCATTTAACCTGACTGCTGCTCCTCACTCTGATTATGTTTTCCTCCCTGTGTCTGGTCCTGTGTGGAGGGAGGTGAAAAAAGCAGATGCTAGTGTTGCATGGCATGGCAATGCCACTTGAAATTACCTCCAGTAATGACATTTATGACTCCAGAGCCTTGAGCTACTGATAGAATGACTGCTGATGCCACAAGAGGCCATTCCCCAAGGGGAAGGGCATTTATTATAGCTGTACATTATGCCATAGCTGTGAGTGAGAATGTGCAGTACTGACTACTTTATCATATCAAATGGAGCTTTTATGAATAAAATGTCACATCCTTTATTCTTTTAATCTTGATAATACCTAAATGTGCCTGTAACACCTCTGGTTATTGGTTTAAAATGTGTCATGAGTGATAAAGCTTCATGAGAAGATTAAAAAATCCCCAGACATAAACTAGTAAGTTTAAACTTTTTTTTTCAAAAACTAAAAATGGAAATGTATAAAACATCTCCCTTCCAAATACTTTACTAATAGCTAGCCAGCTGTATGAGAAGATGAACAGGTATCAAAAGTTAACCCATTCATTGAACTCTTGCTGCTTAAAAACAGATTAACTGTCTGTGAAGAGGAGAGTCACGGAAGCAACTGATAACATCAAATCCATGTTGCAAAGGTCTAATGTTTATTAGACAACTGTGTGAAAAACAATAAAGAGCATCTTTTGACAGGACCAGGACTGGGTGGTGTTAGTGTACAGTGAATAGATGTACTAACCTCAATGCCATGTGGCCTGAAGCATATGTCAAATATTTAGTAGCTTATATATAATACATAATCCATGTTTGAATTCATGTTACTGTACATCAGAGTGTGTCACATGCTTACTATGATCGGCTTGTCAAGTTGTTGATTTGCTGAGTTTTAACAAGTAAATTGTAATCTCTCTCTCTCTCTCTCTCTCTCTCTCTCTCTCTCTCTCTCTCTCTCTCTCTCTCTCTCTCTCTCTCTCTCTCTCTCTCTCTCTCTCTCTCTCTCTCTCTCTCTCTCTCTCTCTCTCTCTCTCTCTCACACACACACACATATATACACACCATAGGGCAAAAAGTATTTAGTCAGCCACCAATTGTGAAAGTTCTCCCACTATGTATGTCCAGCTTTACAGAAAACCTTTGACCTCTGTCATTGCCAACAATAGGTATATAACAAAGTATTGAGATTAACTTTTGTTATTGAAATACTTATTTTCCACTATAATTTGCAAATACAGTACATTCTTTAAAAATCAGACAATGGGATTTTATGGATTTTTTTTTTTCATTTTGTCTCTCATAGTTGAGATATACCTGGCATGAAAATTACAGGCCTCTCTTATCGTTTTAAGTGGGAGAACTTGCCCTACTCGACCTGTCCAGGGTGGACCTGCCTCTCGCCTGAAAATAGCTGGGATAGGCTCCAGCAGACCCCCGTGACCCTGCTCTCCAGCAGACCCCTGTGACCCTGCTTTCCAGCAGACCCCCGTGACCCTGCTCTCCAGCAGACCCCCGTGACCCTGCAAAGGATATAGCGGGTATAGATAATGGACGGATGGAACTTGCACTATTGGTGTCTGACTAAATACTTTTTCGCCCCACTGTATATATATATATATATATATATATATATATATATATATATATATATATATATATATATATATATATATATATATATATATATACATATATATATACATACACTATATCAAGTTGAGTATGTGTTTATTGTCCATTGAACCTCTTTAATACTAGTTTTGATAAACATAGTGAAAAAGCAAAATTGTACTCTTATGTATAATATCTAAAGGTTTTCATGTAAGTTATTAAAGATATTTGGAGACACTAAGATTCTGATGATATCATTATATGGTCTTGAGGCCCCGTTACCCTGTAAAGGATTAAATGGGTATAGAAAGTGGATGGATGGATGGATGGATGGATGGATGGATGGATGGATGGATGGATGGATGGATGGATGGATGGATGGATGGATGGATGGATGGATGGATGGATGGATGGATGGCCTTGATGCAATGAGAAACAGAAACCCAGTATTCCAGAATAAACAGTAAAGTCTAAAATAGAAGATAATACAAACAAATCTGTAATATTCATGGGAAACCAGGAATTTGGAAAAATGTGATTTCTATGCCCATAACTTGAGTAATGTTTCTCAGCCCTAACTTACCATTCTCACATTAATATTCAAAATGGCAAAATGTTTCTTCTGTCATTATTCAGTCACTTTGTCACTTTTATTTAGTCACTTTGAATAGAACCATTTAGCAACAAAAGCCATTTCAGGGTCCAGATGTACAATCTGGGCCCGAGCACAAGGGCCTATTCTAGAGTATCTAAATGTAGATGTGGAGGACGGGCGTTCTGCTATCATTACTATGGAACCAACTTCCAATCTGGGTTAAGGGGGCTGACACCACCTCCACCTTTAAAACTAAACTTCTGTTGTAATAAACGCTATATATTTATATATTTTATTTATATATAAATAAAATTGAATTGAATCGGCTATAGAATAAGTAAAAAATAAATAATATTATGATAAATAATATCCATCGACCTCTAAAAAACATGTACAGAAAATAAAACACTATTTTCAAAACAAAATTACTTTATCAAGTCAGCATTTAGTGCCACCTCCATCAAAAAGAACCAAAAATGTAATTATTTATAAGGAGACTGTCTCATATGTTGGGAACAATTTCAGTTAAGATTCTATTTAATCCAATTTCATAAGCTGATGAACCAATCAGATTGTAGTTTAGAGAATATCAACCAATAGCAGACGGCCTTAGGACCCCAAAATGTGAACGTGCTAAGCGGGAGAACTGACAGCTTCGTCTTTTTTACGACTTCAAAATCAACTATTTAATGTTATTAAAATTAAAAATATATGAAAAATAAAATAAAAATGAAAAGTACATCAAACATACAGTGGTTACTGAAAGTATTCGGACCCCTTCACATTTTTCCCTCTTTGTTTCATTGCAGCCATTTGCTAAAATCCAAAAAGTTCATTTTATTTCTCATTAATGTACACTTAGCACCCCATCTTGACAGAAAAAAACAGAAATGTAGAAATTTTTGCAAAATGTATTAAAAAGAAAAAGTAGTGCATGCTCGTAAGTATTCAGACCCTTTACTGTCATACTCATATTTAACTCACATGGTGTCAATTTCTTCTGATCCTCCTTGAGATGTTTGTGCTCCTTCATTTGAGTCCAGATGCATTTAATTAAACTGATTGGACGTGATTAGGCAAGGCACACACCTGTCTTTTTAAGATGGTGAGGGGTGACATCCGCTGCTAATCCAGGACGGGAGAACACACATGGAGGCGCACATCGAGCACTGGAAATCTGCAAAAAAGAAAAAAGCAGAAAAAAAAAAAAAAAAAAGAACAGGTACGAAACAGGCACTACCTAACCAACCCCCAAAACTATAGCGCGAGCATGCAGCTGAACAGGCCGATGTATATGTCTGTGTGTGTGTGTGTGTGTGTGTGTGTGTGTGTGTGTGTGTGTGTGTGTGTGTGTGTGTGTGTGTGTGTGTGTGTGTGTGTGTGTGTGTGTGATAGTACAATCAAAGCTCCACCTGAGCCGTAGGCCGACGAGGGAACGCAGGCGATGTAGGCCCCTCCCCCGCCCCTGGTGTTGAGTGCATGTGACCGGGCGGAGGGGGAAACGGCCCTCCATTCACACTGACGACATAAGACATAAGCCCCTTTCACACAGAGATTCCGCAATATTGGTGTAAAGAAGTCCTGCCAATACGCCGCCTTTGTTGGTTCACACAGAACCATACAACGCCGGCATAACGCCGCTCCCGTCTGTAAATTCACACAGCATGCCGGCGTTCCGCAATCAGAGGCGTGACGACAGCGTCAGTCCGACCGTCATGTCAGCGGCATGCCGGCTGTGTCATTCACACAGACCCCGTTTCGTCTCTGTGACGGCTCTGTGACTACCTCCGCTGCCGGCTTATTGGTGGGGCCACTTGGCCCCCCCATTCCGCCTCCGTGACTTTCACACAGAACAGCGAGGCGGCTTGAAGGCGCAACGTTCCCGCCTCGAACTGGCTGTGTGAAAGGGCCTATAGACACCTGGGAATGACTCCCCCCGCCCCCCGACCCGGCCCCCCGGCGGACACCCAAAAGACCCCGGAGTCCCCACAGACGCAGAGGCACACGGCCAGCCGCCCCTTTGCTGCTGTGCAGTCCCTTCTTATCAAGGTAGGCAGGGTGGAGAGGTTGATGGGGCACACCTGTGCCCCATCACCTGAGTGGCTGCTCCTCCACCCTGCCACATATACATTTATATTTAAAACATGAAGCATCACGATCTGATTCCTCTGCTGCAGAAATAAACACAACTTGTGCCAACGTGATTATCGAGGTGTAAACGTGAGAAATAAAGATCAAAGTCGCTGTAACTCGGAGTGTTGCATCCGCAGGAGGAGAGAATGGTCTGGGTCCCGGTCCAGGTCCAGGTCCAGGTCCAGGTCCAGGTCCTGAGAGGAGAGACCGGTCTAGATCCCGGTCCATCACCGGAGAAATACTTTCTGGATCTGCAGCACCTGCAGCTGACTCCACATCAGACTCTGAAAGTTGCCTAAACATTCAATAAAAACTTTATTCATCATTGCTGAATCACATCAGTTCGTACCAACCAACCTTTCTTTGACATCTTAGTTTTATTTTAAAAGACAACTTTACAGAACCGTTTTTTCGCTGCAAAATTTATTTTAATGTTTTTCTGTCCAGACACAGTTATGGGATGTTTTAGGATCTGGCTTTAATCTCCAGTCCTCGTCCCATACGGTCCTTGTAACCCTCGAAGTGGCAATATAAGTGAGTACTGTTGAGGAATTTATCAAACCAGTTCAGAAGTCCGCTTTGTGGTTTTTTATGAGGTTTTATTGAGCCGGCGGTGAGCACGTCTGCACAGACCAGAGGTCTGGTAGAAATGCTGACCTCGAGTGACGTTGTAATCAGATTTTTATACAAGAAGTTTCAGGAATACCAGCCCAGTGAGAGAGGTGGGACTTTTAGCTTTAGGACCACCCCTGAGGGATCAGGAAGTCCGTATATGTTCTTTGTCTCTGTGGGGGCTGGAAGTCTCGGCAGGGATGCAGAACGCCGAACCTTGCGTGACAATGTCCCGGCAGGGGTCCCCAGGAACTGGAACCCGCATGTCTATGAGCATAAGGGGGGCTTGAGCAATCTGCAAGGCGTCGTTGTGTCCCTGCAGGGGGCCAAATGGTCAAAATGCTTCATCAATTCACAATTTTTTTTTTTTTTTTTTTTTTTTTTTTTTACAGTGGAGTACATCATTTTAGTAATAGTTTGAGTGATACATGTGTTTGCAAGTAAACCTTAGACATGTGGTCGGAAACCAAATAACAACAAGCCAACAAAGCAAATTCAAATATCAAGTAACCAACGTGTCCTAACTGTTCTTTAAACCAATGAAACAAACTACTTATGACAGGTGTATGTAACATTTTGGCAATATCTTTCAAGTGATGCGTTATTTCTTGGACTGTGGCATTGCGGGTGTAAATGTACAACATTCAGTTTTAATGACAGCACAAGTTCCCCTTGAGAAGCTAGTAAGTAGTCCAATGCAGCACGATTCCGCAAGGCCATCATCCCTAGAGCAGCCATCTCCCGTGAGAGCTTCGGCATGCCCCCTGTTGCGGTCCTTGCCGAATCCTCAATGGAATCGGGCAGTGGTTTTTGGCTTGTTTTAGGCTTAACAAGCGGTTCTTCAGAAGGAGAGTATGTGGAGTCACATCTCGATGCTACACCATAATTGTCTCGCTTGTGGGGGTCTGCGGGGCCTGTGCTGCTCCTCCGCTCCTCAGCTCCTCCACCAGTCGTGGAGGTCCTGGGTGTTGGAGCTGGGCTTTCCTGCCCGCGTTGCTCCCCTCAATGGCTCCGACGGGGTACCACAGAAAGAAGAAGGAATCGGCCGGTCTCCGGTGCAAGGTCGAGGAGCTGTGCTCCCGCAGTGGGACGCGTGGAACCAGGCCAGCGCCCCCCACCCTTGAGTGTCGGTGGTGCAGGACGTGCTGAGCCCTGGACCACCGAGGCCCTCTCCGACACAAACCCAGTCTCCGGGTTGTGGCATGGTTTGCCACTAAGAAGAGACTGGACAGCTTTTACTTTTCTGTGGATTGACTGAACAGCAGAAGTTTAGAGTACAACAGAATGATATCATGGATTCATCCATGGCATGGAAGTCCATCTTCTTCATATATACAGAACTGAATTGCTTTGTATGGTCATAGGTCTACCCATGATCCTTTCATGAGGCGTGAGTTTTGTGCTTCCTAATGGGTGTTAACAGGTGTCAACATTGTCCATTTAAGTCCAGTTTAAAATTCTCTGCACATACAAAAACATTTTCATACATGAACATTTTCATATCCCTCACATAATGTCTATTTGCAGAGCTTCAAAAAAGTCACGGTGGGGGGGAGTGTTGATAATGTTTGCAATATTTTTATAGGATGCAAATCTTGGAGCTTATCAGTCTTTCAACACTATCTGACACATTCCCCCTTTTTCTCATCTGTGATTGCCAACTGTGATCAACTATTCACGTGTACAAGGATGTGGGTGCAACAACGCGGCCGTCGTTGCTGACCCACAAATTATTTACATTTTTACAACCATGGGAATGCTACAATCCGTTTTTTTCTTCACCTCAGTAGTCTTCTTGTAGGAGAGCTACATCATTAGGAGAAACCAGGTCGTTAGCGGGTATAGAAGGGCAAAGTTTTACATAGACAGGTAAGCCAAATTTGGCAGTTTCTTTTGCTGCATGGTCAGCTGAAGCATTGCCTAGTGAAAACAGGGTTGGACTGGGTGTGGGCTTCACATTTAACAAAGCAATAGATGAAGGTAGTTGACAGGCTTGTAACAGTTCACCAATCAATTAACCACATTTATCTCCGAGGATGAAATAAATCCTTGGTTCGCCCACAATATATAAAATCTATAAAATACAATATACACAACCAAAAGCATATCTGGAATCTGTATAGATTGTAACAGTTTTACCTTTTGATCAGTATATAGTTTCATCTACTTGGGTGGAGCGGGAGGAGGAGGGCGCTTTCAACAATTAAGAATTATCACAAATTGTATAACCTGCGTATGGTATTCCATTTTTATAAGCAGAGCCGTCAGTGAGGAAAACAGGAAAGGTCAGGACGAGTGTTAAAGACAGAGGTGTCAAAAGTATTCTCATTCATTACTCAGGTAGAAGTATAGATATTAGAGTTCAAAAATACTCCTGTAGAAGTTGAAGTATCAACCCAAAATGTATTTATTTTTATTTTTATTTATTTTTTTCTCAAGTAAAAGTATAAAGTACTGGTTTCAAAAGTACTTAAAGTATAAAAGTAAAAGTAATATAAGCGGGGAAAAACATTAAGGCTAAAAGCCATTGAAAATGAATGCATCTTAGTATAATGCAAATATATTAAAGAACCATATATTTGTATTATTGAGCATTAACATGTGTTTCAGAGACCAGACACGTACAAACCAAATATGTTTATACTTCTCATCCAACCACAACCAAATTCACTCTATCCGGATGGCACAATTTAACTGGATAGTTTTTTTTAAAAAGGCCGAAATGAAATAGAGTAAGGCTGTTTTTAAAACGTAAGGAGTAAAAAGTAAAGATAATTGCGTGAAAATGTAAGGAGTAAAAGTAAAAACCGTCTGAAAAATAATTACTCCAGTGAAGCATACACAACCAAAAGTTCTACTTAAGTAAGGTAATGAGGTATTTGTACTTCGTTACTTGACACCTCTAGTTAGAGATTAGTTATACATGCATTCAGAGACGTTATAGTAGGCCACAGACAGATTTCCATGCACTTACATGATGAAGTTACCATAGGCAGGAGAGAGATTATGTAAATTGGGATGCTCTGATTTGGCTCACCCCAATGGGAGCTGATCATTGGCTGTTTCCTCTGCGCCTCCTCTCAGCGCTCAACCTGTGTAGGAAACACTTTTGAAAAAGACATTAGTATTTTCATACATTTCAGATTCTTTTTTTTTTTTTTTTTGCGTTACCCAGGCCTACCCTTTGTGGAGGGCAATTAGCAAATATATATTTTGCATGTACCCTGGAGGGAATCCATCAATCTGATCTCGTGACAGACCACAATTCTCTTTTGCTGTCAAAATTGTTTTAGCATAAAGTTCCCTGGGATTATCAATTTTCCCTTTGAACTGTTAAGGCAATAAATCCTGTGAAAAAAGTCTGAGCTTGCTCTGGTGTGATTTTGGCAACAGCTGTGGGATTAAAGGGAATTCTACAAGCATCAAGTACTTTGCGCATCAAGTACTTTACTTTTCAAATCATGTGGCAAAGTTAGTTTAACCGCTGTTTCCTCTAGCCATTTTGTTTATTAATTTAAAATCTCTTACCATTATTTGGCTCCAAATTTTGTAGGCAACAGATCTTGGATTTTTGTAAAATCCAGTCGTCATCAGAAGTGTCATCGTCATTTGATTCTTTAATCAGTTTCATCGGATAAAGGTTTTGATTTTATCATTTAACTGGTTCTCTAATTTCTTTTTCGTCTGCGTTGTGTTTTTAAATCCTTCTAGCCATCAGCTTTTTATTTTGATCAGTAAGCGAAGCTATTTGAGATTCTGCATTACGGCGTCTACCTTCATCCCTCCAAAAATCTGAGGGAGTTTGAAGTGCTTTTTAGTTATTTTAACAATATTTAATACTAACTGAGTAACAAACAAAACTAACAAATAAAACTATCGGTACCGTGATTACCATACATGTATTTAAAGAACTGAAAAACTTCACTTGACAGAGCATACAAATCATTCCTGTTGGTGCAAGAAGAGCAAGTCGATTCTTGCAGAAATGAAATATACCTCATTTTGGGAGAGCGTGTCATCCCGACTTATAAAATAAAACAGTTTCTCTACATACAGAATGTCTATTTCTCACAAATATATCAGTGTTCCAACACTTACGGACCCCACGTCCTGCATATGCATAAGAATAGTCCCCCTGGACTATCTTTTTATTGGTACCAGACCAACCATGGCGCTCTTGGCCATTTCTCTCTTTAATGTTACCCGAGATATTAAACCTTTTTTAGAAGAGCGAGTCAGATTCTTAAGGCAGGAGAAGCAGAACATTCTCACAACACAATCAAATTCAAGTGTTATGAAATTGCCAGCGTTCCTAAAAACATCTCTACAATAACGTTCCCAATAACACAAAATAATAAAATAACCTTCACAACCACACAGCGGACTTACCTAAAATCTCAGGATGACGTCAACCATTCTCCGGCACTCCAATTCACAGACTTTCGACAACAACTCAGCAACAATAATTTGGGATTTTGTAAGTGGATCCCTTAACCTCTAAAATTTTAGATAGAGTCGCTGATTGCGCCGTTGTTCTGGAACAGGAGTTTCCATCGAAGGTCTATTGTCATCCGGGTCACGGCGCCAAATTGTTGAGGAATTTATCAAACCAGTTCAGAAGTCCGCTTTGTGGTTTTTTATGAGGTTTTATTGAGCCGGCGGTGAGCACGTCTGCACAGACCAGAGGTCTGGTAGAAATGCTGACCTCGAGTGACGTTGTAATCAGATTTTTTATACAAGAAGTTTCAGGAATACCAGCCCAGTGAGAGAGGTGGGACTTTTAGCTTTAGGACCACCCCTGAGGGATCAGGAAGTCCGTATATGTTCTTTGTCTCTGTGGGGGCTGGAAGTCTCGGCAGGGATGCAGAACGCCGAACCTTGCGTGACAATGTCCCGGCAGGGGTCCCCAGGAACTGGAACCCGCATGTCTATGAGCATAAGGGGGGCTTGAGCAATCTGCAAGGCGTCGTTGTGTCCCTGCAGGGGGCCAAATGGTCAAAATGCTTCATCAGTACATTTGTAATTGTTAGAGTGCAAGTGTAAACTGTTCTTTTTGACACCTTTTGTTCTGTTTGACACTTTCTTGATTGTTTCAAAACCTCAGAAAAGTGTGTACACCAGCCTTGGTGTGTGAGTGAAAGACTGCAACTTTCTACGTTCAAATCAATTTTTGTATATCCGACCATGAGCGTAGAAAGTGCCGTACACACGTTTTTTGTGCGCCGCACTCTTTGTACATGAGGCCCCAGGAGAGAATCTGCAAGGAAGACTGGATCCCCAAATCCAGGTGTGAAAAAATTGTTGCATCAATCCCATTAGACCATCAGGCCTCCAATACAGGGGTCACCAATCCTGGTCCTCGAGGGCCGGTGTCCTGCATGTTTTAGATGTTTCCCTGCTTTAACACACCTGATTCTAATTAATCATTCTCATCAGCTTGTCATCCAGGGCTGCACAATTCTGTTAATGACACAGTCACTTGTATCATGGTGCAATGAAGCAGGGAAACATCTAAAACCTGCAGGGACACCAGCCCTCGAGGACCAGGATTGGTGACCCCTGTACTGAGCAAGGAGCCCAAATACCTCTGACCATGTGATATTTCAGTTTTTCTTTGTTAATACATTTGCAAAAATGTCTACATTTCTATTTTTTTCTGTCAAGATGGGGTGCTGAGTGAACATTAATGAGCAATAAAATTAACTTTTTTGATTTTAGCAAATGGCTGCAATGAAACAAAGAGGGAAAAATGTGAAGGGGTCCGAATACTTTCAGTACCCACTGTATGTTTGATGTACTTTTCATTTTTATTTTATTTTTCATACTAATCATTTTATGCAGATTTTAATTGTTAAATGTCATGCTTTTTATGGTTTATACTGTACTTTATTTTGAAGCACTAAGTGATTTTTGTATCTATAACTCGCTTAGCCTGTTTACTAGTGGATAATAAACCATTTTCAGGGCGATATTTCCTGGTTAATAAAAATAAAAATAAACAAGTTAACAGGAATAATGATATCTGCATGACCAAGTAACAATTTAACACTCAGGTCTGATGGAGCACTGTACTACAGGTTATTCGTATTGTAAGATTTAAAGGTGAAGTTGTGGCGGACACAATAACGGACCTCGCACCCATCAGGACTGTATGGAAGGGGGCGTGGTCACAAGCATTTATTTGGTTGCTCAGCAACGTGTGTTAGTTTACAGTTGTCAACTGACAGTTCTTTTGGTCAGTTGGATTCCGCTGTCACGGAATAAAGACGTGTTTTACCAACCTCTGGAGTCGAGCCTCATCCTGCCACATTGGTGACCCCTTGTTTGAACATGTTTGAGGAAACAGAAGACATCTCGTCTTCATCTCAGCAGCCTCCGCAGCCCGCAAGTTCCGCTGCGGTTTTGAGGCTGCCTGAATTTTGGCAGGAGGACCCCGGCTCCTGGTTCCAGCATATCGAGGCGCTTTTCCGGCTACGAGCAATCACGGAGGATGATTCCCGGTATCATCTGGTCGTCGTCGCTCTGGGCCAACAGTGCACCCGGCGGGTCCTGCAGCTGCTCCGTGCGCCTCCGCAACGAGACAAGTACGCCGCGCTGAAGCAGCTGCTGCTCCGGAGGTTCAGCCTCTCCGCCTCGGAGAGAGCGGACAGAATCATCTCCATGCCGGGCTTGGGTGACAGGTCGGCGCCAACGGCTCCTCCATCACCACTTTCGGGACCCGGTCAGTGACTGTTTGTTTCAACGGACGCCGGTTTGAGAGTGACTTTGTCATCGCCAGTGTTGCTTTTCCTATCATCGGTGCTGATTTTCTGTGTGCTAACGGTTTGCTGGTGGACGTTGTAAACCGCAGATTGATCGATGCAGTGACTTTTATGACTTTCCCGTGTGAGACTGGGGGATCTGGACCGCTAGCACACGCTAGTTTTTTAGCAGCAGGTAACGTGTTCCAACGTCTGCTGGCAGAATTCCCGCGGCTGATCAAACCTGTTTTTTCCACCGCGACAACCAGGCACGGCGTCGAGCATTACGTCACCACCACGGGGCCCCCGGTTTTTGCGCGTGCTCGTCGGTTAGACACACAGAAATTAGCCATTGCTAAAGAGGAGTTTGCCTCTATGGAGCGTTTAGGCATAGTTAGACGCTCCAAGAGCCCCTGGGCCTCACCGCTCCACATGGTGCCCAAAGCAGACGGTTCGTGGCGCCCGTGTGGGGATTTTCGCCGTCTTAACAACGTCACTGTGCACGACCGTTATCCAGTCCCACACATTCAGGATTTTTCCGCGCATTTAGCAGGGACAACCATCTTTTCTAAGGTGGATTTAGTACGCGGTTACCACCAGGTTCCCATGAGAGCAGAGGATGTGCCCAAGACCGCTGTAATTACCCCGTTTGGGCTTTTTGAATTTCTGCGCATGCCCTTCGGCCTGAAGGGGGCAGCGCAGACCTTCCAGAGGCTGATGGACTCTGTGTTGCGAGACCTCACGTTCGTGTTCATTTACCTCAATGACATTTTGGTGGCCAGTTCCTCAACAGAAGAACATTTGGCACACCTCAAACTGGTCTTCCAGAGGCTAGATGAACACGGCCTTATTGTCAACCCGGCTAAATGCCAGTTCGGCCTGCCGGTTATTGATTTTTTAGGGCACCGGATTTCAGCTCAGGGTGCAGTTCCACTGCCGTCTAAGGTTCAAGCGGTGGCAGAGTTTCCCCGCCCGGCCTCGGTTAAGGCGCTGCAGGAGTTTTTGGGTATGATTAATTTTTATAACCGTTTCCTCCCTCGCGCCGCCCACCTCCTGCAGCCGCTTTATGGAGCCTTGCAAAAAAAGAAAGGCTGTGACCCAGTGGACTGGACACCTGATCGCATCAGTGCCTTTGAGGATGCTAAGTCTGCCCTGGCCAATGCAGTACTTTTAGCTCACCCATCACCTTCGGCCCCCATTTCTTTGACAACCGACGCTTCGGACATAGCAGTAGGGGGAGTCGTAGAGCAGCGGGTGGCAGGAGTTTGGCAACCTCTTGCATTTTTCAGCCGCAAACTACGTGACAGTGAGCGAAAGTATAGTGTTTTTGACCGTGAGTTGTTGGCGCTGTACCTCGCCACCCGTCATTTTCGGTTTTTTTCTTGAAGGCTGTTCATTCACGGCATATGTAGACCATAAGCCGTTGATATTTGCAATGTCTAAAGTGACAGAGCCGTGGTCCGCTCGCCAGCAGCGCCATCTAGCGTCCATCTCAGAGTTTACCACGGACATTCGGCATGTCGCAGGTAAAACAAACCTGGTGGCCGATTGCCTGTCACGCGCGCTGGTGTGCCCTGTAAACCTGGGAGTTGATTTTTCTGCTATGGCTGCTGACCAGGCTGATGACCAGGACATCGCGACTCTTAGGTCTGCTGGTACCGGTCTCAGACTAGAGAACTTGGCGGTAGAGGTCGGAGGTCCAGCTCTTCTCTGCGACATCTCCACTGGTCGGCCCCGTCCGGTGGTCCCAGTTTCCTGGCGCCGGCGGGTTTTCGATTCCGTACACTCCCTCTCACACCCTGGCATCCGGGCGTCAGTGAAACTGGTTGGGGCCAAGTTTGTCTGGCCCGGCCTCCGCAGGGAGGTTAAGGAGTGGGCAGCTGCATGTGTAGCATGCCAGCGGGCTAAAGTTCACCAGCACACAAAGGCGCCCCTGGAACCGTTCCCCATTCCAGCCAGGCGGTTTGACCATGTCCACATTGACCTGGTGGGCCCTCTTCCTCCATCGCAGGGTTACACGCACCTCCTCACCATGGTGGACCGTACCACCAGGTGGCCCGAGGCAGTGCCCCAGTCCTCTACAGGGTCAAAAGATGTGGCGCGTGCTTTTCTGGGTGCCTGGGTCTCACGTTTCGGTGTCCCGTCTGACATCACGTCTGACAGAGGCCCCCAGTTTATTTCAGAACTTTGGTCGTCGTTGGCAGAAGCTTTGGGAGTGCAGGTACACCGTACTACTGCATACCACCCACAAGCTAATGGCCTTTGTGAACGTTTTTACAGGTCCCTCAAAGCAGCACTGCGTGCTGCGCTCTCGGATGGTAACTGGGTGGACCGCTTATCGTGGGTCATGCTCGGTTTGCGCACGGCCCCAAAGGAAGATTTAAATGCGTCGCCCGCAGAGCTCGTGTTCGGTCAGCCACTTCGTGTGCCTGGAGAATTTTTGCCTGAAAGTTCAGCTCCGCAAATTCACCCAGCAAGCGGTCCCTTCGCATCAAATCGTTTTTTGACACCGGGGCCCATTCACCACTGTTTTCCGCGGACATTCATTCCATCGGAGCTCAAGTCGGCTCAGTTTGTCTTTGTGCGGCATGATGCTCATCGCTCTCCTCTACGGCCTCCATACGACGGCCCCTTTAGAGTCCTCGAGAGAGGCCCTAAGGTTTTTTTGTTAGACCTAGGAGGCCGCAAAGAGCACGTGGCACTAGATAGGCTTAAACCCGCACACACTGTAGCGGATGAAGCTGTGGTCCCGGCCCAGGTCCCCCGTCGTGGACGCCCTCCACTGAGACCTCCTGTCGATGCTGCAAAGGATGGACGTTCTAATTTACCACTGAAGACTGTTATTTTTTCTCCGCAGCATCCTGCTCACACTGATGCTCCTGTGGTGGTACAGGAAGGACGGCGCAGCCGTTGTGGTCGGCTGATTAAGCCACCAGTGAGGGACTGATGGGCCCTTCCAAGGACAACCTTCTGGGTGTTCTGGGGGGGGGGCTGTGTGGCGGACACAATAACGGACCTCGCACCCATCGGGACTGTATGGAAGGGGGCGTGGTCACAAGCATTTATTTGGTTGCTCAGCAACGTGTGTTAGTTTACAGTTGTCAACTGACAGTTCTTTTGGTCAGTTGGATTCCGCTGTCACGGAATAAAGACGTGTTTTACCAACCTCTGGAGTCGAGCCTCATCCTGCCACAAAGTTAATTTAGCAAGAAAATATATTTACAATGTTTATGTAGTTAATTAGCTATGCATTTGTGCTTTATTATTTAAATGTTTACATATTCAGATGTTTATACCAGCACAGACATTAGTTAAAACACTCTTTTGAATGTGTTTATTTGGTTTTACCTTCTTGTTGTACGTTTCCTCGGTAAGGTCATTCCTGGCTCCTGATTGGTTGGTTTAGTCACATGGGGTCAGAAAGAAGGAAGTTGTTGTTGTCATGGTGACTTCTGATGCCGGGAGCTTCAGTAAAAGTTCTGCTGGAGAGCCAACTCTCTCACGCTCTCTGCTGTTTTCTCTCATGAAGAGTGTCTGATTATTTCCACCTATCGAAGCCTCACGTTGCAGTATTATATTATATTATGCATATCAGACGTGCGTGGCAAACCACAACAGTCGGGTATGAAGAACTGAAGACAGTATTTCACTGACACCTAGTTGTTGATGATGCAAATTGCAACAAACTAGTCACTTTCGCTTCATTAATAAAGTTGAAAGATTTTATTAAACATTTTATACACGTTAAGCGCAATCATAACGTTGCTTGTAATCAAGTGGAATCATTTAATAAAAACCCACACACAAAAGGCATGCCCTTCAATGGCACGAGGACAAAATTTGCTGGCTGTCGCTAAAAAATGAAACCATAGCATCCATAACCCCCCCCCTCTCTCTTTGTGAGATGTAAACATGCAAATGTATTACAGGACTGTCTCAGAAAAATAGAATATTGTGATAAAGTTCTTTATTTTCTGTAATGCAATTAAAAAAACAAAAATGTCCTACATTCTGGATTCATTACAAATCAACTGAAATATTGCAAGCCTTTTATTATTTTAATATTGCTGATTATGGTTTACAGTTTAAGATTAAGATTCCCAGAATATTCACATTTTTTGAGATAGGATATTTGAGTTTTCTTAAACTGTAAGCCATGATCAGCAATATTAAAATAATAAAAGGCTTGGAATATTTCAGTTGATTTGTAATGAATCCAGAATGTATGACATTTTTGTTTTTGTAATTGCATTACAGAAAATCACAATATTCAAATTTTCTGAGACAGTCCTGTATAATGTAAACGAGTCGAGGTTTCAGATAAAGGCATTGTGTTTCTGAATATGATAATCGTAAATTATAATTATAAAAATATATACATAATTATAATTATTATATAATATAATAATATATATATATATTTTAGATTAAATCGAGAGTTTAACGCCGTCATAATTTATTTAACAAGACGCTTTTGAGTGCACTGCGTTTAACATGACGTCATATCCGGTGAGTGGGGCCCTTTTTTGTTTTTACGTATCCGCCATTTCAGTTTTTGAAGTAAGTTGTCATCGTAGGCTGGTTTGAAGCTATAATTCTGGCTTCGTACGGCATTGTATGATTGCTGGATTTGAAGTCCGGCTATATAAACAAAGTAAGATCCGTTTTATTGCGTGACTTGACGGCTGGATCGGCGGATTGATGCCCGCACGGCTGAGCTGCAGATGTCGCCTGTTCACTGAACGAGCTCTAGGCGCTAAAGTTTTTGTATGAGTTGAAGGGTCGGCCTGTGGATAACGGGAGGGAGAGAAGGAAAGGCCGTGGTTGAGAATGGCCGGTAATTTCGACGCGGAGGACCGTGGAGCCTGGTACTGGGGCCGGCTGAGCCGGCAGGAGGCGGTGTCCCTGCTGCAGGGGCAGAGACACGGCGTGTTCCTGGTGCGGGACTCCATCACCAGCCCCGGGGACTACGTGCTGTCCGTGTCCGAGAACTCCAAAGTCTCCCATTACATCATTAACAGTATCAGCAACAACCGGCAGTCCGGGCCAGGTGAGCACCCATGGGTGGGGGGCGTGGAGACACTCACACAGGGAATGGGACATTTCTGCAGGGTTTGCACCAAATATGCGCAATAATGCCTTTTCCCATCTCCAGTATGGGCCAGACAGCAAGACATTATTTAGTTTGGCGCTATATAATAATAATGTACATAATAGAATTGCACTGGACTTTTGACCTTTTTACCTTTTAACTACCTCCTTGCACTACTGTAAATACCTCCACACTCATGTATATACTGTATTTCAATCTGTGTAAATCATATAATCACAACTCATCAGTTCATAATATATATTATCATTCATTCATATCGGACCTGCACCTTAAAACAACAGTTATTTATTAATCTGCACTATGTACATATATATATATATATATATATATATATATATATATATATATATATATATATATATATATATATATATACATATATATATGTGTGTGTGTGTTTATTTCACTGCATAAGCACTTCTGGTTAGATGCTAACTGCATTTCGTTGCCCTGTACTTTTGACATGTGCAATGACAATAAAGTTGAATTTAATCTAATAATAATAACAATAATAATAATAATTAAAGTTGCAAGCAGCGATGAACGGGCCCTCACACCCCTGTGCACGTTCAGGCTGCAGTGGAAGCTTGTATGACTTGCATGTAGATTCTTCAGGCCTGAACATTTAGTGGATGACACCAGCCACGACTCTCTATACCAAACCATTCAAAAGTTATGGCAGAAAGTAGGAACTATCACATATCGACCAATCAGAAGAAGGGGCGGGGCTAATTCAGGCCAATGAAGGTCAAGTACTCAAAACCGAGTCTGATGACACTACGCACGAGTCTTTATGTCAAACCATTCAAAAGTTATGGCAGAAAGTAGGAACTATCAAATATGGACCAATCAAACGAAGGGGGGGCGCGCTTTTTGGCTTCTATCGTTGCCACGGTAACGCTTTTGACTGCGAAAAGTAATGCGCGTCGTCGCAGGATGCTTTTGATGAGGATATTTTGATGTATAACACACCTGGGTGCACGTTACGGTTCGGGCCGTATTAACTGCCGAGGAAATGGCATAAATTGCGCCGACTTCCTGTTCGGTTTGGGCCATGGCGCCAAGAGACTTTTCTTTAAGTTGCGACATGATACAGGTGTGTACCGATTTTCGTGCATGTACGTCAAACCGTATTGTGGGGCTTGAGGCACAAAGTTTTCTAGGGGGCGCTGTTGAGCCGGAGAAAGAAAGAAAGAAAGAAAGAAAGAAAGAAAGAAAGAAGAAAATTCCCACAGATACAATAGGGCACTGTAAAGGCTGAATTATGGTTCTGCGTCAAAACGACGCCGTGCCTACGGCGTGTGGTTTTTGTACACGCAGAGGACACGCCGTCATATGCGCCGTCACTGACGTGCACCTCCCGAAAATTGTAACTACGCGTCGAGGAGACGCCGACCACACGCAGACCGAGAGGGCTGTGATTGGTTCGTTTGAAAGAGAAGCATTTCCGGTTTCCGGTTTGAATCAGTAGTGAACTTCCAGGGCTTTTTTCTTCGTTTATATGTGATTTTTTTTGTTTTTGTTTTTTGCACAATAGTTGTCCTTATTTCTTTGATTTACTGTGACCGGAAAAAGTCGGATAAACCATTCAGAAAAAGATCGCTAACTAGTGGCCGCGGGGGGTACTGCACCGCGACCAAATGGAGAGACGGTGAACTCTGAACGATTCGTGATGGCGTCACGGGTGCGCCGTGTGCTCCGCGTGTGTGTGACGCAGAACCATACCCGCACCTTAAGTGCTCGGGCCCTAATAAAAATGATACGACAAGGCACATCTATATGGAACACGTTCTTTTTTTCATAAAACTTAAAAACGATGGGCTTTAATGATGGTGTGAGATAATATGTGTTGCAGACATCCTGAGATATTTTTTAATGTTTTTATCTTATATTTCGGTTTTTGACATACTTTTAGAAACATATTACATCTGCTACGGATCCACTGTTGATTTGGAATGGCAGAATATATTATATATATATTGCTTGTATATCCCTTTTCTTTTTCAGACATGCATAGATCTTTCATTGGTGGGAGTAAATTAACATGTTGAGGGAAATATGTGAAATATGAACATTAAAGGGCAATCTACTTATTCTGGACATCACCACCATCATGCCTGGCTCCATAAATAGCCTAGGTTGATGTTTCAATATTCTGAGTATATTAGAACAAGTGGTGACTTTTGAGAAAGAAAACTGATTATTTTGTTTCCAATTTTCCCTCTATTCCTCCCCCATTTTGACCAGGTTTGTCCCATCCAAGGTTCCGTATTGGTGACCAGGAATTTGATGCGCTTCCTGCTCTGCTTGAGTTCTATAAAATCCACTACTTGGATACCACCACATTGATAGAACCCATTAACAAGTCCAAGCATCCCTCCTGCATGAGTGTTGGCCTCGGTGGAGGCCCCCCGACACGCCTGGAGGATGAGTATGTCAGAGCGCTCTTCGATTTCCCTGGAAACGATGAGGAGGATCTTCCATTTAGGAAGGGAGATATTCTTCGAGTTCTTGAGAAGCCAGAGGAGCAGTGGTGGAACGCCCAGAACTCTGAGGGCCGAACAGGGATGATTCCTGTGCCATATGTGGAGAAGTACAGACCAGCGTCTCCGGGTTCGGTAGCAGGACCCGGCATGCCCGGTGGACCCCCAGGGGGGATGCATGGGAACTCTGATGGCTCTGCGTCTGGTGCACCGCTGCAAGGAGACCCCAGCCAGTACGCCCAGCCCACTCCTTTACCAAATCTCCAGAATGGACCTGTCTATGCCAGGGCCATACAGAAAAGGGTGCCTAATGCCTACGACAAGACTGCTCTGGCTTTAGAGGTAAATATGGATATATGTACTTTTTGTTCATCCCCTTACTTGTCTTTTTTTCCTTCCTCGGAAATCTGTTGAAGGACAGAAAATGATTGGGAAGAGGGACCACATCAGTCCTTTAGGCTTATCAATACTTTGTTCACATTTTTTGGTTTTCGTTCCTCATTATGCCTTTGGTTATTGTTTTTCTCAGTATTTGTTGAGCTGTGGGAAAAGGAATCATGGCTCTGCTAACTGCTGGTTTCTTGGTTTCTAATCTGGTCATTTAATTTGTATTCTGCATAGTCTGCCCTGTGACAATGGATTAAACTGCTTAAATTCTGTCCAAAATGGTTCTTTAAAATTTGGTTTTGTCCTTTTGGATTTAAGTTAATTCAGGACCACTTGATATTTCTTCCAGATTTGAACCAAATAGGGTACCAATTAGGGGTGGGCCAAGTCGTATTGTTCACGATAATACAGGTACAATTATTAATAAGGTATGAAGATTTCATATCGCGGTATTCTGACTTGTTGACATAATGATGTAATGCATTTCACGTACACTTATGCAGCATGTCGCAAATGATTCTCACCTGGACGCAAGAACAGCAGTGGAGAGCAAGCATGGCTGAAAAAAGTTTAGAGGAAGAGTTAATTCCCAGAAATGGAGCGACTTCGGTGGTGTGAAAGTGGCGTGAATACAGAGGAACAGAACGAACAATGCAAGAAGACTGTATTAACAAAAGGAGGAAATGCATCGAAATTATTTCAACAGCTCAGACACAAGCACCCGACCCAATAAGCGGTGTGTAAAAGCTCAAGAGAAGTGCTCAGTGGCTAATGCTAGCCACAACACAAAACAGTGCGTTTGTTCAAAATGACGTCGCTGCATATTTTACTAGATGTACTTTGTATGACAACAAAAGCAAACGCTGGAAAGACAACCTTGAAGCAGTCACCATTTGTTTGGCAAAAGAAAGCTCGTTGAAAAGCTGGACCCAAGACATGACAGCCCATCAAGGACATATTTCTCCTGGCTCTATATAGAGAACAGTTCCATAATATAAGGTTGCCCTCTCCCTGAGCTCTGCAGACGACTACGCTTCCACCATGGACTTATTCACGCTCAAGTAGAACGAGAAAGGCCTATCTAAGCTGACCGTTCACTACATCCATGGGGAGTAGAAGCTTCATAATGCCCCCTTTGAGACGAGTTATGTCCCCAACAAACACTCCGGGGGGGGGGGTATTCCCCACAGTTTGATGGACTTTCTCCAGATGTGGAATTTAAACGAAAAGAAACAAATGTGCATTAATGCAGATAGCGGGGCAAATGTTTTCAAAAAGCTGTCAGACTGAATGACTGGACAAGACTATCATGCTTTGGGCATCATCTTCAAATTGCCATCGGTAAGTTTGTATCCATCTATTACTTCACGATCCCATGTGTTGTACTTTCATATTTTATTAATGAACTGCTGAGTCTATAATCAGGTTTCCATTACCTCTAGATTTGCGCAAAACCCACATTTTTTCACCAAACCCAAATTTGAAAAAACTCCCAAATTTTGCAAAAACCTTATTGCGGTTCCAGGAGGTGGTTTTTCAGGCGATTTGATAATTCACTTTAATGCAAAAGTGTAATGGAAGCTCTTTTACTGCATTTCCATGTCTCTAGCCGCGCTGAAGGCGATGTAGCCTGTCAAATTTAAAGTAATCAAAATCTAGTTCCCAGCTGTTTTTGGCCTCATTAATACGATGAAGTTGTGCTTTAACACGTCTTATTCATTATGCATTACATTAGGGGCTTTACCTCTGAATAATAATTTCATTGATCATCTGCTGCCTTTATCATCTTGCAGTTTCTTAACAGCCGTAGTGGGGGTCGCAATAATTTGTCAAAGACTAAAGATGTTTTTGTCCATCTTCTTCAATGTTGAGATTTTCTTTTGAAGAGATGTCTCGCAGGATGAGATACAAGCTTTATGTTTATTAGAAAAACACGCTTCCATTGAAACGCCAACCCCCTCAGAGCTACCTCTATCATTCATTCTATGTTTCCTTTGTGCAAAAGGGTAATAGAAACACAATTTATGACTGTTCCCAAGTATCAACAACTTGAACTGTTATGCGCATGCTGTAACAATGCTAAGCTTTTGGGTACTGTAGGCGATGTCATCAGATAACATGGCCTGCTCAACTACAAAAAGGCCACGGTTACATGATGTTTTTTAATTTAGAATTAATTATTACGATAAACTATTTTCCTTCGAGTTTACATGGAAATAGTAATTCCAAATTAAGGTTTACATGGAAAACATGTTTGATGGTCTTTCTCCAATTCCTCTACAGGTCTGGGGGTTGGGAAGGTTCTGATTGGATAGGGGGGCGGACCGGAAATTAAACTACCGGAAGAAAAACAAACTTAGCCGCTACAACTTTGAAAAGCTCACAAGTTTTATGTTTCCTGTTTCCATCTGTTCTTTTAATGATTTCTTTTTATTAAATAAATGGTCTCTGCTCTTGACCAGCGTTTACTGCGTGCTGCCATCTTGAAACTTTGTTTGGAAAACCAGCCCAGCGTGGAATATAAGCGTCATGGAGACAGACGGGCAGGGAACGAGCAGAAACAAAGAATTAATTAAAGAGGAATGAGTGTAAACATGATCACGGAATTATTCTATTAGGATTTAAAATCAGAATAAACCAGCCACTTACTTCGGGATTAAGTTTAATTCGGAAAGGCCATTTTCATTCGGAATTAGGTGTTTACATGGTAATTTTTACTCATTTTAAATCGGATTAAATTTTAATTCTGAATTAAAGAGGAATTCAACTTCCCATGTAAACGCTCAAA
Organism: Cololabis saira; assembly: GCF_033807715.1. NCBI lineage: Eukaryota > Metazoa > Chordata > Actinopteri > Beloniformes > Belonidae > Cololabis > Cololabis saira. Next base: position 634,676 of record NC_084590.1, on the reverse strand, counting down.
GAAAATGATCAAACTTAACATTGACACTTCTTAACACTAAAATAATATTGTAAAAATGTTTGTTCATTTTCACTGAAATGCTAATCACACAAATGGAAGAAAAAAAAATATTTTTCATGCTAAAATAATTTAAAAAAATCTCACTCTTGCCCTCGCTCACTCACTGATGCAGAGAGAAGTCAAAGACCCGAGGATTGACATTGCTGTGGGAGTTTGCAAGAAGATCGTAAGTATGTTTTCTTTCAGCTGGAAGAGGCAGCAAGCACTTCAGGATTAACAGAAAGAGCTGAAACTGCCTCCTTACAATTTTATGCTGAATATTTGAAGACAAACTTGTTTGTGACATGTTGAGGGTTGTTTTTGTTATTTGTTCTTTTACTGCAGTGAACAGTCTTTGACGTTTAATATTTTAAGTGCATATGTGTTTTATGCTGACAAATACAGTCATAACACTTAATTGTGTACAATTGCATGTTCTTTGAAATTAAAATATTTTGAAAATGTCATATTAATAAAAATATTGTGTCATATCACCAAAATTGCTTGAAATGTCGTGATATTTTAGGGCCATATCGCCCACTCCTAGTACCAATATATGAAAACTGGCCATTTTTGGATCTTTTTCTTTGCATGATAAGGGTTCCATCTTGACACATATGAAGAAGATGGGAGATTTTTGTCACCTGTACTACACAGCCAGTACTTGCCAGAAATTCCTGCAGCTTTTTCAGTGTTGCTGTCGGCCTCTTGGCAGCCTCCCTAACCAGTTTTCTTCTCGTCTTATCAATTTTGGACGGCAGTATTACGGACGGTAATGTCACTGTTGTGCCATATTTTCTCCACTTGATGATGACGGTCTTCACTGTGTTCCATGGTATATTTCATTCCTGGGAAGTTCTTTTGTAGCCTTCACCTGACTGACATCTTTGAATGATGAGATCTCTCTGATGCTTTGGAAGCTCTCTGCAGATCATGGCTTGTGCTGGAAGATGTGACTACAAAGCTGTCAGGAAAAGCCTCCTAGAACCGCTGAACTTTATTTGGGGTTGATCAGAAGCACTTTATTTGGTGACAGGTGTGTGCTGACTCCAATTTAACATGAGTTTGAATGTACATGATTACATTTGAACACAGCCACATCCCCAGTTATAAAAGGGTGTGCAGATTTATGCAACCATATTATCTCAGTTTATTTTTACTTTACCTCCCTGAAATATTTCTGTTTGATTTTCAATTGTGTTGCACAGGTTATAGGTCACACTAAAAATAATGTTTTTACATGACAAAAACCTGGCATCGGAACAGGGGTGTGTAGAATTTTTGTATCCACTGTATGTGTGAGTGTATGTGTGTATAAGTGTGTTGATTTTTATATATATATATATATATATATATATATATATATATATATAATGTGTGCGTGTGTAATGGCTGAGCACGTTAATGCATTAATCTAAATTCGTTATCGTTGACAATTATTTTTCTCTCTATGCAGTTTTTATTATTTATTGTTTTATTGTAAACGTCCATTGCTCTCTGGCTTTTATTTAGTAAAAGTCCGTTGTGTTGAGCCTAGAATGGTGCTTATTGCTGCACTGCTCACAGGAAATGGAAACCGTCAGAAAAGAAAAGAGAGGAAGATAGCGGGATAAATAAACATAGAGAACGGTTCAGAACTTTTACATTTTCATTTTAAAGACGGCGCAGTCGACAGAGCCAAAGTGTAACCACTGCTATGCTGAACTGTCTTATTATTATTATTATTATTATTATTGCAGTTTCACGGGTCTGAAATACTACTTAAATGTGATACACTCTGTTGATGCTGGCAAAACATTCAAAGAAACAAGTGGAACGATGCTTCGGCGGACTACGTTAGATGCAATGTGTGGTTGAAGAATAGCAGAGGAGTTAAAAAAAATAATTTCTAAAGAACTGCACTGGAAGTGTTTTGTGTGTACTGTTTTTGATTGAGATTCTCATTTGACTGTATATAGTGTGATAGCTCGGGCGGGCATTCATCAGTGAAATATTTAGGACTCTGCAGCGTGGATCCAAGCAGCTAACTATGCGTTTAAACCCGATGTCTTCTCCAACAGAAAGCCATGTAGTTCTTTATTTTTGTTGCTGTTGTTGCTGTCGTTTATAGGTCTCTGTTATGGGTGAGTTAGCGGCGTTGCTGCGCTCCTCTGCCTTAGCGGCAGCCAACAAGGACAACTCAATATACTCCTTCGTGTGAGAAACTTTCAAATGTCCTATCAGCTTCGTTGTGTTGAAATGATTTTATAATCAGGATTTTATAATCAGGGGGCGTGGCCGGGCCACGCCCCCTTGGGAGACCTGGGTCTGAGATCTGGGATCGCAATGCTGGCGGCGGTTTGTTGTTGTAAACGTCATCAGATCGGCCCGGTTTGAACTATTATTTTCCGATATCCGATCAAATCCGATAGGGCCATTATTGGGCCGATACCGATCGGTTGCCGATCGATCGGTGCATCTCTAGTTTTCTGTTGTAAACTGCTTTGTTTTCCTTTTTGTTCACTTTTATCTCACGTTTCATTTAATAAACAAATAATTGTCATGCTTTAGAAAAATCATTAATGTGGGGCACGGTGGCGCAGCAGGTAGTGCAGCCGTCTCACAGCAAGAAGGTCCTTGGTTCAATTCCCGCCGGGGACGCTGTGGGCGCTGAAGTGCGTGTTAGTTTCCCCATGACTTCAGTGCCCACACCCTGGGTGGGGTTGGCGAAAGGATCTTTCTGTGTGGAGTTTGCATATTCTCCCCGTGTTCCCTTGGGTAGCAAGGTGAGCTACCCTCACAAAAACATGCACACAGTCCTGGGCTACACATGCCCCCTCTGGCCAACCGGGGCGCCAGATGGGGTGGGGAGGATCTGGCCGGAATAACGTGATCCTTCCATGCGCTACGTCCGGCTGCAGAAACCCCACCCTATCTGGTGAAAAGATGCGGCCTGCTCACTCCTCAGGTTAAGGAGGAGACCTGAGCTCAGTGCAGGGCCCTCCCGGGGTTGGTAGAGGATGGCAATGCCCAGGACTGTCAGGTAGGAGCACTGGGTGATAAAATGGGGAAAAAACCGGGATAAAAATATTTTTAAAAAAAAGAAAAATCATTAATGGTTTTTTTTTTCAACTTTTTATACACATATAAGGACTTTGCTTGAAAGTTTGACTGAAAATATTTGCAGTCAGGTTTTAAACCCAAAAGGACATGCAACTGTTCCATATTTTCAAGGGAAACAAATATTTTGAGGTAATTACATTATTATGGAAAGACTTTGCCCATTAAATGTACACTAACTATTATTTCTGTGAGGCATCATCATCATTATTTCTGTGAGGCATCATCCTCATTATTTCTGTGAGGGGGAGCACAACTCTGATCACACACAGAAAATCTGAAGTCTCTCGGACAATGCAAAATGTAATACAATGCATGTTTCTTGGTGCCAGCCAGTGGCACTAAACCATTTCCTGCAGATGTGTTCAAAGTTGGACTCCAATCATATGCACCAAATTTGGGCCACATTAAACAATGTATGGCTGAGTTACGACCATTAACACGGTGTAAGACCCAAAAATGTTATATCTGCCCCTGCTTCTCTGCTGATTGTAAACAGCAAATATTTCTATAATGGTTAAAGAAATTCATCAAAGTTCAAAAGTTTGTAAAATTCTGTATAAATTTAGGAATCATTCTGACATCTAGAGATATATTTCCCCTAACTTCGGTGACAGTGAATCAAGAATTAAATGTCATAAAAATATATGTTTTGTATCCAAAATTTAAAAATGTAACTGTATATTTAACATTTGACTGATCTGAACGAAACTCACAGGATTTATTGAACTAAGTGATATAATATTCGGTATGATTTAACATTCTCAAAAGTATAGAGTGATGAAGTTCTATGTTGAAGTCTATGAAATTTTGACCTTGGTGAATGGGATCTGATCCTTGAATCTCCCCTCTCAAGGACAAAAAGAGTTTTGAATGAATTTCAAAACCATCCATTTCCTGTTTCATGGCAAATGACATAAGGCACATAATCTCAGGATGATCTGATGAAGCACATCGTAAATACAGGACATAATGTGACAAAATGAAGGGGAATCCCGGATTCTTGTTCAGAATGGAAGTTCCCTTAAATATACAAATATTGGTTCAGATTGGACAAGGCATGGGCAAATTGGAATAACTTCTCTATCGCTTTTTGTGAAAGGAATGTGATCCTTGAATCTCTCCTCCCAGGATTAAAGAGGTGATTTTTTTTTAATGAATTTTTGTCGTGTGTGTGTGTGGCAAAAACATCAACTTCCTGTTTCATGGCGAATGACACAAGCACCTTAGTTGTAAATCCATGGAACTTTAAGTGTTAGGTGACAGTTTTGTGTACATTCAGTACTAATTTCAGGCTGATCTTTATTAAGCGCGGCGTAATTACAGGACATAATGTGGCAAAAAAAACATTGTCCTTTCATCAGAAGGTGGCGCTATGGAGTTCATCCAAGATTGTCATATCCACTTGTTCAGAATGGAAGCTTCATTAAAGCTTCATTAAATGCACGACCTTTGAGTCAGATTGGACAAAGTATGTGCAAGTTAGAACAACTTTTATGTTCATGGCAAAACTCTGAACTTTGTCTACTGTTTGACCAGGTTTGAGATGTATCGGCTTATCTCGCTTTTAGCCTGGATGCATAATAGGAAACATTACATTTCCTGTTGCAAGCAGGTGGCACTACAATCAATCCTAAATATTCCACCATACGTAGATGTCTTCAGGCTCAGACTATAATCATACACATCAGTTGTGGACCAGATCAAAGACTGTATGGCTGAGTTGCACCCAATTGTTGTTTCATAGAGAGTCTACAAAATGACCTCAAACTTCGCCGCATCATTACGGTCAAGCCCTCTGGTAAAAACTTTTAGTGTCTACCATGTGTCTAGAAGATTGTACAAAAAAGGTTTTGATCCAATCTGATCAAATTGTTAAAGTACGAGACCTGGAAATGACCAAAATACATGAAAAATTATATTTTCTGTTCAAAATGCTGGATTTCCTGTTTGAGTTAGAGCATGGGTCCAAGAGACATTTTTGTAGGTCTTATTCTGATACAACAGACACAAAGCATATTGTCGGGCTCGTCGAAAAACATGAAGTAGGTGGCGCTATTGAGCCCATTGCAATATGTGCTGCCACTGACAAGAATAACAAAAAAAAATCAGGACATTTTTGATATGTGCATGCCAACTGCCCATTTATTTGTGCGTTTGAGGTGGTTATGGTTCTATCTGAGGTGGTTCTGTTTGTGTTCGGGGTGGTTAATGGTGGTCAATGTTTTGCGACTCCAGCTTGCATGCAAAATGGTCCACATTTTTTTTTTAAGGGTGTTTTTTTTTCTGAATTTTTTCAGGGATGTGACAGTTTAGTTTTTTTTTCTGAAGAAAATCAAAGTTTGTTGATCAAGTTTGTATATTTTTGTATAATACAGTTGGAGACTTTTACTTAGCAAAATTTGGAGGAAAATAAATACAGCCAAAAGTGGTGGAAAGGCCAGTTTTACGATTCATCTAATTCAAAGTCAGTTAAAAAATACTTAATTATTCCAGAAGGGAAATGAATGGTTGCATTTTCACGATTTAATACTCTTCAAAGATTAATTGTACTAAGTTATTGCTGTCAGCAGAAAGGGTGTCCTGTAGCGGTCTGTGCTGCAGCGGATCTGAAGAAGTCTATGAGTGAAGACTGTTGCTGAATTACTGTGTTGTGAAGAGGATCCTCGCGGTTGTCCATGATCATTTTATGAAGTATACTCCTTTGCACAACCAGCTCCAGGATCTCCAGAACAATCCAGAACAAGCCAGCCTTCTTTATCAGTGTGTTCAGTTTTTATAAGTCACTGGCTCTGATACTGCTCCCCCAATGACTGGAGATGTGATGGCACTCTTCATGACAGATGTATAGAATATAAACAACATCCAGCTGCTTTGTCCAGATGACTGTGGGTTCGTTCAAGTAGGTGTATAATGAGCTAATAAAAGTGTCTCCAGGACTTTCATGATGTGGGATGTTAGGGCTACAGGTATGTAGTCAGTTAGATGAGAGAGATGAGTCTTCCACAGGACTGGAATTTTCTTCTGGTTCAGGCTAAGGTTGGAGAAATGAGATACTGTTGAATCCCACATAGCTGATCCACACAGGCTTCCAGGACTCTATGGCTGGCGCTATCCAGACCTGCAGCCTTGATCTAGTTCAGTCTCTCCAATTGCCTCTTCAACTGACTGCTAGAGACATACAGGCAGGAGGGGAGGTGGAGGAGGCCCAGCATATCCTGTTGTGGTAGAAGACAATGATGGAGCAGCACCAAGATCCATGATTGAAAGTGTGACAAAGAGCTGAGTTGTGACAGGGAAGCTGTGGCTCAAGGGAGGTCTGTTTGGCTGGGGCGGGAGAGAAGGATGTTGAGGTTGTTTCTGAACCGAACCTGATCACCGACCCCACACCTCTTACATTCTTCTGCTGGAGCTGCTTATCTAGCTTCCTCATATACACCCCCTTGTTGTCTCTAATCTTGACTTTCAGTTGTTTTTTTACTGTCTCAATAATTATCTGTCTCTCTCCCCTGGGGCTCTTTTTACTTATTGAGAATCTTTTTTGGGTCACTGGTGATCCATGGTTTGTTATTAGGGAAGCACTTCACTGTTCTTGTGGGGATGATGTTGTCCACATAGAAGCTGATATAATCAGCCACACTAAGTCATCACATTAATGCATTCTCCATGTGGCTCACAGAGAACACCCCAATCTGTAGCCTGAAAATGCCCCTGCAGAGTTTCTACGGCTTCCTGTGACCACCTCCTCAGCCTTTTTGGTTACAGGTTGCGTCTGGGTGATGCGTTTGTAACTGGTGGAGAAAAAGACCAGATTATGATCGGCCTCACAGAGAGCAGGTCGTGCAGAGGATCTGTATGCATCTCTTACATTAAACTATTCTTAATGTTTGTTTTCTCTGGTGGAACACTTGACAAACTTAAAATGTTTGAAATGTGACAGAGAGAGAGATACATGAAATCATGTGACTGCTAGAAACATGCTGGGTTGTTGTCTGTAGCTTAGCAACGGCAGATCTGATGACATCACACACGGGCGAACCGGGCAGCCACACCGGGCGGCATTTATTCGTGACACATGGGGAGCGGCACGAGCACTAAAAAGAAAAAAAGTGTTTTCTATTATCTATCATGTCACTGTGTTGGGAATTGGCATATTGGCGCTCCCTGCAGCAGCAGGCGCCTGTACTTTCCGGCAAGGTGCTGTGCTCAGACCACGGCACACGCTGTGTGAGAAGGACGGGCGGCCATATTGTCTGAAAACTGGGCAGAGACGCAGCAAAGTTGGGGAAGTCAAGTATACTCGTATTGTCAATTCTGACATGTGCAACACAATACAGAGTGTCAACTGGTCAGGAAGCTCTTAATGCACATGCAGGTGGAGTGAGGGAGACTCACGTCCCCTAGTTTGTCAACCAGTCTGTGAGGGAAGTTGGTATTAAAAGCTGTAGTCCACAAATAGCATCCGCACATTGGACCCTGCTGCTCGAGGTGTGACAGAGCAGCATGGAGGGCTGCGGTTACAGCTTCCTCTGTGGATTTAGTGGCTCTGTAGGCAAACTGGTGGAGATCAAAGCCAGTAGGGAGAAGCGCTGTGATGTGACCCCCAGACCAGTTTTTCAAAACACTTCATCACCACTGGGGTGAGTGCCACTGGCCAGTAATCATTACAGCTTGAGATGTGAAGTTTCTTGAGTAGGGGGATGGGACAGTGGACAGGGCCAGGGACTGGTTGATGGGACTGGTAAAGACACCAGCCAGCTAAGGACACGTCCAGGGACGCCATCGAGTCCAGCACCCTTCCTTGGGTTGACAGCCCGCAGTGTGCGCCTCACCTCGTGCTCCTCCACGACAAGGGTTGCGGTGTTGTGGGACGCTCGTGCAGTGTGGCTGCCTCTGTTGGCTTCACCTGGAAGCGGGCAAAGAAGAGGTTCAGTTCCTCTGCCAGTGAGGCGTCGCCTCTGCAGCTGCTGCAAGGTTGGCCCTGTAGTTGGTGAGATTCTGGATTCCCTGCCACACCTGGCGGCTGTTATTACTGTCAAGATAGCCCTCTATCCTCCCCTGTAGTCAGACTTGGTCACGCTGATGCCTCTTTTTCAATTCAATTTCAATTCAATTTTATTTATATAGCGTCTAATACAACAGAGTTGTCTCTAGACGCTTTACAGAGACCCATACCCAGAACATGACCCCCGAGCAGTTATTACATAAACAATGGCAGGTAAAAACTCCCCTAGTGGGAGAAAAACCTTAAGCCAAACAGTGGCAAGGAAAAACTCCCCTTTAGGAGGGAAGAAACCTTGAGCAGGACCAGGCTCATCAGGGGGGACCCTCCTGCCGAGGGCCAGACTGGTGGGTCAGGGACGGCAACAACAACTTTTCAGGTTAGATCGGGCTGTGCTGTAGATGGTCCTGTCCCCAGACCTGAAGGCGGTATTCCTGATCTTTAGCAGAAGCTGGACCTCCCGATTCATCCAAGGCTTCTGGTTGGGGAAGACCCGGAAGCATTTTTCTACAGCTACAGTGTCTATACAGTTCTTTATGTAGCACACCACACTGTCTGTAAATACCTCCAGGTCCTGATGTTCAAAGACATCCCAGTTTGTCCTGTAAAAACAGTCGTGCAGCTGCTGTGAGGCATCCTCAGGCTGGGATTTGATGGTTATTGTGATGGTTGGCACAGTTTTCCTGATGGGAGCATAGGCAAGAATTAAATGCAGTGTATGAACCCAATGGTAAGGTGGCTAATCTTACTCCTAGTCTGTTTTGTCCCCATTACTGATGAGACCCACAACAGTCGTGTCATCCGCAATCAAGCGAAGAAGTCGTTTACCTGGTTCAACAGAGAGGTGAAGCTGTCACAGGTCTGTGGAGACATTATTACAGTTGGACATGCTGGTTTCAACTTCCTCTTCCTTTCTCTCCACTTTACTCTTGTTTTACATCCATGATGTCTCATCTTCAACTCGTGGGGGATTTGGAGTCTCAATCTGAGTATAATTTGGCTGCTCTTTTGTAAACAACTCATTAATTGGTATGGTTACTCATCATAACAGTTGCTAAAAAGCAACACAGCATCCATACCAGAGTGAATACTTATTTAAAAAAATCTATGGTATCGATAAAAAAGACGATGTTGAAAATCTTTTTAAAAAAGATCATTAACGGGGGGCAGAGTTCTTATGTTTCTAGGTTTTGCATGGGCCCACTTTGCCAAATGTAATCAAAATGCATAAGTTTCTTGCCTGTCAGAGATCAACCTGAGGGAAAGATTAAAGGGGACCTATTATGGCATTTAATGTCTATTTTAAACAGGCCTTGAATGTCTTAAAAACAAGCTTTTGATTGTTTTTTCTATATAAATTAGAAATTCAGCCTCTGAGCCATGTCTTTATCTTCCCATTCTCTAACCTCATTATCTATGCGGGATTCTGAGTGGACGGGGCTATGATAATGAGGCTCTGTGCTGATTGGCTGCCTGAATGACGCGATACACCGCTACGAAAAAATGGTGCAAGCTCCGGCCGTAGGCTCTGCGTTCTCTCAAAAGAAAAGTTAATTTAGTCCTTTCAGGAGTTTTCAAAACCGGCACTTTGTTAACGCTACCGCTACTCTTCGACGCCATCTTCATTATTTGATAATCTCACACCCAGCGCATGTGTGAATTCAATTACATGACTACTGGGATTATAGTTCACAGGGCGAAAATGTAATGATGAAAAAAACAATCTTTAGACATACGAATCAATTTTTAGGAATTAATATGAGAATCGATTTGGAGCGGGCCTCCCCTGGCCGGGGGGTGCACGGGCGGGCGCGTCGGCGGGGTGGCACCATTCCCAGGTGTCTATGTCTTATGTTGTCAGTATGAATGGGGGGATGTTGGACCTTTTCCCCTTTCCCTCTGGGGGCTCCGGGGGCGCCCGTGGAGGTACGGTGGGGCCCTGGCCCAGCTCGGAGGGCCGGCCCCCGTCTACTGGATGGCCGGTGGGGGAGCGTGGGTGTCTTACCAGGGCCGGCTCTGCTGGTCCTGCTTCCTGGCTTCGGCCTCTGCTCCCCCTCCTTCCCCCCCTACACGATTCATACGCACATAGGCGATGGGGCGGGGGGTCCGGGTCGTGGGGGGCATTGTCCCGCGTGGCCCGGCACTCCCCGCCTCACGTATTTAACAGCAATGTAGACACTGCACATTCAACACTTAATAAATACATTTGACAAGGACACGTAGTTCGGGGGGGGGGGGGGGGTCGGTGTCAAATCGATACTTGGCCCTCCCCCTCCCTGTTTTTATGGCATTAATCACATGCACTCAACACCAGGGGCGGGAGGGGGTCCCACATCACCCGCGTTCCCTCTGGCGGTGCTGGACCCCCCCCGGGGAGGGGGAAACGGTGCGTGACTGTGTGTCTGTGTGGGTGAGAATGCGGTGTGGAAGGGTCCTGCCATGGAGGATTTGAGCCTCCATTGGCAGGACAACAAAACTTAATAATTTATCAATATTATATTATACAAAGATTATTATTATTATTATTATTATTATTATTATTATTATTATTGTGTATAGTATATCTTATTATTAGTATAGGTATCGGATAGGTGAATGGATGAATGAATGGGATGCCCTGGGATGCCCTGGGATGCCCTGGGGCCCTCCGTTGTCGGGCCTGCGCGGGTATTGCCCTTTTGGGGGGTTCCCTCTCTCCGGGCCTGTCTCCGGTCCCCCCCGCTGCCTCCGAGGCGGGGCGCAACACAAACATATACATACACACACACACATAGCCACAAAGACATGTACGCACGCACACACACACACACACACACACACACACACGCACGCATGATCATATACATACACGCATACACGCACAGACATACACACTGGCTTGTTCACCTGCATGCTTGCTCTGTCGTTTTTGGGGTTTAGCTTAGCTCAGACTGCGATCAGATCTCAAGATTTGGGTCGATTGCTGTTCGTGCTTTGGTCGGCTCCGTGCCGGTTTCGTGTTTTGTTTGTGGTTTTTTTGTTGCAGATTTCCAGTGCTTGACGTGTCTCCGTGTGTCCCTGCTTCCTGGATTGGCAGTGGATGTCGTCCCCCCCCCCCCCCCCCAAAAAAAATCACTGGGTTTGTATGTGTATATTTATGTATGTGTATGCATATGTGTATATATATTAAATATAGTAATAAAACACATATATATGCCTTTGGTTTCTACCGTCATGGTATCAATCATTAATATGTGTGCAGACAAGGTGAAGAAAAAAAAAAAAAAAAAAAGAGAATCGATTTGGAATCGGAAAATCGATTTTTTTTTTTCAACATGGGCCTATTTCAGACTGCTTCCTCCTCACAACACAGGGACACAACAATGGAGTGTCTTCAGTCAGAGGTTTCTTCAGATCCGCTGCAAAATAGACCACTACAGGAGTTTTTACCTGTCATTGTTTAACATTCCTGGGCGGTCGTGCTCTGGGTCTCTGGAAAGATCCTAGAGACAACTTGTAGTGTAAGAGCTACAATACAAGCTACATGAATAAAATTGAATTGGATAACCTACAATGTCTCTTTGAAGAGACTTTAATGACTTCTGCAAACATTCATTTCCTTTTAGGGATTAATAAAGTATTTTTTAATTGAATTTAGCAAAAAAAGCTGCTACTTCTATGATTGAAACTTCTGGCACCAGTGATGTTGAACTTTGCTTACATAAACATAAAACCCTTCTAAACATGTCATGTTAAACACTCATTTAATTACTGACTCAATAATCAACTAGGAAACATTTTGAACTGTTCTTATTTATGTTTGGAATTCATATGACTATGGTAAAAGTTGCTAAGAGCTAATGCTTTGTTTAAATATTGAACAAGTAAATGTACAGTATATTGACTTACCAAGTTGCCTGTCTCTCTTACATAGTGGTCCATAAGGCCACCTGTTTTGGCTTTCTTCATTTTTTATTTTTGGCTTTTCTTTAGATCTGCTTGCTGTTTTTTTTTCCAAAGATTTGACCAGTGTGGTTGCAGATAACCAATGCATTTTCACATCATTTTGTACTTCATCAAAGCGTGCTCCGCTCTATTGTTCCATTCCTGTCCGACTCCTTTTCTGTTGTTACAATTGCTGTCAGGAATCAAAAAGAGTCAGAGGCAAAAGGTCAGTGAGCCAGAAAAAATTTAATCCTGCTTTATATATTTTTATGTTGTTTGCCATCATTAGGTGCAGGTAGAACACAAAAAGGGTACACAGGGGCTTAAAAACATGTATTGCAAAATAACACTTGTAATCAGATTCAGATGACTTTATTGATCCCTTTTGGGAGGTTTCCATCTCACACACTAAGCACTGTCATATACAAATAAAACACCCCAAAAACCAAACACCCATATAAAGATAAAAGATAAAAACAAAAATAGAAATTAAAAAAAAAAAAAAGTGCAGTGCCAGAAATAAAATATGGATAAAAAAGAAAAAAGTGTGTTATGTAATATTGCACAAAGATATTGCACTGTCCGGTGTGTTTTTGGTCAGACTCACTGACTGACCCCCCACAGTCCCTCTGGTCTTCAGTTCTCCTTTGCCCTCCTCCTCCCCAGCGAGGACTTGAACAGTTTGATGGCACGGGGGACGAAGGAGTTCCTCAGTCTGTTGGTCCTGCACTTTGGAGAAGCCTCTCACTGAACCGGCTCCTCCGGCTGCTGATGTGCAGAGGGCTGGCGTTGTCCAGGATAGCCAGGAGATTGTGCACAGTTCTCCTCCCTGCCACCGTCTCCAGAGGGTCCAGCTTCGTCCCAACCAGATCAGCTTCTCCAACCTGGAGAGGTCTGCCCTTGCAGTGCTCCCTCCCCAGCACACAAGGGCGTAGGGCAGGACTCCGGGCAGGACGCCGGCCACCACAGACGGATAGAAGTACTCAGGAAGTACATCCTGCTCCGGGCCGCCTTGTACAGCTTCCTCGTGTTGCTTGTCCAGTCCACAGCCCAAGATATTTAGAGGTCTGCACGACCTCCACCTCCTCCGCTCCTAACAGCTCCTAACAGGACTGGTCCATCACCAGTTCCTTAGTCTTTGAGATGTTCATGATATTATTCCTTTGACTGTTCAGACATTATCCTCATGGACTTGAACTTTGGAATTGTTGTTTAGGCCATGCTTGCTCAGGTTCATTGATATGTGGTCAAATGTAGTCACGCCTGATTCCCCCCAGCAGCAACATCACAATGAACATTTTAAGACCATACATTTGTTACAAGTTTATTTGCATTTCCAAAGCAAAATGTCTTTTTTCACATGCCAGTAAGTTCCATTAGGTGGTCAGACATAAGGCACAAACTGAAGACATGATCATGGCTTTAGAGGAATTATGAATGCCATTTTGAAGTTTTTATTTTTAAATCTGCACATACATTCTGCACTTACACGGGTAAATTCAAAATGTCACTTATAACTCATCATCATATATGAGCTATAAGAGAACTATCTGTATGTTGGTGTTGGGTTTCCTTCAAGTACATGTCAAAAGTGATCTGTGTATGGATATGCTCATTTGACAGGTCAATGTTGTTGGTAAATGAGGAGAAAGACAAAAAAGACAACAGATCACAAAAGCCACAGAACACAAAGATAAAACATTTTTTATACTTCATTTGTTTACAATGGGAAGGCATTCTTGCGATGTTACAGAATATCTCTTGGATACTGATGGTGTGTAGCTTGGAGTCGTCTGCTGATCAGATATTGAACTAACAACATCTGTCAAAATGATTCCATTCAAATTCAAACCTTTGTTTTTATTGTTGAAATAGCAATAGCTCTACTTGACACTGTTCAGATCAACCATTATTATTTGAAGGGGTAGAAGAATAATGCTGTTTGTTTTTTGGGGTTTACAATTCTTTGCACTTTTCTTTGAAATCTACTATTTAAAACCATTATCACCAAACCCCCTTTGACATTGGGATTAGTATTCCTTGTCAGGCGGTTGATCAGTCTTTCTGATCCAATTGGATCGGAATGCAAGAATTGGTGGATCTCAAATTTTTACAATTGTTGCGGCAAAGAATAAACCAAAATTGCCAGTCATCTCAAGTGATTGAACCACCTACAGTTTCCTCTCTATATTATATCAATATATTGGCTTGGAGTGGATGAGTTGCATGTCACTTGTTTTTGCTGTGCACAGAGTTCCATAGTCACATATTTCTCCCTTCTCTCCTCAGGTGGGTGACATGGTGAAGGTGACTAAAATAAATGTGAATGGCCAGTGGGAGGGGGAATGTAAAGGCAAACGTGGCCATTTTCCATTCACACATGTGAAGCTCCTGGAGCAGCACAACGCTGAGGATGAAGTCAGCTGAGAGTGGCCGCTGGGCTGCTACTTGGACACTAGTATCAGACCATTCTCCTCCCTCCCTGTGCCACTCACACCCGCTCCACCCCTCACTCAGCATCTCTCCAGCTTTCACCTGCACCTAGTACTTCAGAAAATCAATGAAAGCAAAACAGAGCCTTATTGGACCAGTGAGATTCCTAAATAATCCCCCCCTCCACCCCTACAGGGACATTAACTCTGTGAGCAGCTTCAGATCTCTGTGTTGTTCCTGCGGTGACGCAGTAAAACACGTTCTCTTAGGGAGACCCTTCCCTACTCTCACTCCTTCCTCTTGTATTGGTGCCAATTGGTGACAACTTTTTTCCTCCTCCTTTCTTCCTCGTCATCCTTTTCTTTGTCATCTGTCACCATGGCAACAGCATTGTATGGTAACTTATGCTGTATTCATGTAAAATGGGAACAGTTTGTGATTCTTTAAAGCTTATAAGGTGCCACCATTGTTCGTTTTTTGTTTTTAAAATTTACAAATGCTGGTGTTTGAAAGAGGAGCTCAACATTTTTAAAAGGCTTATTTCCTGTCCTGTAATCAGTTGGATGCGAAGATCGGTATTTATGTTTGCATTAAAAAATAGTCAGCGGCTAAATGTAAATGTTTCTTGGTTGGAAAAACAAAAATCAAGGTGATACCATTTTCCAGTGTTGGTAGCTGCATGCTGGATGTGAATTCATACAAACATCACAGCTGGATATTCTCATCTGCCAAGAAAATACAGATGTTTTCCCAAAATGTTCAGCTATGTTTTTTACTTTTTAATTTCACAATTTGCTTATTGATGACATGGTAACAGTGCATGCATATAACGAAATCTGTCAGCCTCAGTCAAACAGCATTATTTTTAAACATTAACTTTTCCATTGTGTAAACTAGTACCTTATTGATGGAGATATCATCATAGAACATATGAAAGTCATGGGACAATGATAATATTATGGGGTTTTAATTACTTAAATCAGAAAATAAAATCAAGTGTTTTCTGACTTTTTCTGAATACCAAATTGCAGCCATATTGTGTTTGCTGTTGGAAAATCATGTATCTTTCTGGACATGAATTCAGCATTGCTTTAGGTGAACAAGATTCTAAAAAGCCAAGTCAGGAGGTATCAAATAATTCACAGCATTTTCAAAGGAAGATGATGATTTTGCTCAAGATTCCAATGTTTTGTAAAGATGAAAGTATTCAGTCAGCTGGGGGTGCACAGTTCTTGTCAAGGAGGAAACCAAAGACTGATCCACTCTACTTTCAAGCCCAGTGGCTGAAAGCAACAGTTGAGTAGGTGTTTATGGAAACTGCAAGAGCATTCTTCATTCTCTCTGTCTGTTCTCTCTTTTCCTGCTCTGCCCAGCTGGCCTTCAGCAGGAGGGTCCCCCTTATGGTCCAGGTCCAGGTCCTGGATTCCTCCTAAAGGGGAGTTTTTCTTGCCACTGTTTGGCTTAAGGTTTTTCTCCCTCTGGGGGTTTTTACCTGCCATGGTTTATGTAATAATTGATTGGGGGTTTATGTTCTGGGTCTCTGGAAAGATCCTAGAGACAACTTGTCTTATAATAGACACTATATAAATAGAATTGCATTGAATTGAAGCGAGCAACAGACAGCACTACATCCTCACACCTTCTTCTTCCAAACATCACCTCCAACAAAGTAGTCTTTTGTAATATAAATAGGACATTGTTATTAAATGATGTACTATGTGGTTATCTTTTCTTGCTAGATGTTATGTTTTTTTTTCTTTATATTCATCTTTATTACAGGGGTTGCTCTTTTTTTTAATATCTGAATGTTGGGAGTGAATGATGGTTTGGTTGTGTAGAATGAACTGACGCTTAGATCTAAATACACCCAGCTCTCACACGGCCACATATTCTTAATTTCTCCTCTGGTGTAAATGATTGAGCAGAATGAATGTAGGCAGTCCATGCTAGTTAGAATAGTCTCCATGTATGAATGCTCTCCATTTACGGTAGGTCACTGAATAAACCTTAGCAAAGCACATGGCTGTTTGTTCAGATATGTGTCAAAGGAAAGAGAGATCTCTTTTACCCTTTTTTAAGTATGTTATAATCTTGTCACCTCAGTGATTAGAACCTTTTGCATTTATTCACGTATAGGTCTTTTATTTAAAGCCTTCTCCATTAACAAGTAAGAAACCTTAAATTGGGGGTTGCATTTTAGTTTTTGGACACCTGACACTTATCACAGGCTAGTTTTGTAACTTATACTTTTACCAGAGTGAACACTGAATCAACCTGTGAGGCTTCCTGTCATGTATCTGTAGTCACCTTAAGTAGCTCTGCAAACACATCCAGGACTTCCTAAAAGTGACATATTGTTCCACTGGTGATGAGTGTTAGAAAAAAAGTGTTTTCCTTTTTTTTGTCCTTTTTTTATTATTTGCATTGTTATCATTGCATCAAACACTGTATGCTCTATTGTTGTAGGCTGACAATTTTCATTTGTGCCCACAAGAAGTCTCTCTCCCTGAAATGCTCTGACCTGATTACATTTAGATTTGGTTATAAAGCCAAGCCGTTTAGTTTTGTTTTGTTTCGAGAGGGGGGCAGTGGTTTGGATAAATTAACATATTTTCTGCCAGCTTTTACCAGTCCACTTTGATTTGAGTATTTCCAATCAAACCCAGCTTCTCTGTCACTCACAGCTGCTTAAACTGTGTTGCCAATGAACATCCATAGGTTTTGTTTTTTTTTGTTTTTTTTAAACTTCTGCATGTGGTCATTCATTTTCTTTTATACAATGGAACAAGTGGCAAAATGCCTGTGGAAATTGTGTAATATCAAAATGTGCCATTTTATCAACACTATCCTTTTAAGATGACTGAAATTACCTTTTTATTTTCTGTAGCATGTAATGTGTTAATATACTAGTAAATAAAGTCAAACCCATGAAAACCAATTTATTTAATGTATTGGAGTTTTCAATATATTTAGAATATTTTTATTTATTTATTTTCCAAAATCACTTACTTACAGAACAAAATTACATGCACACAATATCAGAGGGGAAGTTAAGCCATGGGCTTCCCTATAAGCAGAATGACATTCAAGAGACGTGCACATGTTTTTCTTAATCACAGTTAGGTCTAGAAGTATTTGGAAAATGGCCGGGTTTTAAATAAAATGTGGTTAAAGTGTTGATTTTTAGCTTCAAGGGGGTGCAGAAAAATATGGCATTTAAGGGTATATAACACATGGGGAAAGAAGGCCACAAATACTTTGTTGTATTTTTTTTTTGTTTTGTTTTTTTTTTTAATAAATTGGGATTATGAGTACTTTTTTATGTGGAATTGTTTGGAATTTATATCCATCCATCCATCCATCCATCCATCCATCCATCCATCCATCCATTCATCCATTCATTATATAAGTATCCATGCCTACACATTCCTTTTTAGGATAAAGGGGAACTCCTGCAGCCGGTCCAGCTCACTTCCAGCTAAAGACAGCAGTCCACACTGGACAAGTCTCAGTCCAGCGCAGGGAAACACGGGCAGTTTAGAATCACTGATTAACCTGATACATGTTTCGGGACAGTGGGAGGAATCTGGAGTACTTGGAGAAAGCCTATGCAAGCACTGGGAGAACTTGCCAACTCCATACGAAAGCTCCTGCGTTAATGCTCTAAGGCATATTCAATTGGCGGCCCGCGGGCCACATGCGGCCCGCCAGGAGCTTTTATGTGGCCCCTGGTCATATTTCAAAAAAGGGGGTGTTTGTTGAAAAAAAAAAAAAAAATGTATAATATTTTTATAACTGGCTACTATGGACTAAAATGGTTGTGCTCAATGCTTAATATAATATTCAAATAAGGAAATCTTGGTGGAAAGTGGTGCTTTGTCATTATGGCGTGTTTTATTAAAAGTAGGTCAATATCAACTTCATTAAGTTTGCACAATGCATGGTTTCAAAATGAACTTGCATTCAAAATAATATTTCTTTATCTGAATATTATATTTAACATTCACAATTACTAAATCTGGAGACAATTAATACATAATTCATATGTAAACTAGATATATTCACGAATGACCTTCTTATGGCCTCAGATAAGGGATTAGTGTCCATATTGGTTCTACTGGACCTCAGTGCTGCTTTTGACACTGTTGATCATGGCATTTTACTGCACAGGTTAGAGCACGTTGTTGGGATTAAAGGGACAGCTCTACGTTGGTTTAAATCATATCTATCTGACAGGTTCCAGTTTGTTCATGTACATGAGGTTTCTTCAGAACACTCAAGGGTCTGTTATGGTGTTCCGCAGGGTTCAGTGCTAGGGCCAATCTTGTTTAGTTTATACATGCAGCCGTTGGGAAGTATAATCCAGAATCACGGCATACACTTTCATTGCTATGCTGATGATACGCAGCAGGGCCGTGCCGCCCATAGGGCAGGTTAGGCAAATGCTAGGGGCGCCAGCATGCCAGGGGGCGCCATGCAGGCAGCTGTTTTTTTTTTTTTTAATAAACTTTTGAAAAATTATAAATGAATACACTAAAAAACAACAGTACATATATAGCCATAAGTCTTTAAATAATAATGAAATCGTTTTTCTAATTTTAATTTCTGCCTGGCTGCATCCTTCTTCCTCTCTGGCAGCCACAATTAATTTTGCTGCGGTCCCTAACCTCAACTCACTCGCGTGCGGCGCCCCCTCCCCCACACACTACGGCGTAGTTCTGCGTTGCTGTAACGCAGAACCATAAATCAGCCTTTAGCCAGTTGTTGCATCAGAACGAGCCTTAAAGCAGGAAATATGTTTTGATATGGATAGAAACATCATTTTTTGATGTGGTTTTCTGCCCACCGCTGGATGAAACCATCATTGGTGAGCTGTCATAATATTAATTATTTCTGATAACATTGTCATGGCCTTTCCTATATTGTTTGTTGCTGTCACTCATTGTGTTAAATGCATGTCGTCGCACATTGTAAACTGTTGTCGTGCAGGTTGAACACGTGTGTCTGAATTGTGCTACTCGGAGAATCCGACATCTATGGCTAAGATGAAAACTTAGCCTTAAAAATAAAAATATCCCCACGATAAGTCATAATTATGAGATGGAAAGTCGAAATGATGAGATATAAAGTCATAATTATGAGATATAAAGTCGAAATTATGAGATATAAAGTCGAAATTATGAGATAGAAAGTCGAAAGTATGAGATAGAAAGTTGAAATTATGAGATAGTCGAAATTATGAGATAGAAAGTCATAATTATGAGATAAAAAGTGAAATTATGACTTTTTATGTCATAATTATGACTTACCATGGGGATATTTTTATTTTTCATTTTAATTTCATAATTTCAACTTTTTAATTCATAATTATTACTTTCTACCTCATAATTTCGACTTTCTATCTCATAATTCTGACTTATCGTCGGGATATTTTTATTTTTAAGGCTAAGATTTCATCTTATTTTTTTCTTTTACTGGCGGAAATGGGCTTCCATAGACATCACTGGATGTAATTTGATTTTTATCTCCAGTTTGATAGTTATATCTTAAAGTCTGCATTAGGCTTATAATTATGTTTGACATAATGACTGGTAAATCCCTGGTGCTAGAACCTCATGTGATGGTTCTGACCGTGTCGCCTGTGTGCTGTGGTTGTGTGTTAGATCTGTGGCATTTTTAGCGATTATGTTTTAACGGGGATGTTTAGGCCACAAGGGCCCATCTAGAATGCTTCGCCCCCCTAGGCTGAGACCCCTGCTCCGCCCCTGACCTTGACAATCATGTGCCTGTAAGTAATCCTCACGTTTTATTGTTAAACTTACTTCTGATTGTCTGCTGAAAATCTAGATAATTGTTGGGAAAACGGGAGCGGGATACAAATGCGTTAGCCAGTCAATGGCTATAATGCTGTTGTTAAAATTGTTATTGTAAGATGTTGTGGGCTAAATTGAGGTTTTTACAGGGTATTTTGTATATAGTTATTATTGGTAGTAGTTGTTATTTGTGTGCAATACCTTTTACTTGACCTATTTTAGTATTTGAAATTGTGTTTGTGTTTGCACTTGTTTCTTTATTTAATTGCTGCACTGAGTTGTTGTATTACTTATTTATTACATATTATATATTTAATTATTTAATACATCCTAAATTGCCATTCCGTGTGTGTGTGTGTGTGTGTGTGTGTGTGTGTGTGTGTGTGTGTGTGTGTGTGTGTGTGTGTGTGTGTGTGTGTGTGTGTGTGTGTGTGTGTGTGTGTGTGTGTGGTGGTGGTGGTGGTGGTGGACGGGACAGGACGGGAACGGGGTGGGGGGGGCGCTAGCAAATATTTTGCCTAGGGCGCCAAATGGGTCAGGAACGGCCCTGATACGCAGCTCTATTTGTCTATGAAGCCGGATGAGACAGAACCGTTGGTTAAACTTCAGGCATGTCTTAGGGGCATCAAGGACTGGATGTCCAGAAATGTCTTGCTTCTAAATTCAGATAAAACAGAGGTTATCATTCTTGGTCCAGAGCATCTTAGGAAGGGACTAGATGGTGTTGCGATGGCTTCCAGTGCAACTGTGAGAAACCTTGGTGTTGTTTTCGATCAGGATTTGTCGTTTAAACCATATGTTAACCAGGTTTGTAAAATAGCGTTTTTCCATCTCCGTAATATTGCAAAAATTAGGAAAATCCTCTCGCAGAGTGATGCAGAAAAACTAGTTCATGCGTTTGTATCTTCTAGACTGGATTACTGTAATGTGTTGTTAGCAGGATGTCCAAGTAATTTGCTGAATAGGCTCCAGCTGATCCAGAATGCAGCAGCACGAGTGCTGACAGGAATCAGCAGGAGAGACCACGTCTCTCCAGTGTTAGCGTCGCTCCATTGGCTACCTGTAAAATTCAGAATTCAATTTAAAATTTTATTACTTGCATATAAAGCCCAAAACGGCTTAGCTCCGCAGTATTTACAAGATTTGATAGTGCCTTATGTTCCTGGCAGAGCTCTCCGCTCCCAGGGTGCAGGTTTACTCGTAGTTCCTAGAGTATCTAAATGTAGATTTGGAGGGCGGGCGTTCTGCTATCAGGCACCATTACTTTGGAACCAACTTCCAATCTGGGTTAAGGAGGCTGACACCACCTCCACCTTTAAAACTAAACTTAAAACCTTTCTGTTTAGTAAAGCCTATAGTTAGTGTTTAGTAAACCTCTAGCTGGTGTTGGTAAATCTGTAGGTAGTGTAAACTCTAGTGTGTAAGAGTCAGTAGTCATAGTTGCAGCTATAGAACAAAACTATAATAGTTAGTCTCAAAAATAGCTTTGCGGTAGATATGCTGCAGGGGGGCACCGACATGATCCGCTGGGCGGTGCCTCTCACCCTTCTTCTCCTCTCCTTTTCCCTGCCTCTCTTCTCCATTACCATTTTTATTTATTATAAATATCTCATAGTTATCATTTTTGTCCATCGTTCCTGTAGGCTACCCCCCCCATCTCCGGTCACCCCGTTGCTGCTTCCACCTGCCTACGTGGATGTCTGCTTTTGCTGCTTCCGCCTGCCTGCACCACCCCCCCACCCCCTGCTCAAGGTTTCTTCCCTCCTAAAGGGGAGTTTTTCCTTGCCACTGTTTGGCTTAAGGCTTTTCTCCCACTATGGGAGTTTTTACCTGCCATTGTTTATGTAATAATTGCTCGGGGGTTTATGTTTATGTTTATGTTTATGTTCTGGATCTCTGGAAAGCGTCTAGAGACAACATCTGTTGTATTAGACGCTATATAAATAAAATTGAATTGAATTGAAATTGAATATGCAGTGCAAAATACATTTTGAAAACCCCCACATTTTCAAATTGTGCGGCCCTCTCCATACAGTCCTTTTGCAGATGTGGCCCCCGGCCGAATCTAGTTGAATACCCCTGCTCTAAGGCGAGCATTAATTAAAAAAAAAAACATTTTGGTAAAAATATTTCATGAGATTGAAAACAAAGTTTACACCTGACTTCAGCAAAGTGTGGTGTTTACATGCAGGACAGGTCAGTCACAATCAGGTTTATTTAAGTCAGGTCAAACAAGACATGGAATTTGACTGGGTTATTTTCTCTCACTGTACAGTAAATGGACAAATGACAGCTCTTATTAACATATATACAATTCTTTTTTAAAGTGAAAGGTGCAGCAGTATGAGGTATACATGGTTATTGAAGGTGCATTGTTACACCATATGATTGTGTTATTATTATTATTAATAGAATAGAATAGAATAGAATAGTAGACTTTATTGATCTCCCAGAGGAGAAATTCAGTCGTGCAGCAGCCAAAACACACACACGCTTTATACAAAAGATTTAAAATAGAAATAACCATAAATGGTTAAAGGAGCTTGAGGCCGGATTGTGGCAGGATTTATGAAAAAAATCTGTATACTTTTTAAGTTTTCTAGTAATAATGTCAGATGAAGCGTTCCAAACCCAAAAGAATGAGCCCTCTAGTGTATCTCTCCTTTGCCTTGAACAGGCTGTGTGCTGCAAAATGTGCTGCAATTCGGTCCCGAATTTCCCACGCTGGGCTGCGGATGTGACGTCACATGACGCTGCATGTGCGTTCTCCCCGTTCTCCCGTGCCGGCTTCACTGTTGGCTGCAGTACCCCCAACGGCCGTTGTGGTGAAGGGTGGCGCTAGAGAGTCTCATTTCTTAAAAGGAGCCTCAAGCTCCTTTAAAGGAGCTTGAAGCCGGATTGTGGCAGGATTTATGAAAAAAATCCGTATACATTTTAAGTTTTCTAGTAATAATGTCAGATGAAGCGTTCCAAACCCAAAAGAATGAGCCCTCTAGTGCAGTGATTCTTAACCATAGGGCCGCGGCCCACACTTGGGCCGCGAGCGCCATCTACTGGGCCGCGAAAAAAATCAGTTTTGTACGTGTGGGCCGCGAGGGCCGTGGGACTGCATAGCAACTCCCGACCAAATGAGGAGAAGAAGACACTCAGCTAGCTGTATGTGTAATAGTAAGAGAAATGGTGTGTATTTATAGAGAAAATCCTTAATTTTGCACAGAGTACTTTAGATCCGCCAGGATCAGGGATCGATTACTTGGGTCTGCTCCCAGAGCGAGCGAGCGAGCGCGGCGTGATCATTTATCCCGACGCGTCCCTGCGGCCGGGGAGGTCGGTGCCGCTCGGGCGGCTCCGTCGTTACTGCTGAAGGATTGTAGATGTAGATGTGTGGGCTGGACTGTTGTTCGGGCTCGCAAAAGCATCGGAAAGTGACTCTGCTGCAGCGGCCAGAGAGCTGCGGACTGCCCGTCTCAGCTGATCAGGCTCGGATGAAATCCGACACGCGCAGTCCTGACAACTTATTAATGTAAATAAAACTTAGTAAGTTACTTAGTAAGTAATTAGCTTGACTCTTACAGAGATGAGAAGCTTAACAGGTGGAAAGGGAAGTTCAACCCAGAATGGACAGATTCATCGTGGTTCAGTCTTCCCACTGGGACAAAAACAATGTCTCATACGTTCAGAGACCGTGGCGTTCAAAGTGCGAAAGTGAAACGCTACTGAAACAAAACACAAAGTTTTTCATCAAACATATCCACTCAAGTCTGAACTGAAGTCACAGAAAATAAGCTGACCATCTTAAAACATCCTGCCCATGTTTGGGTCCAGATACAGCTGTGAAGCAGCTTTCTCCACAATGAACATAATTAAAACTAAATATCGTTCCAGGCTCACCAATGAGCACCTCCACATGTGTATGAGAACCTGACACCATCCAGCCCAGATTTAAAGTCCTGGCAGGAGAAATTAGAGCTCAATTCTCTCACTGAACGACAGAAAGTGAGGGCATAAGATTATTAGAGGGGAAGAAAGAGAAACTGCAAAACTGTTCAATTGTTGTGATGTGTTTATATTCATTTATTATAAAATGTGTTGAGACAATTAACAAAGAAAAGGGGAAATTCAAACTGCTGGTAAGGAAATAAAATAAGACAGCATTTGAAAAATAAAAGAAAATCTATTTTATTTTTAAGAGAAAAAAATATGTGTAATTGAAGTTACACATGTTAATGGGCAAATATGGGCAAATATGTACTGTACAGTCAGATGCAGATGTTGATACAACTATGAGGCTACTTGAATATATATATATATATGTGTATGTATATATATATATATATATATATATATATATATATATATATATATATATATATATATATATATATATATATATATTTATTATGATGTTCTGGACCTTCGCTTGAGTAGATTTTCTCTAAATGGACCTCTTAAAGTTGAATACCCCTGCTATACAGTGTTAATATTTAACGGGCCCCGGGCCACTCTGTACTGAAAAAATTGGGCCCCAAGGTCAGAAAGGTTAAGAACCCCTGCTCTAGTGTATCTCTCCTTTGCCTTGAACAGGCTGTGTGCTGCAAAATGTGCTGCAATTCGGTCCCGAATTTCCCGCGCTGGGCTGCGGATGTGACGTCACATGACGCTGCATGCACGTTCTCCCCGTTCTCCCGTGCCGGCTTCACTGTTGGCTGCAGTACCCCCAACGGCCGTCGTGGTGAAGGGTGCGCTAGAGAGTCTCATTTCTTAAAAGGAGCCTCAAGCTCCTTTAAATAATAAAAAAGAGCAATATAAAAAGTAGAAATAAAAAGTAGAAAAAGACTATGTACAAGAGAGAAAAAAAGTAGTAAACACCAATAAACTATAATATAATAATATTTACAAAATATTTACAAATATTTACAAAAATACGTGAGGTATTTACTGGTTATTGCACTTTTAAAGAGACAGGTTTATTGCACACGGGTGGCTACAGTTTCTTGTTATACAGTCTGATGGCTGTGGGAATGAAGGACCTGCGGTAGCGTTCCTTCTTGCAGTGCGGGTGGAGCAGTCTTTGGCTGAAGGAGCTGCTGAGGGCTCCCACAGTGTCATGTAGGGGGTGAGAGGGGTTGTCCATGATAGAGTTCATTATCATTATCATTATTATTATTATTGAACAGTGGTTGATTACTCTGACACTGAGTGATGAGATTCATCAGAGCAACAGCTCGGGGGAGAAACTGTCTCTGAGTCTGGAGCTTTTAGCTACAGAGCTCTGTAGAGCCGTCCAGAGGGGAGGAGTTGGAACAGACTGTCCTGGGTCTGGTCCTGGTCCTGGTCCTGGTCATGGACCAGGACTACAGAGCTCTGTAGACCTGGTCCTGGACCAGGTCCTGGACCTGGTCCTGGACCGGTCCAGGTCCTGGATAGATGGAGGTTAGTCCCAGTCCTCTCTGCAGACCTGGTCCTGGTCCTGGTCCTGGACCTAGTCCTGGACCTGGACCTGGACCTGGTCCTGGACCGGTCCAGGTCCTGGATAGATGGAGGTTAGTCCCAGTCCTCTCTCAGACCTGGTCCTGGTCCTGGTCCTGGTCCTGGACCTAGTCCTGGACCTGGACCTGGACCAGGACCAGGACCAGGACCGGTCCAGGTCCCGGATAGATGGAGGTTAGTCCCAGTCCTCTCTCAGACCTGGTCCTGGTCCTGGTCCTGGTCCTGGACCTAGTCCTGGACCTGGACCTGGACCAGGACCAGGACCAGGACCGGTCCAGGTCCCGGATAGATGGAGGTTAGTCCCAGTCCTCTCTGCAGACCTAATTGTCCATTGGTGTGGACGGCAGAACCCCATTTGGAAAGAATAAAAAAATGACAGAATGTTTTTCACTTAATTCACTATTTGTCGTAAGCTTGTTTAACCTAGCAGTACAGGACTGTCTCAGAAAATTAGAATATTGTGATGAAGTTCTTTATTTTCTGTAATGCAATTTAAAAAAACAAAAATGTCATACATTCTGGATTAATTACAAATCAACTGAACTATTGCAAGCCTTTTATTATTTTAATATTGCTGATTATGATAATGGAATTATTGATAATAATAGCAATGCGAACCACAACAGTAGTAATAATAATAATAATATTCACAATCATGATCTTAATCAGAACCAACATGTATATACTAATAATTTCACTTTTCAAAAATGACAGCAACAATTATTGTTATCATCACAGTCATAATCATGGTTGTAATAATGACAATAATGTAATAATCATAACAATATGATAATGTAGTAATAATAATAATAATAATAATATATAATAATATATATTAATATATGGTGATATAACAATTTAACAATAGTAATATATAATAGATATAATATGTAATAATACTATATATAATATATGATCTTATAATAATATGATCATAATTGATAAAAATAACAAAAAAGTAAGAGTTGTAAGTGACAACAAATGGACAGAAAAGAAAGGTATTTGTGAGAGGAATCAGCTCTGGATGTATTGTAGAAAGGGGGACCAAGTGTTTTCATAGGATGAGATATTATTTTTCAAAATTGCAGTGAGTTTTTCTAGGTTTGAGTGATCTGTTAGAAGATTAAGCCAGTGGGTTATGGATATCTTTGTTCTGTCTTTCCAGTTCAATAGTATGGTTTTCTTGGCGATAGTTAAAGATATTAACAGAAATGATGTGTGTTGTTTGGGTATATGTAATGAAGATAGGTCACCAAGTAATGCTATAATGGGGCTTATGGGGATGCTGAGGCCGAGCATCTCTGATAGCCTGTTCATGACCTCCGACCAGAAGTTATGGATGGGTGGGCAGTGCCAGAGGGCATGGATGTAATTGTCTATGGAAGTTGAACAGAGTGAACAGGTATTATTTTGACTGATGGATACTTTAATAATTGCAAAAGGGAAATTCAAGGCCTCAGTAGCATACAGACATCACATACAACATGCACTTACAGCAGAAAAAGAAGCTAAAAATACTAAATATACTGAATAAAACTAAGTCAAATATCAAATAAGTGTGCTTAAGGATGATTAAAAAACATGAGTGATGCAGTGACAGGGACTGAGCCTGTGATTCTGTGTGCATAATCAGGTGCTGTGTGAGAGTGAGTGTCATGGTAAGGTGCCCTGGGCGGGTGAATATCGCCCCTCCCTAAACGCAGAACACACCTCATCTTCCAAGGGGGGTCACATTTATCACGAGAAGACACATTTGCACGGTAGCGGATAAGCGCAATGGATGCGCATATACCGTGAGGCGGAGGAGAGAGAAGAGACCTCTAATCTGACCGTGCAATGATTGGACCGACAGCACCGACATGTGACCAATCAGAGGAGGAGCACGTGCAGGCTCTTGCAGCGCTGCAGAAAGTGAGATTTCAACATGTCGTCCAAAACACATCACGAAAGAATCAGGAGCGAACAAGAAGAAAATACAAAACACTTGGAAACCCGTGCTTCACTTAAAGGTGGTATGTTGTTGAAATGAAACTTTGTGGCACAACCACCTGAGCTGCCGCTCATTGAATAGGAATCTCTGTCTAGACTGGAGAACTTTGTTTTTCCAGCAGCCCTGATAAACATTTATTGAATGTCTTGTTAACACCTTCAGCATTCACCTTTGTTGAAAAATAGCAGTAAAATGACCAGTTGCTCGTATATAGGTGACAAATTTGAAAGTATTGGCTATAGTTTTATATCAATTCATGTTGTTGAGAAGTTTTAGACCTCATTAATGACTTTAAATCCAGAAAGTAGAGACGTGTGTGTCTGTAAAAGGCACACGTGCATGTTTAGTTCTGATTTCAGACCCGCTAAACCTGCTTTCAGTTTTTTGTGGGGGATTAAGGTGGTGGAAGTAACTTTCTTTTGATGAGTAATTGATGGCTATTTGTGACTTGGATTTGTTTATTTATTGAAGTTTTACGTTTTTTATTTAATATTTATTTATTTATTTATTTCAGGTTGAATATTTTAATTCAATATTTATTTATTTCAGGTTGGAGTTTAATTAATATTTATTTATTTCAGGTTGAATTTTTATTTTATTTTATTTGACTGATACAGTCAAACTACTGTATATATGTAACATAGTTAAAAAGGTGCAGGTTAAATCCAGCTAAATGGGATAACCACGCCATCTGTTGTCATAATGGGGTACCTGCACGATTACTATAGCAAAGGATTGTGGGCAATCCTCAGAGTGACAGACTCAGATTTGTTTATTCATTGCAGTTTTAAGTTTTCTATTTAATATTCATTTATTTTAGGTTGAAGATTTTAATTCAATACGTATTTATTTTAGGTTGAAGTTTATTTCATGCTTATTTAAGTTAGCTAAATAGCATGTTGATATATGGTCATTGTATACCTATGATGCATTGGGGATGAGGACAGGTGTGGGGGTGGGGGGGCTCCAAATTATACTTTGCTTAGGGCCCCAATTGGGTCAGGGACGGCCCAGAGTATCAGGGCTCCGTGAGAGTGAGTGTCATGGTGATGGTGAAGGTGGAGAGGCAGACAGACTAAGTCTATCTCTCCTCTTCCCTTGAGGGAAGCATTGACCAGTTCAATGACTCTGGGGACAAATGACTTCCTGAGTCTGTCGTTGTGCACGACCGTGAGCGAAGTCCCGGGCTGATCAAGCTCTTCTGCTTAGTTATCGTGCTGTGGAGTGGATAAGTCATTGTCCAAAATGTTGATCAGATTGTTCCAGGTCCTTCTAACTGATATTTACATCATACATTACATCCTCCTGTTGTGCCACAAAGGGGAGTGCTGGTTCAGTTATTAAAGAGTTATTAATAATTGTATTTCAATAATTATTAATAATTAATAAAGATTACTTATCAAAATGAATTATCAAGATGAATCAATCAAAACGGGGCACCACCTGACTTATCAGGAAAATAATAACTGAACAGCAAAATCAGTCTCAAAGTAGCTGTTTTTCTATGCGTGCCAGCCTGTTGCCAGGGGTGGCGCTATAGAGTAACAGGAAGGAAGGATTCCAAGCACAGACCTTTGCAACCAGCAGCTGTGACAAATATGTATAAAACAAACACACACAACTTCTCTCATTCAAATTAATCAGAATTTATTTACACAAGATAATAAAACAACACTTAGGATAAATTCCAATGGGTAAACTACACATAAACAACAACTACCAGTAAACACAAACTTCAGATCATCTATGTGTGTGTGTGCATCAGTATGTGTGTCCGACAACCCAGACATCCTGAAAAATGATAAAAAAGATGGTAAACTTCACTCAATGGAGAGACCAAGGAATACGGTATCTACAACATATAATCATAAGTGGACATTTGGTACCTTTTAATACACTCACTGTTCAATATGGAATTAGCAATAACACATTTTTAGAATACCAACAACTTAAGTCCATTATAAACAAAAAATATAAACTCAACCAATTGGACCTACAACTGTAGGTAAGATAATAGTTATTTAATCTAAACACCCCAAAGTTGCTGTCGAAACTCTACAGGTTAATGTCCAAAATAGATAACTCAGTCTCTCTTCCGATCTCAAAATGGGAGGCGGACCTCTCTCTCAACACTGACCAGATCTCTTGGTCACAAATATGTTAAAATACTTTCACTATGACAAAGAACCCAAATTAATAACTTATACAGTACAAAGTTATTCATAGAATACATTATACAGGACATACCGTCGCGGTGGGGCCCTGCAAAAGTGGCTGCACACCAGCAATGGGTCTCTGCTGGGAGGAAGGACAGATTTACTGAGGGTGCTGTCACACTTGTGTCTGGGTGAACGAAACCCTGTGGTCCTCTGTCCTGTCTGGTGACCCCCGTAGCACGAGCCTTGCTACAGTGGCTCCCAACATGAGGCCCGACAAGATGGAGGGGGAATGCGGGGAGCGGACCCTGGTGACGCTGGCACAGGTGATGGCGGACCTGGCAGCCCTTTTGCAGAGCCATGGGGAGCGGCAGCTTGCAGCGCTGGAGGTGCTGGTGGCGCATCAGCTGGCAGGCCGTGAGGCAGAGGCTGCAGGCCACCAAGCGATGGCTCCTGGGGCGGCCCCTGCGAAGGCAGGACCCCTCGGAGGGTGAGGTCTCGGAGGGTGAGGTCCCGGAGGGTGAGGTCCCGGAGGGTGAGGTCTCGGAGGGTGAGGTCCCGGAGGGTGAGGTCCTGGAGGGTGAGTTCCCGGAGGGTGAGGTCTCGGAGGGTGAGGTCCCGGAGGGTGAGGCCCCGGAGGGTGAGGTCTCGGAAGGTGCGGTCCCGGAGGGTGAGGTCCCGGAGGGTGAGGTCCCGGAGGGTGAGGTCCCGGAGGGTGAGGTCCCGGAGGGTGAGGTCCCGAGGTCCCGGAGGGTGAGGTTCCGGAGGGTGAGGTCCCGGAGGGTGAGGTCCCGGAGGGTGAGGTCTCGGAGGGTGAGGTCCCGGAGGGTGAGGTCCCGGAGGGTGAGGTCCCGGAAGGGTGAGGTCGCGGAGGGTGATGTCCCGGAGGGTGCGTAACCCTCTAGTTAGTGTTAGTAAACCTCTAGTTAGTGTTAGTAAACCTCTAGTTAGTGTTTAGTAAACCTCTAGTTTGTGTTTAGTAAAGCTTCTAGTTAGTGTTTAGTAAACCTGTAGTTTGTGTTTAATAAACCTGTAGTTTGTGTTTAGTAAACCTCTAGTTTGTGTTTAGTAAAGCCTCTAGTTAGTGTTAGTTAACCTCTAGTTAGTGTTTAGTAAAGCATCTAGTTAGTGTAGGGCTGGGCGATATATCGAGATTTTAATATATATCGATATATTTTCAAACGCGATATGGTACGAGACAATATCGTTTATATCGATTTCTAAAAAAAAAAAAAAAAAAAAAAAAAAATTTTTTTTTTTTTTTTTTTTTTAGAATTTTTTTTTTTTTTAATGATTTTGATATAGCTTATTTTGTGACAAATTGACTTGAATGTTTTATTTGAGATTTGCACAAATGTTTTGTTATTTGCACAACTGTCAACCTCAGTGGAAAAGTCTGCCTGTTACTGTCTACATTGTACAGTGTATTTTAATTTAATTGTTATGCAGGAAAGGGATATTTGTTTTATTTTATTCAAGAAGCATTTTTATTCTATATATGCAGGCAGTTTATTTTTATTTCATTTGTTTTATACATTTTGATATTGTGCAGACCTCTGTTAATAAAGGAACCTGTGTGACATTTGGCACGAGGCTTTGTATTAAAACTGACTGTTTTTTTAAGGGTTTGCCTCAGAAAAAAATGAAGCTAACAGAGATGCTATGCTATAATGCTTTGGGGGAAACCCCAATTAAGGCACAGAAAAAATATCGAGATATATATCGAGTATCGCCATTTAGCTAGAAAATATCGAGATATGACTTTTGGTCCATATCGCCCAGCCCTAAGTTAGTGTTTAGTAAAGCCTCTAGTTAGTGTTAGTAAACCTCTAGTTAGTGTTTAGTAAAGCTTCTAGTAAGTGTTTAGTAAACCTCTAGTTTGTGTTTAGTAAACCTCTAGTTAGTGTTTAGTAAAGCCCCTAGTTAGTGTTTAGTAAACCTGTAGGTAGTGTAAACTCTAGTGTGTTAGAGTCAGTAGTCATAGCTGCAGCTATCCACCTTATTCCTGGAGGCTCTACTGTAGAAACGATTATGGGTGTAACTTCCTGTGAGACGCCGGAAGTAGCATAAAGCCATTGGCTAACCACGGTAGCTGAGCGTGAACAGCGGTTTATTTTAAAGCAATTTGCTTTCAATTTAGCAGAGACGTTACGGTTTTGTTTTCTGACATTTAATATTTAACATATTTAACAACCGTAGCATTTACTAAAATGTCCTTGCGGAGCTCGGGTACGTCGTGTTGCGGAGGAAAACCTGCATCCTACTTTGTGGCTGGGATCCGACAAACCACCGGAGAAGAGACGCCGAATCCTCAGAAGGATTGACAGGAATGTCATGATACATCAGGTATGATTTCAGGTTAATGTCATGAGAACATCAGGTATGATTTCAGGTTAATGTCATGAGAACATCAGGTGTGATTTCAGGTTAATGTCATGAGAACATCAGGTATGATTTCAGGTTAATGTCATGAGAACATCAGGTATGATTTCAGGTTAATGTCATGAGAACATCAGGTATGATTTCAGGTTAATATCATGAGAACATCAGGTACGATTTCAGGTTAATGTCATGAGAACATCAGGTATGATTTCAGGTTAATGTCATGAGAACATCAGGTATGATTTCAGGTTAATGTCATGAGAACATCAGGTATGATTTCAGGTTAATGTCATGAGAACATCAGGTATGATTTCAGGTTAATGTCATGAGAACATCAGGTATGATTTCAGGTTAATGTCATGAGAACAGCAGGTATGATTTCAGGTTAATGTCATGAGAATATCAGGTATGATTTCAGGTTAATGTCATGAGAACATCAGGTTTGATTTCAGGTTAATGTCATGAGAACATCAGGTATGATTTCAGGTGTAATGTCATGAGAATATCAGGTATGATTTCAGGTGTAATGTCATGAGAACATCAGGTATGATTTCAGGTGTAATGTCATAAGAACATCAGGTATGATTTCAGGTTAATGTCATGAGAATATCAGGTATGATTTCAGGTGTAATGTCATGACAACATCAGGTATGATTTTAGGTCTAATGTCATGAGAACATCAGGTATGATTTCAGGTTAATGTCATGAGAACATCAGGTATGATTTATGGTTAATGTCATGAGAACATCAGGTATGATTTCAGGTTAATGTCATGAGAACATCAGGTATGATTTCAGGTGTAATGTCATGAGAATATCAGGTATGATTTCAGGTGTAATGTCATGAGAACATCAGGTATGATTTCAGGTGTAATGTCATGAGAACATCAGGTATGATTTCAGGTGTAATGTCATGAGAACATCAGGTATGATTTCAGGTTAATGTCATGAGAACATCAGGTATGATTTCAGGTGTAATGTCATGAGAACATCAGGTATGATTTCAGGTCTAATGTCATGAGAACATCAGGTGTGATTTCAGGTCTAATGTCATGAGAACATCAGGTATGATTTCAGGTTAATGTCATGAGAACATCAGTTATGATTTCAGGTGTAATGTCATGAGAACATCAGGTATGATTTCAGGTTAATGTCATGAGAACATCAGGTATGATTTCAGGATAATGTCATGAGAACATCAGGTGTGATTTCAGGTTAATGTCATGAGAACATCAGGTATAATTTCAGGTTAATGTCATGAGAACATCAGCTATGATTTCAGGTTAATGTCATGAGAATATCAGGTACGATTTCAGGTTAATGTCATGTGAACATCAGGTACGATTTCAGGTTAATGTCATGAGAACATCAGGTATGATTTCAGGTTAATGTCATGAGAACATCAGGTATGATTTCAGGTGTAATGTCATGAGA
Source organism: Cololabis saira (assembly GCF_033807715.1). Lineage (NCBI taxonomy): Eukaryota > Metazoa > Chordata > Actinopteri > Beloniformes > Belonidae > Cololabis > Cololabis saira. Next base: position 600,915 of record NC_084590.1, on the reverse strand, counting down.
ACATCAGGTATGATTTCAGGTCTAATGTCATGAGAACATCAGGTATGATTTCAGGTCTAATGTCATGAGAACATCAGGTATGATTTCAGGTTAATGTCATGAGAACATCAGGTATGATTTCAGGTGTAATGTCATGAGAACATCAGGTATGATTTCAGGTTAATGTCATGAGAACATCAGGTATGATTTCAGGTTAATGTCATGAGAACATCAGGTATGATTTCAGGTTAATGTCATGAGAACATCAGGTGTGATTTCAGGTTAATGTCATGAGAACATCAGGTATGATTTCAGGTGTAATGTCATGAGAACATCAGGTATGATTTCAGGTGTAATGTCATGAGAACATCAGGTATGATTTCAGGTGTAATGTCATGAGAACATCAGGTATGATTTCAGGTTAATGTCATGAGAACATCCGGTATGATTTCAGGTGTAATGTCATGAGAACATCAGGTATGATTTCAGGTTAATGTCATGAGAACATCAGGTATGATTTCAGGTTAATGTCATGAGAACATCAGGTATGATTTCAGGTTAATGTCATGAGAACATCAGGTATGATTTCAGGTTAATGTCATGAGAACATCAGGTATGATTTCAGGTTAATGTCATGAGAACATCAGGTATGATTTCAGGTTAATGTCATGAGAACATCAGGTATGATTTCAGGTTAATGTCATGAGAACATCAGGTATGATTTCAGGTTAATGTCATGAGAACAGCAGGTATGATTTCAGGTTAATGTCATGAGAACAGCAGGTATGATTTCAGGTGTATGGAGGGCACAGCATTGTAGTATTTGTCCGGTAATGACAACCTTCAGTATTACGATTTTCTGTACGGTTAAAATACAACGTGTGTTTATGGCACGGACTGCAGGGCAGCATTAGAATAAAAATACAATAGTTTCACTACAGACGTGTTGATAAGAAAAAAGTTTTTTGTTAATAAAATTTTAAATCGTAGATGTGATCAGTACTCGAGTTGTAAAAAAGAAAATCAGGGAAGATGGTGGATTTTATCATATGGGGACAGATCATTTGTGCTGATTACAAATAATATAATATATTACAAATAATAGCACTGACCAAAACACCTGCAGAAATACTGCAGGAATGACATAGCAGCAGTTAAATGCAGCCTTCTGTAAGCTTTAAATATCCACTGGGCTTACATCAAATACATCAAAACACAACAATAAAAAACAGTTTTCTGAACTTATCAATATGACTCTGTCCTTCACAGGATAAGTAACATGGATCACTGCAAAAACTCAAAATCTTAACAAGAATATTTGTCTTATTTCTAGTTAAAATGTCTCGTTTCAGAAAAAAAAAATCTCATTACACTTAAAACAAGACTCATCACTGGAAAAACAACAATTTTCACCTGTTTCAAGTAGATTTTCACTTAAAGGAGCTTGAGGCTCCTTTTAAGAAATGAGACTCTCTAGCGCCACCCTTCACCACGACGGCCGTTGGGGGTACTGCAGCCAACAGTGAAGCCGGTGTCGGTGCTTTTTTTTCCCACCTGCTTTTTTTTCCCGGCTCCCCGTACGTGATGACGTTCCGTCTTGTGATTGGCTTTTGACCGTACGTGATGACGTTCCGTCTTGTGATTGGCTTCCGTACGTGATGACGTTTCGTCTTGTGATTGGCTTTTGACCGTACGTGATGACGTTCCGTCTTGTGAAAACTGATGATTAATAAATGTAATAAAGCAAATCGATAATTTAAAATGTCTATTAAGATCAAAATATTTAACTGCTTACTGCTATGCAGCAAGCAAACGATTGTTTACCCTATACTGTATATAGTAGGCTATTATTGTTTCAGCTCACTGATGAATCTCCAATTGTCTAATGAAAATAGTCCCTAATAAATATTTTAACTCTAATATTTTTTTTAGCGTATGTCAGTAAGATCACTGATAATTCTGATAATTCCTTGTATATGTTTCTTCTCCCTTTTACCTCCACTATGATCTGCTGCTTCTGACTAAAATACCATCGCGGGGAAAAAATGCACACTTCCGGGGAAAATATTGCAGCCCGATACAATCTGGTACCCACACCGGCACGGGAGAACGGGGAGAACGTGCATGCAGCGTCATGGGACGTCACATCCGCAGGACAGCGCGGGAAATTCAGGACCGAATTGCAGCACATTTTGCAGCACACAGCCTGTTCAAGGCAAAGGAGAGATACACTAGAGGGCTCATTCTTTTGGGTTTGGAACGCTTCATCTGACATTATTACTAGAAAACTTAAAATGTATACAGATTTTTTTCATAAATCTTGCCACAATCCGGCCTCAAGCTCCTTTAAAATAAGTAGAAAAATCTGCCAGTGCAACAAGATTTTTTTGCTTGTAATGAGAAGATAAATCTTGTCCCACTGGCAGATTTCCCTACTTATTTCAAGTGAAAATTTACCTGAAACAGGTGAAAATTTTTCTGGTGTTATTTTTCTGGTGTTAATTTTCTGGTGATGACTCTAAATGTTGAAATAGCAGTAAAACCACATTCATTGATGAAATGACATAAGGGATGGAAAGGAGGGGTGGCAGTTTTACAGGGGGGATGATTTTGACCGTTTTTATTTCAGGGGGGGTGCCATCCCCCCTCATCCCACCTCAACTCCAGTACTGGCTGTGATAATGTACCGGGTTTTTCCTAAACTTCTGGAGTGCTTAGGTGATGTGGTTGCAGGTGGGGGGTTGTGGGTCTTCCCCCAGGTACATTTCATGTGGGGGCTGGGGGTGTTATAATGGTAGGGAAAACCCTAATGTATCATATCTTATCTTAATAATTGTGTACTGTATTGCTCCCTCAGATGAGCCTGACCAGATGGATCAGAAGGAGGAGCTGTGCTCAACACCAAAGCTTCCTGTGATGCCCAAACACAGTGGTCAGACCCAGGGATGGAGGATCATACCTATTCTATTATTTACATGCTGGAGATGAGGTGATGGGTGACCGTGGTTTCAGTTAGAGACTTGCTGGAGGAGCGTAGGAGGAAGCTAATCATTCCAGCATTCACATGCAAAGGATGCCAACTGACCAGTGAGGAGGTCGCTCGCACACGCCGCATTGCTCACGCCCACATTCATGTTGAATGGGCAATAAGGCGCCTGAAGGTGTACAAGATTCTTTCCCAAACAGTGCCAATTAACCTTGTGCCCAAAATTGACAAAATGCTCAAGATTTGTGCTGGTTTAGTGAATTTAAGAGCTGAGCTTATTTCAAGTAAAAAGTGAGAAGACATTTAATATTGCACTTAAACATACTTACATATTTCATTAATTTAACATTTTCTGAAAACAATTGAGGTACAGTTACACTTACAGTATCTTTAACACATAACTCTCAACAGGCTAAGTGCTGTATGTAGTTTTTCAGAGCTGCACTTACATATTTAATTCATTTAACATTTTCTGAAAACAACTGAGGTCCAGCTACAATTATTTTTTTGAGGAAATAAAAGTCCAAATAGTGTGATTTCAGCTTGTCAGGTATGAATATTTTCTGGTATCTTAAGTCCTCCAACAGTAAACTGAATCTCTCTCACTTAAGACACAAATGTAATGTATTTTTGTTAAACAATATTTTTGTGTTAAAATGTTTTGATTCATGTCCTTATATTATATGTCCTAATGTGTCAGGGTGGGATCTTTCAGGTTGTGTTTTTAATCAAACTGAAAACAAAAATGAAGTCTGTTGTACTGTTTCCGGTCCGTGTATCTTTTGGTCATTGGATTTTTCCGTCATGAGTGGGAATCAAAAACAAAAAACGATTGGTTTATTTGATTTTCCTTTTAAAACAAAAAACAAATATTGAATTACACTGCATTTTTTCTTTTTCTGTGTTAATATGATTTAACAAAGATTCAAAATACGCTTTTATTTTCGTTTTCTATTTCATATAAGAAAAATGAAATTACTAGTCAACAGGAAGGAAAAAACGAACCAAAAACAACCGTTTATTCATATTCGTGCACCGGAAGCTGGCATTTACAACCGAGTGAACTTAGTTCTGGATATTTGACAGGCATTCCTGTGACAATTCTCTCCAGGGGAAGTTTGATTTTAATATTTAATTGGTCGGGTTTACGTGACTCGGAAATGGCTCTGTACGCGGCAGTTCGGGTAACCATGGTTACCATGGCGGCGCTGAAACAACAGATTATTTATATTATATATATATATATATATATATATATATATATATATATATATTATAATTAGGATTATTTTTTAAAGATTGATTAAGGACTTGTTCCACAGCGGTTTGACGCACAATGACATTTCCTGCACGTTGCAGCAGATGAGTCTCCTGCAATGCTCAGAAATGAGCGTCAGAAGATTCTGTGCTCGGCATGATCTGAGGAGAAAAAGACGCAGAGCTGGAGAGCGCTTTGATTCATCATGGCCGAATGACCGGCTATCTGTGTCACTGGGGGTGCATGCTGGAGAAGGTCGGGTTGGAAGAATTAATTTAGTCCCACGCGTGAAGTATCCACGTGATTACCATTATATGTATAAATTGCACTGCAGCACAAACTTTACCTGACGCCGGAATTCATGGCTGATGGAGCTCTCTCAGGGTTCTTCCAACCCGACCTTCTCCAGCATGCACCCCCAGTGAAGACAGATAGCCGGTATTGCGGCTTTCCTGTACTTTTAGAGCCGCTTGAGAGTTTATTGTTAGGTCCTGTATATTTGCATGACGCGCTGCTGACAGAGAAGCACGCTGAGTCCGAGAGAAAGTTTTATGGCGTTTAATGACAAAACTCAGCCACAACGGCCTTCCGACATGCTTAATGGGTTTTAAACGTGTACACTGCAAACGTGATCGGGGTGATCAGTGATCAAAGCGGTCAACAAAAATTAGGCTACGGCTCCCTAAAAGCCTGTCCTAACTGCATGCGAGCGTCCGACCGTCGCGTCACACTGCGTGGCATCGGACCCGCTCTGTCCTGAAACACTGAACGCGTCATCGGCCCCACGTTCTACCACGTTCTTTTGATTGACAGCTGAGACTCGCCTTTTAAAAGGCTGATTTATGGTACCGCGTTACACCAACGCAGACCTTACGGCGTAGGTTACGCGGCCCAGTCACCGAACGGTGCGCGTCGCCGCGTACCTTACGCCGTCGATTTTACGCGGAACCATAAATCAGCCTTTATTCACTCCTGAATTATGCGCTCCTGAAAGAAACTCCTAAAATTACTCCTGAAAGAGTAAAGGGACAAGTAAAAAAATGGTGATTACTTGTAATCTTCCTACGTTTGTACTTTCTAAACAGAAAACAAGCTTATTATTCGGTGGAATAAGTGGGGAAAAAACCGAACGGTGACGCAATGAAACAGCGAACAGCGTGAGTGACCGGCGTGTGGTGTTAAAGCAGCAAACATGTCAGCATGTCAGATCATTACTGGGATGTGGGGAAAAAGCAGAGGACACGAGAAATCCGGCAGGATCCGGCACAAATTAAGCCCTAAGATAAGATTCTTATTATATCTTATTATCTTATCAAACCTTCCAGCCTGGCGATCTCCCTCCAGCAGCTGACACTTTATTGAGGTTCTTGTATTGGAATGACTGTTTCCTACAGCGCTTTCAACTTTTTTTTCAACTTTCAACCGGCTTTCAAAGCGACCGACGGGAAGAAAATAGAAGCAGGGCGTGCGACAAAAGTCCAGCTCAAAACGACGCTGCGTCGCTCGCAACCAGTGTAGACAGTGCAATAAAAATAAAGCAATGGAACTGTTTTTGACGCTGACTCTCGCTCGCGTCGCATGCAGTGTGTATATTTACAATATACTGTGGACATCTGAATAAAAACCTCATAAATAGATTGAATCAAAGCGCTCTCCAGCTCTGCGTCTGATATCTACGTCTTTTTCTCCTCAGATCATGCCGAGCACAGAATCTTCTGACGCTCATTTCTGAGCATTGCAGGAGACACATCTGCTGCAACGTGCAGGAAATGTCATTGTGCGTCAAACCGCTGTGGAACAAGTCCTTAATCAATCTTTAAAAAATAATCATTAATCTGTTGTTTCAGCGCCGCCATGGTAACCATGGTTACCCGAACTGCCGCGTACAGAGCCATTTCCGAGTCACGTAAACCCGACCAATTAAATATTAAAATCAAACTTCCCCTGGAGAGAATTGTCACAGGAATGCCTGTCAAATATCCAGAACTAAGTTCACTCGGTTGTAAATGCCAGCTTCCGGTGCACGAATATGAATAAACGGTTGTTTTTGGTTCGTTTTTTCCTTCCTGTTGACTAGTAATTTCATTTTTCTTATATGAAATAGAAAACGAAAATAAAAGCGTATTTTGAATCTTTGTTAAGTCATATTAACACAGAAAAAGAAAAAATGCAGTGTAATTCAATATTTGTTTTTTGTTTTAAAAGGAAAATCAAATAAACCAATCGTTTTTTGTTTTTTTGGATTCCCACTCATGACGGAAAAATCCAATGACCAAAAGATACACGGACCATTTATGCTCTCTATTTAATGTGTTTGTTTAAAAATCCCCCTGGCTCCTGTGTTGTTGTACTCTTGTGTATTAACGACTGTTTTGTATGTCTGTCTGTTTATGTTTTTTGTAATATGAGAACTATTCAATAAAGCTTGTAAAAAAAAAAAGACCAACTTCCAGTCCGGTATGGACTTCCGGTCTGGACCTCCGGTATGCATTGGTTTTGTTTTTTATTTGAGTAATACTCTTTATATGTTATAATTCAACGTGGAATTGCATAATGTGAAGTTTTGTTATCATTGTACTGTTTGCAAATGTTAATTTAAAAAAAAATAAATAAATTAAAAAAAATATATATTAACGAAGTGAACGAACTTCCGGTATGGACTTCTGGTATGGATGGAACTATGGCGGCGCCCTTGTCGGCCATCTTGCCTGCAGCCAGGTACTCTTGATTAATTTTGCTGCGGTCCCTAACCTCAACTCACTCGCGTGCGGCGCCCCCTCCCCCACACACTACGGCGTAGCTCTGCGTTGCTGTAACGCAGAACCATAAATCAGTCTTTAGCCAGTTGTTGCATCAGAACGAGCCTTAAAGCAGGAAATATGTTTTGATATGGATAGAAACATCATGTTTTGATGTGTTTTTCTGCCCACCGCTGGATGAAACCATCATTGGTGAGCTGTCATAATATTAATTATTTCTGATAACATTGTCATGGCCTTTCCTATATTGTTTGTTGCTGTCACTCATTGTGTTAAATGCATGTCGTTGCACATTGTAAACTGTTGTCGTGCAGGTTGAACACGTGTGTCTGAATTGTGCTACTCGGAGAATCCGACATCTATGGCTAAGATGAAAACTTAGCCTTAAAAATAAAAATATCCCCACGATAAGTCATAATTATGAGATAGAAAGTCGAAATGATGAGATATAAAGTCATAATTATGAGATATAAAGTCGAAACTATGAGATATAAAGTCGAAATTATGAGATAGAAAGTTGAAATTATGAGATAGAAAGTCGAAAATATGAGATAGAAAGTCGAAAGTATGAGATAGAAAGTCGAAATTATGAGATAGAAAGTCGAAATTATGAGATAGAAAGTCATAATTATGAGATAAAAAGTTGAAATTATGACTTTTTATGTCATAATTATGACTTACCATGGGGATATTTTTATTTTTCATTTTAATTTCATAATTTCAACTTTTTAATTCATAATTATTACTTTCTACCTCATAATTTCGACTTTCTATCTCATAATTCTGACTTACCGTCGGGATATTTTTATTTTTAAGGCTAAGATTTCATCTTATTTTTTTCTTTTACTGGCGGAAATGGGCTTCCATAGACATCACTGGATGTCATTTGATTTTTATCTCCAGTTTGATAGTTATATCTTAAAGTCTGCATTAGGCTTATAATTATGTTTGACATAATGACTGGTAAATCCCTGGTGCTAGAACCTCATGTGATGGTTCTGACCGTGTCGCCTGTGTGCTGTGGTTGTGTGTTAGATCTGTGGCATTTTTAGCGATTATGTTTTAACGGGGATGTTTAGGCCACAAGGGCCCATCTAGAATGCTTCGCCCCCCTAGGCTGAGACCCCTGCTCCGCCCCTGACCTTGACAATCATGTGCCTGTAAGTAATCCTCACGTTTTATTGTTAAACTTACTTCTGATTGTCTGCTGAAAATCTAGATAATTGTTGGGAAAACGGGAGCGGGATGCAAATGCGTTAGCCAGTCAATGGCTATAATGCTGTTGTTAAAATTGTTATTGTAAGATGTTGTGGGCTAAATTGAGGTTTTTACAGGGTATTTTGTATATAGTTATTATTGGTAGTAGTTGTTATTTGTGTGCAATACCTTTTACTTTACCTATTTTAGTATTTGAAATTTTGTTTGTGTTTGCA